>NW_026989739.1:1979787-2639716 GCF_036321535.1 Camelus dromedarius
ACTGTAAAACCGAGTTGGAGCTAGTACCTCTCCTTATATATGTATGGAGTGGAGTTTGCAACTGAAAAGAATCTTTGTGTTCAAAACAAGATAGGTGAATGACGGCTTTCACACACACTTACCTCTCAGAACTGAGCATGTGGAGAGACGTTCGTTCATCTAGCACAAATGGAACGGGTTGCAGGAAAAACATTTACTCTGGTTTCTCAGCCTGTTTCCTAGTGCCGGTTTGAAGTTCCTGCAGTTTTCACTGTAAAACCGAGTTGGAGCTAGTACCTCTCCTTATATATGTATGGAGTGGAGTTTGCAACTGAAAATAAACTTTGTTTTCCCAACAAGATAGGTGAAGGACGGCTTTCACACACACTTATCTCTCAGAACTGAGCATGTGGAGAGACGTTCGTTCATCTAGCACAATGGGAACGAGTTGCAGGAGAAACTTTTACACTGGTTTCTCAGTCTGTTTCCTAGTGCCAGTTTGAAGTTCCTGCAGTTTTCATAGTAAAACCGAGTTGGAGCTAGTACCTCTCCTTATATATGTATGGAGTGGAGTTTGCAACTGAAAAGAATCTTTGTGTTCAAAACAAGATGGGTGAATGACGGCTTTCACACACACTTATCTCTCAGAACTGAGCATGTGGAGAGACGTTCGTTCATCTAGCACAAAGGGAACGGTTTGCAGGAGAAACATTTACTCTGGTTTCTCAGCCTGTTTCTTAGTGCCGGTTTGAAGTTCCTGCAGTTTCCACTGTAAAACCGAGTTGGAGCTAGTACCTCTCCTTATATATGTATGGAGTGGAGTTTGCAACTGAAAAGAAACTTTGTGTTCCCAACCAGCTAGGTGAAGGACGGCTTTCACACACACTTATCTCTCAGAACTTAGCATGTGGAGAGACGTTCGTTCATCTAGCACAAAGGGAACGGGTTGCAGGAGAAACTTTTACTCTGGTTTCTCAGCCTGTTTCTTAGTGCCGGTTTGAAGTTCCTGCAGTTTTCACTGTAAAACCGAGTTGGAGCTAGTACCTCTCCTTATATATGTATGGAGTGGGGTTTGCAACTGAAAATAAACTTTGTTTTCCCAACAAGATAGGTGAAGGACGGCTTTCACACACACTTATCTCTCAGAACTGAGCATGTGGAGAGACGTTCGTTCATCTAGCACAAAGGGAACGGGTTGCAGGAGAAACTTTTACTCTGGTTTCTCAGTGTGTTTCCTATTGCCGGTTTGATGTTCCTTCAGTTTTCACTGTAAAACCGAGTTGGAGCTAGTACCTCTCCTTATATATGTATGGAGTGGAGTTTGCAACTGAAAAGTATCTTTGTGTTCCCAACAAGCTAGGTGAAGTACGGCTTTCACACACACTTACCTCTCAGAACTGAGCATGTGGAGAGACGTTCGTTCATCTAGCACAAAGGGAACGGGTTGCAGGAGAAACATTTACTCTGGTTTCTCAGCCTGTTTCTTAGTGCCGGTTTGAAGTTCCTGCAGTTTTCACTGTAAAACCGAGTTGGAGCTAGTACCTCTCCTTATATATGTATGGAGTGGAGTTTGCAACTGAAAAGAATCTTTGTGTTCCAAACAAGATAGGTGAATGACGGCTTTCACACACACTTATCTCTCAGAACTGAGCATGTGGAGAGACGTTCGTTCACCTAGCACAAAGGGAACGGGTTGCAGGAAAAACATTTACTCTGGTTTCTCAGCCTGTTTCCTAGTGTCGGTTTGAAGTTCCTGCAGTTTTCACTGTAAAACCGAGTTGGAGCTAGTACCTCTCCTTATATATGTATGGAGTGGAGTTTGCAACTGAAAATAAACTTTGTTTTCCCAACAAGATAGGTGAAGGACGGCTTTCACACACACTTATCTCTCAGAACTGAGCATGTGGAGAGACGTTCGTTCATCTAGCACAATGGGAACGAGTTGCAGGAGAAACTTTTACTCTGGTTTCTCAGTCTGTTTCCTAGTGCCAGTTTGAAGTTCCTGCAGTTTTCATAGTAAAACCGAGTTGGAGCTAGTACCTCTCCTTATATATTTATGGAGTGGAGTTTGCAACAGAAAAGAATCTTTGTGTTCAAAACAAGATAGGTGAATGACGGCTTTCACACACACTTACCTCTCAGAACTGAGCATGTGGAGAGACGTTCGTTCATTTAGCACAAAGGGAACGGGTTGCAGGAGAAACATTTACTCTGGTTTCTCAGCCTGTTTCTTAGTGCCGGTTTGAAGTTCCTGCAGTTTTCACTGTAAAACCGAGTTGGAGCTAGTACTTCTCCTTATATATGTATGGAGTGGAGTTTGCAACTGAAAATAAACTTTGTTTTCCCAACAAGATAGGTGAAGGATGGCTTTCACTCACACTTATCTCTCAGAACTGAGCATGTGGAGAGACGTTCGTTCATCTAGCACAATGGGAACGAGTTGCAGGAGAAACTTTTACTCTGGTTTCTCAGTCTGTTTCCTAGTGCCAGTTTGAAGTTCCTGCAGTTTTCATAGTAAAACCGAGTTGGAGCTAGTACCTCTCCTTATATATGTATGGAGTGGAGTTTGCAACTGAAAAGAATCTTTGTGTTCAAAACAAGATAGGTGAATGACGGCTTTCACACACACTTATCTCTCAGAACTGAGCATGTGGAGAGACGTTCGTTCATCTAGCACAAAGGGAACGGGTTGCAGGAGAAACATTTACTCTGGTTTCTCAGCCTGTTTCTTAGTGCCGGTTTGAAATTCCTGCAGTTTTCACTGTAAAACCGAGTTGGAGCTAGTACCTCTCCTTATATATGTATGGAGTGGAGTTTGCAACTGAAAATAAACTTTGTTTTCCCAACAAGATAGGTGAAGGATGGCTTTCACACACACTAATTTCTCAGAACTGAGCATGTGGAGAGACGTTCGTTCATCTAGCACAAATGGAACGGGTTGCAGGAAAAACTTTTACTCTGGTTTCTCAGTGTGTTTCCTATTGCCGGTTTGATGTTCCTGCAGTTTTCACTGTAAAACCGAGTTGGAGCTAGTACCTCTCCTTATATATGTATGGAGTGGAGTTTGCAACTGAAAAGTATCTTTGTGTTCCCAACAAGCTAGGTGAAGGACGGCTTTCACACACACTTACCTCTCAGAACTGAGCATGTGGAGAGACGTTCGTTCATCTAGCACAAACGGAACGGGTTGCAGGAGAAACATTTACTCTGGTTTCTCAGCCTGTTTCTTAGTGCCGGTTTGAAGTTACTGCAGTTTTCACTGTAAAATCGAGTTGGAGCTTGTACCTCTCCTTATATATGTATGGAGTGGAGTTTGCAACTGAAAAGAATCTTTGTGTTCAAAACAAGATAGGTGAATGACCGCTTTCACACACACTTATCTCTCAGAACTGAGCATGTGGAGAGACGTTCGTTCACCTAGCACAAAGGGAACGGGTTGCAGGAAAAACATTTACTCTGGTTTCTCAGCCTGTTTCCTAGTGCCGGTTTGAAGTTCCTGCAGTTTTCACTGTAAAACCGAGTTGGAGCTAGTACCTCTCGTTATATATGTATGGAGTGGAGTTTGCAACTGAAAATAAACTTTGTTTTCCCAACGAGATAGGTGAAGGACGGCTTTCACACACACTTATCTCTCAGAACTGAGCATGTGGAGAGACGTTCGTTCATCTAGCACAATTGGAACGAGTTGCAGGAGAAACTTTTACTCTGGTTTCTCAGTCTGTTTCCTAGTGCCAGTTTGAAGTTCCTGCAGTTTTCATAGTAAAACCGAGTTGGAGCTAGTACCTCTCCTTATATATGTATGGAGTGGAGTTTGCAACTGAAAATAAACTTTGTTTTCCCAACAAGATAGGTGAAGGATGGCTTTCACACACACTAATTTCTCAGAACTGAGCACGTGGAGAGACGTTCGTTCATCTAGCACAAAGGGAACGGGTTGCAGGAAAAACTTTTACTCTGGTTTCTCAGTCTGTTTCCTATTGCCGGTTTGATGTTCCTGCAGTTTTCACTGTAAAACCGAGTTGGAGCTAGTACCTCTCCTTATATATGTATGGAGTGGAGTTTGCAACTGAAAAGTATCTTTGTGTTCCCAACAAGCTAGGTGAAGGACGGCTTTCACACACACTTACCTCTCAGAACTGAGCATGTGGAGAGACGTTCGTTCATCTAGCACAAAGGGAACGGGTTGCAGGAGAAACATTTACTCTGGTTTCTCAGCCTGTTTCTTAGTGCCGGTTTGAAGTTCCTGCAGTTTTCACTGTAAAACCGAGTTGGAGCTAGTACCTCTCCTTATATATGTATGGAGTGGAGTTTGCAACTGAAAAGAATCTTTGTGTTCAAAACAAGATAGGTGAATGACGGCTTTCACACACACTTATCTCTCAGAACTGAGCATGTGGAGAGACGTTCGTTCACCTAGCACAAAGGGAACGGTTTGCAGGAAAAATATTTGCTCTGGTTTCTCAGCCTGTTTCCTAGTGCCGGTTTGAAGTTCCTGCAGTTTTCACTGTAAAACCGAGTTGGAGCTAGTACCTCCCCATATATATGTACGGAGTGGAGTTTGCAACTGAAAAGAATCTTTGTGTTCCCCACAAGCTAGGTGAAGGACGGCTTTCACACACACTTACCTCTCAGAACTGAGCATGTGGAGAGACGTTCGTTCATCTAGCACAATGGGAACGAGTTGCAGGAGAAACTTTTACTCTGGTTTCTCAGTCTGTTTCCTAGTGCCTTTTGGAAGTTCCTGCAGTTTTCACTGTAAAACCGAGTTGGGGCTAGTACCTCTCCTTATATATGTATGGAGTGGAGTTTGCAACTGAAAAGAATCTTTGTGTTCAAAAGAAGATAGGTGAAGGACGGCTTTCACACACACTTATCTCTCAGAACTGAGCATGTGGAGAGACGTTCGTTCATCTAGCACAAATGGAACGGGTTGCAGGAAAAACTTTTACTCTGGTTTCTCAGTCTGTTTCCTAGTGCCGGTTTGAAGTTCCTGCAGTTTTCACTGTAAAACCGAGTTGGAGCTAGTACCTCTCCTTATATATGTATGGAGTGGAGTTTGCAACTGAAAAGTATCTTTGTGTTCCCAACAAGCTAGGTGAAGAACGGCTTTCACACACACTTACCTCTCAGAACTGAGCATGTGGAGAGACGTTCGTTCATCTAGCACAAAGGGAACGGGTTGCAGGAGAAACATTTACTCTGGTTTCTCAGCCTGTTTCTTAGTGTCGGTTTGAAGTTACTGCAGTTTTCACTGTAAAATCGAGTTGGAGCTAGTACCTCTCCTTATATATGTATGGAGTGGAGTTTGCAACTGAAAAGAATCTTTGTGTTCAAAACAAGATAGGTGAATGACCGCTTTCACACACACTTATCTCTCAGAACTGAGCATGTGGAGAGACTTTCGTTCATCTAGCACAATGGGAACGAGTTGCAGGAGAAACTTTTACTCTGGTTTCTCAGTCTGTTTCCTAGTGCCAGTTTGAAGTTCCTGAAGTTTTCATAGTAAAACCGATTTGGAGCTAGTACCTCTCCTTATATATGTATGGAGTGGAGTTTGCAACTGAAAATAAACTTTGTTTTCCCAACAAGATAGGTGAAGGATGGCTTTCACACACACTAATTTCTCAGAACTGAGCACGTGGAGAGACGTTCGTTCATCTAGCACAAAGGGAACGGGTTGCAGGAAAAACTTTTACTCTGGTTTCTCAGTCTGTTTCCTATTGCCGGTTTGATGTTCCTGCAGTTTTCACTGTAAAACCGAGTTGGAGCTAGTACCTCTCCTTATATATGTATGGAGTGGAGTTTGCAACTGAAAAGTATCTTTGTGTTCCCAACAAGCTAGGTGAAGGACGGCTTTCACACACACTTACCTCTCAGAACTGAGCATGTGGAGAGACGTTCGTTCATCTAGCACAAAGGGAACGGGTTGCAGGAGAAACATTTACTCTGGTTTCTCAGCCTGTTTCTTAGTGCCGGTTTGAAGTTCCTGCAGTTTTCACTGTAAAACCGAGTTGGAGCTAGTACCTCTCCTTATATATGTATGGAGTGGAGTTTGCAACTGAAAAGAATCTTTGTGTTCAAAACAAGATAGGTGAATGACGGCTTTCACACACACTTATCTCTCAGAACTGAGCATGTGGAGAGACGTTCGTTCACCTAGCACAAAGGGAACGGTTTGCAGGAAAAATATTTGCTCTGGTTTCTCAGCCTGTTTCCTAGTGCCGGTTTGAAGTTCCTGCAGTTTTCACTGTAAAACCGAGTTGGAGCTAGTACCTCCCCATATATATGTACGGAGTGGAGTTTGCAACTGAAAAGAATCTTTGTGTTCCCCACAAGCTAGGTGAAGGACGGCTTTCACACACACTTACCTCTCAGAACTGAGCATGTGGAGAGACGTTCGTTCATCTAGCACAATGGGAACGAGTTGCAGGAGAAACTTTTACTCTGGGTTCTCAGTCTGTTTCCTAGTGCCTTTTGGAAGTTCCTGCAGTTTTCACTGTAAAACCGAGTTGGGGCTAGTACCTCTCCTTATATATGTATGGAGTGGAGTTTGCAACTGAAAAGAATCTTTGTGTTCAAAAGAAGATAGGTGAAGGACGGCTTTCACACACACTTATCTCTCAGAACTGAGCATGTGGAGAGACGTTCGTTCATCTAGCACAAATGGAACGGGTTGCAGGAAAACTTTTACTCTGGTTTCTCAGTCTGTTTCCTAGTGCCGGTTTGAAGTTCCTGCAGTTTTCACTGTAAAACCGAGTTGGAGCTAGTACCTCTCCTTATATATGTATGGAGTGGAGTTTGCAACTGAAAAGTATCTTTGTGTTCCCAACAAGCTAGGTGAAGAACGGCTTTCACACACACTTACCTCTCAGAACTGAGCATGTGGAGAGACGTTCGTTCATCTAGCACAAAGGGAACGGGTTGCAGGAGAAACATTTACTCTGGTTTCTCAGCCTGTTTCTTAGTGTCGGTTTGAAGTTACTGCAGTTTTCACTGTAAAATCGAGTTGGAGCTAGTACCTCTCCTTATATATGTATGGAGTGGAGTTTGCAACTGAAAAGAATCTTTGTGTTCAAAACAAGATAGGTGAATGACCGCTTTCACACACACTTATCTCTCAGAACTGAGCATGTGGAGAGACTTTCGTTCATCTAGCACAATGGGAACGAGTTGCAGGAGAAACTTTTACTCTGGTTTCTCAGTCTGTTTCCTAGTGCCAGTTTGAAGTTCCTGAAGTTTTCATAGTAAAACCGATTTGGAGCTAGTACCTCTCCTTATATATGTATGGAGTGGAGTTTGCAACTGAAAATAAACTTTGTTTTCCCAACAAGATAGGTGAAGGACGGCTTTCACACACACTTATCTCTCAGAACTGAGCATGTGGAGAGACGTTCGTTCATCTAGCACAAAGGGAACGAGTTGCAGGAGAAACTTTTACTCTGGTTTCTCAGTCTGTTTCCTAGTGCCAGTTTGAAGTTCCTGCAGTTTTCATAGTAAAACCGAGTTGGAGCTAGTACCTCTCCTTATATATGTATGGAGTGGAGTTTGCAACTGAAAAGAATCTTTGTGTTCAAAACAAGATGGGTGAATGACGGCTTTCACACACACTTATCTCTCAGAACTGAGCATGTGGAGAGACGTTCGTTCATCTAGCACAAAGGGAACGGTTTGCAGGAGAAACATTTACTCTGGTTTCTCAGCCTGTTTCTTAGTGCCGGTTTGAAGTTCCTGCAGTTTCCACTGTAAAACCGAGTTGGAGCTAGTACCTCTCCTTATATATGTATGGAGTGGAGTTTGCAACTGAAAAGAAACTTTGTGTTCCCAACCAGCTAGGTGAAGGACGGCTTTCACACACACTTATCTCTCAGAACTTAGCATGTGGAGAGACGTTCGTTCATCTAGCACAAAGGGAACGGGTTGCAGGAGAAACTTTTACTCTGGTTTCTCAGCCTGTTTCTTAGTGCCGGTTTGAAGTTCCTGCAGTTTTCACTGTAAAACCGAGTTGGAGCTAGTACCTCTCCTTATATATGTATGGAGTGGGGTTTGCAACTGAAAATAAACTTTGTTTTCCCAACAAGATAGGTGAAGGACGGCTTTCACACACACTTATCTCTCAGAACTGAGCATGTGGAGAGACGTTCGTTCATCTAGCACAAAGGGAACGGGTTGCAGGAGAAACTTTTACTCTGGTTTCTCAGTGTGTTTCCTATTGCCGGTTTGATGTTCCTTCAGTTTTCACTGTAAAACCGAGTTGGAGCTAGTACCTCTCCTTATATATGTATGGAGTGGAGTTTGCAACTGAAAAGTATCTTTGTGTTCCCAACAAGCTAGGTGAAGGACGGCTTTCACACACACTTACCTCTCAGAACTGAGCATGTGGAGAGACGTTCGTTCATCTAGCACAAAGGGAACGGGTTGCAGGAGAAACATTTACTCTGGTTTCTCAGCCTGTTTCTTAGTGCCGGTTTGAAGTTCCTGCAGTTTTCACTGTAAAACCGAGTTGGAGCTAGTACCTCTCCTTATATATGTATGGAGTGGAGTTTGCAACTGAAAAGAATCTTTGTGTTCCAAACAAGATAGGTGAATGAAGGCTTTCACACACACTTATCTCTCAGAACTGAGCATGTGGGGAGACGTTCGTTCACCTAGCACAAAGGGAACGGGTTGCAGGAAAAACATTTACTCTGGTTTCTCAGCCTGTTTCCTAGTGTCGGTTTGAAGTTCCTGCAGTTTTCACTGTAAAACCGAGTTGGAGCTAGTACCTCTCCTTATATATGTATGGAGTGGAGTTTGCAACTGAAAATAAACTTTGTTTTCCCAACAAGATAGGTGAAGGACGGCTTTCACACACACTTATCTCTCAGAACTGAGCATGTGGAGAGACGTTCGTTCATCTAGCACAATGGGAACGAGTTGCAGGAGAAACTTTTACTCTGGTTTCTCAGTCTGTTTCCTAGTGCCAGTTTGAAGTTCCTGCAGTTTTCATAGTAAAACCGAGTTGGAGCTAGTACCTCTCCTTATATATGTATGGAGTGGAGTTTGCAACAGAAAAGAATCTTTGTGTTCAAAACAAGATAGGTGAATGACGGCTTTCACACACACTTACCTCTCAGAACTGAGCATGTGGAGAGACGTTCGTTCATTTAGCACAAAGGGAACGGGTTGCAGGAGAAACATTTACTCTGGTTTCTCAGCCTGTTTCTTAGTGCCAGTTTGAAGTTCCTGCAGTTTTCATAGTAAAACCGAGTTGGAGCTAGTACCTCTCCTTATATATGTATGGAGTGGAGTTTGCAACTGAAAAGAATCTTTGTGTTCAAAACAAGATAGGTGAATCACGGCTTTCACACACACTTATCTCTCAGAACTGAGCATGTGGAGAGACGTTCGTTCATCTAGCACAAAGGGAACGGGTTGCAGGAGAAACATTTACTCTGGTTTCTCAGCCTGTTTCTTAGTGCCGGTTTGAAATTCCTGCAGTTTTCACTGTAAAACCGAGTTGGAGCTAGTACCTCTCCTTATATATGTATGGAGTGGAGTTTGCAACTGAAAATAAACTTTGTTTTCCCAACAAGATAGGTGAAGGATGGCTTTCACACACACTAATTTCTCAGAACTGAGCATGTGGAGAGACGTTCGTTCATCTAGCACAAATGGAACGGGTTGCAGGAAAAACTTTTACTCTGGTTTCTCAGTGTGTTTCCTATTGCCGGTTTGATGTTCCTGCAGTTTTCACTGTAAAACCGAGTTGGAGCTAGTACCTCTCCTTATATATGTATGGAGTGGAGTTTGCAACTGAAAAGTATCTTTGTGTTCCCAACAAGCTAGGTGAAGGACGGCTTTCACACACACTTACCTCTCAGAACTGAGCATGTGGAGAGACGTTCGTTCATCTAGCACAAACGGAACGGGTTGCAGGAGAAACATTTACTCTGGTTTCTCAGCCTGTTTCTTAGTGCCGGTTTGAAGTTACTGCAGTTTTCACTGTAAAATCGAGTTGGAGCTTGTACCTCTCCTTATATATGTATGGAGTGGAGTTTGCAACTGAAAAGAATCTTTGTGTTCAAAACAAGATAGGTGAATGACCGCTTTCACACACACTTATCTCTCAGAACTGAGCATGTGGAGAGACGTTCGTTCACCTAGCACAAATGGAACGGGTTGCAGGAAAAACATTTACTCTGGTTTCTCAGCCTGTTTCCTAGTGCCGGTTTGAAGTTCCTGCAGTTTTCACTGTAAAACCGAGTTGGAGCTAGTACCTCTCGTTATATATGTATGGAGTGGAGTTTGCAACTGAAAATAAACTTTGTTTTCCCAACGAGATAGGTGAAGGACGGCTTTCACACACACTTATCTCTCAGAACTGAGCATGTGGAGAGACGTTCGTTCATCTAGCACAATGGGAACGAGTTGCAGGAGAAACTTTTACTCTGGTTTCTCAGTCTGTTTCCTAGTGCCAGTTTGAAGTTCCTGCAGTTTTCATAGTAAAACCGAGTTGGAGCTAGTACCTCTCCTTATATATGTATGGAGTGGAGTTTGCAACTGAAAATAAACTTTGTTTTCCCAACAAGATAGGTGAAGGATGGCTTTCACACACACTAATTTCTCAGAACTGAGCACGTGGAGAGACGTTCGTTCATCTAGCACAAAGGGAACGGGTTGCAGGAAAAACTTTTACTCTGGTTTCTCAGTCTGTTTCCTATTGCCGGTTTGATGTTCCTGCAGTTTTCACTGTAAAACCGAGTTGGAGCTAGTACCTCTCCTTATATATGTATGGAGTGGAGTTTGCAACTGAAAAGTATCTTTGTGTTCCCAACAAGCTAGGTGAAGGACGGCTTTCACACACACTTACCTCTCAGAACTGAGCATGTGGAGAGACGTTCGTTCATCTAGCACAAAGGGAACGGGTTGCAGGAGAAACATTTACTCTGGTTTCTCAGCCTGTTTCTTAGTGCCGGTTTGAAGTTCCTGCAGTTTTCACTGTAAAACCGAGTTGGAGCTAGTACCTCTCCTTATATATGTATGGAGTGGAGTTTGCAACTGAAAAGAATCTTTGTGTTCAAAACAAGATAGGTGAATGACGGCTTTCACACACACTTATCTCTCAGAACTGAGCATGTGGAGAGACGTTCGTTCACCTAGCACAAAGGGAACGGTTTGCAGGAAAAATATTTGCTCTGGTTTCTCAGCCTGTTTCCTAGTGCCGGTTTGAAGTTCCTGCAGTTTTCACTGTAAAACCGAGTTGGAGCTAGTACCTCCCCATATATATGTACGGAGTGGAGTTTGCAACTGAAAAGAATCTTTGTGTTCCCCACAAGCTAGGTGAAGGACGGCTTTCACACACACTTACCTCTCAGAACTGAGCATGTGGAGAGACGTTCGTTCATCTAGCACAATGGGAACGAGTTGCAGGAGAAACTTTTACTCTGGTTTCTCAGTCTGTTTCCTAGTGCCTTTTGGAAGTTCCTGCAGTTTTCACTGTAAAACCGAGTTGGGGCTAGTACCTCTCCTTATATATGTATGGAGTGGAGTTTGCAACTGAAAAGAATCTTTGTGTTCAAAAGAAGATAGGTGAAGGACGGCTTTCACACACACTTATCTCTCAGAACTGAGCATGTGGAGAGACGTTCGTTCATCTAGCACAAATGGAACGGGTTGCAGGAAAAACTTTTACTCTGGTTTCTCAGTCTGTTTCCTAGTGCCGGTTTGAAGTTCCTGCAGTTTTCACTGTAAAACCGAGTTGGAGCTAGTACCTCTCCTTATATATGTATGGAGTGGAGTTTGCAACTGAAAAGTATCTTTGTGTTCCCAACAAGCTAGGTGAAGAACGGCTTTCACACACACTTACCTCTCAGAACTGAGCATGTGGAGAGACGTTCGTTCATCTAGCACAAAGGGAACGGGTTGCAGGAGAAACATTTACTCTGGTTTCTCAGCCTGTTTCTTAGTGTCGGTTTGAAGTTACTGCAGTTTTCACTGTAAAATCGAGTTGGAGCTAGTACCTCTCCTTATATATGTATGGAGTGGAGTTTGCAACTGAAAAGAATCTTTGTGTTCAAAACAAGATAGGTGAATGACCGCTTTCACACACACTTATCTCTCAGAACTGAGCATGTGGAGAGACTTTCGTTCATCTAGCACAATGGGAACGAGTTGCAGGAGAAACTTTTACTCTGGTTTCTCAGTCTGTTTCCTAGTGCCAGTTTGAAGTTCCTGAAGTTTTCATAGTAAAACCGATTTGGAGCTAGTACCTCTCCTTATATATGTATGGAGTGGAGTTTGCAACTGAAAATAAACTTTGTTTTCCCAACAAGATAGGTGAAGGATGGCTTTCACACACACTAATTTCTCAGAACTGAGCACGTGGAGAGACGTTCGTTCATCTAGCACAAAGGGAACGGGTTGCAGGAAAAACTTTTACTCTGGTTTCTCAGTCTGTTTCCTATTGCCGGTTTGATGTTCCTGCAGTTTTCACTGTAAAACCGAGTTGGAGCTAGTACCTCTCCTTATATATGTATGGAGTGGAGTTTGCAACTGAAAAGTATCTTTGTGTTCCCAACAAGCTAGGTGAAGGACGGCTTTCACACACACTTACCTCTCAGAACTGAGCATGTGGAGAGACGTTCGTTCATCTAGCACAAAGGGAACGGGTTGCAGGAGAAACATTTACTCTGGTTTCTCAGCCTGTTTCTTAGTGCCGGTTTGAAGTTCCTGCAGTTTTCACTGTAAAACCGAGTTGGAGCTAGTACCTCTCCTTATATATGTATGGAGTGGAGTTTGCAACTGAAAAGAATCTTTGTGTTCAAAACAAGATAGGTGAATGACGGCTTTCACACACACTTATCTCTCAGAACTGAGCATGTGGAGAGACGTTCGTTCACCTAGCACAAAGGGAACGGTTTGCAGGAAAAATATTTGCTCTGGTTTCTCAGCCTGTTTCCTAGTGCCGGTTTGAAGTTCCTGCAGTTTTCACTGTAAAACCGAGTTGGAGCTAGTACCTCCCCATATATATGTACGGAGTGGAGTTTGCAACTGAAAAGAATCTTTGTGTTCCCCACAAGCTAGGTGAAGGACGGCTTTCACACACACTTACCTCTCAGAACTGAGCATGTGGAGAGACGTTCGTTCATCTAGCACAATGGGAACGAGTTGCAGGAGAAACTTTTACTCTGGGTTCTCAGTCTGTTTCCTAGTGCCTTTTGGAAGTTCCTGCAGTTTTCACTGTAAAACCGAGTTGGGGCTAGTACCTCTCCTTATATATGTATGGAGTGGAGTTTGCAACTGAAAAGAATCTTTGTGTTCAAAAGAAGATAGGTGAAGGACGGCTTTCACACACACTTACCTCTCAGAACTGAGCATGTGGAGAGACGTTCGTTCATCTAGCACAAAGGGAACGGGTTGCAGGAGAAACATTTACTCTGGTTTCTCAGCCTGTTTCTTAGTGCCGGTTTGAAGTTCCTGCAGTTTTCACTGTAAAACCGAGTTGGAGCTAGTACCTCTCCTTATATATGTATGGAGTGGAGTTTGCAACTGAAAAGAATCTTTGTGTTCAAAACAAGATAGGTGAATGACGGCTTTCACACACACTTATCTCTCAGAACTGAGCATGTGGAGAGACGTTCGTTCACCTAGCACAAAGGGAACGGTTTGCAGGAAAAATATTTGCTCTGGTTTCTCAGCCTGTTTCCTAGTGCCGGTTTGAAGTTCCTGCAGTTTTCACTGTAAAACCGAGTTGGAGCTAGTACCTCCCCATATATATGTACGGAGTGGAGTTTGCAACTGAAAAGAATCTTTGTGTTCCCCACAAGCTAGGTGAAGGACGGCTTTCACACACACTTACCTCTCAGAACTGAGCATGTGGAGAGACGTTCGTTCATCTAGCACAATGGGAACGAGTTGCAGGAGAAACTTTTACTCTGGGTTCTCAGTCTGTTTCCTAGTGCCTTTTGGAAGTTCCTGCAGTTTTCACTGTAAAACCGAGTTGGGGCTAGTACCTCTCCTTATATATGTATGGAGTGGAGTTTGCAACTGAAAAGTATCTTTGTGTTCCCAACAAGCTAGGTGAAGAACGGCTTTCACACACACTTACCTCTCAGAACTGAGCATGTGGAGAGACGTTCGTTCATCTAGCACAAAGGGAACGGGTTGCAGGAGAAACATTTACTCTGGTTTCTCAGCCTGTTTCTTAGTGTCGGTTTGAAGTTACTGCAGTTTTCACTGTAAAATCGAGTTGGAGCTAGTACCTCTCCTTATATATGTATGGAGTGGAGTTTGCAACTGAAAAGAATCTTTGTGTTCAAAACAAGATAGGTGAATGACCGCTTTCACACACACTTATCTCTCAGAACTGAGCATGTGGAGAGACTTTCGTTCATCTAGCACAATGGGAACGAGTTGCAGGAGAAACTTTTACTCTGGTTTCTCAGTCTGTTTCCTAGTGCCAGTTTGAAGTTCCTGAAGTTTTCATAGTAAAACCGATTTGGAGCTAGTACCTCTCCTTATATATGTATGGAGTGGAGTTTGCAACTGAAAATAAACTTTGTTTTCCCAACAAGATAGGTGAAGGATGGCTTTCACACACACTAATTTCTCAGAACTGAGCACGTGGAGAGACGTTCGTTCATCTAGCACAAAGGGAACGGGTTGCAGGAAAAACTTTTACTCTGGTTTCTCAGTCTGTTTCCTATTGCCGGTTTGATGTTCCTGCAGTTTTCACTGTAAAACCGAGTTGGAGCTAGTACCTCTCCTTATATATGTATGGAGTGGAGTTTGCAACTGAAAAGTATCTTTGTGTTCCCAACAAGCTAGGTGAAGGACGGCTTTCACACACACTTACCTCTCAGAACTGAGCATGTGGAGAGACGTTCGTTCATCTAGCACAAAGGGAACGGGTTGCAGGAGAAACATTTACTCTGGTTTCTCAGCCTGTTTCTTAGTGCCGGTTTGAAGTTCCTGCAGTTTTCACTGTAAAACCGAGTTGGAGCTAGTACCTCTCCTTATATATGTATGGAGTGGAGTTTGCAACTGAAAAGAATCTTTGTGTTCAAAACAAGATAGGTGAATGACGGCTTTCACACACACTTATCTCTCAGAACTGAGCATGTGGAGAGACGTTCGTTCACCTAGCACAAAGGGAACGGTTTGCAGGAAAAATATTTGCTCTGGTTTCTCAGCCTGTTTCCTAGTGCCGGTTTGAAGTTCCTGCAGTTTTCACTGTAAAACCGAGTTGGAGCTAGTACCTCCCCATATATATGTACGGAGTGGAGTTTGCAACTGAAAAGAATCTTTGTGTTCCCCACAAGCTAGGTGAAGGACGGCTTTCACACACACTTACCTCTCAGAACTGAGCATGTGGAGAGACGTTCGTTCATCTAGCACAATGGGAACGAGTTGCAGGAGAAACTTTTACTCTGGGTTCTCAGTCTGTTTCCTAGTGCCTTTTGGAAGTTCCTGCAGTTTTCACTGTAAAACCGAGTTGGGGCTAGTACCTCTCCTTATATATGTATGGAGTGGGGTTTGCAACTGAAAAGAATCTTTGTGTTCAAAAGAAGATAGGTGAAGGACGGCTTTCACACACACTTATCTCTCAGAACTGAGCATGTGGAGAGACGTTCGTTCATCTAGCACAAATGGAACGGGTTGCAGGAAAACTTTTACTCTGGTTTCTCAGTCTGTTTCCTAGTGCCGGTTTGAAGTTCCTGCAGTTTTCACTGTAAAACCGAGTTGGAGCTAGTACCTCTCCTTATATATGTATGGAGTGGAGTTTGCAACTGAAAAGTATCTTTGTGTTCCCAACAAGCTAGGTGAAGAACGGCTTTCACACACACTTACCTCTCAGAACTGAGCATGTGGAGAGACGTTCGTTCATCTAGCACAAAGGGAACGGGTTGCAGGAGAAACATTTACTCTGGTTTCTCAGCCTGTTTCTTAGTGTCGGTTTGAAGTTACTGCAGTTTTCACTGTAAAATCGAGTTGGAGCTAGTACCTCTCCTTATATATGTATGGAGTGGAGTTTGCAACTGAAAAGAATCTTTGTGTTCAAAACAAGATAGGTGAATGACCGCTTTCACACACACTTATCTCTCAGAACTGAGCATGTGGAGAGACTTTCGTTCATCTAGCACAATGGGAACGAGTTGCAGGAGAAACTTTTACTCTGGTTTCTCAGTCTGTTTCCTAGTGCCAGTTTGAAGTTCCTGAAGTTTTCATAGTAAAACCGATTTGGAGCTAGTACCTCTCCTTATATATGTATGGAGTGGAGTTTGCAACTGAAAATAAACTTTGTTTTCCCAACAAGATAGGTGAAGGATGGCTTTCACACACACTAATTTCTCAGAACTGAGCACGTGGAGAGACGTTCGTTCATCTAGCACAAATGGAACGGGTTGCAGGAAATACTTTTACTCTGGTTTCTCAGTCTGTTTCCTATTGCCGGTTTGATGTTCCTGCAGTTTTCACTGTAAAACCGAGTTGGAGCTAGTACCTCTCCTTATATATGTATGGAGTGGAGTTTGCAACTGAAAAGTATCTTTGTGTTCCCAACAAGCTAGGTGAAGGACGGCTTTCACACACACTTACCTCTCAGAACTGAGCATGTGGAGAGACGTTCGTTCACCTAGCACAAAGGGAACGGTTTGCAGGAAAAATATTTGCTCTGGTTTCTCAGCCTGTTTCCTAGTGCCGGTTTGAAGTTCCTGCAGTTTTCACTGTAAAACCGAGTTGGAGCTAGTACCTCCCCATATATATGTACGGAGTGGAGTTTGCAACTGAAAAGAATCTTTGTGTTCCCCACAAGCTAGGTGAAGGACGGCTTTCACACACACTTACCTCTCAGAACTGAGCATGTGGAGAGACGTTCTTTCATCTAGCACAATGGGAACGAGTTGCAGGAGAAACTTTTACTCTGGTTTCTCAGTCTGTTTCCTAGTGCCTTTTGGAAGTTCCTGCAGTTTTCACTGTAAAACCGAGTTGGGGCTAGTACCTCTCCTTATATATGTATGGAGTGGAGTTTGCAACTGAAAAGAATCTTTGTGTTCAAAAGAAGATAGGTGAAGGACGGCTTTCACACACACTTATCTCTCAGAACTGAGCATGTGGAGAGACGTTCGTTCATCTAGCACAAATGGAACGGGTTGCAGGAAAAACTTTTACTCTGGTTTCTCAGTCTGTTTCCTAGTGCCGGTTTGAAGTTCCTGCAGTTTTCACTGTAAAACCGAGTTGGAGCTAGTACCTCTCCTTATATATGTATGGAGTGGAGTTTGCAACTGAAAAGTATCTTTGTGTTCCCAACAAGCTAGGTGAAGAACGGCTTTCACACACACTTACCTCTCAGAACTGAGCATGTGGAGAGACGTTCGTTCATCTAGCACAAAGGGAACGGGTTGCAGGAGAAACATTTACTCTGGTTTCTCAGCCTGTTTCTTAGTGTCGGTTTGAAGTTACTGCAGTTTTCACTGTAAAATCGAGTTGGAGCTAGTACCTCTCCTTATATATGTATGGAGTGGAGTTTGCAACTGAAAAGAATCTTTGTGTTCAAAACAAGATAGGTGAATGACCGCTTTCACACACACTTATCTCTCAGAACTGAGCATGTGGAGAGACTTTCGTTCATCTAGCACAATGGGAAAGAGTTGCAGGAGAAACTTTTACTCTGGTTTCTCAGTCTGTTTCCTAGTGCCAGTTTGAAGTTCCTGAAGTTTTCATAGTAAAACCGATTTGGAGCTAGTACCTCTCCTTATATATGTATGGAGTGGAGTTTGCAACTGAAAATAAACTTTGTTTTCCCAACAAGATAGGTGAAGGATGGCTTTCACACACACTAATTTCTCAGAACTGAGCACGTGGAGAGACGTTCGTTCATCTAGCACAAAGGGAACGGGTTGCAGGAAAAACTTTTACTCTGGTTTCTCAGTCTGTTTCCTATTGCCGGTTTGATGTTCCTGCAGTTTTCACTGTAAAACCGAGTTGGAGCTAGTACCTCTCCTTATATATGTATGGAGTGGAGTTTGCAACTGAAAAGTATCTTTGTGTTCCCAACAAGCTAGGTGAAGGACGGCTTTCACACACACTTACCTCTCAGAACTGAGCATGTGGAGAGACGTTCGTTCATCTAGCACAAAGGGAACGGGTTGCAGGAGAAACATTTACTCTGGTTTCTCAGCCTGTTTCTTAGTGCCGGTTTGAAGTTCCTGCAGTTTTCACTGTAAAACCGAGTTGGAGCTAGTACCTCTCCTTATATATGTATGGAGTGGAGTTTGCAACTGAAAAGAATCTTTGTGTTCAAAACAAGATAGGTGAATGACGGCTTTCACACACACTTATCTCTCAGAACTGAGCATGTGGAGAGACGTTCGTTCACCTAGCACAAAGGGAACGGTTTGCAGGAAAAATATTTGCTCTGGTTTCTCAGCCTGTTTCCTAGTGCCGGTTTGAAGTTCCTGCAGTTTTCACTGTAAAACCGAGTTGGAGCTAGTACCTCCCCATATATATGTACGGAGTGGAGTTTGCAACTGAAAAGAATCTTTGTGTTCCCCACAAGCTAGGTGAAGGACGGCTTTCACACACACTTACCTCTCAGAACTGAGCATGTGGAGAGACGTTCGTTCATCTAGCACAATGGGAACGAGTTGCAGTAGAAACTTTTACTCTGGTTTCTCAGTCTGTTTCCTAGTGCCTTTTGGAAGTTCCTGCAGTTTTCACTGTAAAACCGAGTTGGGGCTAGTACCTCTCCTTATATATGTATGGAGTGGAGTTTGCAACTGAAAAGAATCTTTGTGTTCAAAAGAAGATAGGTGAAGGACGGCTTTCACACACACTTATCTCTCAGAACTGAGCATGTGGAGAGACGTTCGTTCATCTAGCACAAATGGAACGGGTTGCAGGAAAAACTTTTACTCTGGTTTCTCAGTCTGTTTCCTAGTGCCGGTTTGAAGTTCCTGCAGTTTTCACTGTAAAACCGAGTTGGAGCTAGTACCTCTCCTTATATATGTATGGAGTGGAGTTTGCAACTGAAAAGTATCTTTGTGTTCCCAACAAGCTAGGTGAAGAACGGCTTTCACACACACTTACCTCTCAGAACTGAGCATGTGGAGAGACGTTCGTTCATCTAGCACAAATGGAACGGGTTGCAGGAGAAACATTTACTCTGGTTTCTCAGCCTGTTTCTTAGTGTCGGTTTGAAGTTACTGCAGTTTTCACTGTAAAATCGAGTTGGAGCTAGTACCTCTCCTTATATATGTATGGAGTGGAGTTTGCAACTGAAAAGAATCTTTGTGTTCAAAACAAGATAGGTGAATGACCGCTTTCACACACACTTACCTCTCAGAACTGAGCATGTGGAGAGACTTTCGTTCATCTAGCACAATGGGAACGAGTTGCAGGAAAAACATTTACTCTGGTTTCTCAGCCTGTTTCCTAGTGCCGGTTTGAAGTTCCTGCAGTTTTCACTGTAAAACCGAGTTGGAGCTAGTACCTCTCCTTATATATGTATGGAGTGGAGTTTGCAACTGAAAATAAACTTTGTTTTCCCAACAAGATAGGTGAAGGACGGCTTTCACACACACTTATCTCTCAGAACTGAGCATGTGGAGAGACGTTCGTTCATCTGCACAATGGGAACGAGTTGCAGGAGAAACTTTTACTCTGGTTTCTCAGTCTGTTTCCTAGTGCCAGTTTGAAGTTCCTGCAGTTTTCATAGTAAAACCGAGTTGGAGCTAGTACCTCTCCTTATATATGTATGGAGTGGAGTTTGCAACTGAAAAGAATCTTTGTGTTCAAAACAAGATAGGTGAATGACGGCTTTCACACACACTTATCTCTCAGAACTGAGCATGTGGAGAGACGTTCGTTCATCTAGCACAAAGGGAACGGGTTGCAGGAGAAACATTTACTCTGGTTTCTCAGCCTGTTTCTTAGTGCCGGTTTGAATTTCCTGCAGTTTTCACTGTAAAACCGAGTTGGAGCTAGTACCTCTCCTTATATATGTATGGAGTGGAGTTTGCAACTGAAAAGAAACTTTGTGTTCCCTACAAGCTAGGTGAAGGACGGCTTTCACACACACTTATCTCTCAGAACTTAGCATGTGGAGAGACGTTCGTTCATCTAGCACAAATGGAACGGGTTGCAGGAGAAACTTTTACTCTGGTTTCTCAGCCTGTTTCTTAGTGCCGGTTTGAAGTTCCTGCAGTTTTCACTGTAAAACCGAGTTGGAGCTAGTACCTCTCCTTATATATGTATGGAGTGGAGTTTGCAACTGAAAATAAACTTTGTTTTCCCAACAAGGTAGGTGAAGGACGGCTTTCACACACACTTATCTCTCAGAACTGAGCATGTGGAGAGACGTTCGTTCATCTAGCACAAAGGGAACGGGTTGCAGGAGAAACTTTTACTCTGGTTTCTCAGTGTGTTTCCTATTGCCGGTTTGATGTTCCTTCAGTTTTCACTGTAAAACCGAGTTGGAGCTAGTACCTCTCCTTATATATGTATGGAGTGGAGTTTGCAACTGAAAAGTATCTTTGTGTTCCCAACAAGCTAGGTGAAGTACGGCTTTCACACATACTTACCTCTCAGAACTGAGCATGTGGAGAGACGTTCGTTCATCTAGCACAAAGGGAACGGGTTGCAGGAGAAACATTTACTCTGGTTTCTCAGCCTGTTTCTTAGTGCCGGTTTGAAGTTCCTGCAGTTTTCACTGTAAAACCGAGTTGGAGCTAGTACCTCTCCTTATATATGTATGGAGTGGAGTTTGCAACTGAAAAGAATCTTTGTGTTCAAAACAAGATAGGTGAATGACGGCTTTCACACACACTTATCTCTCAGAACTGAGCATGTGGAGAGACGTTCGTTCATCTAGCACAAATGGAACGGGTTGCAGGAAAAACATTTACTCTGGTTTCTCAGCCTGTTTCCTAGTGCCGGTTTGAAGTTCCTGCAGTTTTCACTGTAAAACCGAGTTGGAGCTAGTACCTCTCCTTATATATGTATGGAGTGGAGTTTGCAACTGAAAATAAACTTTGTTTTCCCAACAAGATAGGTGAAGGACGGCTTTCACACACACTTATCTCTCAGAACTGAGCATGTGGAGAGACGTTCGTTCATCTAGCACAATGGGAACGAGTTGCAGGAGAAACTTTTACTCTGGTTTCTCAGTCTGTTTCCTAGTGCCAGTTTGAAGTTCCTGCAGTTTTCATAGTAAAACCGAGTTGGAGCTAGTACCTCTCCTTATATATGTATGGAGTGGAGTTTGCAACTGAAAAGAATCTTTGTGTTCAAAACAAGATAGGTGAATGACGGCTTTCACACACACTTATCTCTCAGAACTGAGCATGTGGAGAGACGTTCGTTCATCTAGCACAAAGGGAACGGGTTGCAGGAGAAACATTTACTCTGGTTTCTCAGCCTGTTTCTTAGTGCCGGTTTGAAGTTCCTGCAGTTTCCACTGTAAAACCGAGTTGGAGCTAGTACCTCTCCTTATATATGTATGGAGTGGAGTTTGCAACTGAAAAGAAACTTTGTGTTCCCAACCAGCTAGGTGAAGGACGGCTTTCACACACACTTATCTCTCAGAACTTAGCATGTGGAGAGACGTTCGTTCATCTAGCACAAAGGGAACGGGTTGCAGGAGAAACTTTTACTCTGGTTTCTCAGCCTGTTTCTTAGTGCCGGTTTGAAGTTCCTGCAGTTTTCACTGTAAAACCGAGTTGGAGCTAGTACCTCTCCTTATATATGTATGGAGTGGAGTTTGCAACTGAAAATAAACTTTGTTTTCCCAACAAGATAGGTGAAGGACGGCTTTCACACACACTTATCTCTCAGAACTGAGCATGTGGAGAGACGTTCGTTCATCTAGCACAAAGGGAACGGGTTGCAGGAGAAACTTTTACTCTGGTTTCTCAGTGTGTTTCCTATTGCCGGTTTGATGTTCCTTCAGTTTTCACTGTAAAACCGAGTTGGAGCTAGTACCTCTCCTTATATATGTATGGAGTGGAGTTTGCAACTGAAAAGTATCTTTGTGTTCCCAACAAGCTAGGTGAAGTACGGCTTTCACACACACTTACCTCTCAGAACTGAGCATGTGGAGAGACGTTCGTTCATCTAGCACAAAGGGAACGGGTTGCAGGAGAAACATTTACTCTGGTTTCTCAGCCTGTTTCTTAGTGCCGGTTTGAAGTTCCTGCAGTTTTCACTGTAAAACCGAGTTGGAGCTAGTACCTCTCCTTATATATGTATGGAGTGGAGTTTGCAACTGAAAAGAATCTTTGTGTTCCAAACAAGATAGGTGAATGACGGCTTTCACACACACTTATCTCTCAGAACTGAGCATGTGGAGAGACGTTCGTTCACCTAGCACAAAGGGAACGGGTTGCAGGAAAAACATTTACTCTGGTTTCTCAGCCTGTTTCCTAGTGTCGGTTTGAAGTTCCTGCAGTTTTCACTGTAAAACCGAGTTGGAGCTAGTACCTCTCCTTATATATGTATGGAGTGGAGTTTGCAACTGAAAATAAACTTTGTTTTCCCAACAAGATAGGTGAAGGACGGCTTTCACACACACTTATCTCTCAGAACTGAGCATGTGGAGAGACGTTCGTTCATCTAGCACAATGGGAACGAGTTGCAGGAGAAACTTTTACTCTGGTTTCTCAGTCTGTTTCCTAGTGCCAGTTTGAAGTTCCTGCAGTTTTCATAGTAAAACCGAGTTGGAGCTAGTAACTCTCCTTATATATGTATGGAGTGGAGTTTGCAACAGAAAAGAATCTTTGTGTTCAAAACAAGATAGGTGAATGACGGCTTTCACACACACTTATCTCTCAGAACTGAGCATGTGGAGAGACGTTCGTTCATCTAGCACAAAGGGAACGGGTTGCAGGAGAAACATTTACTCTGGTTTCTCAGCCTGTTTCTTAGTGCCGGTTTGAAGTTCCTGCAGTTTTCACTGTAAAACCGAGTTGGAGCTTGTACTTCTCCTTATATATGTATGGAGTGGAGTTTGCAACTGAAAATAAACTTTGTTTTCCCAACAAGATAGGTGAAGGATGGCTTTCACTCACACTTATCTCTCAGAACTGAGCATGTGGAGAGACGTTCGTTCATCTAGCACAATGGGAACGAGTTGCAGGAGAAACTTTTACTCTGGTTTCTCAGTCTGTTTCCTAGTGCCAGTTTGAAGTTCCTGCAGTTTTCATAGTAAAACCGAGTTGGAGCTAGTACCTCTCCTTATATATGTATGGAGTGGAGTTTGCAACTGAAAAGAATCTTTGTGTTCAAAACAAGATAGGTGAATGACGGCTTTCACACACACTTATCTCTCAGAACTGAGCATGTGGAGAGACGTTCGTTCATCTAGCACAAAGGGAACGGGTTGCAGGAGAAACATTTACTCTGGTTTCTCAGCCTGTTTCTTAGTGCCGGTTTGAAATTCCTGCAGTTTTCACTGTAAAACCGAGTTGGAGCTAGTACCTCTCCTTATATATGTATGGAGTGGAGTTTGCAACTGAAAATAAACTTTGTTTTCCCAACAAGATAGGTGAAGGATGGCTTTCACACACACTAATTTCTCAGAACTGAGCATGTGGAGAGACGTTCGTTCATCTAGCACAAATGGAACGGGTTGCAGGAAAAACTTTTACTCTGGTTTCTCAGTGTGTTTCCTATTGCCGGTTTGATGTTCCTGCAGTTTTCACTGTAAAACCGAGTTGGAGCTAGTACCTCTCCTTATATATGTATGGAGTGGAGTTTGCAACTGAAAAGTATCTTTGTGTTCCCAACAAGCTAGGTGAAGGACGGCTTTCACACACACTTACCTCTCAGAACTGAGCATGTGGAGAGACGTTCGTTCATCTAGCACAAACGGAACGGGTTGCAGGAGAAACATTTACTCTGGTTTCTCAGCCTGTTTCTTAGTGCCGGTTTGAAGTTACTGCAGTTTTCACTGTAAAATCGAGTTGGAGCTTGTACCTCTCCTTATATATGTATGGAGTGGAGTTTGCAACTGAAAAGAAACTTTGTGTTCAAAACAAGATAAGTGAATGACCGCTTTCACACACACTTATCTCTCAGAACTGAGCATGTGGAGAGACGTTCGTTCACCTAGCACAAAGGGAACGGGTTGCAGGAAAAACATTTACTCTGGTTTCTCAGCCTGTTTCCTAGTGCCGGTTTGAAGTTCCTGCAGTTTTCACTGTAAAACCGAGTTGGAGCTAGTACCTCTCGTTATATATGTATGGAGTGGAGTTTGCAACTGAAAATAAACTTTGTTTTCCCAACAAGATAGGTGAAGGACGGCTTTCACACACACTTATCTCTCAGAACTGAGCATGTGGAGAGACGTTCGTTCATCTAGCACAATGGGAACGAGTTGCAGGAGAAACTTTTACTCTGGTTTCTCAGTCTGTTTCCTAGTGCCAGTTTGAAGTTCCTGCAGTTTTCATAGTAAAACCGAGTTGGAGCTAGTACCTCTCCTTATATATGTATGGAGTGGAGTTTGCAACTGAAAATAAACTTTGTTTTCCCAACAAGATAGGTGAAGGATGGCTTTCACACACACTAATTTCTCAGAACTGAGCACGTGGAGAGACGTTCGTTCATCTAGCACAAAGGGAACGGGTTGCAGGAAAAACTTTTACTCTGGTTTCTCAGTCTGTTTCCTATTGCCGGTTTGATGTTCCTGCAGTTTTCACTGTAAAACCGAGTTGGAGCTAGTACCTCTCCTTATATATGTATGGAGTGGAGTTTGCAACTGAAAAGTATCTTTGTGTTCCCAACAAGCTAGGTGAAGGACGGCTTTCACACACACTTACCTCTCAGAACTGAGCATGTGGAGAGACGTTCGTTCATCTAGCACAAAGGGAACGGGTTGCAGGAGAAACATTTACTCTGGTTTCTCAGCCTGTTTCTTAGTGCCGGTTTGAAGTTCCTGCAGTTTTCACTGTAAAACCGAGTTGGAGCTAGTACCTCTCCTTATATATGTATGGAGTGGAGTTTGCAACTGAAAAGAATCTTTGTGTTCAAAACAAGATAGGTGAATGACGGCTTTCACACACACTTATCTCTCAGAACTGAGCATGTGGAGAGACGTTCGTTCACCTAGCACAAAGGGAACGGTTTGCAGGAAAAATATTTGCTCTGGTTTCTCAGCCTGTTTCCTAGTGCCGGTTTGAAGTTCCTGCAGTTTTCACTGTAAAACCGAGTTGGAGCTAGTACCTCCCCATATATATGTACGGAGTGGAGTTTGCAACTGAAAAGAATCTTTGTGTTCCCCACAAGCTAGGTGAAGGACGGCTTTCACACACACTTACCTCTCAGAACTGAGCATGTGGAGAGACGTTCGTTCATCTAGCACAATGGGAACGAGTTGCAGGAGAAACTTTTACTCTGGTTTCTCAGTCTGTTTCCTAGTGCCTTTTGGAAGTTCCTGCAGTTTTCACTGTAAAACCGAGTTGGGGCTAGTACCTCTCCTTATATATGTATGGAGTGGAGTTTGCAACTGAAAAGAATCTTTGTGTTCAAAAGAAGATAGGTGAAGGACGGCTTTCACACACACTTATCTCTCAGAACTGAGCATGTGGAGAGACGTTCGTTCATCTAGCACAAATGGAACGGGTTGCAGGAAAAACTTTTACTCTGGTTTCTCAGTCTGTTTCCTAGTGCCGGTTTGAAGTTCCTGCAGTTTTCACTGTAAAACCGAGTTGGAGCTAGTACCTCTCCTTATATATGTATGGAGTGGAGTTTGCAACTGAAAAGTATCTTTGTGTTCCCAACAAGCTAGGTGAAGAACGGCTTTCACACACACTTACCTCTCAGAAATGAGCATGTGGAGAGACGTTCGTTCATCTAGCACAAAGGGAACGGGTTGCAGGAGAAACATTTACTCTGGTTTCTCAGCCTGTTTCTTAGTGTCGGTTTGAAGTTACTGCAGTTTTCACTGTAAAATCGAGTTGGAGCTAGTACCTCTCCTTATATATGTATGGAGTGGAGTTTGCAACTGAAAAGAATCTTTGTGTTCAAAACAAGATAGGTGAATGACCGCTTTCACACACACTTATCTCTCAGAACTGAGCATGTGGAGAGACTTTCGTTCATCTAGCACAATGGGAACGAGTTGCAGGAGAAACTTTTACTCTGGTTTCTCAGTCTGTTTCCTAGTGCCAGTTTGAAGTTCCTGAAGTTTTCATAGTAAAACCGATTTGGAGCTAGTACCTCTCCTTATATATGTATGGAGTGGAGTTTGCAACTGAAAATAAACTTTGTTTTCCCAACAAGATAGGTGAAGGATGGCTTTCACACACACTAATTTCTCAGAACTGAGCACGTGGAGAGACGTTCGTTCATCTAGCACAAAGGGAACGGGTTGCAGGAAAAACTTTTACTCTGGTTTCTCAGTCTGTTTCCTATTGCCGGTTTGATGTTCCTGCAGTTTTCACTGTAAAACCGAGTTGGAGCTAGTACCTCTCCTTATATATGTATGGAGTGGAGTTTGCAACTGAAAAGTATCTTTGTGTTCCCAACAAGCTAGGTGAAGGACGGCTTTCACACACACTTACCTCTCAGAACTGAGCATGTGGAGAGACGTTCGTTCATCTAGCACAAAGGGAACGGGTTGCAGGAGAAACATTTACTCTGGTTTCTCAGCCTGTTTCTTAGTGCCGGTTTGAAGTTCCTGCAGTTTTCACTGTAAAACCGAGTTGGAGCTAGTACCTCTCCTTATATATGTATGGAGTGGAGTTTGCAACTGAAAAGAATCTTTGTGTTCAAAACAAGATAGGTGAATGACGGCTTTCACACACACTTATCTCTCAGAACTGAGCATGTGGAGAGACGTTCGTTCACCTAGCACAAAGGGAACGGTTTGCAGGAAAAATATTTGCTCTGGTTTCTCAGCCTGTTTCCTAGTGCCGGTTTGAAGTTCCTGCAGTTTTCACTGTAAAACCGAGTTGGAGCTAGTACCTCCCCATATATATGTACGGAGTGGAGTTTGCAACTGAAAAGAATCTTTGTGTTCCCCACAAGCTAGGTGAAGGACGGCTTTCACACACACTTACCTCTCAGAACTGAGCATGTGGAGAGACGTTCGTTCATCTAGCACAAATGGAACGGGTTGCAGGAAAACTTTTACTCTGGTTTCTCAGTCTGTTTCCTAGTGCCGGTTTGAAGTTCCTGCAGTTTTCACTGTAAAACCGAGTTGGAGCTAGTACCTCTCCTTATATATGTATGGAGTGGAGTTTGCAACTGAAAAGTATCTTTGTGTTCCCAACAAGCTAGGTGAAGAACGGCTTTCACACACACTTACCTCTCAGAACTGAGCATGTGGAGAGACGTTCGTTCATCTAGCACAAAGGGAACGGGTTGCAGGAGAAACATTTACTCTGGTTTCTCAGCCTGTTTCTTAGTGTCGGTTTGAAGTTACTGCAGTTTTCACTGTAAAATCGAGTTGGAGCTAGTACCTCTCCTTATATATGTATGGAGTGGAGTTTGCAACTGAAAAGAATCTTTGTGTTCAAAACAAGATAGGTGAATGACCGCTTTCACACACACTTATCTCTCAGAACTGAGCATGTGGAGAGACTTTCGTTCATCTAGCACAATGGGAACGAGTTGCAGGAGAAACTTTTACTCTGGTTTCTCAGTCTGTTTCCTAGTGCCAGTTTGAAGTTCCTGAAGTTTTCATAGTAAAACCGATTTGGAGCTAGTACCTCTCCTTATATATGTATGGAGTGGAGTTTGCAACTGAAAATAAACTTTGTTTTCCCAACAAGATAGGTGAAGGATGGCTTTCACACACACTAATTTCTCAGAACTGAGCACGTGGAGAGACGTTCGTTCATCTAGCACAAATGGAACGGGTTGCAGGAAATACTTTTACTCTGGTTTCTCAGTCTGTTTCCTATTGCCGGTTTGATGTTCCTGCAGTTTTCACTGTAAAACCGAGTTGGAGCTAGTACCTCTCCTTATATATGTATGGAGTGGAGTTTGCAACTGAAAAGTATCTTTGTGTTCCCAACAAGCTAGGTGAAGGACGGCTTTCACACACACTTACCTCTCAGAACTGAGCATGTGGAGAGACGTTCGTTCATCTAGCACAAAGGGAACGGGTTGCAGGAGAAACATTTACTCTGGTTTCTCAACCTGTTTCTTAGTGCCGGTTTGAAGTTCCTGCAGTTTTCACTGTAAAACCGAGTTGGAGCTAGTACCTCTCCTTATATATGTATGGAGTGGAGTTTGCAACTGAAAAGAATCTTTGTGTTCAAAACAAGATAGGTGAATGACGGCTTTCACACACACTTATCTCTCAGAACTGAGCATGTGGAGAGACGTTCGTTCACCTAGCACAAATGGAACGGGTTGCAGGAAAAACATTTACTCTGGTTTCTCAGCCTGTTTCCTAGTGCCGGTTTGAAGTTCCTGCAGTTTTCACTGTAAAACCGAGTTGGAGCTAGTACCTCTCCTTATATATGTATGGAGTGGAGTTTGCAACTGAAAATAAACTTTGTTTTCCCAACAAGATAGGTGAAGGACGGCTTTCACACACACTTATCTCTCAGAACTGAGCATGTGGAGAGACGTTCGTTCATCTAGCACAATGGGAACGAGTTGCAGGAGAAACTTTTACTCTGGTTTCTCAGTCTGTTTCCTAGTGCCAGTTTGAAGTTCCTGCAGTTTTCATAGTAAAACCGAGTTGGAGCTAGTACCTCTCCTTATATATGTATGGAGTGGAGTTTGCAACTGAAAAGAATCTTTGTGTTCAAAACAAGATAGGTGAATGACGGCTTTCACACACACTTATCTCTCAGAACTGAGCATGTGGAGAGACGTTCGTTCATCTAGCACAAAGGGAACGGGTTGCAGGAGAAACATTTACTCTGGTTTCTCAGCCTGTTTCTTAGTGCCGGTTTGAAGTTCCTGCAGTTTTCACTGTAAAACCGAGTTGGAGCTAGTACCTCTCCTTATATATGTATGGAGTGGAGTTTGCAACTGAAAAGAAACTTTGTGTTCCCTACAAGCTAGGTGAAGGACGGCTTTCACACACACTTATCTCTCAGAACTTAGCATGTGGAGAGACGTTCGTTCATCTAGCACAAAGGGAACGGGTTGCAGGAGAAACTTTTACTCTGGTTTCTCAGCCTGTTTCTTAGTGCCGGTTTGAAGTTCCTGCAGTTTTCACTGTAAAACCGAGTTGGAGCTAGTACCTCTCCTTATATATGTATGGAGTGGAGTTTGCAACTGAAAATAAACTTTGTTTTCCCAACAAGGTAGGTGAAGGACGGCTTTCACACACACTTATCTCTCAGAACTGAGCATGTGGAGAGACGTTCGTTCATCTAGCACAAAGGGAACGGGTTGCTGGAGAAACTTTTACTCTGGTTTCTCAGTGTGTTTCCTATTGCCGGTTTGATGTTCCTTCAGTTTTCACTGTAAAACCGAGTTGGAGCTAGTACCTCTCCTTATATATGTATGGAGTGGAGTTTGCAACTGAAAAGTATCTTTGTGTTCCCAACAAGCTAGGTGAAGTACGGCTTTCACACATACTTACCTCTCAGAACTGAGCATGTGGAGAGACGTTCGTTCATCTAGCACAAAGGGAACGGGTTGCAGGAGAAACATTTACTCTGGTTTCTCAGCCTGTTTCTTAGTGCCGGTTTGAAGTTCCTGCAGTTTTCACTGTAAAACCGAGTTGGAGCTAGTACCTCTCCTTATATATGTATGGAGTGGAGTTTGCAACTGAAAATAAACTTTGTTTTCCCAACAAGATATGTGAAGGACGGCTTTCACACACACTTATCTCTCAGAACTGAGCATGTGGAGAGACGTTCGTTCATCTAGCACAATGGGAACGAGTTGCAGGAGAAACTTTTACTCTGGTTTCTCAGTCTGTTTCCTAGTGCCAGTTTGAAGTTCCTGCAGTTTTCATAGTAAAACCGAGTTGGATCTAGTACCTCTCCTTATATATGTATGGAGTGGAGTTTGCAACTGAAAAGAATCTTTGAGTTCAAAACAAGATAGGTGAATGACGGCTTTCACACACACTTATCTCTCAGAACTGAGCATGTGGAGAGACGTTCGTTCATCTAGCACAAAGGGAACGGGTTGCAGGAGAAACATTTACTCTGGTTTCTCAGCCTGTTTCTTACTGCCGGTTTGAAGTTCCTGCAGTTTTCACTGTAAAACCGAGTTGGAGCTAGTACCTCTCCTTATATATGTATGGAGTGGAGTTTGTAACTGAAAATAAACTTTGTTTTCCCAACAAGATAGGTGAAGGATGGCTTTCACACACACTAATTTCTCAGAACTGAGCATGTGGAGAGACGTTCGTTCATCTAGCACAAATGGAACGGGTTGCAGGAAAAACTTTTACTATGGTTTCTCAGTCTGTTTCCTATTGCCGGTTTGATGTTCCTGCAGTTTTCACTGTAAAACCGAGTTGGAGCTAGTACCTCTCCTTATATATGTATGGAGTGGAGTTTGCAACTGAAAAGTATCTTTGTGTTCCCAACATGCTAGGTGAAGTACGGCTTTCACACACACTTACCTCTCAGAACTGAGCATGTGGAGAGACGTTCGTTCATCTAGCACAAAGGGAACGGGTTGCAGGAGAAACATTTACTCTGGTTTCTCAGCCTGTTTCTGAGTGCCGGTTTGAAGTTCCTGCAGTTTTCACTGTAAAACCGAGTTGGAGCTAGTACCTCTCCTTATATATGTATGGAGTGGAGTTTGCAACTGAAAAGAATCTTTGTGTTCAAAACAAGATAGGTGAATGACGGCTTTCACACACACTTATCTCTCAGAACTGAGCATGTGGAGAGACGTTCGTTCACCTAGCACAAAGGGAACGGGTTGCAGGAAAAACATTTACTCTGGTTTCTCAGCCTGTTTCCTAGTGCCGGTTTGAAGTTCCTGCAGTTTTCACTGTAAAACCGAGTTGGAGCTAGTACCTCTCCTTATATATGTATGGAGTGGAGTTTGCAACTGAAAATAAACTTTGTTTTCCCAACAAGATAGGTGAAGGACGGCTTTCACACACACTTATCTCTCAGAACTGAGCATGTGGAGAGACGTTCGTTCATCTAGCACAATGGGAACGAGTTGCAGGAGAAACTTTTACTCTGGTTTCTCAGTCTGTTTCCTAGTGCCAGTTTGAAGTTCCTGCAGTTTTCATAGTAAAACCGAGTTGGAGCTAGTACCTCTCCTTATATATGTATGGAGTGGAGTTTGCAACTGAAAAGAATCTTTGTGTTCAAAACAAGATAGGTGAATGACGGCTTTCACACACACTTACCTCTCAGAACTGAGCATGTGGAGAGACGTTCGTTCATCTAGCACAAAGGGAACGGGTTGCAGGAGAAACATTTACTCTGGTTTCTCAGCCTGTTTCTTAGTGCCGGTTTGAAGTTCCTGCAGTTTTCACTGTAAAACCGAGTTGGAGCTAGTACCTCTCCTTATATATGTATGGAGTGGAGTTTGCAACTGAAAAGAATCTTTGTGTTCAAAACAAGATAGGTGAATGACGGCTTTCACACACACTTATCTCTCAGAACTGAGCATGTGGAGAGACGTTCGTTCACCTAGCACAAAGGGAACGGGTTGCAGGAAAAACATTTACTCTGGTTTCTCAGCCTGTTTCCTAGTGCCGGTTTGAAGTTCCTGCAGTTTTCACTGTAAAACCGAGTTGGAGCTAGTACCTCTCCTTATATATGTATGGAGTGGAGTTTGCAACTGAAAATAAACTTTGTTTTCCCAACAAGATAGGTGAAGGACGGCTTTCACACACACTTATCTCTCAGAACAGAGCATGTGGAGAGACGTTCGTTCATCTAGCACAAAGGGAACGAGTTGCAGGAGAAACTTTTACTCTGGTTTCTCAGTCTGTTTCCTAGTGCCAGTTTGAAGTTCCTGCAGTTTTCATAGTAAAACCGAGTTGGAGCTAGTACCTCTCCTTATATATGTATGGAGTGGAGTTTGCAACTGAAAAGAATCTTTGTGTTCAAAACAAGATAGGTGAATGACGGCTTTCACACACACTTACCTCTCAGAACTGAGCATGTGGAGAGACGTTCGTTCATCTAGCACAAAGGGAACGGGTTGCAGGAGAAACATTTACTCTGGTTTCTCAGCCTGTTTCTTAGTGCCGGTTTGAAGTTCCTGCAGTTTTCACTGTAAAACCGAGTTGGAGCTAGTACCTCTCCTTATATATGTATGGAGTGGAGTTTGCAACTGAAAATAAACTTTGTTTTCCCAACAAGATAGGTGATGGATGGCTTTCACACACACTAATTTCTCAGAACTGAGTACGTGGAGAGACGTTCGTTCATCTAGCACAAATGGAACGGGTGGCAGGAAAAACTATTACTCTGGTTTCTCAGTGTGTTTCCTATTGCCGGTTTGATGTTCCTGCAGTTTTCACTGTAAAACCGAGTTGGAGCTAGTACCTCTCCTTATATATGTATGGAGTGGAGTTTGAAACTGAAAAGTATCTTTGTGTTCCCAACAAGCTAGGTGAAGGACGGCTTTCACACACACTTACCTCTCAGAACTGAGCATGTGGAGAGACGTTCGTTCATCTAGCACAAAGGGAACGGGTTGCAGGAGAAACATTTACTCTGGTTTCTCAGCTTGTTTCTTAGTGCCGGTTTGAAGTTCCTGCAGTTTTCACTGTAAAACCGAGTTGGAGCTAGTACCTCTCCTTATATATGTATGGAGTGGAGTTTGCAACTGAAAATAAACTTTGTTTTCCCAACAAGATAGGTGAAGGATGGCTTTCACACACACTAATTTCTCAGAACTGAGCACGTGGAGAGACGTTCGTTCATCTAGCACAAATGGAACGGGTGGCAGGAAAAACTTTTACTCTGGTTTCTCAGTCTGTTTCCTATTGCCGGTTTGATGTTCCTGCAGTTTTCACTGTAAAACCGAGTTGGAGCTAGTACCTCTCCTTATATATGTATGGAGTGGAGTTTGCAACTGAAAAGTATCTTTGTGTTCCCAACAAACTAGGTGAAGAACGGCTTTCACACACACTTACCTCTCAGAACTGAGCATGTGGAGAGACGTTCGTTCATCTAGCACAAAGGGAACGGGTTGCAGGAGAAACATTTACTCTGGTTTCTCAGCCTGTTTCTTAGTGCCGGTTTGAAGTTCCTGCAGTTTTCACTGTAAAACCGAGTTGGAGCTAGTACCTCTCCTTATATATGTATGGAGTGGAGTTTGCAACTGAAAAGAATCTTTGTGTTCAAAACACGATAGGTGAATGACGGCTTTCACACACACTTATCTCTCAGAACTGAGCATGTGGAGAGACGTTCGTTCACCTAGCACAAAGGGAACGGGTTGCAGGAAAAACATTTACTCTGGTTTCTCAGCCTGTTTCCTAGTGCCGGTTTGAAGTTCCTGCAGTTTTCACTGTAAAACCGAGTTGGAGCTAGTACCTCTCCTTATATATGTATGGAGTGGTGTTTGCAACTGAAAATAAACTTTGTTTTCCCAACAAGATAAGTGAAGGACGGCTTTCACAGACACTTATCTCTCAGAACTGAGCATGTGGAGAGACGTTCGTTCATCTAGCACAATGGGAACGAGTTGCAGGAGAAACTTTTACTCTGGTTTCTCAGTCTGTTTCCTAGTGCCAGTTTGAAGTTCCTGCAGTTTTCATAGTAAAACCGAGTTGGAGCTATTACCTCTCCTTATATATGTATGGAGTGGAGTTTGCAACTGAAAAGAATCTTTGTGTTCAAAACAAGATAGGTGAATGACGGCTTTCACACACACTTACCTCTCAGAACTGAGCATGTGGAGAGACGTTCGTTCATCTAGCACAAAGGGAACGGGTTGCAGGAGAAACTTTTACTCTGGTTTCTCAGTCTGTTTCCTAGTGCCGGTTTGAAGTTCCTGCAGTTTTCATAGTAAAACCGAGTTGGAGCTAGTACCTCTCCTTATATATGTATGGAGTGGAGTTTGCAACTGAAAAGAATCTTTGTGTTCAAAACAAGGTAGGTGAATGACGGCTTTCACACACACTTATCTCTCAGAACTGAGCATGTGGAGAGACGTTCGTTCATCTAGCACAAAGGGAACGGGTTGCAGGAGAAACATTTACTCTGGTTTCTCAGCCTGTTTCTTAGTGCCGGTTTGAAGTTCCTGCAGTTTTCACTGTAAAACCGAGTTGGAGCTAGTACCTCTCCTTATATATGTATGGAGTGGAGTTTGCAACTGAAAATAAACTTTGTTTTCCCAACAAGATAGGTGAAGGACGGCTTTCACACACACTTATCTCTCAGAACTGAGCATGTGGAGAGACGTTCGTTCATCTAGCACAATGGGAACGAGTTGCAGGAGAAACTTTTACTCTGGTTTCTCAGTCTGTTTCCTAGTGCCAGTTTGAAGTTCCTGCAGTTTTCATTGTAAAACCGAGTTGGAGCTAGTACCTCTCCTTATATATGTATGGAGTGGAATTTGCAACTGAAAAGAATCTTTGTGTTCAAAACAAGATAGGTGAATGACGGCTTTCACACACACTTACCTCTCAGAACTGAGCATGTGGAGAGACGTTCGTTCATCTAGCACAAAGGGAACGGGTTGCAGGAGAAACTTTTACTCTGGTTTCTCAGTCTGTTTCCTAGTGCCGGTTTGAAGTTCCTGCAGTTTTCATAGTAAAACCGAGTTGGAGCTAGTACCTCTCCTTATATATGTATGGAGTGGAGTTTGCAACTGAAAAGAATCTTTGTGTTCAAAACAAGATAGGTGAAGGACGGCTTTCACACACACTTATCTCTCAGAACTGAGCATGTGGAGAGACGTTCGTTCATCTAGCACAAAGGGAACGGGTTGCAGGAGAAACATTTACTCTGGTTTCTCAGCCTGTTTCTTAGTGCCGGTTTGAAGTTCCTGCAGTTTTCACTGTAAAACCGAGTTGGAGCTAGTACCTCTCCTTATATATGTATGGAGTGGAGTTTGCAACTGAAAATAAACTTTGTTTTCCCAACAAGATAGGTGAAGGACGGCTTTCACACACACTTACCTCTCAGAACTGAGCATGTGGAGAGACGTTCGTTCATCTAGCACAAAGGGAACGGGTTGCAGGAGAAACTTTTACTCTGGTTTCTCAGTCTGTTTCCTAGTGCCGGTTTGAAGTTCCTGCAGTTTTCATAGTAAAACCGAGTTGGAGCTAGTACCTCTCCTTATATATGTATGGAGTGGAGTTTGCAACTGAAAAGAATCTTTGTGTTCAAAACAAGGTAGGTGAATGACGGCTTTCACACACACTTATCTCTCAGAACTGAGCATGTGGAGAGACGTTCGTTCATCTAGCACAAAGGGAACGGGTTGCAGGAGAAACATTTACTCTGGTTTCTCAGCCTGTTTCTTAGTGCGGTTTGAAGTTCCTGCAGTTTTCACTGTAAAACCGAGTTGGAGCTAGTACCTCTCCTTATATATGTATGGAGTGGAGTTTGCAACTGAAAATAAACTTTGTTTTCCCAACAAGATAGGTGAAGGACGGCTTTCACACACACTTATCTCTCAGAACTGAGCATGTGGAGAGACGTTCGTTCATCTAGCACAATGGGAACGAGTTGCAGGAGAAACTTTTACTCTGGTTTCTCAGTCTGTTTCCTAGTGCCAGTTTGAAGTTCCTGCAGTTTTCATAGTAAAACCGAGTTGGAGCTAGTACCTCTCCTTATATATGTATGGAGTGGAGTTTGCAACTGAAAAGAATCTTTGTGTTCAAAACAAGATAGGTGAATGACGGCTTTCACACACACTTACCTCTCAGAACTGAGCATGTGGAGAGACGTTCGTTCATCTAGCACAAAGGGAACGGGTTGCAGGAGAAACTTTTACTCTGGTTTCTCAGTCTGTTTCCTAGTGCCGGTTTGAAGTTCCTGCAGTTTTCATAGTAAAACCGAGTTGGAGCTAGTACCTCTCCTTATATATGTATGGAGTGGAGTTTGCAACTGAAAAGAATCTTTGTGTTCAAAACAAGATAGGTGAATGACTGCTTTCACACACACTAATTTCTCAGAACTGAGCATGTGGAGAGACGTTCGTTCATCTAGCACAAATGGAACGGGTTGCAGGAAAAACTTTTACTATGGTTTCTCAGTCTGTTTCCTATTGCCGGTTTGATGTTCCTGCAGTTTTCACTGTAAAACCGAGTTGGAGCTAGTACCTCTCCTTATATATGTATGGAGTGGAGTTTGCAACTGAAAAGTATCTTTGTGTTCCCAACAAGCTAGGTGAAGGACGGCTTTCACACACACTTACCTCTCAGAACTGAGCATGTGGAGAGACGTTCGTTCACCTAGCACAAAGGGAACGGGTTGCAGTAGAAACTTTTACTCTGGTCTCTCAGTCTGTTTCTAGTGCCGGTTTGAAGTTCCTGCAGTTTTCACTGTAAAATCGATTTGGAGCTAGTACCTCCCCATATATATGTATGGAGTGGAGTTTGCAACTGAAAAGCAACTTTGTGTTCCCAACAAGCTAGGTGAAGGACGGCTTTCAGACACACTTCTCTCTCAGATCTGAGAATGTGGAGAGACGTTCTTTCATCTAGCACAAAGGGAACGGGTTGCAGTTGAAATTTTTCTCTTGTTTCTCAGACTGTTTCCTAGTGCCGTTTTGAAGTTCCTTCAGTTTTCACTTTAAACCGATTTGGAGCTACTACCTCCCCATATATATGTAAGGAGGGGAGTTTGCATCTGAAAAGAAACTTTGTGTTCCCAGCAAGCTAGGTGATGGACTGCTTTCACACACACTTATCTCTCAGAATTGAGCATGTGGAGAGACGTTCGTTCATCTAGCACAAAGGGAACGGGTTGCAGGGGAAACTTTTACTCTGGTTTCTCAGTCTGTTTCCTAGTGCCGGTTTGATGTTCCTGCAGTTTTCACTGTAAAACCGAGTTGGAGCTAGTACCTCCCCATATATATGTACGGAGTGGGGTTTGCAACTGAAAAGAAACTTTGTGTTCCCAACAAGCTAGGTGAAGGACGGCTTTCACACACACTTATCTCTCAGAACTGAGCATGTGGAGAGACGTTCGTTCATCTAGCACAAAGGGAACGGTTTGCAGGAGAAACTATTACTCTGGTTTCTCAGCCTGTTTCCTAGAGTCGGTTTGATGTTCCTGCAGTTTTCACTTTAAAACCGAGTTGGAGCTAGTACCTCTCCTTATATATGTATGGAGTGGAGTTTGCAACTGAAAAGAATCTTTGTGTTCAAAACAAGATAGGTGAATGACGGCTTTCACACACACTTACCTCTCAGAACTGAGCATGTGGAGAGACTTTCGTTCATCTAGCACAAAGGGAACGGGTTGCAGGAGAAACTTTTACTCTGGTTTCTCAGTCTGTTTCCTAGTGCCGGTTTGAAGTTCCTGCAGTTTTCATAGTAAAACCGAGTTGGAGCTAGTACCTCTCCTTATATATGTATGGAGGGAGTTTGCAACTGAAAAGAATCTTTGTGTTCAAAACAAGGTAGGTGAATGACGGCTTTCACACACACTTATCTCTCAGAACTGAGCATGTGGAGAGACGTTCGTTCATCTAGCACAAAGGGAACGGGTTGCAGGAGAAACATTTACTCCGGTTTCTCAGCCTGTTTCTTAGTGCCGGTTTGAAGTTCCTGCAGTTTTCACTGTAAAACCGAGTTGGAGCTTGTACCTCTCCTTATATATGTATGGAGTGGTGTTTGCAACTGAAAATAAACTTTGTTTTCCCAATAAGATAGGTGAAGGACGGCTTTCACACACACTTATCTCTCAGAACTGAGCATGTGGAGAGACGTTCGTTCATCTAGCACAATGGGAACGAGTTGCAGGAGAAACTTTTACTCTGGTTTCTCAGTCTGTTTCCTAGTGCCAGTTTGAAGTTCCTGCAGTTTTCATAGTAAAACTGAGTTGGAGCTATTACCTCTCCTTATATATGTATGGAGTGGAGTTTGCAACTGAAAAGAATCTTTGTGTTCAAAACAAGATAGGTGAATGACGGCTTTCACACACACTTACCTCTCAGAACTGAGCATGTGGAGAGACGTTCGTTCATCTAGCACAAAGGGAACGGGTTGCAGGAGAAACTTTTACTCTGGTTTCTCAGTCTCTTTCCTAGTGCCGGTTTCAAGTTCCTGCAGTTTTCATAGTAAAACCGAGTTGGAGCTTGTACCTCTCCTTATATATGTATGGAGTGGAGTTTGCAACTGAAAAGAATCTTTGTGTTCAAAACAAGATAGGTGAATGACGGCTTTCACACACATTTATCTCTCAGAACTGAGCATGTGGAGAGACGTTCGTTCATCTAGCACAAAGGGAACGGGTTGCAGGAGAAACATTTACTCTGGTTTCTCAGCCTGTTTCTTAGTGCCGGTTTGAAGTTCCTGCAGTTTTCACTGTAAAACCGAGTTGGAGCTAGTACCTCTCCTTATATATGTATGGAGTGGAGTTTGCAACTGAAAATAAACTTTGTTTTCCCAACAAGATAGGTGAAGGACGGCTTTCACACACACTAATTTCTCAGAACTGAGCATGTGGAGAGACGTTCGTTCATCCAGCACAAAGGGAACGGGTTGCAGTAGAAACTTTTACTCTGGTCTCTCAGTCTGTTTCTAGTGCCGGTTTGAAGTTCCTGCAGTTTACACTGTAAAACCGATTTGGAGCTAGTACCTCCCCATATATATGTATGGAGTGGAGTTTGCAACTGAAAAGCAACTTTGTGTTCCCAACAAGCTAGGTGAAGGACGGCTTTAAGACACACTTCTCTCTCAGATCTGAGCATGTGGAGAGACGTTCTTTCATCTAGCACAAAGGGAACGGGTTGAAAGAGAAACTTTTACTCTGGTTTCTCAGTCTGTTTCCTAGGGCCGGTTTGAAGTTCCTGCAGTTTTCATAGTAAAACCGAGTTGGAGCTAGTACCTCTCCTTATATATGTATGGAGTGGAGTTTGCAACTGAAAAGAATCTTTGTGTTCAAAACAAGATAGGTGAATGACGGCTTTCACACACACTTATCTCTCAGAACTGAGCATGTGGAGAGACGTTCGTTCATCTAGCACAAAGGGAACGGGTTGCAGGAGAAACATTTACTCTGGTTTCTCAGCCTGTTTCTTAGTGCCGGTTTGAAGTTCCTGCAGTTTTCACTGTAAAACCGAGTTGGAGCTAGTACCTCTCCTTATATATGTATGGAGTGGAGTTTGCAACTGAAAATAAACTTTGTTTTCCCAACAAGATAGGTGAAGGACGGCTTTCACACACACTAATTTCTCAGAACTGAGCATGTGGAGAGACGTTCGTTCATCCAGCACAAAGGGAACGGGTTGCAGTAGAAACTTTTACTCTGGTCTCTCAGTCTGTTTCTAGTGCCGGTTTGAAGTTCCTGCAGTTTTCACTGTAAAACCGATTTGGAGCTAGTACCTCCCCATATATATGTATGGAGTGGAGTTTGCAACTGAAAAGCAACTTTGTGTTCCCAACAAGCTAGGTGAAGGACGGCTTTCAGACACACTTCTCTCTCAGATCTGAGCATGTGGAGAGACGTTCTTTCATCTAGCACAAAGGGAACGGGTTGCAGTAGAAATTTTTCTCTTGTTTCTCAGACTGTTTCCTAGTGCCGTTTTGAAGTTCCTTCAGTTTTCACTTTAAACAGATTTGGAGCTACTACCTCCCCATATATATGTAAGGAGGGGAGTTTGCATCTGAAAAGAAACTTTGTGTTCCCAGCAAGCTAGGTGAAGGACTGCTTTCACACACACTTATCTCTCAGAACTGAGCATGTGGAGAGACGTTCGTTCATCTAGCACAAAGGGAACGGGTTGCAGGAGAAACTTTTACTCTGGTTTCTCAGTCTGTTTCCTAGTGCCGGTTTGATGTTCCTGCAGTTTTCACTGTAAAACCGAGTTGGAGCTAGTACCTCCCCATATATATGTACGGAGTGGGGTTTGCAACTGAAAAGAAACTTTGTGTTCCCAACAAGCTAGGTGAAGGACGGCTTTCACACACACTTATCTCTCAGAACTGAGCATGTGGAGAGACGTTCCTTCATCTAGCACAAAGGGAACGGTTTGCAGGAGAAACTAATACTCTGGTTTCTCAGCCTGTTTCCTAGAGTCGGTTTGATGTTCCTGCAGTTTTCACTGTAAAACCGAGTTGCAGCTAGTACCTCTCGTTATATATGTATGGAGTGGAGTTTGCAACGGAAAAGAATCTTTGTGTTCCCAACAAGCTACGTGAAGGACGGCTTTCACACACACTTATCTCTCAGAACTGAGCATGTGGAGAGACGTTCGTTCACCTAGCACAAAGGGAACGGGTTGCAGGAAAAACATTTACTCTGGTTTCTCAGCCTGTTTCCTAGTGCCGGTTTGAAGTTCCTGCAGTTTTCACTGTAAAACCGAGTTGGAGCTAGTACCTCTCCTTATATATGTATGGAGTGGAGTTTGCAACTGAAAATAAACTTTGTTTTCCCAACAAGATAGGTGAAGGACGGCTTTCACACACACTTATCTCTCAGAACTGAGCATGTGGAGAGGCGTTCGTTCATCCAGCAAAAAGGGAACGGGTTGCAGTAGAAACTTTTACTCTGGTCTCTCAGTCTGTTTCTAGTGCCGGTTTGAAGTTCCTGCAGTTTTCACTGTAAAACCGATTTGGAGCTAGTACCTCCCCATATATATGTATGGAGTGGAGTTTGCAACTGAAAAGCAACTTTGTGTTCCCAACAAGCTAGGTGAAGGACGGCTTTCAGACACACTTCTCTCTCAGATCTGAGCATGTGGAGAGACGTTCTTTCATCTAGCACAAAGGGAACGGGTTGCAGTAGAAATTTTTCTCTGGTTTCTCAGACTGTTTCCTGGTGCCGTTTTGAAGTTCCTTCAGTTTTCACTTTAAACCGATTTGGAGCTAGTACTTCCCCATATATATGTACGGAGTGGAGTTTGCAACTGAAAAGAAACTTTGTGTTCCCAACAAGCTAGGTGAAGGACGGCTTTCACACACAATTATCTCTCAGAACTGAGCATGTGGAGAGACGTTCGTTCATCTAGCACAAAGGGAACGGTTTGCAGGAGAAACTATTACTCTGGTTTCTCAGCCTGTTTCCTAGAGTCGGTTTGATGTTCCTGCAGTTTTCACTGTAAAACCGAGTTGCAGCTAGTACCTCTCCTTATATATGTATGGAGTGGGGTTTGCAACGGAAAAGAATCTTTGTGTTCCCAACAAGCTACGTGAAGGACGGCTTTCACACACACTTACCTCTCAGAACTGAACATGTGGAGAGACGTTCGTTCATCTAGCACAAAGGGAGCGGGTTGCAGGAGAAAATTTTACTCTGGTTTCTCAGTCTGTTTCCTAGTGCCGGTTTGAAGTTCCTGCAGTTTTCATAGTAAAACCGACTTGGAGCTAGTACCTCTCCTTATATATGTATGGAGTGGAGTTTGCAACTGAAAAGAATCTTTGTGTTCAAAACAAGATAGGTGAATGACGGCTTTCACACACAGTTATCTCTCAGAACTGAGCATGTGGAGAGACGTTCGTTCATCTAGCACAAATGAAACGGGTTGCAGTAGAAACTTTTACTCTGGTTTCTCAGTCTGTTTCCTAGTGCCGGTTTGAAGTTCCTGCAGTTTTCACTGTAAAACCGAGTTGGAGCATGTACCTCCCCATATATATGTATGGATTGGAGTTTGCAACTGAAAAGAAACTTTGTGTTCCCAACAAGCTAGGTGAAGGAAGGCTTTAACTCACACTAATCTCTCAGAACTGAGCATGTGGAGAGACGTTCGTTCACCTAGCACAAAGGGAACGGGTTGCAGGAAAAACATTTACTCTGGTTTCTCAGCCTGTTTCCTAGTGCCGGTTTGAAGTTCCTGCAGTTTTCACTGTAAAACCGAGTTGGAGCTAGTACCTCTCCTTATATATGTATGGAGTGGAGTTTGCAACTGAAAATAAACTTTGTTTTCCCAACAAGATAGGTGAAGGACGGCTTTCACACACACTTATCTCTCAGAACTGAGCATGTGGAGAGGCGTTCGTTCATCCAGCACAAAGGGAACGGGTTGCAGTAGAAACTTTTACTCTGGTCTCTCAGTCTGTTTCTAGTGCCGGTTTGAAGTTCCTGCAGTTTTCACTGTAAAACCGATTTGGAGCTAGTACCTCCCCATATATATGTATGGAGTGGAGTTTGCAACTGAAAAGCAACTTTGTGTTCCCAACAAGCTAGGTGAAGGACGGCTTTCAGACACACTTCTCTCTCAGATCTGAGCATGTGGAGAGACGTTCTTTCATCTAGCACAAAGGGAACGGGTTGCAGTAGAAATTTTTCTCTGGTTTCTCAGACTGTTTCCTGGTGCCGTTTTGAAGTTCCTTCAGTTTTCACTTTAAACCGATTTGGAGCTAGTACTTCCCCATATATATGTACGGAGTGGAGTTTGCAACTGAAAAGAATCTTTGTGTTCCCAACAAGCTAGGTGAAGGACTGCTTTCACACACACTTATCTCTCAGAACTGAGCATGTGGAGAGACGTTCGTTCATCTAGCACAAAGGGAACGGTTTGCAGGAGAAACTTTTACTCTGGTTTCTCAGTCTGTTTCCTAGTGCCGGTTTGATGTTCCTGCAGTTTTCACTGTAAAACCGAGTTGGAGCTAGTACCTCCCCATATATATGTACGGAGTGGAGTTTGCAACTGAAAAGAAACTTTGTGTTCCCAACAAGCTAGGTGAAGGACGGCTTTCACACACACTTATCTCTCAGAACTGAGCATGTGGAGAGACGTTCGTTCATCTAGCACAAAGGGAACGGTTTGCAGGAGAAACTATTACTCTGGTTTCTCAGCCTGTTTCCTAGAGTTGGTTTGATGTTCCTGCAGTTTTCACTGTAAAACCGAGTTGCAGCTAGTACCTCTCCTTATATATGTATGGAGTGGGGTTTGCAACGGAAAAGAATCTTTGTGTTCCCAACAAGCTACGTGAAGTACGGCTTTCACACACACTTACCTCTCAGAACTGAACATGTGGAGAGACGTTCGTTCATCTAGCACAAAGGGAGCGGGTTGCAGGAGAAACTTTTACTCTGGTTTCTCAGTCTGTTTCCTAGTGCCGGTTTGAAGTTCCTGCAGTTTTCATAGTAAAACCGACTTGGAGCTAGTACCTCTCCTTATATATGTATGGAGTGGAGTTTGCAACTGAAAAGAAACTTTGTGTTCAAAACAAGATAGGTGAATGACGGCTTTCACACACAGTTATCTCTCAGAACTGAGCATGTGGAGAGACGTTCGTTCATCTAGCACAAATGAAACGGGTTGCAGTAGAAACTTTTACTCTGGTTTCTCAGTCTGTTTCCTAGTGCCGGTTTGAAGTTCCTGCAGTTTTCACTGTAAAACCGAGTTGGAGCATGTACCTCCCCATATATATGTATGGAGTGGAGTTTGCAACTGAAAAGAAACTTTGTGTTCCCAACAAGCTAGGTGAAGGAAGGCTTTAACTCACACTTATCTCACAGAACTGAGCATGTGGAGAGACTTTCGTTCATCTACCACAAAGGGAACGGGTTGTAGGAGAAACTTTTACTCTGGTTTCTCAGTCTGTTTCCTAGTGCCTTTTTGAAGTTCCTGCAGTTTTCACTGTAAACCGAGTTGGAGCTAGTACCTCTCCATATATATGTATGGATTGGAGTTTGCAACTGAAAAGAAACTTGTGTTCCCAAAAAGCTAGGTGAAGGACGGGTTTCACACACACTTATCTTAGAACTGAGCATGTGGAGAGACGTTCGTTCATCTAGCACAATGGGAACGGGTTGCAGGAGAAACTTTTACTCTGGTTTCTCAGTCTGTTTCCTAGTGCCGGTTTGAAGTTCCTGCAGTTTTCACTGTAAATCTGAGTTGGAGCTAGTACCTCTCCTTATATATGTATGCAGTGGCGTTTGCAACTGAAAAGAAACTTTGTGTTCCCAGCAAGCTAGGTGAAGGACGGCTTTCACACACACTAATTTCTCAGAACTAAGCATGTGGAGAGACGTTCGTTCATCTAGCACAAACGGAACGGGTTCCAGGAGAAACTTTTACTCTGGTTTCTCAGTCTGTTTCCTAGTGCCGGTTTGAAGTTCCTGCAGTTTTCACTGTAAAACCGAGTTGGAGCTAGTACCTCCCCATATATATGTACGGAGTGGGGTTTGCAACTGAAAAGAAACTTTGTGTTCCCAACAACCTAGGTGAAGGACGGCTTTCACACACACTTATCTCTCAGAAATGAGCATGTGGAGAGACCTTCGTTCATCTAGCACAAAGGGAACGGTTTGCAGGAGAAACTATTACTCTGGATTCTCAGCCTGTTTCCTAGAGTCGGTTTGATGTTCCTGCAGTTTTCACTGTAAAACCGAGTTGCAGCTAGTACCTCTCGTTATATATGTATGGAGTGGAGTTTGCAACGGAAAAGAATCTTTGTGTTCCCAACAAGCTACGTGAAGGACGGCTTTCACACACAATTATCTCTCAGAACTGAGCACGTGGAGAGACGTTCGTTCACCTAGCACAAAGGGAACGGGTTGCAGGAAAAACATTTACTCTGGTTTCGCAGCCTGTTTCCTAGTGCCGGTTTGAAGTTCCTGCAGTTTTCACTGTAAAACCGAGTTGGAGCTAGTACCTCTCCTTATATATGTATGGAGTGGAGTTTGCAACTGAAAATAAACTTTGTTTTCCCAACAAGATAGGTGAAGGACGGCTTTCACACACACTTATCTCTCAGAACTGAGCATGTGGAGAGGCGTTCGTTCATCCAGCACAAAGGGAACGGGTTGCAGTAGAAACTTTTACTCTGGTCTCTCAGTCTGTTTCTAGTGCCGGTTTGAAGTTCCTGCAGTTTTCACTGTAAAACCGATTTGGAGCTAGTACCTCCCCATATATATGTATGGAGTGGAGTTTGCAACTGAAAAGCAACTTTGTGTTCCCAACAAGCTAGGTGAAGGACGGCTTTCAGACACACTTCTCTCTCAGATCTGAGCATGTGGAGAGACGTTCTTTCATCTAGCACAAAGGGAACGGGTTGCAGTAGAAATTTTTCTCTGGTTTCTCAGACTGTTTCCTGGTGCCGTTTTGAAGTTCCTTCAGTTTTCACTTTAAACCGATTTGGAGCTAGTACTTCCCCATATATATGTACGGAGTGGAGTTTGCAACTGAAAAGAAACTTTGTGTTCCCAACAAGCTAGGTGAAGGACTGCTTTCACACACACTTATCTCTCAGAACTGAGCATGTGGAGAGACGTTCGTTCATCTAGCACAAAGGGAACGGTTTGCAGGAGAAACTATTACTCTGGTTTCTCAGCCTGTTTCCTAGAGTCGGTTTGATGTTCCTGCAGTTTTCACTGTAAAACCGAGTTGCAGCTAGTACCTCTCCTTATATATGTATGGAGTGGGGTTTGCAACGGAAAAGAATCTTTGTGTTCCCAACAAGCTACGTGAAGGACGGCTTTCACACACACTTACCTCTCAGAACTGAACATGTGGAGAGACGTTCGTTCATCTAGCACAAAGGGAGCGGGTTGCAGGAGAAACTTTTACTCTGGTTTCTCAGTCTGTTTCCTAGTGCCGGTTTGAAGTTCCTGCAGTTTTCATAGTAAAACCGTCTTGGAGCTAGTACCTCTCCTTATATATGTATGGAGTGGAGTTTGCAACTGAAAAGAATCTTTGTGTTCAAAACAAGATAGGTGAATGACGGCTTTCACACACAGTTATCTCTCAGAACTGAGCATGTGGAGAGACGTTCGTTCATCTAGCACAAATGAAACGGGTTGCAGTAGAAACTTTTACTCTGGTTTCTCAGTCTGTTTCCTAGTGCCGGTTTGAAGTTCCTGCAGTTTTCACTGTAAAACCGAGTTGGAGCATGTACCTCCCCATATATATGTATGGAGTGGAGTTTGCAACTGAAAAGAAACTTTGTTTTCCCAACAAGCTAGGTGAAGGAAGGCTTTAACTCACACTTATCTCTCAGAACTGAGCATGTGGAGAGACTTTCGTTCATCTACCACAAAGGGAACGGGTTGTAGGAGAAACTTTTACTCTGGTTTCTCAGTCTGTTTCCTAGTGCCTTTTTGAAGTTCCTGCAGTTTTCACTGTAAACCGAGTTGGAGCTAGTACCTCTCCATATATATGTATGGATTGGAGTTTGCAACTGAAAAGAAACTTGTGTTCCCAAAAAGCTAGGTGAAGGACGGGTTTCACACACACTTATCTTAGAACTGAGCATGTGGAGAGACGTTCGTTCATCTAGCACAATTGGAACGGGTTGCAGGAGAAACTTTTACTCTGGTTTCTCAGTCTGTTTCCTAGTGCCGGTTTGACGTTCCTGCAGTTTTCACTGTAAATCTGAGTTGGAGCTAGTACCTCTCCTTATATATGTATGGAGTGGCGTTTGCAACTGAAAAGAAACTTTGTGTTCCCAGCAAGCTAGGTGAAGGACGGCTTTCACACACACTAATTTCTCAGAACTAAGCATGTGGAGAGACGTTCGTTCATCTAGCACAAACGGAACGGGTTCCAGGAGAAACTTTTACTCTGGTTTCTCAGTCTGTTTCCTAGTGCCGGTTTGAAGTTCCTGCAGTTTTCACTGTAAAACCGAGTTGGAGCTATTACCTCCCCATAGGTAGGTATGGAGTGGAGTTTGCAACTGAAAAGAAACTTTGTGTTCCCAAAAAGCTAGGTGAAGTACGGCTTTCACACACACTTATCTTAGATCTGAGCATGTGGAGAGACGTTCGTTCATCTAGCACAAATGGAACGGGTTGCAGTAGAAACTTTTACTCTGGTTTCTCAGTCTGTTTCCTAGTGCCGGTTTGAAGTTCCTGCAGTTTTCACTGTAAAACAGAGTTGGAGCTAGTACCTCCCCATATATATGTACGGAGTGGTGTTTGCAACTGAAAAGAAACTTTGTGTTCCCAACAAGCTAGGTGAAGGACGGCTTTCACACACACTTATCTCTCAGAACTGAGCATGTGGAGAGACGTTCGTTCATCTAGCACAAAGGGAACGGGTTGCAGGGGAAACTATTACTCTGATTTCTCAGTCTGTTTCCTAGGGCCTTTTTGAAGTTCCTGCAGTTTTCACTGTAAAACCGAGTTGGAGCAAGTACCTCCCCATATATATGTATGGAGTGGAGTTTGCAACTGAAAAGAAATTTTGTGTTCCCAAAAATCTAGGTGAAGTACGGCTTTCACACACACTTATCTTAGAACTGAGCATGTGGAGAGACGTTCGTTCATCTAGCACAAAGGGAACGTGTTGCAGTAGAAACTTTTACTCTGGTTTCTCATTCTTTTTCCTAGTGCCGGTTTGAAGTTCCTGCAGTTTTCACTGTAAAACCGAGTTGGAGCTAGTACCAACCCATATATATGTATGGAGTGGAGTTTGCAACTGAAAAGCAACTTTGTGTTCCCGACAAGCTAGGTGAAGGACGGCTTTCACACACACTTATCTCTCAGAACTGAGCATGTGGAGAGACGTTCGTTCATCTAGCACAAAGGGAACGGCTTGCAGGAGAAAATTTTACTCTGGTTTCTCAGTCTGTTTCCTAGGGCCGGTTTGAAGTTCCTGCAGTTTTCACTGTAAAACCGAGTTGGAGCTAGTATCTCTCCATATATATGTATGGAGTGGAGTTTGCAACTGAAAGGAAACTTTGTGTTCCAAGAAGCTAGGTGAAGGACGGCTTTCACACACACTTATCTCTCAGAACAGAGCATGTGGGGAGACTTTCGTTCATCTAGCACAAAGGGAACGGGTTGCAGAAGAAACTTTTACTCTGGTTCTCAGTCTGTTTCCTAGTGCCGGTTTGAAGTTCCTGCAGTTTTCACTGTAAAACCGAGTTGGAGCATGTACCTCCCCATATATATGTATGGAGTGGAGTTTGCAACTTAAAAGAAACTTTGTGTTCCCAAAAAGCTAGGTGAAGTACGGCTTTCACACACACTTATCTTATAACTGAGATGTGGAGAGACGTTCGTTCATCTAGCACAAAGGTAACGGGTTGCAGTAGAAACTTTTACTCTGGTTTCTCAGCCTTTTTCCTAGTGCCGGTTTGAACTTCCTGCAGTTTTCACTGTAAAACCTAGTTGGAGCTAGTACCAACCCATATATATGTATGGAGTGGAGTTTGCAACTGAAAAGCAACTTTGTGTTCCCAACAAGCTAGGTGAAGGACGGATTTCAGACACACTTATCTCTCGGATCTGAGCATGTGGAGAGAGGTTCGTTCATCTAGCACAAAGGGAACGGATTGCAGGAGAAACTTTTACTCTGGTTTCTCAGTCTGTTTCCTAGTGCCGGTATGAAGTTCCTGCACTTTTTACTGTAAAACCGATTTGGAGCTAGTACCTCCCCATATATATGTACGGAGTGGTGTTTGCAACTGAAAAGAAACTTTGTGTTCCCAACAAGCTAGGTGAAGGACGGCTTTCACACACACTTATCTCTCAGAACTGATCATGTGGAGAGACGTTCGTTCATCTAGCACAAAGGGAACGGGTTGCAGGAGAAACTATTACTCTGGTTTCTCAGTCTGTTTCCTAGGGCCTTTTTGAAGTTCCTGCAGTTTTCACTGTAAAACCGAGTTGGAGCAAGTACCTCCCCATATATATGTATGGAGTGGAGTTTGCAACTGAAAAGAAACTTTGTGTTCCCAAAAAGCTAGGTGAAGTATGGCTTTCACACACACTTATCTTAGAACTGAGCATGAGGAGAGACGTTCGTTCATCTAGCACAAAGGGAACGGGTTGCAGGTAAAACTTTTACTCTGGTTTCTCAGTCTGTTTCCTAGTGCCGGTTTGAAGTTCCTGCAGTTTTCACTGTAAAACCGAGTTGGAGCTAGTACCTCCCCATATATATGTATGGAGTGGAGTTTGCAACTGAAAAGAAACTTTGTGTTCCCAACAAGCTAGGTGAAGGAAGGCTTTCACACACACTTATCTCTCAGAACTGAGCATGTGGAGAGACGTTCGTTCATCTAGCACAAAGGGAACAGGTTGCAGGAGAAACTTTTACTCTGGTTTCTCAGTCTGTTTCCTAGTGCCGGTTTGAAGTTCCTGCACTTTTTACTGTAAAACCGAGTTGGAGCTAGTACCTCCCCATATATATGTACGGAGTGGTGTTTGCAACTGAAAAGAAACTTTGTGTTCCCAACAAGCTAGGTGAAGGACGGTTTCACACACAATTATCTCTCAGAACTGAGCATGTGGAGAGACGTTCGTTCATCTAGCACAAAGGGAACGGGTTGCAGGAGAAACTATTACTCTGGTTTCTCAGTCTGTTTCCTAGGGCCTTTTTGAAGTTCCTGCACTTTTCACTGTAAAACCGAGTTGGAGCAAGTACTTCCCCATATATATGTATGGAGTGGAGTTTGCAACTGAAAAGAAACTTTGTGATCAAAAAAAGCTAGGTGAAGTACGGCTTTCACACACATTTATCTAAGAACTGAGCATGTGGAGAGACGTTCGTTCATCTAGCACAAAGGGAACGGGTTGCATTAGAAACTTTTACTCTGGTTTCTCAGTCTGTTTCCTAGTGCTGGTTTGAAGTTCCTGCAGTTTTCACTGTAAAACCGAGTTGGAGCTAGTACCTCCCCATATATATATACTGAGTGGAGTTTGCAACTGAAAAGAAACTTTGTGTTCCGACAAGCTATGTGAAGGACGGCTTTCACACACACTTATCTCTCAGAACTGAGCATGTGGAGAGACGTTCGTTCATCTAGCACAAAGGGAACGTGTTGCAGGAGAAATTTTACTCTGGTTTCTCAGTCTGTTTCCTAGTGCCGGTTTGATGTTCCTGCAGTTTTCTCTGTAAAACAGAGTTGGAGCTAGTACCAACCCATATATATGTATGGAGTGGTGTTTGCATCTGAAAAGAAACTTTGTGTTCACAACAAGCTAGGTGAAGGACGGCATTCACACAGTCTTATCTCTCAGAACTGAGCATGTGGAGAGACGTTCGTTCATCTAGCACAAAGGGAACGGGTTGCAAGAGAAACTTTTACTCTGGTTTCTCAGTCTGTTTCCTAGTGCCGGTTTGAAGTTCCTGCACTTTTTACTGTAAAACCGAGTTGGAGCTAGTACCTCCCCATATATATGTACGGAGTGGTGTTTGCAACTGAAAAGAAACTTTGTGTTCCCAACAAGCTAAGTGAAGGACGGCTTTCACACACACTTATCTCTCAGAACTGAGCATGTGAAGAGACGTTCGTTCATCTAGCACAAAGGGAACGGGTTGCAGGAGAAACTGTTACTCTGGTTTCTCAGTCTGTTTCCTAGGGCCTTTTTGAAGTTCCTGCGGTTTTCACTGTAAAATCGAGTTGGAGCAAGTACCTCCCCATATATATGTATGGAGTGGAGTTTGCAACTGAAAATAAACTTTGTGTTCCCAAAAAGCTATGTGAAGTACGGCTATCACACACACTTATCTTATAACAGAGCATGTGGAGAGAAGTTCGTTCATCTAGCACAAAGGGAACGTGTTGCAGGAGAAATTTTACTCTGGTTTCTCAGTCTGTTTCCTAGTGCCGGTTTGAAGTTCCTGCAGTTTTCACTGTAAAACCGAGTTGGAGCTAGTACCTCCCCATATATATGTACGGAGTGGAGTTTGCAACTGAAAATAAACTTTGTGTTCCCAACAAGCTAGGTGAAGGTCGGCTTTCACACACACTTATCTCTCAGAACTGAGCATGTGGAGAGACGTTCGTTCATCTAGCACAAAGGGAACGTGTTGCAGGAGAAACTTTTACTCTGGTTTCTCAGTCTTTTTCCAAGTGCCGGTTTGATGTTCCTGCAGTTTTCACTGTAAAACCGATTTGGAGCTATTACCTCCCCATATATATGTATGGAGTGGAGTTTGCAACTGAAAAGAAACTTTGTGTTCCCTACAAGCTTGGTGAAGGACGGCTTGCACACACACTTATCTCTCAGAACTGAGCATGTGGAGAGACGTTCGTTCATGTAGCACAAAGGGAACGGGTTGCAGGAGAAACTTTTACTATGGTTTCTCAGTCTGTTTCCTAGTGCCGGTTTGAAGTTCCTGCAGTTTCACTGTAAAACCGAGTTGGAGCTAGTACCTCCCCATATATATGTATGGAGTGGAGTTTGCAACTGAAAAGCAACTTTGTGTTCCCAACAAGCTAGGTGAAGGACGGCTTTCAGACACACTTATCTCTCAGATCTGAGCATGTGGAGAGAGGTTCGTTCATCTAGCACAAAGGGAACGGGTTGCAGGAGAAACTTTTACTCTGGATTCTCAGTCTGTTTCCTAGTGCCGGTTTGATGTTCCTGCAGTTTTCTCTGTAAAAGAGAGTTGGAGCTAGTACCTCCCCATATATATGTACGGAGTGGAGTATGCAACTGAAAATAAACTTTGTGTTCCCAACAAGCTAGGTGAAGGTCGGCTTTCAAACACACTTATCTCTCAGAACTGAGCATGTGGAGAGACGTTCGTTCATCTAGCACAAAGGGAACGTGTTGCAGGAGAAACTTTTACTCTGGTTTCTCAGACTGTTTCCAAGTGCCGGTTTGATGTTCCTGCAGTTTTCACTGTAAAACCGATTTGGAGCTATTACCTCCCCATATATATGTATGGAGTGGAGTTTGCAACTGAAAAGAAACTTTGTGTTCCCTACAAGCTTGGTGAAGGACGGCTTGCACACACACTTATCTCTCAGAACTGAGCATGTGGAGAGACGTTCGTTCATGTAGCACAAAGGGAACGGGTTGCAGGAGAAACTTTTACTATGGTTTCTCAGTCTGTTTCCTAGTGCCGGTTTGAAGTTCCTGCAGTTTCACTGTAAAACCGAGTTGGAGCTAGTACCTCCCCATATATATGTATGGAGTGGAGTTTGCAACTGAAAAGCAACTTTGTGTTCCCAACAAGCTAGGTGAAGGACGGCTTTCAGACACACTTATCTCTCAGATCTGAGCATGTGGAGAGACGTTCGTTCATCTAGCACAAAGGGAACGGGTTGCAGGAGAAACTTTTACTCTGGATTCTCAGTCTGTTTCCTAGTGCCGGTTTGATGTTCCTGCAGTTTTCTCTGTAAAACAGATTTGGAGCTAGTACCAACCCATATATATGTATGGAGTGGTGTTTGCAACTGAAAAGAAACTTTGTGTTCACAACAAGCTAGGTGAAGGACGGCATTCACACAGTCTTATCTCTCAGAACTGAGCATGTGGAGAGACGTTCGTTCATCTAGCACAAAGGGAACGGAATGCAGGAGAAACTTTTACTCTGGTTTCTCAGTCTGTTTCCTAGTGCCGGTTTGAAGTTCCTGCACTTTTTACTGTAAAACCGAGTTGGAGCTAGTACCTCCCCATATATATGTACGGAGTGGTGTTTGCAACTGAAAAGAAACTTTGTGTTCCCAACAAGCTAGGTGAAGGACGGCTTTCACACACACTTATCTCTCAGAACTGAGCATGTGGAGAGACGTTCGTTCATCTAGCACAAAGGGAACGGGTTGCAGGAGAAACTATTACTCTGGTTTCTCAGTCTGTTTCCTAGGGCCTTTTTGAAGTTCCTGCAGTTTTCACTGTAAAACCGAGTTGGAGCAAGTACCTCCCCATATATATGTATGGAGTGGAGTTTGCAACTGAAAAGAAACTTTGTGTTCCCAAAAAGCTAGGTGAAGTACGGCTTTCACACACACTTATCTTAGAACTGAGCATGAGGAGAGACGTTCGTTCATCTAGCACAAATGGAACGGGTTGCAGTAGAAACTTTTACTCTGGTTTCTCAGGCTTTTTCCTAGTGCCGGTTTGAAGTTCCTGCAGTTTTCACTGTAAAACCGAGTTGGAGCTAGTACCAACCCATATATATGTATGGCGTGGAGTTTGCAACTGAAAAGCAACTTTGTGTTCCCGACAAGCTAGGTGAAGGACGGCTTTCACACACACTTATCTCTCAGAACTGAGCATGTGGAGAGACGTTCATTCATCTAGCACAAAGGTAACGGGTTGCAGGAGAAACTTTTACTCTGGTTTCTCAGTCTGTTTCCTAGTGCCGGTTTGAAGTTCCTGCAGTTTTCACTGTAAAACAGGGTTGGAGCTAGTACCTCCCCATATATATATACGGAGTGGAGTTTGCAAGTGAAAAGAAACTTTGTGTTCCCAACAAGATAGGTGAAGGACGGCTTTCACACACACTTATCTCTCAGAACTGAGCATGTGGAGAGACGTTCGTTCATCTAGCACAAAGGGAACGGGTTGCAGGTAAAACTTTTACTCTGGTTTCTCAGTCTGTTTCCTAGTGCCGGTTTGAAGTTCCTGCTGTTTTCACTGTAAAACAGAGTTGGAGCTAGTACCAACCCATATATATGTATGGAGTGGTGTTTGCAACTGAAAAGAAACTTTGTGTTCCCAACAAGCTAGGTGAAGTACGGGTTTCACACACACTAATTTCTCAGAACTGAGCATTTGGAGAGACGTTCGTTCATCTAGCACAAAGGGAACAGGTTGCAGGAGAAACTTTTACTCTGGTTTCTCAGTCTGTTTCCTAGGGCCGGTTTGAAGTTCCTGCAGTTTTCACTGTAAAACCGAGTTGGAGCTAGTACCTCCCCATATATATGTACGGAGTGGTGTTTGCAACTGAAAAGAAACTTTGTGTTCCCAACAAGCTAGGTGAAGGACGGCTTTCACACACACTTATCTCTCAGAACTGAGCATGTGGAGAGACGTTCGTTCATCTAGCACAAAGGGAACGGGTTGCAGGAGAAACTATTACTCTGGTTTCTCAGTCTGTTTCCTAGGGCCTTTTTGAAGTTCCTGCAGTTTTCACTGTAAAACCGAGTTGGAGCAATTACCTCCCCATATATATGTATGGAGTGGAGTTTGCAACTGAAAAGAAACTTTGTGTTCCCAAAAAGCTAGGTGAAGTACGGCTTTCACACACACTTATCTTAGAACTGAGCATGTGGAGAGACGTTCGTTCATCTAGCACAAATGGAACGGGTTGCAGTAGAAACTTTTACTCTGGTTTCTCAGGCTTTTTCCTAGTGCCGGTTTGAAGTTCCTGCAGTTTTCACTGTAAAACCGAGTTGGAGCTAGTACCAACCCATATATATGTATGGCGTGGAGTTTGCAACTGAAAAGCAACTTTGTGTTCCCGACAAGCTAGGTGAAGGACGGCTTTCACACACACTTATCTCTCAGAACTGAGCATGTGGAGAGACGTTCATTCATCTAGCACAAAGGGAACGGGTTGCAGGAGAAACTTTTACTCTGGTTTCTCAGTCTGTTTCCTAGTGCCGGTTTGAAGTTCCTGCAGTTTTCACTGTAAAACAGGGTTGGAGCTAGTACCTCCACATATATATATACGGAGTGGAGTTTGCAAGTGAATAGAAACTTTGTGTTCCCAACAAGATAGGTGAAGGACGGCTTTCACACACACTTATCTCTCAGAACTGAGCATGTGGAGAGACGTTCGTTCATCTAGCACAAAGGGAACGGGTTGCAGGTAAAACTTTTACTCTGGTTTCTCAGTCTGTTTCCTAGTGCCGGTTTGAAGTTCCTGCAGTTTTCACTGTAAAACCGAGTTGGAGTTACTACCTCCCCATATATATGTATGGAGTGGAGTTTGCAACTGAAAAGAAACTTTGTGTTCCCAACAAGCTAGGTGAAGGAAGGCTTTCACACACAATTATCTCTCAGAACTGAGCATGTGGAGAGACTTTCGTTCATCTAGCACAAAGGGAACGGGTTGTAGGAGAAACTTTTACTCTGGTTTCTCAGTCTGTTTCCTAGTGCCGGTTTGAAGTTCCTGCAGTTTTCACTGTAAAACAGAGTTGGAACCAATACCAACCCATATATATGTATGGAGTGGTGTTTGCAACTGAAAAGAAACTTTGTGTTCCCAACAAGCTAGGTGAAGTACGGGTTTCACACACACTAATTTCTCAGAACTGAGCATGTGGAGAGACGTTCGTTCATCTAGCACAAAGGGAACAGGTTGCAGGAGAAACTTTTACTCTGGTTTCTCAGTCTGTTTCCTAGTGCCGGTTTGAAGTTCCTGCACTTTTTACTGTAAAACCGAGTTGGAGCTAGTACCTCCCCATATATATGTACGGAGTGGTGTTTGCAACTGAAAAGAAACTTTGTGTTCCCAACAAGCTAGGTGAAGGACGGCTTTCACACACACTTATCTCTCAGAACTGAGCATGTGGAGAGACGTTCGTTCATCTAGCACAAAGGGAACGGGTTGCAGGAGAAACTATTACTCTGGTTTCTCAGTCTGTTTCCTAGGGCCTTTTTGAAGTTCCTGCAGTTTTCACTGTAAAACCGAGTTGGAGCAAGTACTTCCCCATATATATGTATGGAGTGGAGTTTGCAACTGAAAAGAAACTTTGTGATCAAAAAAAGCTAGGTGAAGTACGGCTTTCACACACATTTATCTTAGAACTGAGCATGTGGAGAGACGTTCGTTCATCTAGCACAAGGGGAACGGGTTGCATTAGAAACTTTTACTCTGGTTTCTCAGTCTGTTTCCTAGTGCCGGTTTGAAGTTCCTGCAGTTTTCTCTGTAAAACAGAGTTGGAGCTAGTACCAACCCATATATATGTATGGAGTGGTGTTTGCAACTGAAAAGAAAATTTGTGTTCACAACAACCTAGGTGAAGGACGGCATTCACACAGTCTTATCTCTCAGAACTGAGCATGTGGAGAGACGTTCGTTCATCTAGCACAAAGGGAACGGAATGCAGGAGACACTTTTACTCTGGTTTCTCAGTCTGTTTCCTAGTGCCGGTTTGAAGTTCCTGCACTTTTTACTGTAAAACCGAGTTGGAGCTAGTACCTCCCCATATATATGTACGGAGTGGTGTTTGCAACTGAAAAGAAACTTTGTGTTCCCAACAAGCTAGGTGAAGGACGGCTTTCACACACACTTATCTCTCAGAACTGAGCATGTGGAGAGACGTTCGTTCATCTAGCACAAAGGGAACGGGTTGCAGGAGAAACTATTACTCTGGTTTCTCAGTCTGTTTCCTAGGGCCTTTTTGAAGTTCCTGCAGTTTTCACTGTAAAACCGAGTTGGAGCAAGTACCTCCCCATATATATGTATGGAGTGGAGTTTGCAACTGAAAAGAAACTTTGTGTTCCCAAAAAGCTAGGTGAAGTACGGCTTTCACACACACTTATCTTCGAACTGAGCATGTGGAGAGACGTTCGTTCATCTAGCACAAATGGAACGGGTTGCAGTAGAAACTTTTACTCTGGTTTCTCAGGCTTTTTCCTAGTGCCGGTTTGAAGTTCCTGCAGTTTTCACTGTAAAACGGAGTTGGAGCTAGTACCAACCCATATATATGTATGACGTGGAGTTTGCAACTGAAAAGCAACTTTGTGTTCCCGACAAGCTAGGTGAAGGACGGCTTTCACACACACTTATCTCTCAGAACTGAGCATGTGGAGAGACGTTCATTCATCTAGCACAAAGGGAACGGGTTGCAGGAGAAACTTTTACTCTGGTTTCTCAGTCTGTTTCCTAGTGCCGGTTTGAAGTTCCTGCAGTTTTCACTGTAAAACAGGGTTGGAGCTAGTACCTCCCCATATATATATACGGAGTGGAGTTTGCAAGTGAAAAGAAACTTTGTGTTCCCAACAAGATAGGTGAAGGACGGCTTTCACACACACTTATCTCTCAGAACTGAGCATGTGGAGAGACGTTCGTTCATCTAGCACAAAGGGAACGGGTTGCAGGTAAAACTTTTACTCTGGTTTCTCAGTCTGTTTCCTAGTGCCGGTTTGAAGTTCCTGCAGTTTTCACTGTAAAACCGAGTTGGATCTAGTACCTCCACATATATATGTATGGAGTGGAGTTGGCAACTGAAAAGAAACTTTGTGTTCCCAACAAGCTAGGTGAAGGAAGGCTTTCACACACACTTATCTCTCAGAACTGAGCATGTGGAGAGACTTTCGTTCATCTAGCACAAAGGGAACGGGTTGTAGGAGAAACTTTTACTCTGGTTTCTCAGTCTGTTTCCTAGTGCCGGTTTGAAGTTCCTGCAGTTTTCACTGTAAAACAGAGTTGGAGCTAGTACCAACCCATATATATGTATGGAGTGGTGTTTGCAACTGAAAAGAAACTTTGTGTTCCCAACAAGCTAGGTGAAGTACGGGTTTCACACACACTAATTTCTCAGAACTGAGCATGTGGAGAGACGTTCGTTCATCTAGCACAAAGGGAACAGGTTGCAGGAGAAACTTTTACTCTGGTTTCTCAGTCTGTTTCCTAGTGCCGGTTTGAAGTTCCTGCACTTTTTACTGTAAAACCGAGTTGGAGCTAGTACCTCCCCATATATATGTACGGAGTGGTGTTTGCAACTGAAAAGAAACTTTGTGTTCCCAACAAGCTAGGTGAAGGACGGCTTTCACACACACTTATCTCTCAGAACTGAGCATGTGGAGAGACGTTCGTTCATCTAGCACAAAAGGAACGGGTTGCAGGAGAAACTATTACTCTGGTTTCTCAGTCTGTTTCCTAGGGCCTTTTTGAAGTTCCTACAGTTTTCACTGTAAAACCGAGTTGGAGCAAGTACTTCCCCATATATATGTATGGAGTGGAGTTTGCAACTGAAAAGAAACTTTGTGATCAAAAAAACCTAGGTGAAGTACGGCTTTCACACACATTTATCTTAGAACTGAGCATGTGGAGAGACGTTCGTTCATCTAGCACAAGGGGAACTGGTTGCATTAGAAACTTTTACTCTGGTTTCTCAGTCTGTTTCCTAGTGCCGGTTTGAAGTTCCTGCAGTTTTCTCTGTAAAACAGAGTTGGAGCTAGTACCAACCCATATATATGTATGGAGTGGTGTTTGCAACTGAAAAGAAAATTTGTGTTCACAACAACCTAGGTGAAGGACGGCATTCACACAGTCTTATCTCTCAGAACTGAGCATGTGGAGAGACGTTCGTTCATCTAGCACAAAGGGAACGGGTTGCAAGGGAAACTTTTACTCTGGTTTCTCAGTCTGTTTCCTAGTGCCGGTTTGAAGTTCCTGCACTTTTTACTGTAAAACCGATTTGGAGCTAGTACCTCCCCATATATATGTACGGAGTGGTGTTTGCAACTGAAAAGAAACTTTGTGTTCCCAACAAGCTAAGTGAAGGACGGCTATCACACACACTTATCTCTCAGAACTGAGCATGTGAAGAGACGTTCGTTCATCTAGCACAAAGGGAACGGGTTGCAGGAGAAACTATTACTCTGGTTTCTCAGTCTGTTTCCTAGGGCCTTTTTGAAGTTCCTGCAGTTTTCACTGTAAAACCGAGTTGGAGCAAGTACCTCCCCATATATATGTATGGAGTGGAGTTTGCAACTGAAAAGAAACTTTGTGTTCCCAACAAGCTAGGTGAAGGTCGGCTTTCACACACACTTATCTCTCAGAACTGAGCATGTGGAGAGACGTTCGTTCATCTAGCACAAAGGGAACGTGTTGCAGGAGAAATTTTTACTCTGGTTTCTCAGTCTGTTTCCTAGTGCCGGTTTGAAGTTCCTGCAGTTTTCACTGTAAAACCGAGTTGGAGCTAGTACCTCCCCATATATATGTACGGAGTGGAGTTTGCAACTGAAAAGCAACTTTGTGTTCCCAACAAGCTAGGTGAAGGACGGCTTTCAGACACACTTATCTCTCAGATCTGAGCATGTGGAGAGAGGTTCGTTCATCTAGCACAAAGGGAACGGTTTGCAGGAGAAACTTTTACTCTGATTTCTCAGTCTGTTTCCTAGTGCCGGTTTGAAGTTCCTGCACTTTTTACTGTAAAACCGAGTTGGAGCTAGTACCTCCCCATATATATGTACGGAGTGGTGTTTGCAACTGAAAAGAAACTTTGTGTTCCCAACAAGCTAGGTGAAGGACGGCTTTCACACACACTTATCTCTCAGAACTGAGCATGTGGAGAGACGTTCGTTCATCTAGCACAAAGGGAACGGGTTGCAGGAGAAACTATTACTCTGGTTTCTCAGTCTGTTTCCTAGGGCCTTTTTGAAGTTCCTGCAGTTTTCACTGTAAAACCGAGTTGGAGCAAGTACCTCCGCATATATATGTATGGAGTGGAGTTTGCAACTGAAAAGAAACTTTGTGTTCCCAAAAAGCTAGGTGAAGTACGGCTTTCACACACACTTATCTTAGAACTGAGCATGTGGAGAGACGTTCGTTCATCTAGCACAAATGGAACGGGTTGCAGTAGAAACTTTTACTCTGGTTTCTCAGTCTGTTTCCTAGTGCCGGTTTGAAGTTCCTGCAGTTTTCACTGTAAAACCGAGTTTTAGCTAGTACCTCCCCATATATATGTACGGAGTGGAGTTTGCAACTGAAAATAAACTTTGTGTTCCCAACAAGCGAGGTGAAGGTCGGCTTTCACACACACTTATCTCTCAGAACTGAGCATGTGGAGAGACGTTCGTTCATCTAGCACAAAGGGAACGTGTTGCAGGAGAAACTTTTACTCTGGTTTCTCAGCCTGTTTCCTAGTGCCGGTTTGATGTTCCTGCAGTTTTCACTGTAAAACCGATTTGGAGCTATTACCTCCCCATATATATGTATGGAGTGGAGTTTGCAAGTGAAAAGAAACTTTGTGTTCCCTACAAGCTTGGTGAAGGACGGCTTGCACACACACTTACCTCTCAGAACTGAGCATGTGGAGAGACGTTCGTTCATGTAGCACAAAGGGAACGGGTTGCAGGAGAAACTTTTTCTATGGTTTCTCAGTCTGTTTCCTAGTGCCGGTTTGAAGTTCCTGCAGTTTCACTGTAAAACCGATTTGGAGCTAGTACCTCCCCATATATATGTATGGAGTGGAGTTTGCAACTGAAAAGCAACTTTGTGTTCCCAACAAGCGAGGTGAAGGACGGCTTTCAGACACACTTATCTCTCAGATCTGAGCATGTGGAGAGAGGTTCGTTCATCTAGCACAAAGGGAACGGGTTGCAGGAGAAACTTTTACTCTGGATTGTCAGTCTGTTTCCTAGTGCCGGTTTGATGTTCCTGCAGTTTTCTCTTTAAAACAGATTTGGAGCTAGTACCAACCCATATATATGTATGGAGTGGTGTTTGCAACTGAAAAGAATCTTTGTGTTCACAACAAGCTAGGTGAAGGACGGCATTCACACAGTCTTATCTCTCAGAACTGAGCATGTGGAGAGACGTTCGTTCATCTAGCACAAAGGGAACGGGATGCAGGAGAAACTTTTACTCTGGTTTCTCAGTCTGTTTCCTAGTGCCGGTTTGAAGTTCCTGCACTTTTTACTGTAAAACCGAGTTGGAGCTATTACCTCCCCATATATATGTACGGAGTGGTGTTTGCAACTGAAAAGAAACTTTGTGTTCCCAACAAGCTAGGTGAAGGACGGCTTTCACACACAATTATCCCTCAGAACTGAGCATGTGGAGAGACGTTCGTTCATCTAGCACAAAGGGAACGGGTTGCAGGAGAAACTATTACTCTGGTTTCTCAGTCTGTTTCCTAGGGCCTTTTTGAAGTTCCTGCAGTTTTCACTGTAAAACCGAGTTGGAGCAAGTACCTCCCCATATATATGTATGGAGTGGAGTTTGCAACTGAAAAGAAACTTTGTGTTCCCAAAAAGCTAGGTGAAGTACGGCTTTCACACACACTTATCTTAGAACTGAGCATGTGGAGAGACGTTCGTTCATCTAGCACAAATGGAACGGGTTGCAGTAGAAACTTTTACTCTGGTTTCTCAGTCTGTTTCCTAGTGCCGGTTTGAAGTTGCTGAAGTTTTCATTGTAAAACCGAGTTGGAGCATGTACCTCCCCATATATATGTATGGAGTGGAGTTTGCAACTGAAAAGAAACTTTGTGTTCCCAAAAAGCTAGGTGAAGTACGGCTTTCACACACACTTATCTTATAACTGAGCATGTGGAGAGACGTTCGTTCATCTAGCACAAAGGGAACGGGTTGCAGTAGAAATTTTACTCTGGTTTCTCAGGCTTTTTCCTAGTGCTGGTTTGAAGTTCCTGCAGTTTTCACTGTAAAACCGAGTTGGAGCTAGTACCAACCCATATATATGTATGGCGTGGAGTTTGCAACTGAAAAGCAACTTTGTGTTCCCGACAAGCTAGGTGAAGGACGGCTTTCACACACACTTATCTCTCAGAACTGAGCATGTGGAGAGACGTTCATTCATCTAGCACAAAGGGAACGTGTTGCAGGAGAAACTTTTACTCTGGTTTCTCAGTCTGTTTCCTAGTGCCGGTTTGAAGTTCCTGCAGTTTTCACTGTAAAACCGGGTTGGAGCTAGTACTTCCCCATATATATATACGGAGTGGAGTTTGCAAGTGAAAAGAAACTTTGTGTTCCCAAAAAGATAGGTGAAGGACGGCTTTCACACACACTTATCTCTCAGAACTGAGCATGTGGAGAGACGTTCGTTCATCTAGCACAAAGGGAACGGGTTGCAGGTGAAACTTTTACTCTGGTTTCTCAGTCTGTTTCCTAGTGCCTTTTTGAAGTTCCTGCAGTTTTCACTGTAAAACCGAGTTGGAGCTAGTACCTCTCCATATATATGTATGGATTGGAGTTTACAACTGAAAAGAAACTATGTTTTCACAACAAGCTAGGTGAAGGACGGCATTCACACACACTTATCTCTCAGAACTGAGCTTGTGGAGAGACGTTCGTTCAACTAGCACAAAGGGAACGTGTTGCAGGAGATACTTTTACTCTGGTTTCTCAGTCTGTTTCCTAGTGCCGGTTTGAAGTTCCTGCAGTTTTCACTGTAAAACAGAGTTGGAGCTAGTAGCAACCCATATATATTTATGGAGTGGTGTTTGCAACTGAAAAGAAACTTTGTGTTCCCAACAAGCTAGGTGAAATACGGGTTTCACACACACTAATTTCTCAGAACTGAGCATGTGGAGAGACGTTCGTTCATCTAGCACAAAGGGAACAGGTTGCAGGAGAAATTTTTACTCTGGTTTCTCAGTCTGTTTCCTAGTGCCGGTTTGAAGTTCCTGCACTTTTTACTGTAAAACCGAGTTGGAGCTAGTACCTCCCCATATATATGTACGGAGTGGTGTTTGCAACTGAAAAGAAACTTTGTGTTCCCAACAAGCTAAGTGAAGTACGGCTTTCACACACACTTATCTCTCAGAACTGAGCATGTGGAGAGACGTTCGTTCATCTAGCACAAAGGGAACGGGTTGCAGGAGAAACTATTACTCTGGTTTCTCAGTCTGTTTCCTAGGGCCTTTTTGAAGTTCCTGCAGTTTTCACTGTAAAACCGAGTTGGAGCAAGTACTTCCCCATATATATGTATGGAGTGGAGTTTGCAACTGAAAAGAAACTTTGTGATCAAAAAAAGCTAGGTGAAGTACGGCTTTCACACACACTTATCTTAGAACTGAGCATGTGGAGAAACGTTCGTTCATCTAGCACAAAGGGAACGGGTTGCATTAGAAACTTTTACTCTGGTTTCTCAGTCTGTTTCCTAGTGCCGGTTTGAGGTTCCTGCAGTTTTCACTGTAAAACCGATTTGGAGCTAGTACCTCCCCATATATATATACTGAGTGGAGTTTGCAACTGAAAAGAAACTTTGTGTTCCCGACAAGCTATGTGAAGGACGGCTTTCACACACACTTATCTCTCAGAACTGAGCATGTGGAGAGACCTTCGTTCATCTAGCACAAAGAGAACGTGTTGCAGGAGAAATTTTACTCTGGTTTCTCAGTCTGTTTCCTAGTGCCGGTTTGATGTTCCTGCAGTTTTCTCTGTAAAACAGAGTTGGAGATAGTACCAACCCATATATATGTATGGAGTGGTGTTTGCAACTGAAAAGAAACTTTGTGTTCACAACAAGCTAGGTGAAGGACGGCATTCACACAGTCTTATCTCTCAGAACTGAGCATGTGGAGAGACGTTCGTTCATCTAGCACAAAGGGAACGGGTTGCAGGAGAAACTTTTACTCTGGTTTCTCAGTCTGTTTCCTAGTGCCGGTTTGAAGTTCCTGCAGTTTTCACTGTAAAACCGAGTTGGAGCTAGTACCTCCCCATATATATGTACGGAGTGGTGTTTGCAACTGAAAAGAAACTTTGTGTTCCCAACAAGCTAGGTGAAGGACGGCTTTCACGCACACTTATCTCTCAGAACTGAGCATGTGAAGAGACGTTCGTTCATCTAGCACAAAGGGAACGGGTTGTAGGAGAAACTTTTACTCTGGTTTCTCAGTCTGTTTCCTAGTGCCTTTTTGAAGTTCCTGCAGTTTTCACTGTAAAACCGAGTTGGAGCATGTACCTCCCCATATATATGTATGGAGTGGAGTTTGCAACTGAAAAGAAACTTTGTGTTCCCAAAAAGCTAGGTGAAGTATGGATTTCACACACACTTATCTTATAACTGAGCATGTGGAGAGACGTTCGTTCATCTAGCACAAAGGGAACGGGTTGCAGGAGAAATTTTACTCTGGTTTCTCAGTCTGTTTCCTAGTGCCGGTTTGAAGTTCCTGCAGTTTTCACTGTAAAACCGAGTTGGAGCTAGTACCTCCCCATATATATGTACGGAGTGGAGTTTGCAACTGAAAATAAACTTTGTGTTCCCAACAAGCTAGGTGAAGGTCGGCTTTCACACACACTTATCTCTCAGAACTGAGCATGTGGAGAGACGTTCGTTCATGTAGCACAAAGGGAACGTGTTGCAGGAGAAACTTTTACTCTTGTTTCTCAGCCTGTTTCCTAGTGCCGGTTTGATGTTCCTGCAGTTTTCACTGTAAAACCGATTTGGAGCTATTACCTCCCCATATATATGTATGGAGTGGAGTTTGCAACTGAAAAGAAACTTTGTGTTCCCTACAAGCTTGGTGAAGGACGGCTTGCACACACACTTATCTCTCAGAACTGAGCATGTGGAGAGACGTTCGTTCATGTAGCACAAAGGGAACGGGTTGCAGGAGAAACTTTTACTATGGTTTCTCAGTCTGTTTCCTAGTGCCGGTTTGAAGTTCCTGCAGTTTCACTGTAAAACCGATTTGGAGCTAGTACCTCCCCATATATATGTATGGAGTGGAGTTTGCAACTGAAAAGAAACTTTGTGTTCCCAAAAAGCTAGGTGAAGTACGGCTTTCACACACACTTATCTTATAACTGAGCATGTGGAGAGACGTTCGTTCATCTAGCACAAAGGGAACGGGTTGCAGTAGAAACTTTTACTCTGGTTTCTCAGGCTTTTTCCTAGTGCCGGTTTGAAGTTCCTGCAGTTTTCACTGTAAAACCGAGTTGGAGCTAGTACCAACCCATATATATGTATGGCGTGGAGTTTGCAACTGAAAAGCAACTTTGTGTTCCCGACAAGCTAGCTGAAGGACGGCTTTCACACACCCTTATCTCTCAGAACTGAGCATGTGGAGAGACGTTCATTCATCTAGCACAAAGGGAACGGGTTGCAGGAGAAACTTTTACTCTGGTTTCTCAGTCTGTTTCCTAGTGCCGGTTTGAAGTTCCTGCAGTTTTCACTGTAAAACCGGGTTGGAGCTAGTACCTCCCCATATATATATACGGAGTGGAGTTTGCAAGTGAAAAGAAACTTTGTGTTCCCAACAAGATAGGTGAAGGACGGCTTTCACACACACTTATATCTCAGAACTGAGCATGTGGAGAGACGTTCGTTCATCTAGCACAAAGGGAACGGGTTGCAGGTGAAACTTTTACTCTGGTTTCTCAGTCTGTTTCCTAGTGCCTTTTTGAAGTTCCTGCAGTTTTCACTGTAAAACAGAGTTGGAGCTAGTACCTCTCCATATATATGTATGGATTGGAGTTTACAACTGAAAAGAAACTATGTTTTCACAACAAGCTAGGTGAAGGACGGCTTTCACACACACTTATCTCTCAGAACTGAGCTTGTGGAGAGACGTTCGTTCAACTAGCACAAAGGGAACGGGTTGCAGGAGATACTTTTACTCTGGTTTCTCAGTCTGTTTCCTAGTGCCGGTTTGAAGTTCCTGCAGTTTTCACTGTAAAACAGAGTTGGAGCTAGTACCAACCCATATATATGTATGGAGTGGTGTTTGCAACTGAAAAGAAACTTTGTGTTCCCAACAAGCTAGGTGAAGTACGGGTTTCACACACACTAATTTCTCAGAAATGAGCATGTGGAGAGACGTTCGTTCATCTAGCACAAAGGGAACAGGTTGCAGGAGAAACTTTTACTCTGGTTTCTCAGTCTGTTTCCTAGTGCCGGTTTGAAGTTCCTGCACTTTTTACTGTAAAACCGAGTTGGAGCTAGTACCTCCCCATATATATGTACGGAGTGGTGTTTGCAACTGAAAAGAAACTTTGTGTTCCCAACAAGCTAGTTGAAGGACGGCTTTCACACACACTTATCTCTCAGAACTGAGCATGTGGAGAGACGTTCGTTCATCTAGCACAAAGGGAACGGGTTGCAGGAGAAACTATTACTCTGGTTTCTCAGTCTGTTTCCTAGGGCCTTTTTGAAGTTCCTGCAGTTTTCACTGTAAAACCGAGTTGGAGCAAGTACTTCCCCATATATATGTATGGAGTGGAGTTTGCAACTGAAAAGAAACTTTGTGATCAAAAAAAGCTATGTGAAGGGCGGCTTTCACACACACTTATCTTAGAACTGAGCATGTGGAGAGACGTTCGTTCATCTAGCACAAAGGGAACGGGTTGCATTAGAAACTTTTACTCTGGTTTCTCAGTCTGTTTCCTAGTGCCGGTTTGAAGTTCCTGCAGTTTTCACTGTAAAACCGATTTGGAGCTAGTACATACCCATATATATATACTGAGTGGAGTTTGCAACTGAAAAGAAACTTTGTGTTCCCGACAAGCTATGTGAAGGACGGCTTTCACACACAATTATCTCTCAGAACTGAGCATGTGGAGAGACGTTCGTTCATCTAGCACAAAGGGAACGTGTTGCAGGAGAAATTTTACTCTGGTTTCTCAGTCTGTTTCCTAGTGCCGGTTTGATTTTCCTGCAGTTTTCTCTGTAAAACAGACTTGGAGCTAGTACCAACCCATATATATGTATGGAGTGGTGTTTGCAACTGAAAAGAAACTTTGTGTTCACAACAAGCTAGGTGAAGGACGGCATTCACACAGTCTTATCTCTCAGAACTGAGAATGTGGAGAGACGTTCGTTCATCTAGCACAAAGGGAACGGGTTGCAGGAGAAACTTTTACTCTGGTTTCTCAGTCTGTTTCCTAGTGCCGGTTTGAAGTTCCTGCACTTTTTACTGTAAAACCGAGTTGGAGCTAGTACCTCCCCATATATATGTATGGAGTGGAGTTTGCAACTGAAAAGAAACTTTGTGTTCCCAACAAGCTAGGTGAAGGACGGCTTTCACACACACTTATCTCTCAGAACTGAGCATGTGAAGAGACGTTCGTTCATCTAGCACAAAGGGAACGGGTTGTAGGAGAAACTTTTACTCTGGTTTCTCAGTCTGTTTCCTAGTGCCTTTTTGAAGTTCCTGCAGTTTTCACTGTAAAACCGAGTTGGAGCATGTACCTCCCCATATATATGTATGGAGTGGAGTTTGCAACTGAAAAGAAACTTTGTGTTCCCAAAAAGCTAGGTGAAGTACGGATTTCACACACACTTATCTTATAACTGAGCATGTGGAGAGATGTTCGTTCATCTAGCACAAAGGGAACGTGTTGCAGGAGAAATTTTACTCTGGTTTCTCAGTCTGTTTCCTAGTGCCGTTTTGAAGTTCCTGCAGTTTTCACTGTAAACCTGAGTTGGAGCTATTACCTCCCCATATATATGTATGGAGTGGAGTTTGCAACTGAAAAGAAACTTTGTGTTCCCTACAAGCTTGGTGAAGGACGGCTTGCACACACACTTATCTCTCAGAACTGAGCATGTGGAGAGACGTTCGTTCATGTAGCACAAAGGGAACGGGTTGCAGGAGAAACTTTTACTATGGTTTCTCAGTCTGTTTCCTAGTGCCGGTTTGAAGTTCCTGCAGTTTCACTGTAAAACTGATTTGGAGCTAGTACCTCCCCATATATATGTATGGAGTGGAGTTTGCAACTGAAAAGCAACTTTGTGTTCCCAACAAGCGAGGTGAAGGACGGCTTTCAGACACACTTATCTCTCAGATCTGAGCATGTGGAGAGATGTTCGTTCATCTAGCACAAAGGGAACGGGTTGCAGGAGAAACTTTTACTCTGGATTGTCAGCCTGTTTCCTAGTGCCGGTTTGATGTTCCTGCAGTTTTCTCTGTAAAACAGATTTGGAGCTAGTACCAACCCATATATATGTATGGAGTGGTGTTTGCAACTGAAAAGAAACTTTGTGTTCACAACAAGCTAGGTGAAGGACGGCATTCACACAGTCTTATCTCTCAGAACTGAGCATGTGGAGAGACGTTCGTTCATCTAGCACAAAGGGAACGGGATGCAGGAGAAACTTTTACTCTGGTTTCTCAGTCTGTTTCCTAGTGCCGGTTTGAAGTTCCTGCACTTTTTACTGTAAAACCGAGTTGGAGCTAGTACCTCCCCATATATATGTACGGAGTGGTGTTTGCAACTGAAAAGAAACTTTGTGTTCCCAACAAGCTAGGTGAAGGACGGCTTTCACTCACACTTATCTCTCAGAACTGAGCATGTGGAGAGACGTTCGTTCATCTAGCACAAAGGGAACGGGTTGCAGGAGAAACTATTACTCTGGTTTCTCAGTCTGTTTCCTAGGGCCTTTTTGAAGTTCCTGCAGTTTTCACTGTAAAACCGAGTTGGAGCAAGTACCTCCCCATATATATGTATGGAGTGGAGTTTGCAACTGAAAAGAAACTTTGTGTTCCCAAAAAGCTAGGTGAAGTACGGCTTTCACACACACTTATCTTAGAACTGAGCATGTGGAGAGACGTTCGTTCATCTAGCACAAATGGAACGGGTTGCAGTAGAAACTTTTACTCTGGTTTCTCAGTCTGTTTCCTAGTGCCGGTTTGAAGTTAATGCAGTTTTCACTGTAAAACCGAGTTGGAGCATGTACCTCCCCATATATATGTATGGAGTGGAGTTTGCAACTGAAAAGAAACTTTGTGTTCCCAAAAAGCTAGGTGAAGTACGGCTTTCACACACACTTATCTTATAACTGAGCATGTGGAGAGACGTTCGTTCATCTAGCACAAAGGGAACGGGTTGCAGTAGAAACTTTTACTCTGGTTTCTCAGGCTTTTTCCTAGTGCCGGTTTGAAGTTCCTGCAGTTTTCACTGTAAAACCGAGTTGGAGCTAGTACCAACCCATATATATGTATGGCGTGGAGTTTGCAACTGAAAAGCAACTTTGTGTTCCCGACAAGCTAGGTGAAGGACGGCTTTCACACACACTTATCTCTCAGAACTGAGCATGTGGAGAGACGTTCGTTCAACTAGCACAAAGGGAACGGGTTGCAGGAGATACTTTTACTCTGGTTTCTCAGTCTGTTTCCTAGTGCCGGTTTGAAGTTCCTGCAGTTTTCACTGTAAAACAGAGTTGGAGCTAGTACCAACCCATATATATGTATGGAGTGGTGTTTGCAACTGAAAAGAAACTTTGTGTTCCCAACAAGCTAGGTGAAGTACGGGTTTCACACACACTAATTTCTCAGAAATGAGCATGTGGAGAGACGTTCGTTCATCTAGCACAAAGGGAACAGGTTGCAGGAGAAACTTTTACTCTGGTTTCTCAGTCTGTTTCCTAGTGCCGGTTTGAAGTTCCTGCACTTTTTACTGTAAAACCGAGTTGGAGCTAGTACCTCCCCATATATATGTACGGAGTGGTGTTTGCAACTGAAAAGAAACTTTGTGTTCCCAACAAGCTAGGTGAAGGACGGCTTTCACACACACTTATCTCTCAGAACTGAGCATGTGGAGAGACGTTCGTTCATCTAGCACAAAGGGAACGGGTTGCAGGAGAAACTATTACTCTGGTTTCTCAGTCTGTTTCCTAGGGCCTTTTTGAAGTTCCTGCAGTTTTCACTGTAAAACCGAGTTGGAGCAAGTACTTCCCCATATATATGTATGGAGTGGAGTTTGCAACTGAAAAGAAACTTTGTGATCAAAAAAAGCTATGTGAAGGGCGGCTTTCACACACACTTATCTTAGAACTGAGCATGTGGAGAGACGTTCGTTCATCTAGCACAAAGGGAACGGGTTGCATTAGAAACTTTTACTCTGGATTCTCAGTCTGTTTCCTAGTGCCGGTTTGAAGTTCCTGCAGTTTTCACTGTAAAACCGATTTGGAGCTAGTACATACCCATATATATATACTGAGTGGAGTTTGCAACTGAAAAGAAACTTTGTGTTCACAACAAGCTAGGTGAAGGACGGCATTCACACAGTCTTATCTCTCAGAACTGAGAATGTGGAGAGACGTTCGTTCATCTAGCACAAAGGGAACGGGTTGCAGGAGAAACTTTTACTCTGGTTTCTCAGTCTGTTTCCTAGTGCCGGTTTGAAGTTCCTGCACTTTTTACTGTAAAACCGAGTTGGAGCTAGTACCTCCCCATATATATGTATGGAGTGGAGTTTGCAACTGAAAAGAAACTTTGTGTTCCCAACAAGCTAGGTGAAGGACGGCTTTCACACACACTTATCTCTCAGAACTGAGCATGTGAAGAGACGTTCGTTCATCTAGCACAAAGGGAACGTGTTGTAGGAGAAACTTTTACTCTGGTTTCTCAGTCTGTTTCCTAGTGCCTTTTTGAAGTTCCTGCAGTTTTCACTGTAAAACCGATCTGGAGCATGTACCTCCCCATATATATGTATGGAGTGAAGTTTGCAACTGAAAAGAAACTTTGTGTTCCCAAAAAGCTAGGTGAAGTACGGATTTCACACACACTTATCTTATAACTGAGCATGTGGAGAGATGTTAGTTCATCTAGCACAAAGGGAACGTGTTGCAGGAGAAATTTTACTCTGGTTTCTCAGTCTGTTTCCTAGTGCCGGTTTGAAGTTCCTGCAGTTTTCACTGTAAACCTGAGTTGGAGCTATTACCTCCCCATATATATGTATGGAGTGGAGTTTGCAACTGAAAAGAAACTTTGTGTTCCCTACAAACTTGGTGAAGGACGGCTTGCACACACACTTATCTCTCAGAACTGAGCATGTGGAGAGACGTTCGTTCATGTAGCACAAAGGGAACGGGTTGCAGGAGAAACTTTTACTATGGTTTCTCAGTCTGTTTCCTAGTGCCGGTTTGAAGTTCCTGCAGTTTCACTGTAAAACTGATTTGGAGCTAGTACCTCCCCATATATATGTATGGAGTGGAGTTTGCAACTGAAAAGCAACTTTGTGTTCCCAACAAGCGAGCTGAAGGACGGCTTTCAGACACACTTATCTCTCAGATCTGAGCATGTGGAGAGATGTTCGTTCATCTAGCACAAAGGGAACGGGTTGCAGGAGAAACTTTTACTCTGGATTGTCAGTCTGTTTCCTAGTGCCGGTTTGATGTTCCTGCAGTTTTCTCTGTAAAACAGATTTGGAGCTAGTACCAACCCATATATATGTATGGAGTGGTGTTTGCAACTGAAAAGAATCTTTGTGTTCACAACAAGCTAGGTGAAGGACGGCATTCACACAGTCTTATCTCTCAGAACTGAGCATGTGGAGAGACGTTCGTTCATCTAGCACAAAGGGAACGGGATGCAGGAGAAACTTTTACTCTGGTTTCTCAGTCTGTTTCCTAGTGCCGGTTTGAAGTTCCTGCACTTTTTACTGTAAAACCGAGTTGGAGCTAGTACCTCCCCATATATATGTACGGAGTGGTGTTTGCAACTGAAAAGAAACTTTGTGTTCCCAACAAGCTAGGTGAAGGACGGCTTTCACTCACACTTATCTCTCAGAACTGAGCATGTGGAGAGACGTTCGTTCATCTAGCACAAAGGGAACGGGTTGCAGGAGAAACTATTACTCTGGTTTCTCAGTCTGTTTCCTAGGGCCTTTTTGAAGTTCCTGCAGTTTTCACTGTAAAACCGAGTTGGAGCAAGTACCTCCCCATATATATGTATGGAGTGGTGTTTGCAACTGAAAAGAAACTTTGTGTTCCCAACAAGCTAGGTGAAGGACGGCTTTCACACACACATATCTCTCAGAACTGAGCATGTGGAGAGACGTTCGTTCATCTAGCACAAAGGGAACGGGTTGCAGGAGAAACTTTTACTCTGGTTTCTCAGTCTGTTTCCTAGTGCCGGTTTGAAGTTCCTGCACTTTTTACTGTAAACCCGAGTTGGAGCTAGTACCTCCCCATATATATGTATGGAGTGGAGTTTGCAACTGAAAAGAAACTTTGTGTTCCCAACAAGCTAGGTGAAGGACGGCTTTCACACACACTTATCTCTCAGAACTGAGCATGTGAAGAGACGTTCGTTCATCTAGCACAAAGGGAACGGGTTGTAGGAGAAACTTTTACTCTGGTTTCTCAGTCTGTTTCCTAGTGCCTTTTTGAAGTTCCTGCAGTTTTCACTGTAAAACCGAGTTGGAGCATGTACCTCCCCATATATATGTATGGAGTGGAGTTTGCAACTGAAAAGAAATTTTGTGTTCCCAAAAAGCTAGGTGAAGTACGGATTTCACACACACTTATCTTATAACTGAGCATGTGGAGAGATGTTCGTTCATCTAGCACAAAGGGAACGTGTTGCAGGAGAAATTTTACTCTGGTTTCTCAGTCTGTTTCCTAGTGCCGGTTTGAAGTTCCTGCAGTTTTCACTGTAAAACCGAGTTGGAGCTAGTACCTCCCCATATTTATGTACGGAGTGGAGTTTGCAACTGAAAATAAACTTTGTGTTCCCAACAAGCTAGGTGAAGGTCGGCTTTCACACACACTTATCTCTCAGAACTGAGCATGTGGAGAGGCGTTCGTTCATCTAGCACAAAGGGAACGTGTTGCAGGAGAAACTTTTACTCTGGTTTCTCAGCCTGTTTCCTAGTGCCGGTTTGATGTTCCTGCAGTTTTCACTGTAAAACCGATTTGGAGCTATTACCTCCCCATATATATGTATGGAGTGGAGTTTGCAACTGAAAAGAAACTTTGTGTTCCCTACAAGCTTGGTGAAGGACGGCTTGCACACACACTTATCTCTCAGAACTGAGCATGTGGAGAGACGTTCGTTCATGTAGCACAAAGGGATCGGGTTGCAGGAGAAACTTTTTCTATGGTTTCTCAGTCTGTTTCCTAGTGCCGGTTTGAAGTTCCTGCAGTTTCACTGTAAAACTGATTTGGAGCTAGTACCTCCCCATATATATGTATGGAGTTGAGTTTGCAACTGAAAAGCAACTTTGTGTTCCCAACAAGCGAGGTGAAGGACGGCTTTCAGACACACTTATCTCTCAGATCTGAGCATGTGGAGAGATGTTCGTTCATCTAGCACAAAGGGAAAGGGTTGCAGGAGAAACTTTTACTCTGGATTGTCAGTCTGTTTCCTAGTGCCGGTTTGATGTTCCTGCAGTTTTCTCTGTAAAACAGATTTGGAGCTAGTACCAACCCATATATATGTATGGAGTGGTGTTTGCAACTGAAAAGAAACTTTGTGTTCACAACAAGCTAGGTGAAGGACGGCATTCACACAGTCTTATCTCTCAGAACTGAGCATGTGGAGAGACGTTCGTTCATCTAGCACAAAGGGAACGGGATGCAGGAGAAACTTTTACTCTGGTTTCTCAGTCTGTTTCCTAGTGCCGGTTTGAAGTTCCTGCACTTTTTACTGTAAAACCGAGTTGGAGCTAGTACCTCCCCATATATATGTACGGAGTGGTGTTTGCAACTGAAAAGAAACTTTGTGTTCCCAACAAGCTAGGTGAAGGACGGCTTTCACTCACACTTATCTCTCAGAACTGAGCATGTGGAGAGACGTTCGTTCATCTAGCACAAAGGGAACGGGTTGCAGGAGAAACTATTACTCTGGTTTCTCAGTCTGTTTCCTAGGGCCTTTTTGAAGTTCCTGCAGTTTTCACTGTAAAACCGAGTTGGAGCATGTACCTCCCCATATATATGTATGGAGTGGAGTTTGCAACTGAAAAGAAACTTTGTGTTCCCAAAAAGCTAGGTGAAGTACGGCTTTCACACACACTTATCTTAGAACTGAGCATGTGGATAGAGGTTCGTTCATCTAGCACAAATGGAACGGGTTGCAGTAGAAACTTTTACTCTGGTTTCTCAGTCTGTTTCCTAGTGCCGGTTTGAAGTTAATGCAGTTTTCACTGTAAAACCGAGTTGGAGCATGTACCTCCCCATATATATGTATGGAGTGGAGTTTGCAACTGAAAAGAAACTTTGTGTTCCCAAAAAGCTAGGTGAAGTACGGCTTTCACACACACTTATCTTAGAACTGAGCATGTAGAGAGACGTTCGTTCATCTAGCACAAAGGGAACGGGTTGCATTAGAAACTTTTACTCTGGTTTCTCAGTCTGTTTCCTAGTGCCGGTTTGAAGTTCCTGCAGTTTTCACTGTAAAACCGAGTTGGAGCTAGTACCTCCCCATATATATGTACGGAGTGGAGTTTGCAACTGAAAATAAACTTTGTGTTCCCAACAAGCTAGGTGAAGGTCGGCTTTCACACACACTTATCTCTCAGAACTGAGCATGTGGAGAGACGTTCGTTCATCTAGCACAAAGGGAACGTGTTGCAGGAGAAACTTTTACTCTGTTTTCTCAGCCTGTTTCCTAGTGCCGGTTTGATGTTCCTGCAGTTTTCACTGTAAAACCGATTTGGAGCTATTACCTCCCCATATATATGTATGGAGTGGAGTTTGCAACTGAAAAGAAACTTTGTGTTCCCTACAAGCTTGGTGAAGGACGGCTTGCACACACACTTATCTCTCAGAACTGAGCATGTGGAGAGACGTTCGTTCATGTAGCACAAAGGGAACGGGTTGCAGGAGAAACTTTTACTATGGTTTCTCAGTCTGTTTCCTAGTGCCAGTTTGAAGTTCCTGCAGTTTCACTGTAAAACCGAGTTTCACCTAGTACCTCCCCATATATATGTATGGAGTGGAGTTTGCAACTGAAAAGCAACTTTGTGTTCCCAACAAGCTAGGTGAAGGACGGCTTTCAAACACACTTATCTCTCAGATCTGAGCATGTGGAGAGAGGTTCGTTCATCTAGCACAAAGGGAACGGGTTGCAGGTGAAACTTTTACTCTGGATTGTCAGTCTGTTTCCTAGTGCCGGTTTGATGTTCCTGCAGTTTTCTCTGTAAAATAGATTTGGAGCTATTACCAACCCATATATATGTATGGAGTGGTGTTTGCAACTAAAAAGAAACTTTGTGTTCACAACAAGCTAGGTGAAGGACGGCATTCACACAGTCTTATCTCTCAGAACTGAGCATGTGGTGAGACGTTCGTTCATCTAGCACAAAGGGAACGGGTTGCAGGAGAAACTTTTACTCTGGTTTCTCAGTCTGTTTCCTAGTGCCGGTTTGAAGTTCCTGCACTTTTTACTGTAAAACCGAGTTGGAGCTAGTACCTCCCCATGTATATGTATGGAGTGGAGTTTGCAACTGAAAAGAAACTTTGTGTTCCCAAAAAGCTAGGTGAAGTACGGCTTTCACACACACTTATCTTAGAACTGAGCATGTGGAGAGACGTTCGTTCATCTAGCACAAATGGAACGGGTTGCAGTAGAAACTTTTACTCTGGTTTCTCAGTCTGTTTCCTAGTGCCGGTTTGAAGTTCCTGCAATTTTCACTGTAAAACCGAGTTGGAGCATGTACCTCCCCATATATATGTATGGAGTGGAGTTTGCAACTGAAAAGAAACTTTGTGTTGCCAAAAAGCTAGGTGAAGTACGGCTTTCACACACACTTATCTTATAACTGAGCATGTGGAGAGACGATCGTTCATCTAGCACAAAGGGAACGGGTTGCAGTAGAAACTTTTACTCTGGTTTCTCAGGCTTTTTCCTAGTGCCGGTTTGAAGTTCCTGCAGTTTTCACTGTAAAACCGAGTTGGAGCTAGTACCAATCCATATATATGTATGGAGTGGAGTTTGCAACTGAAAAGCAACTTTGTGTTCCAGACAAGCTAGGTGAAGGACGGCTTTCACACACACTTATCTCTCAGAACTGAGCATGTGGAGAGACGTTCATTCATCTAGCACAAAGGGAACGGGTTGCAGGAGAAACTTTTACTCTGGTTTCTCAGTCTGTTTCCTAGTGCCGGTTTTAAGTTCCTGCAGTTTTCACTGTAAAACTGGGTTGGAGCTAGTACCTCCCCATATATATATACGGAGTGGAGTTTGCAACTGAAAAGAAACTTTGTGTTCCCAACAAGCTAGGTGAAGGACGGCTTTCACACACACTTATCTCTCAGAACTGAGCATGTGGAGAGACGTTCGTTCATCTAGCACAAAGGGAACGGGTTGTAGGAGAAACTTTTACTCTGGTTTCTCAGTCTGTTTCCTAGTGCCGGTATGAAGTTCCTGCAGTTTTCACTGTAAAACCGAGTTGGAGCTAGTACCAATCCATATATATGTATGGAGTGGAGTTTGTAACTGAAAAGAAACTTTGTGTTCCCAAAAAGCTAGGTGAAGGAAGGCTTTCACACACACTTATCTCTCAGAACTGAGCATGTGGAGAGACTTTCGTTCATCTAGCACAAAGGGAACGGGTTGAAAGAGAAACTTTTACTCTGGTTTCTCAGTCTGTTTCCTAGTGCCTTTTTGAAGTTCCTGCAGTTTTCACTGTAAAACCGAGTTGGAGCATGTACCTCCCCATATATATGTATGGAGTGGACTTTGCAACTGAAAAGAAACTTTGTGTTCCCAAAAAGCTAGGTGAAGTACGGCTTTCACACACACTTATCTTATAACTGAGCATGTGGAGAGACGTTCGTTCATCTAGCACAAAGGGAACGGGTTGCAGTAGAAACTTTTACTCTGGTTTCTCAGGCTTTTTCCTAGTGCCGGTTTGAAGTTCCTGCAATTTTCACTGTAAAACCGAGTTGGAGCTAGTACCAACCCATATATATGTATGGAGTGGAGTTTGCAACTGAAAAGCAACTTTGTGTTCCCGACAAGCTAGGTGAAGGACGGCTTTCACACACACTTATCTCTCAGAACTGAGCATGTGGAGAGACGTTCATTCATCTAGCACAAAGGGAACGGGTTGCAGGAGAAACTTTTACTCTGGTTTCTCAGTCTGTTTCCTAGTGCCGGTTTGAAGTTCCTGCAGTTTTCACTGTAAAACCGGGTTGGAGCTAGTACCTCCCCATATATATATACGGAGTGGAGTTTGCAACTGAAAAGAAACTTTGTGTTCCCAAAAAGCTAGGTGAAGGAAGGCTTTCACACACACTTATCTCTCAGAACTGAGCATGTGGAGAGACATTCGTTCATCTAGCACAAAGGGAACGTGTTGCAGGAGAAACTTTTACTCTGGTTTCTCAGCCTGTTTCCTAGTGCCGGTTTGATGTTCCTGCAGTTTTCACTGTAAAACCGATTTGGAGCTATTACCTCCCCATATATATGTATGGAGTGGAGTTTGCAACTGAAAAGAAACTTTGTGTTCCCTACAAGCTTGGTGAAGGACGGCTTGCACACACACTTATCTCTCAGAACTGAGCATGTGGAGAAACGTTCGTTCATGTAGCAGAAAGGGAACGGGTTGCAGGAGAAACTTTTACTATGGTTTCTCAGTCTGTTACCTAGTGCCGGTTTGAAGTTCCTGCAGTTTCACTGAAAAACCGATTTGGAGCTAGTACCTCCCCATATATATGTATGGATTGGAGTTTGCAACTGAAAAGCAACTTTGTGTTCCCAACAAGCTAGGTGAAGGACGGCTTTCAGACACACTTATCTCTCAGATCTGAGCATGTGGAGAGAAGTTCGTTCATCTAGCACAAAGGGAACGTGTTGCAGTAGAAAGTTTTACTCTGGATTGTCAGTCTGTTTCCTAGTGCCGGTATGATGTTCCTGCAGTTTTCTCTGTAAAACAGATTTGGAGCTAGTACCAACCCATATATATGTATGGAGTGGTGTTTGCAACTGAAAAGAAACTTTGTGTTCACAACAAGCTAGGTGAAGGACGGCATTCACACAGTCTTATCTCTCATAACTGAGCATGTGGAGAGACGTTCGTTCATCTAGCACAAAGGGAACGGGTTGCAGGAGAAACTTTTACTCTGGTTTCTCAGTCTGTTTCCTAGTGCCGGTTTGAAGTTCCTGCACTTTTTACTGTAAAACCGAGTTGGAGCTAGTACCTCCCCATATATATGTACGGAGTGGTGTTTGCAACTGAAAAGAAACTTTGTGTTCCCAACAAGCTAGGTGAAGGACGGCTTTCACACACACTTATCTCTCAGAACTGAGCATGTGGAGAGACGTTCGTTCATCTAGCACAAATGGAACGGGTTGCAGGGGAAACTATTACTCTGGTTTCTCAGTCTGTTTCCTAGGGCCTTTTTGAAGTTCCTGCAGTTTTCACTGTAAAACCGAGTTGGAGCAAGTACCTCCCCATATATATGTATGGAGTGGAGTTTGCAACTGAAAAGAAACTTTGTGTTCCCAAAAAGCTAGGTGAAGTACGGCTTTCACACACACTTATCTTAGAACTGAGCATGTGGAGAGACGTTCGTTCATCTAGCACAAATGGAACGGGTTGCAGTAGAAACTTTTACTCTGGTTTCTCAGTCTGTTTCCTAGTGCCGGTTTGAAGTTCCTGCAGTTTTCACTGTAAAACCGAGTTGGAGCATGTACCTCCCCATATATATGTATGGAGTGGAGTTTGCAACTGAAAAGAAACTTTGGTTGCCAAAAAGCTAGGTGAAGTACGGCTTTCACACACACTTATCTTATAACTGAGCATGTGGAGAGACGTCCGTTCATCTAGCACAACGGGAACGGGTTGCAGTAGAAACTTTTACTCTGGTTTCTCAGGCTTTTTCCTAGTGCCGGTTTGAAGTTCCTGCAGTTTTCACTGTAAAACCGAGTTGGAGCTAGTACCAACCCATATATATGTATGGAGTGGAGTTTGCAACTGAAAAGCAACTTTGTGTTCCCGACAAGCTAGGTGAAGGACGGCTTTCACACACACTTATCTCTCAGAACTGAGCATGTGGAGAGACGATCGTTCATGTAGCACAAAGGGAACGGGTTGCAGGAGAAACTTTTACTATGGTTTCTCAGTCTGTTTCCTAGTGCCGGTTTGAAGTTCCTGCAGTTTCACTGTAAAAACGAGTTGGAGCTAGTACCTCCCCATATATATGTATGGAGTGGAGTTTGCAACTGAAAAGCAACTTTGAGTTCCCAACAAGCTAGGTGAAGGACGGCTTTCAAACACACTTATCTCTCAGATCTGAGCATGTGGAGAGAGTTTCGTTCATCTAGCACAAAGGGAACGGGTTGCAGGAGAAACTTTTACTCTGGATTGTCAGTCTGTTTCCTAGTGCCGGTTTGATGTTCCTGCAGTTTTCTCTGTAAAACAGATTTGGAGCTAGTACCAACCCATATATATGTATGGAGTGGTGTTTGCAACTGAAAAGAAACTTTGTGTTCACAACAAGCTAGGTGAAGGACGGCATTCACACAGTCTTATCTCTCAGAACTGAGCATGTGGAGAGACGTTCGTTCATCTAGCACAAAGGGAACGGGTTGCAGGAGAAACTATTACTCTGGTTTCTCAGTCTGTTTCCTAGGGCATTTTTGAAGTTCCTGCAGTTTTCACTGTAAAACCGAGTTGGAGCAAGTAACTCCCCATATATATGTATGGAGTGGAGTTTGCAACTGAAAAGAAACTTTGTGTTCCCAAAAAGCTAGGTGAAGTACGGCTTTCACACACACTTATCTTAGAACTGAGAATGTGGAGAGACGTTCGTTCATCTAGCACAAATGGAACGGGTTGCAGTAGAAACTTTTACTCTGGTTTCTCAGTCTGTTTCCTAGTGCCGGTTTGAAGTTCCTGCACTTTTTACTGTAAAACCGAGTTGGAGCTAGTACCTCCCCATATATATGTACGGAGTGGTGTTTGCAACTGAAAAGAAACTTTGTGTTCCCAACAAGCTAGGTGAAGGACGGCTTTCACACACACTTATCTCTCAGAACTGAGCATGTGGAGAGACGTTCGTTCATCTAGCACAAATGGAACGGGTTGCAGGGGAAACTATTACTCTGGTTTCTCAGTCTGTTTCCTAGGGCCTTTTTGAAGTTCCTGCAGTTTTCACTGTAAAACCGAGTTGGAGCAAGTACCTCCCCATATATATGTATGGAGTGGAGTTTGCAACTGAAAAGAAACTTTGTGTTCCCAAAAAGCTAGGTGAAGTACGGCTTTCACACACACTTATCTTAGAACTGAGCATGTGGAGAGACGTTCGTTCATCTAGCACAAATGGAACGGGTTGCAGTAGAAACTTTTACTCTGGTTTCTCAGTCTGTTTCCTAGTGCCGGTTTGAAGTTCCTGCAGTTTTCACTGTAAAACCGAGTTGGAGCATGTACCTCCCCATATATATGTATGGAGTGGAGTTTGCAACTGAAAAGAAACTTTGGTTGCCAAAAAGCTAGGTGAAGTACGGCTTTCACACACACTTATCTTATAACTGAGCATGTGGAGAGACGTCCGTTCATCTAGCACAACGGGAACGGGTTGCAGTAGAAACTTTTACTCTGGTTTCTCAGGCTTTTTCCTAGTGCCGGTTTGAAGTTCCTGCAGTTTTCACTGTAAAACCGAGTTGGAGCTAGTACCAACCCATATATATGTATGGAGTGGAGTTTGCAACTGAAAAGCAACTTTGTGTTCCCGACAAGCTAGGTGAAGGACGGCTTTCACACACACTTATCTCTCAGAACTGAGCATGTGGAGAGACGATCGTTCATGTAGCACAAAGGGAACGGGTTGCAGGAGAAACTTTTACTATGGTTTCTCAGTCTGTTTCCTAGTGCCGGTTTGAAGTTCCTGCAGTTTCACTGTAAAAACGAGTTGGAGCTAGTACCTCCCCATATATATGTATGGAGTGGAGTTTGCAACTGAAAAGCAACTTTGAGTTCCCAACAAGCTAGGTGAAGGACGGCTTTCAAACACACTTATCTCTCAGATCTGAGCATGTGGAGAGAGTTTCGTTCATCTAGCACAAAGGGAACGGGTTGCAGGAGAAACTTTTACTCTGGATTGTCAGTCTGTTTCCTAGTGCCGGTTTGATGTTCCTGCAGTTTTCTCTGTAAAACAGATTTGGAGCTAGTACCAACCCATATATATGTATGGAGTGGTGTTTGCAACTGAAAAGAAACTTTGTGTTCACAACAAGCTAGGTGAAGGACGGCATTCACACAGTCTTATCTCTCAGAACTGAGCATGTGGAGAGACGTTCGTTCATCTAGCACAAAGGGAACGGGTTGCAGGAGAAACTATTACTCTGGTTTCTCAGTCTGTTTCCTAGGGCATTTTTGAAGTTCCTGCAGTTTTCACTGTAAAACCGAGTTGGAGCAAGTAACTCCCCATATATATGTATGGAGTGGAGTTTGCAACTGAAAAGAAACTTTGTGTTCCCAAAAAGCTAGGTGAAGTACGGCTTTCACACACACTTATCTTAGAACTGAGAATGTGGAGAGACGTTCGTTCATCTAGCACAAATGGAACGGGTTGCAGTAGAAACTTTTACTCTGGTTTCTCAGTCTGTTTCCTAGTGCCGGTTTGAAGTTCCTGCAATTTTCACTGTAAAACCGAGTTGGAGCATGTACCTCCCCATATATATGTATGGAGTGGAGTTTGCAACTGAAAAGAAACTTTGTGTTGCCAAAAAGCTAGGTGAAGTACGGCTTTCACACACACTTATCTTATAACTGAGCATGTGGAGAGACGTTCGTTCATCTAGCACAAAGGGAACGGGTTGCAGTAGAAACTTTTACTCTGGTTTCTCAGGCTTTTTCCTAGTGCCGGTTTGAAGTTCCTGCAGTTTTCACTGTAAAACCGAGTTGGAGCTAGTACCAACCCATATATATGTATGGAGTGGAGTTTGCAACTGAAAAGCAACTTTGTGTTCCAGACAAGCTAGGTGAAGGACGGCTTTCACACACACTTATTTCTCAGAACTGAGCATGTGGAGAGACGTTCGTTCATCTAGCACAAAGGGAACGGGTTGTAGGAGAAACTTTTCTCTGGTTTCTCAGTCTGTTTCCTAGTGCCGGTTTGAAGTTCCTGCAGTTTTCACTGTAAAACCGAGTTGGAGCTAGTACCAACCCATATATATGTATGGAGTGGAGTTTGCAACTGAAAAGAAACTTTGTGTTCCCAAAAAGCTAGGTGAAGGAAGGCTTTCACACACACTTATCTCTCAGAACTGAGCATGTGGAGAGACGTTCGTTCATCTAGCACAAAGGGAACGTGTTGCAGGAGAAACTTTTACTCTGGTTTCTCAGCCTGTTTCCTAGTGCCGGTTTGATGTTCCTGCAGTTTTCACTGTAAAACAGATTTGGAGCTATTACCTCCCCATATATATGTATGGAGTGGAGTTTGCAACTGAAAAGAAACTTTGTGTTCCCAATAAGCTAGGTGAAGGACGGCTTTCAGACACACTTATCTCTCAGATCTGAGCATGTGGAGAGAGGTTCGTTCATCTAGCACAAAGGGAACGGGTTGAAGGAGAAAGTTTTACTCTGGATTGTCAGTCTGTTTCCTAGTGCCGGTATGATGTTCCTGCAGTTTTCTCTGTAAAACAGATTTGGAGCTAGTACGAACCCATATATATGTATGGAGTGGTGTTTGCAACTGAAAAGAAACTTTGTGTTCACAACAAGCTAGGTGAAGGACGGCATTCACACAGTCTTATCTCTCATAACTGAGCATGTGGAGAGACGTTCGTTCATCTAGCACAAAGGGAACGGGTTGCAGGAGAAACTTTTACTCTGGTTTCTCAGTCTGTTTCCTAGTGCCGGTTTGAAGTTCCTTCACTTTTTACTGTAAAACCGAGTTGGAGCTAGTACCTCCCCATATATATGTACGGAGTGGTGTTTGCAACTGTAAAGAAACTTTGTGTTCCCAACAAGCTAGGTGAAGGACGGCTTTCACACACACTTATCTCTCAGAACTGAGCATGTGGAGAGACGTTCGTTCATCTAGCACAAAAGGAACGGGTTGCAGGGGAAACTATTACTCTGGTTTCTCAGTCTGTTTCCTAGGGCCTTTTTGAAGTTCCTGCAGTTTTCACTGTAAACCGAGTTGGAGCAAGTACCTCCCCATATATATGTATGGAGTGGAGTTTGCAACTGAAAAGAAACTTTGTGTTCCCAAAAAGCTAGGTGAAGTACGGCTTTCACACACACTTATCTTAGAACTGAGCATGTGGAGAGACGTTCGTTCATCTAGCAAAAATGGAACGGGTTGCAGTAGAAACTTTTACTCTGGTTTCTCAGTCTGTTTCCTAGTGCCGGTTTGAAGTTCCTGCAGTTTTCACTGTAAAACCGAGTTGGAGCATGTACCTCCCCATATATATGTATGGAGTGGAGTTTGCAACTGAAAAGAAACTTTGTGTTGCCAAAAAGCTAGGTGAAGTACGGCTTTCACACACACTTATCTTATAACTGAGCATGTGGAGAGACGTCCGTTCATCTAGCACAACGGGAACGGGTTGCAGTAGAAACTTTTACTCTGGTTTCTCAGGCTTTTTCCTAGTGCCGGTTTGAAGTTCCTGCAGTTTTCACTGTAAAACCGAGTTGGAGCTAGTACCTCCCCATATATATTTACGGAGTGGAGTTTGCAACTGAAAAGAAACTTTGTGTTCCCAACAAGCTAGGTGAAGGACGGCTTTCACACACACTTATCTCTCAGAACTGAGCATGTGGAGAGACGTTCGTTCATCTAGCACAAAGGGAACGGGTTGCAGGTGAAACTTTTACTCTGGTTTCTCAGTCTGTTTCCTAGTGCCGGTTTGAAGTTCCTGCAGTTTTCACTGTAAAACCGAGTTGGAGCTAGTACCTCCCCATATATATGTATGGAGTGGAGTTTGCAACTGAAAAGAAACTTTGAGTTCCCAACAAGCTAGGTGAAGGAAGCCTTTCACACTCACTTATCTCTCAGAACTGAGCATGTGGAGAGACGTTCGTTCATCTAGCACAAAGGGAACGGGTTGCAGGAGAAACTATTACTCTGGCTTCTCAGTCTGTTTCCTAGTGCCGGTTTGAAGTTCCTGCAGTTTTCACTGTAAAAACGATTTGGAGCTAGTACCTCCCCATATATATGTATGGAGTGGAGATTCCAACTGAAAAGAAAGTTTGTGTTCCCAACAAGCTAGGTGAAGTACGGCTTTCACACACACTTATCTCTCAGAACTTAGCATGTGGAGAGACGTTCGTTCATCTAGAACAAAGGGAACGGGTTGCAGGAGAAACATTTACTCTGGTTTCTCAGTCTGTTTCCTAGTGCCTTTTTGAAGTTCCTTCAGTTTTCACTGTAAAATCGAGTTGGATCTATTACCTCCCCATAAGTAGGTATGGAGTGGAGTTTGCAACTGAAAAGAAACTTTGTGTTCCCAGCAAGCTAGGTGAAGGACGGCTTTAACACACACTAATTTCTCAGAACTAAGCATGTGGAGAGACGTTCGTTCATCTAGCACAAAGGGAACGGGTTGCAGGAGAAACTTTTACTCTGGTTTCTCAGCCTGTTTCCTAGTGCCGGTTTGAAGTTCCTGCACTTTTTACTGTAAAACCGAGTTGGAGCTAGTACCTCCCCATATATATGTACGGAGTGGTGTTTGCAACTGAAAAGAAACTTTGTGTTCCCAAGAAGCTAGGTGAAGGACGGCTTTCACACACACTTATCTCTCAGAACTGAGCATGTGGAGAGACGTTCGTTCATCTAGCACAAAGGGATCGGGTTGCAGGAGAAACTATTACTCTGGTTTCTCAGTCTGTTTCCTAGGGCCTTTTTGAAGTTCCTGCAGTTTTCACTGTAAAACCGAGTTGGAGCTAGTACCTCTCCATATATATGTATGGAGTGGAGTTTGCAACTGAAAAGAAACTTTTTGTTCCCAAGAAGCTAGGTGAAGGACGGCTTTCACACACACTTATCTCTCAGAACTGAGCATGTGGAGAGACGTTCGTTCATCTAGCACAAAGGGAACGGGTTGCATTAGAAAATTTTCTCTGGTTTCTCAGTCTGTTTCCTAGTGCCGGTTTGATGTTCCTGCAGTTTTCACTGTAAAACCGAGTTGGAGCTAGTATCTTCCCATATAAATATACTGAGTGGAGTTTGCAACTGAAAAGAAACTTTGTGTTCCCAAAAAGCTATGTGAAGGACGGCTTTCACACACGCTTATCTCTCAGCACTGAGTATGTGGAGAGACGTTCGTTCATCTAGCACAAAGGGAACGTGTTGCAGGAGAAATTTTACTCTGGTTTCTCAGTCTGTTTCCTAGTGCCGGTTTGAAGTTCCTGCAGTTTCACTGTAAAACCGAGTTGGAGCTAGTACCTCCCCATATATATGTATGGAGTGGAGTTTGCAACTTAAAAGAAACTTTGTGTTCCCAAAAAGCTAGGTGAAGTACGGCTTTCACACACACTTATCTTATAACTGAGCATGTGGAGAGACGTTCGTTCATCTAGCACAAATGGAACGGGTTGCAGTAGAAACTTTTACTCTGGTTTCTCAGGCTTTTTCCTAGTGCCGGTTTGAAGTTCCTGCAGTTTTCACTGTAAAACCGAGTTGGAGCTAGTACCAACCCATATATATGTATGGAGTGGAGTTTGCAACTGAAAAGCAACTTTGTGTTCCCGACAAGCTAGGTGAAGGACGGCTTTCACACACACTTATCTCTCAGAAATGAGCATGTGGAGAGACGTTCATTCATCTAGCACAAAGGGAACGGGTTGCAGGAGAAACTTTTACTCTGGTTTCTCAGTCTGTTTCCTAGTGCCGGTTTGAAGTTCCTGCAGTTTTCACTGTAAAACCGGGTTGGAGCTAGTACCTCCCCATATATATATACGGAGTGGAGTTTGCAAGTGAAAAGAAACTTTGTGTTCCCAACAAGCTAGGTGAAGGACGGCTTTCACACACACTTATCTCTCAGAACTGAGCATGTGGAGAGACGTTCGTTCATCTAGCCAAAGGGAACGGGTTGCAGGTGAAACTTTTACTCTGGTTTCTCAGTCTGTTTCCTAGTGCCGGTTTGAAGTTCCTGCAGTTTTCACAGTAAAACCTAGTTGGAGCTAGTACCTCCCCATATATATGTATGGAGTGGAGTTTGCAACTGAAAAGAAACTTTGTGTTCCCAACAAGCTAGGTGAAGGAAGGCTTTCACGCACACTTATCTCTCAGAACTGAGCATGTGGAGAGAGGTTCGTTCATCTAGCACAAAGGGAACGGGTTGTAGGAGAAACTTTTACTCTGGTCTCTCAGTCTGTTTCCTAGTGCCTTTTTGAAGTTCCTGCAGTTTTCACTGTAAAACCGAGTTGGAGCTAGTACCTCTCCATATATATGTATGGATTGGAGTTTGCAACTGAAAAGAAACTATGTTTTCACAACAAGCTAGGTGAAGTACGGCTTTCACACACACTTATCTCTCAGAACTGAGCTTGTGGAGAGACGTTCGTTCAACTAGCACAAAGGGAACGGGTTGCAGGAGATACTTTTACTCTGGTTTCTCAGTCTGTTTCCTAGTGCCGGTTTGAAGTTCCTGCAGTTTTCACTGTAAAACAGAGTTGGAGCTAGTACCAACCCATATATATGTATGGAGTGGTGTTTGCAACTGAAAAGAAACTTTGTGTTCCCAACAAGCTAGGTGAAGTACGGGTTTCACACACACTAATTTCTCAGAACTGAGCACGTGGAGAGACGTTCGTTCATCTAACACAAAGGGAACGGGTTGCAGGAGAAACTTTTACTCTGGTTTCTCAGTCTGTTTCCTAGTGCCGGTTTGAAGTTCCTGCACTTTTTACTGTAAAATCGAGTTGGAGCTAGTACCTCCCCATATATATGTACGGAGTGGTGTTTGCAACTGAAAAGAAACTTTGTGTTCCCAACAAGCTAGGTGAAGGACGGCATTCACACACACTTATCTCTCAGAACTGAGCATGTGGAGAGACTTTCGTTCATCTAGCACAAAGGGAACGGGTTGCAGGAGAACCTATTACTCTGGTTTCTCAGTCTGTTTCCTAGTGCCGGTTTGAAGTTCCTGCAGTTTTCACTGTAAAACCGAGTTGGAGCTAGTACCTCCCCATATATATATACGGAGTGGAGTTTGCAACTGAAAAGAAACTTTGTGTTCCCAACAAGCTAGGTGAAGTACGGGTTTCACACACACTTATCTCTCAGAACTGAGCATGTGGAGAGACGTTCGTTCATCTAGCCAAAGGGAACGGGTTGCAGGTGAAACTTTTACTCTGGTTTCTCAGTCTGTTTCCTAGTGCCTTTTTGAAGTTCCTGCAGTTTTCACTGTAAAACCGAGTTGGAGCTAGTACCTCTCCATATATATGTATGGATTGGAATTTGCAACTGAAAAGAAACTATGTTTTCACAACAAGCTAGGTGAAGTACGGCTTTCACACACACTTATCTCTCAGAACTGAGCTTGTGGATAGACGTTCGTTCAACTAGCACAAAGGGAAGGGGTTGCAGGAGATACTTTTACTCTGGTTTCTCAGTCTGTTTCCTAGTGCCGGTTTGAAGTTCCTGCAGTTTTCACTGTAAAACAGAGTTGGAGCTAGTACCAACCCATATATATTTATGGAGTGGTGTTTGCAACTGAAAAGAAACTTTGTGTTCCCAACAAGCTAGGTGAAGGACGGCTTTCACACACACTTATCTCTCAGAACTGAGCATGTGGAGAGACGTTCGTTCATCTAGCACAAAGGGAACGGGTTGCAGGTGAAACTTTTACTCTGGTTTCTCAGTCTGTTTCCTAGTGCCGGTTTGAAGTTCCTGCAGTTTTCACTGTAAAACCGAGTTGGAGCTAGTACCTCCCCATATATATGTATGGAGTGGAGTTTGCAACTGAAAAGAAACTTTGAGTTTCCAACAAGCTAGGTGAAGGAAGCCTTTCACACTCACTTATCTCTCAGAACTGAGCATGTGGAGAGACGTTCGTTCATCTAGCACAAAGGGAACGGGTTGCAGGAGAAACTATTACTCTGGCTTCTCAGTCTGTTTCCTAGTGCCGGTTTGAAGTTCCTGCAGTTTTCACTGTAAAACCGATTTGGAGCTAGTACCTCCCCATATATATGTATGGAGTGGAGTTTCCAACTGAAAAGAAACTTTGTGTTCCCAACAAGCTAGGTGAAGTACGGCTTTCACACACACTTATCTCTCAGAACTTAGCATGTGGAGAGACGTTCGTTCATCTAGAACAAAGGGAACGGGTTGCAGGAGAAACAATTACTCTGGTTTCTCAGTCTGTTTCCTAGTGCCTTTTTGAAGTTCCTTCAGTTTTCACTGTAAAATCGAGTTGGATCTATTACCTCCCCATAAGTAGGTATGGAGTGGAGTTTGCAACTGAAAAGAAACTTTGTGTTCCCAGCAAGCTAGGTGAAGGACGGCTTTAACACACACTAATTTCTCAGAACTAAGCATGTGGAGAGACGTTCGTTCATCTAGCACAAAGGGAACGGTTTGCAGGAGAAACTTTTACTCTGGTTTCTCAGTCTGTTTCCTAGTGCCGGTTTGAAGTTCCTGCACTTTTTACTGTAAAACCGAGTTGGAGCTAGTACCTCCCCATATATATGTACGGAGTGGTGTTTGCAACTGAAAAGAAACTTTGTGTTCCCAAGAAGCTAGGTGAAGGACGGCTTTCACACACACTTATCTCTCAGAACTGAGCATGTGGAGAGACGTTCGTTCATCTAGCACAAAGGGATCGGGTTGCAGGAGAAACTATTACTCTGGTTTCTCAGTCTGTTTCCTAGGGCCTTTTTGAAGTTCCTGCAGTTTTCACTGTAAAACCGAGTTGGAGCTAGTACCTCTCCATATATATGTATGGAGTGGAGTTTGCAACTGAAAAGAAACTTTGTGTTCCAAAGAAGCTAGGTGAAGGACGGCATTCACACACACTTATCTCTCAGAACTGAGCATGTGGAGAGACGTTCGTTCATCTAGCACAAAGGGAACGGGTTGCAGGAGAAACTATTACTCTGGTTTCTCAGTCTGTTTCCTAGTGCCGGTTTGAAGTTCCTGCAGTTTTCACTGTAAAACCGAGTTGGAGCTAGTACCTCCCCATATATATATACGGAGTGGAGTTTGCAACTGAAAAGAAACTTTGTGTTCCCAACAAGCTAGGTGAAGTACGGGTTTCACACACACTTATCTCTCAGAACTGAGCATGTGGAGAGACGTTCGTTCATCTAGCCAAAGGGAACGGGTTGCAGGTGAAACTTTTACTCTGGTTTCTCAGTCTGTTTCCTAGTGCCTTTTTGAAGTTCCTGCAGTTTTCACTGTAAAACCGAGTTGGAGCTAGTACCTCTCCATATATATGTATGGATTGGAATTTGCAACTGAAAAGAAACTATGTTTTCACAACAAGCTAGGTGAAGTACGGCTTTCACACACACTTATCTCTCAGAACTGAGCTTGTGGAGAGACGTTCGTTCAACTAGCACAAAGGGAACGGGTTGCAGGAGATACTTTTACTCTGGTTTCTCAGTCTGTTTCCTAGTGCCGGTTTGAAGTTCCTGCAGTTTTCACTGTAAAACAGAGTTGTAGCTTGTACCAACCCATATATATGTATGGAGTGGTGTTTACAACTGAAAAGAAACTTTGTGTTCCCAACAAGCTAGGTGAAGGACGGCTTTCACACACACTTATCTCTCAGAACTGAGCATGTGAAGAGACGTTCGTTCATCTAGCACAAAGGGATCGGGTTGCAGGAGAAACTTTTACTCTGGTTTCTCAGTCTGTTTCCTAGTGCCGGTTTGAAGTTCCTGCAGTTTTCACTGTAAAACCGAGTTGGAGCTAGTACCTCTCCATATATATGTATGGAGTGGAGTTTGCAACTGAAAAGAAACTTTGTGTTCCCAAGAAGCTAGGTGAAGGACGGCTTTCACACACACTTATCTCTCAGAACTGAGCATGTGGAGAGACGTTCGTTCATCTAGCACAAAGGGAACGGGTTGCATTAGAAACTTTTCTCTGGTTTCTCAGTCTGTTTCCTAGTGCCGGTTTGAAGTTCCTGCAGTTTTCACTGTAAAACCGAGTTGGAGCTAGTATCTTCCCATATATATATACTGAGTGGAGTTTGCTACTGAAAAGAAACTTTGTGTTCCCAAAAAGCTATGTGAAGGACGGCTTTCACACACGCTTATCTCTCAGAACTGAGCATGTGGAGAGACGTTCGTTCATCTAGCACAAAGGGAACGTGTTGCAGGAGAAATTTTACTCTGGTTTCTCAGTCTGTTTCCTAGTGCCGGTTTGAAGTTCCTGCAGTTTCACTGTAAAACCGAGTTGGAGCTAGTACCTCCCCATATATATGTATGGAGTGGAGTTTCCAACTGAAAAGAAACTTTGTGTTCCCAACAAGCTAGGTGAAGTACGGCTTTCACACACACTTATCTCTCAGAACTTAGCATGTGGAGAGACGTTCGTTCATCTAGAACAAAGGGAACGGGTTGCAGGAGAAACAATTACTCTGGTTTCTCAGTCTGTTTCCTAGTGCCTTTTTGAAGTTCCTTCAGTTTTCACTGTAAAATCGAGTTGGATCTATTACCTCCCCATAAGTAGGTATGGAGTGGAGTTTGCAACTGAAAAGAAACTTTGTGTTCCCAGCAAGCTAGGTGAAGGACGGCTTTAACACACACTAATTTCTCAGAACTAAGCATGTGGAGAGACGTTCGTTCATCTAGCACAAAGGGAACGGTTTGCAGGAGAAACTTTTACTCTGGTTTCTCAGTCTGTTTCCTAGTGCCGGTTTGAAGTTCCTGCACTTTTTACTGTAAAACCGAGTTGGAGCTAGTACCTCCCCATATATATGTACGGAGTGGTGTTTGCAACTGAAAAGAAACTTTGTGTTCCCAAGAAGCTAGGTGAAGGACGGCTTTCACACACACTTATCTCTCAGAACTGAGCATGTGGAGAGACGTTCGTTCATCTAGCACAAAGGGATCGGGTTGCAGGAGAAACTATTACTCTGGTTTCTCAGTCTGTTTCCTAGGGCCTTTTTGAAGTTCCTGCAGTTTTCACTGTAAAACCGAGTTGGAGCTAGTACCTCTCCATATATATGTATGGAGTGGAGTTTGCAACTGAAAAGAAACTTTGTGTTCCAAAGAAGCTAGGTGAAGGACGGCATTCACACACACTTATCTCTCAGAACTGAGCATGTGGAGAGACGTTCGTTCATCTAGCACAAAGGGAACGGGTTGCAGGAGAAACTATTACTCTGGTTTCTCAGTCTGTTTCCTAGTGCCGGTTTGAAGTTCCTGCAGTTTTCACTGTAAAACCGAGTTGGAGCTAGTACCTCCCCATATATATATACGGAGTGGAGTTTGCAACTGAAAAGAAACTTTGTGTTCCCAACAAGCTAGGTGAAGTACGGGTTTCACACACACTTATCTCTCAGAACTGAGCATGTGGAGAGACGTTCGTTCATCTAGCCAAAGGGAACGGGTTGCAGGTGAAACTTTTACTCTGGTTTCTCAGTCTGTTTCCTAGTGCCTTTTTGAAGTTCCTGCAGTTTTCACTGTAAAACCGAGTTGGAGCTAGTACCTCTCCATATATATGTATGGATTGGAATTTGCAACTGAAAAGAAACTATGTTTTCACAACAAGCTAGGTGAAGTACGGCTTTCACACACACTTATCTCTCAGAACTGAGCTTGTGGAGAGACGTTCGTTCAACTAGCACAAAGGGAACGGGTTGCAGGAGATACTTTTACTCTGGTTTCTCAGTCTGTTTCCTAGTGCCGGTTTGAAGTTCCTGCAGTTTTCACTGTAAAACAGAGTTGTAGCTTGTACCAACCCATATATATGTATGGAGTGGTGTTTACAACTGAAAAGAAACTTTGTGTTCCCAACAAGCTAGGTGAAGGACGGCTTTCACACACACTTATCTCTCAGAACTGAGCATGTGAAGAGACGTTCGTTCATCTAGCACAAAGGGATCGGGTTGCAGGAGAAACTTTTACTCTGGTTTCTCAGTCTGTTTCCTAGTGCCGGTTTGAAGTTCCTGCAGTTTTCACTGTAAAACCGAGTTGGAGCTAGTACCTCTCCATATATATGTATGGAGTGGAGTTTGCAACTGAAAAGAAACTTTGTGTTCCCAAGAAGCTAGGTGAAGGACGGCTTTCACACACACTTATCTCTCAGAACTGAGCATGTGGAGAGACGTTCGTTCATCTAGCACAAAGGGAACGGGTTGCATTAGAAACTTTTCTCTGGTTTCTCAGTCTGTTTCCTAGTGCCGGTTTGAAGTTCCTGCAGTTTTCACTGTAAAACCGAGTTGGAGCTAGTATCTTCCCATATATATATACTGAGTGGAGTTTGCTACTGAAAAGAAACTTTGTGTTCCCAAAAAGCTATGTGAAGGACGGCTTTCACACACGCTTATCTCTCAGAACTGAGCATGTGGAGAGACGTTCGTTCATCTAGCACAAAGGGAACGTGTTGCAGGAGAAATTTTACTCTGGTTTCTCAGTCTGTTTCCTAGTGCCGGTTTGAAGTTCCTGCAGTTTCACTGTAAAACCGAGTTGGAGCTAGTACCTCCCCATATATATGTATGGAGTGGAGTTTGCAACTTAAAAGAAACTTTGTGTTCCCAAAAAGCTAGGTGAAGTACGGCTTTCACACACACTTATCTTATAACTGAGCATGTGGAGAGACGTTCGTTCATCTAGCACAAATGGAACGGGTTGCAGTAGAAACTTTTACTCTGTTTTCTCAGGCTTTTTCCTAGTGCCGGTTTGAAGTTCCTGAAGTTTTCACTGTAAAACCGAGTTGGAGCTAGTACCAACCCATATATATGTGTGGAGTGGAGTTTGCAACTGAAAAGCAACTTTGTGTTCCCGACAAGCTAGGTGAAGAACGGCTTTCACACACACTTATCTCTCAGAAATGAGCATGTGGAGAGACGTTCATTCATCTAGCACAAATGGAACGGGTTGCAGGAGAAACTATTACTCTGGTTTCTCAGTCTGTTTCCTAGTGCCGGTTTGAAGTTCCTGCAGTTTTCACTGTAAAACCGGGTTGGAGCTAGTACCTCCCCATATATATATACGGAGTGGAGTTTGCAAGTGAAAAGAAACTTTGTGTTCCCAACAAGCTAGGTGAAGGACGGCTTTCACACACAATTATCTCTCAGAACTGAGCATGTGGAGAGACGTTCGTTCATCTAGCCAAAGGGAACGGGTTGCAGGTGAAACTTTTACTCTGGTTTCTCAGTCTGTTTCCTAGTGCCGGTTTGAAGTTCCTGCAGTTTTCACAGTAAAACCTAGTTGGAGCTAGTACCTCCCCATATATATGTATGGAGTGGAGTTTGCAACTGAAAAGAAGCTTTGTGTTCCCAACAAGCTAGGTGAAGGAAGGCTTTCACGCACACTTATCTCTCAGAACTGAGCATGTGGAGAGACTTTCGTTCATCTAGCACAAAGGGAACGGGTTGCAGGAGAAACTATTACTCTGGTTTCTCAGTCTGTTTCCTAGTGCCGGTTTGAAGTTCCTGCAGTTTTCACTGTAAAACCGAGTTGGAGCTAGTACCTCCCCATATATATATACGGAGTGGAGTTTGCAACTGAAAAGAAACTTTGTGTTCCCAACAAGCTAGGTGAAGTACGGGTTTCACACACACTTATCTCTCAGAACTGAGCATGTGGAGAGACGTTCGTTCATCTAGCCAAAGGGAACGGGTTGCAGGTGAAACTTTTACTCTGGTTTCTCAGTCTGTTTCCTAGTGCCTTTTTGAAGTTCCTGCAGTTTTCACTGTAAAACCGAGTTGGAGCTAGTACCTCTCCATATATATGTATGGATTGGAATTTGCAACTGAAAAGAAACTATGTTTTCACAACAAGCTAGGTGAAGTACGGCTTTCACACACACTTATCTCTCAGAACTGAGCTTGTGGATAGACGTTCGTTCAACTAGCACAAAGGGAAGGGGTTGCAGGAGATACTTTTACTCTGGTTTCTCAGTCTGTTTCCTAGTGCCGGTTTGAAATTCCTGCAGTTTTCACTGTAAAACAGAGTTGGAGCTAGTACCAACCCATATATATTTATGGAGTGGTGTTTGCAACTGAAAAGAAACTTTGTGTTCCCAACAAGCTAGGTGAAGGACGGCTTTCACACACACTTATCTCTCAGAACTGAGCATGTGGAGAGACGTTCGTTCATCTAGCACAAAGGGAACGGGTTGCAGGTGAAACTTTTACTCTGGTTTCTCAGTCTGTTTCCTAGTGCCGGTTTGAAGTTCCTGCAGTTTTCACTGTAAAACCGAGTTGGAGCTAGTACCTCCCCATATATATGTATGGAGTGGAGTTTGCAACTGAAAAGAAACTTTGAGTTCCCAACAAGCTAGGTGAAGGAAGCCTTTCACACTCACTTATCTCTCAGAACTGAGCATGTGGAGAGACGTTCGTTCATCTAGCACAAAGGGAACGGGTTGCAGGAGAAACTATTACTCTGGCTTCTCAGTCTGTTTCCTAGTGCCGGTTTGAAGTTCCTGCAGTTTTCACTGTAAAACCGATTTGGAGCTAGTACCTCCCCATATATATGTATGGAGTGGAGTTTCCAACTGAAAAGAAACTTTGTGTTCCCAACAAGCTAGGTGAAGTACGGCTTTCACACACACTTATCTCTCAGAACTTAGCATGTGGAGAGACGTTCGTTCATCTAGAACAAAGGGAACGGGTTGCAGGAGAAACAATTACTCTGGTTTCTCAGTCTGTTTCCTAGTGCCTTTTTGAAGTTCCTTCAGTTTTCACTGTAAAATCGAGTTGGATCTATTACCTCCCCATAAGTAGGTATGGAGTGGAGTTTGCAACTGAAAAGAAACTTTGTGTTCCCAGCAAGCTAGGTGAAGGACGGCTTTAACACACACTAATTTCTCAGAACTAAGCATGTGGAGAGACGTTCGTTCATCTAGCACAAAGGGAACGGTTTGCAGGAGAAACTTTTACTCTGGTTTCTCAGTCTGTTTCCTAGTGCCGGTTTGAAGTTCCTGCACTTTTTACTGTAAAACCGAGTTGGAGCTAGTACCTCCCCATATATATGTACGGAGTGGTGTTTGCAACTGAAAAGAAACTTTGTGTTCCCAAGAAGCTAGGTGAAGGACGGCTTTCACACACACTTATCTCTCAGAACTGAGCATGTGGAGAGACGTTCGTTCATCTAGCACAAAGGGATCGGGTTGCAGGAGAAACTATTACTCTGGTTTCTCAGTCTGTTTCCTAGGGCCTTTTTGAAGTTCCTGCAGTTTTCACTGTAAAACCGAGTTGGAGCTAGTACCTCTCCATATATATGTATGGAGTGGAGTTTGCAACTGAAAAGAAACTTTGTGTTCCAAAGAAGCTAGGTGAAGGACGGCATTCACACACACTTATCTCTCAGAACTGAGCATGTGGAGAGACGTTCGTTCATCTAGCACAAAGGGAACGGGTTGCAGGAGAAACTATTACTCTGGTTTCTCAGTCTGTTTCCTAGTGCCGGTTTGAAGTTCCTGCAGTTTTCACTGTAAAACCGAGTTGGAGCTAGTACCTCCCCATATATATATACGGAGTGGAGTTTGCAACTGAAAAGAAACTTTGTGTTCCCAACAAGCTAGGTGAAGTACGGGTTTCACACACACTTATCTCTCAGAACTGAGCATGTGGAGAGACGTTCGTTCATCTAGCCAAAGGGAACGGGTTGCAGGTGAAACTTTTACTCTGGTTTCTCAGTCTGTTTCCTAGTGCCTTTTTGAAGTTCCTGCAGTTTTCACTGTAAAACAGAGTTGGAGCTAGTACCTCTCCATATATATGTATGGATTGGAATTTGCAACTGAAAAGAAACTATGTTTTCACAACAAGCTAGGTGAAGTACGGCTTTCACACACACTTATCTCTCAGAACTGAGCTTGTGGAGAGACGTTCGTTCAACTAGCACAAAGGGAACGGGTTGCAGGAGATACTTTTACTCTGGTTTCTCAGTCTGTTTCCTAGTGCCGGTTTGAAGTTCCTGCAGTTTTCACTGTAAAACAGAGTTGTAGCTTGTACCAACCCATATATATGTATGGAGTGGTGTTTACAACTGAAAAGAAACTTTGTGTTCCCAACAAGCTAGGTGAAGGACGGCTTTCACACACACTTATCTCTCAGAACTGAGCATGTGAAGAGACGTTCGTTCATCTAGCACAAAGGGATCGGGTTGCAGGAGAAACTTTTACTCTGGTTTCTCAGTCTGTTTCCTAGTGCCGGTTTGAAGTTCCTGCAGTTTTCACTGTAAAACCGAGTTGGAGCTAGTACCTCTCCATATATATGTATGGAGTGGAGTTTGCAACTGAAAAGAAACTTTGTGTTCCCAAGAAGCTAGGTGAAGGACGGCTTTCACACACACTTATCTCTCAGAACTGAGCATGTGGAGAGACGTTCGTTCATCTAGCACAAAGGGAACGGGTTGCATTAGAAACTTTTCTCTGGTTTCTCAGTCTGTTTCCTAGTGCCGGTTTGAAGTTCCTGCAGTTTTCACTGTAAAACCGAGTTGGAGCTAGTATCTTCCCATATATATATACTGAGTGGAGTTTGCTACTGAAAAGAAACTTTGTGTTCCCAAAAAGCTATGTGAAGGACGGCTTTCACACACGCTTATCTCTCAGAACTGAGCATGTGGAGAGACGTTCGTTCATCTAGCACAAAGGGAACGTGTTGCAGGAGAAATTTTACTCTGGTTTCTCAGTCTGTTTCCTAGTGCCGGTTTGAAGTTCCTGCAGTTTCACTGTAAAACCGAGTTGGAGCTAGTACCTCCCCATATATATGTATGGAGTGGAGTTTGCAACTTAAAAGAAACTTTGTGTTCCCAAAAAGCTAGGTGAAGTACGGCTTTCACACACACTTATCTTATAACTGAGCATGTGGAGAGACGTTCGTTCATCTAGCACAAATGGAACGGGTTGCAGTAGAAACTTTTACTCTGTTTTCTCAGGCTTTTTCCTAGTGCCGGTTTGAAGTTCCTGAAGTTTTCACTGTAAAACCGAGTTGGAGCTAGTACCAACCCATATATATGTGTGGAGTGGAGTTTGCAACTGAAAAGCAACTTTGTGTTCCCGACAAGCTAGGTGAAGAACGGCTTTCACACACACTTATCTCTCAGAGATGAGCATGTGGAGAGACGTTCATTCATCTAGCACAAATGGAACGGGTTGCAGGAGAAACTATTACTCTGGTTTCTCAGTCTGTTTCCTAGTGCCGGTTTGAAGTTCCTGCAGTTTTCACTGTAAAACCGGGTTGGAGCTAGTACCTCCCCATATATATATACGGAGTGGAGTTTGCAAGTGAAAAGAAACTTTGTGTTCCCAACAAGCTAGGTGAAGGACGGCTTTCACACACACTTATCTCTCAGAACTGAGCATGTGGAGAGACGTTCGTTCATCTAGCCAAAGGGAACGGGTTGCAGGTGAAACTTTTACTCTGGTTTCTCAGTCTGTTTCCTAGTGCCGGTTTGAAGTTCCTGCAGTTTTCACAGTAAAACCTAGTTGGAGCTAGTACCTCCCCATATATATGTATGGAGTGGACTTTGCAACTGAAAAGAAGCTTTGTGTTCCCAACAAGCTAGGTGAAGGAAGGCTTTCACGCACACTTATCTCTCAGAACTGAGCATGTGGAGAGAGGTTCGTTCATCTAGCACAAAGGGAACGGGTTGTAGGAGAAACTTTTACTCTGGTTTCTCAGTCTGTTTCCTAGTGCCTTTTTGAAGTTCCTGCAGTTTTCACTGTAAAACCGAGTTGGAGCTAGTACCTCTCCATATATATGTATGGATTGGAGTTTGCAACTGAAAAGAAACTATGTTTTCACAACAAGCTAGGTGAAGTACGGCTTTCACACACACTTATCTCTCAGAACTGAGCTTGTGGAGAGACGTTCGTTCAACTAGCACAAAGGGAACGGGTTGCAGGAGATACTTTTACTCTGGTTTCTCAGTCTGTTTCCTAGTGCCTTTTTGAAGTTCCTGCAGTTTTCACTGTAAAACAGAGTTGGAGCTAGTACCAACCCATATATATGTATGGAGTGGTGTTTGCAACTGAAAAGAAACTTTGTGTTCCCAACAAGCTAGGTGAAGTACGGGTTTCACACACACTAATTTCTCAGAACTGAGCACGTGGAGAGACGTTCGTTCATCTAACACAAAGGGAACGGGTTGCAGGAGAAACTTTTACTCTGGTTTCTCAGTCTGTTTCCTAGTGCCGGTTTGAAGTTCCTGCACTTTTTACTGTAAAATCGAGTTGGAGCTAGTACCTCCCCATATATATGTACGGAGTGGTGTTTGCAACTGAAAAGAAACTTTGTGTTCCCAACAAGCTAGGTGAAGGACGGCATTCACACACACTTATCTCTCAGAACTGAGCATGTGGAGAGACGTTCGTTCATCTAGCACAAAGGGAACGGGTTGCAGGAGAAACTATTACTCTGGTTTCTCAGTCTGTTTCCTAGTGCCGGTTTGAAGTTCCTGCAGTTTTCACTGTAAAACAGAGTTGGAGCTAGTACCTCCCCATATATATATACGGAGTGGAGTTTGCAACTGAAAAGAAACTTTGTGTTCCCAACAAGCTAGGTGAAGTACGGGTTTCACACACACTTATCTCTCAGAACTGAGCATGTGGAGAGACGTTCGTTCATCTAGCCAAAGGGAACGGGTTGCAGGTGAAACTTTTACTCTGGTTTCTCAGTCTGTTTCCTAGTGCCGGTTTGAAATTCCTGCAGTTTTCACAGTAAAACCTAGTTGGAGCTAGTACCTCCCCATATATATGTATGGAGTGGAGTTTGCAACTGAAAAGAAACTTTGTGTTCCCAACAAGCTAGGTGAAGTACCTGTTTCACACACACTAATTTCTCAGAACTGAGCACGTGGAGAGACGTTCGTTCATCTAACACAAAGGGAACGGGTTGCAGGAGAAACTTTTACTCTGGTTTCTCAGTCTGTTTCCTAGTGCCGGTTTGAAGTTCCTGCACTTTTTACTGTAAAATCGAGTTGGAGCTAGTACCTCCCCATATATATGTACGGAGTGGTGTTTGCAACTGAAAAGAAACTTTGTGTTCCCAACAAGCTAGGTGAAGGACGGCTTTCACACACACTTATCTCTCAGAACTGAGCATGTGGAGAGACGTTCGTTCATCTAGCACAAAGGGAACGGGTTGCAGGAGAAACTATTACTCTGGTTTCTCAGTCTGTTTCCTAGTGCCGGTTTGAAGTTCCTGCAGTTTTCACTGTAAAACCGAGTTGGAGCTAGTACCTCCCCATATATATATACGGAGTGGAGTTTGCAACTGAAAAGAAACTTTGTGTTCCCAACAAGCTAGGTGAAGTACGGGTTTCACACACACTAATTTCTCAGAACTGAGCACGTGGAGAGACGTTCGTTCATCTAACACAAAGGGAACGGGTTGCAGGAGAAACTTTTACTCTGGTTTCTCAGTCTGTTTCCTAGTGCCGGTTTGAAGTTCCTGCACTTTTTACTGTAAAATCGAGTTGGAGCTAGTACCTCCCCATATATATGTACGGAGTGGTGTTTGCAACTGAAAAGAAACTTTGTGTTCCCAACAAGCTAGGTGAAGGACGGCTTTCACACACAGTTATCTCTCAGAACTCAGCATGTGGAGAGACGTTTGTTCATCTAGCACAAAGGGAACGGGTTGCAGGAGAGACTTTTCCTCTGGTTTCTCAGTCTGTTTCCTAGTGCCGGTTTGAAGTTCCTGCACTTTTTACTGTAAAACCGAGTTGGAGCTAGTAACTCCCCATATATATGTACGGAGTGGTGTTTGCAACTGAAAAGAAACTTTGTGTTCCCAAGAAGCTAGGTGAAGGACGGCTTTCACACACACTTATCTCTCAGAACTGAGCATGTGGAGAGACGTTCGTTCATCTAGCACAAAGGGATAGGGTTGCAGGAGAAACTATTACTCTGGTTTCTCAGTCTGTTTCCTAGGGCCTTTTTGAAGTTCCTGCAGTTTTCACTGTAAAACCGAGTTGGAGCTAGTACCTCTCCATATATATGTATGGAGTGGAGTTTGCAACTTAAAAGAAACTTTGTGTTCCCAAAAAGCTAGGTGAAGTACGGCTTTCACACACACTTATCTTATAACTGAGCATGTGGAGAGACGTTCGTTCATCTAGCACAAATGGAACGGGTTGCAGTAGAAACTTTTACTCTGGTTTCTCAGGCTTTTTCCTAGTGCCGGTTTGAAGTTCCTGCAGTTTTCACTGTAAAACCGAGTTGGAGCTAGTACCAACCCATATATATGTATGGAGTGGAGTTTGCAACTGAAAAGCAACTTTGTGTTCCCGACAAGCTAGGTGAAGGACGGCTTTCACACACACTTATCTCTCAGAAATGAGCATGTGGAGAGACGTTCATTCATCTAGCACAAAGGGAACGGGTTGCAGGAGAAACTTTTATTCTGGTTTCTCAGTCTGTTTCCTAGTGCCGGTTTGAAGTTCCTGCAGTTTTCACTGTAAAACCGGGTTGGAGCTAGTACCTCCCCATATATATATACGGAGTGGAGTTTGCAAGTGAAAAGAAACTTTGTGTTCCCAACAAGCTAGGTGAAGGACGGCTTTCACACACACTTATCTCTCAGAACTGAGCATGTGGAGAGACGTTCGTTCATCTAGCCAAAGGGAACGGGTTGCAGGTGAAACTTTTACTCTGGTTTCTCAGTCTGTTTCCTAGTGCCGGTTTGAAGTTCCTGCAGTTTTCACAGTAAAACCGAGTTGGAGCTAGTACCTCCCCATATATATATACGGAGTGGAGTTTGCAACTGAAAAGAAACTTTGTGTTCCCAACAAGCTAGGTGAAGGAAGGCTTTCACGCACACTTATCTCTCAGAACTGAGCATGTGGAGAGAGGTTCGTTCATCTAGCACAAAGGGAACGGGTTGTAGGAGAAACTTTTACTCTGGTTTCTCAGTCTGTTTCCTAGTGCCTTTTTGAAGTTCCTGCAGTTTTCACTGTAAAACCGAGTTGGAGCTAGTACCTCTCCATATATATGTATGGATTGGAGTTTGCAACTGAAAAGAAACTATGTTTTCACAACAAGCTAGGTGAAGTACGGCTTTCACACACACTTATCTCTCAGAACTGAGCTTGTGGAGAGACGTTCGTTCAACTAGCACAAAGGGAACGGGTTGCAGGAGATACTTTTACTCTGGTTTCTCAGTCTGTTTCCTAGTGCCGGTTTGAAGTTCCTGCAGTTTTCACTGTAAAACAGAGTTGGAGCTAGTACCAACCCATATATATGTATGGAGTGGTGTTTGCAACTGAAAAGAAACTTTGTGTTCCCAACAAGCTAGGTGAAGTACGGGTTTCACACACACTAATTTCTCAGAACTGAGCACGTGGAGATTCGTTCGTTCATCTAACACAAAGGGAACGGGTTGCAGGAGAAATTTTTACTCTGGTTTCTCAGTCTGTTTCCTAGTGCCGTTTTGAAGTTCCTGCACTTTTTACTGTAAAATCGAGTTGGAGCTAGTACCTCCCCATATATATGTACGGAGTGGTGTTTGCAACTGAAAAGAAACTTTGTGTTCCCAACAAGCTAGGTGAAGGACGGCTTTCACACACACTTATCTCTCAGAACTGAGCATGTGGAGAGACGTTCGTTCATCTAGCAAAAAAGGGAACGGGTTGCAGGTGAAACTATTACTCTGGTTTCTCAGTCTGTTTCCTAGTGCCGGTTTGAAGTTCCTGCAGTTTTCACTGTAAAACCGAGTTGGAGCTAGTACCTCCCCATATATATATACGGAGTGGAGTTTGCAACTGAAAAGAAACTTTGTGTTCCCAACAAGCTAGGTGAAGTACGGGTTTCACACACACTAATTTCTCAGAACTGAGCACGTGGAGAGACGTTCGTTCATCTAACACAAAGGGAACGGGATGCAGGAGAAACTTTTACTCTGGTTTCTCAGTCTGTTTCCTAGTGCCGGTTTGAAGTTCCTGCAGTTTTCACTGTAAAACCGGGTTGGAGCTAGTACCTCCCCATATATATATACGGAGTGGAGTTTGCAAGTGAAAAGAAACTTTGTGTTCCCAACAAGCTAGGTGAAGGACGGCTTTCACACACACTTATCTCTCAGAACTGAGCATGTGGAGAGACGTTCGTTCATCTAGCCAAAGGGAACGGGTTGCAGGTGAAACTTTTACTCTGGTTTCTCAGTCTGTTTCCTAGTGCCGGTTTGAAGTTCCTGCAGTTTTCACAGTAAAACCGAGTTGGAGCTAGTACCTCCCCATATATATATACGGAGTGGAGTTTGCAACTGAAAAGAAACTTTGTGTTCCCAACAAGCTAGGTGAAGGAAGGCTTTCACGCACACTTATCTCTCAGAACTGAGCATGTGGAGAGAGGTTCGTTCATCTAGCACAAAGGGAACGGGTTGTAGGAGAAACTTTTACTCTGGTTTCTCAGTCTGTTTCCTAGTGCCTTTTTGAAGTTCCTGCAGTTTTCACTGTAAAACCGAGTTGGAGCTAGTACCTCTCCATATATATGTATGGATTGGAGTTTGCAACTGAAAAGAAACTATGTTTTCACAACAAGCTAGGTGAAGTACGGCTTTCACACACACTTATCTCTCAGAACTGAGCTTGTGGAGAGACTTTCGTTCAACTAGCACAAAGGGAACGGGTTGCAGGAGATACTTTTACTTTGGTTTCTCAGTCTGTTTCCTAGTGCCGGTTTGAAGTTCCTGCAGTTTTCACTGTAAAACCGAGTTGGAGCTAGTACCTCCCCATATATATATACGGAGTGGAGTTTGCAACTGAAAAGAAACTTTGTGTTCCCAACAAGCTAGGTGAAGTACGGGTTTCACACACACTAATTTCTCAGAACTGAGCACGTGGAGAGACGTTCGTTCATCTAACACAAAGGGAACGGGTTGCAGGAGAAACTTTTACTCTGGTTTCTCAGTCTGTTTCCTAGTGCCGGTTTGAAGTTCCTGCACTTTTTACTGTAAAATCGAGTTGGAGCTAGTACCTCCCCATATATATGTACGGAGTGGTGTTTGCAACTGAAAAGAAACTTTGTGTTCCCAACAAGCTAGGTGAAGGACGGCTTTCACACACAGTTATCTCTCAGAACTCAGCATGTGGAGAGACGTTTGTTCATCTAGCACAAAGGGAACGGGTTGCAGGAGAGACTTTTCCTCTGGTTTCTCAGTCTGTTTCCTAGTGCCGGTTTGAAGTTCCTGCACTTTTTACTGTAAAACCGAGTTGGAGCTAGTAACTCCCCATATATATGTACGGAGTGGTGTTTGCAACTGAAAAGAAACTTTGTGTTCCCAAGAAGCTAGGTGAAGGACGGCTTTCACACACACTTATCTCTCAGAACTGAGCATGTGGAGAGACGTTCGTTCATCTAGCACAAAGGGATAGGGTTGCAGGAGAAACTATTACTCTGGTTTCTCAGTCTGTTTCCTAGGGCCTTTTTGAAGTTCCTGCAGTTTTCACTGTAAAACCGAGTTGGAGCTAGTACCTCTCCATATATATGTATGGAGTGGAGTTTGCAACTTAAAAGAAACTTTGTGTTCCCAAAAAGCTAGGTGAAGTACGGCTTTCACACACACTTATCTTATAACTGAGCATGTGGAGAGACGTTCGTTCATCTAGCACAAATGGAACGGGTTGCAGTAGAAACTTTTACTCTGGTTTCTCAGGCTTTTTCCTAGTGCCGGTTTGAAGTTCCTGCAGTTTTCACTGTAAAACCGAGTTGGAGCTAGTACCAACCCATATATATGTATGGAGTGGAGTTTGCAACTGAAAAGCAACTTTGTGTTCCCGACAAGCTAGGTGAAGGACGGCTTTCACACACACTTATCTCTCAGAAATGAGCATGTGGAGAGACGTTCATTCATCTAGCACAAAGGGAACGGGTTGCAGGAGAAACTTTTATTCTGGTTTCTCAGTCTGTTTCCTAGTGCCGGTTTGAAGTTCCTGCAGTTTTCACTGTAAAACCGGGTTGGAGCTAGTACCTCCCCATATATATATACGGAGTGGAGTTTGCAAGTGAAAAGAAACTTTGTGTTCCCAACAAGCTAGGTGAAGGACGGCTTTCACACACACTTATCTCTCAGAACTGAGCATGTGGAGAGACGTTCGTTCATCTAGCCAAAGGGAACGGGTTGCAGGTGAAACTTTTACTCTGGTTTCTCAGTCTGTTTCCTAGTGCCGGTTTGAAGTTCCTGCAGTTTTCACAGTAAAACCGAGTTGGAGCTAGTACCTCCCCATATATATATACGGAGTGGAGTTTGCAACTGAAAAGAAACTTTGTGTTCCCAACAAGCTAGGTGAAGGAAGGCTTTCACGCACACTTATCTCTCAGAACTGAGCATGTGGAGAGAGGTTCGTTCATCTAGCACAAAGGGAACGGGTTGTAGGAGAAACTTTTACTCTGGTTTCTCAGTCTGTTTCCTAGTGCCTTTTTGAAGTTCCTGCAGTTTTCACTGTAAAACCGAGTTGGAGCTAGTACCTCTCCATATATATGTATGGATTGGAGTTTGCAACTGAAAAGAAACTATGTTTTCACAACAAGCTAGGTGAAGTACGGCTTTCACACACACTTATCTCTCAGAACTGAGCTTGTGGAGAGACGTTCGTTCAACTAGCACAAAGGGAACGGGTTGCAGGAGATACTTTTACTCTGGTTTCTCAGTCTGTTTCCTAGTGCCGGTTTGAAGTTCCTGCAGTTTTCACTGTAAAACAGAGTTGTAGCTTGTACCAACCCATATATATGTATGGAGTGGTGTTTACAACTGAAAAGAAACTTTGTGTTCCCAACAAGCTAGGTGAAGGACGGCTTTCACACACACTTATCTCTCAGAACTGAGCACGTGGAGATTCGTTCGTTCATCTAGCACAAAGGGATCGGGTTGCAGGAGAAACTTTTACTCTGGTTTCTCAGTCTGTTTCCTAGTGCCGGTTTGAAGTTCCTGCAGTTTTCACTGTAAAACCGAGTTGGAGCTAGTACCTCTCCATATATATGTATGGAGTGGAGTTTGCAACTGAAAAGAAACTTTGTGTTCCCAAGAAGCTAGGTGAAGGACGGCTTTCACACACACTTATCTCTCAGAACTGAGCATGTGGAGAGACGTTCGTTCATCTAGCACAAAGGGAACGGGTTGCATTAGAAACTTTTCTCTGGTTTCTCAGTCTGTTTCCTAGTGCCAGTTTGAAGTTCCTGCAGTTTTCACTGTAAAACCGAGTTGGAGCTAGTATCTTCCCATATATATATACTGAGTGGAGTTTGCTACTGAAAAGAAACTTTGTGTTCCCAAAAAGCTATGTGAAGGACGGCTTTCACACACGCTTATCTCTCAGAACTGAGCATGTGGAGAGACGTTCGTTCATCTAGCACAAAGGGAACGTGTTGCAGGAGAAATTTTACTCTGGTTTCTCAGTCTGTTTCCTAGTGCCGGTTTGAAGTTCCTGCAGTTTCACTGTAAAACCGAGTTGGAGCTAGTACCTCCCCATATATATGTATGGAGTGGAGTTTGCAACTTAAAAGAAACTTTGTGTTCCCAAAAAGCTAGGTGAAGTACGGCTTTCACACACACTTATCTTATAACTGAGCATGTGGAGAGACGTTCGTTCATCTAGCACAAATGGAACGGGTTGCAGTAGAAACTTTTACTCTGTTTTCTCAGGCTTTTTCCTAGTGCCGGTTTGAAGTTCCTGAAGTTTTCACTGTAAAACCGAGTTGGAGCTAGTACCAACCCATATATATGTGTGGAGTGGAGTTTGCAACTGAAAAGCAACTTTGTGTTCCCGACAAGCTAGGTGAAGAACGGCTTTCACACACACTTATCTCTCAGAGATGAGCATGTGGAGAGACGTTCATTCATCTAGCACAAATGGAACGGGTTGCAGGAGAAACTATTACTCTGGTTTCTCAGTCTGTTTCCTAGTGCCGGTTTGAAGTTCCTGCAGTTTTCACTGTAAAACCGGGTTGGAGCTAGTACCTCCCCATATATATATACGGAGTGGAGTTTGCAAGTGAAAAGAAACTTTGTGTTCCCAACAAGCTAGGTGAAGGACGGCTTTCACACACACTTATCTCTCAGAACTGAGCATGTGGAGAGACGTTCGTTCATCTAGCCAAAGGGAACGGGTTGCAGGTGAAACTTTTACTCTGGTTTCTCAGTCTGTTTCCTAGTGCCGGTTTGAAGTTCCTGCAGTTTTCACAGTAAAACCTAGTTGGAGCTAGTACCTCCCCATATATATGTATGGAGTGGAGTTTGCAACTGAAAAGAAGCTTTGTGTTCCCAACAAGCTAGGTGAAGGAAGGCTTTCACGCACACTTATCTCTCAGAACTGAGCATGTGGAGAGAGGTTCGTTCATCTAGCACAAAGGGAACGGGTTGTAGGAGAAACTTTTACTCTGGTTTCTCAGTCTGTTTCCTAGTGCCTTTTTGAAGTTCCTGCAGTTTTCACTGTAAAACCGAGTTGGAGCTAGTACCTCTCCATATATATGTATGGATTGGAGTTTGCAACTGAAAAGAAACTATGTTTTCACAACAAGCTAGGTGAAGTACGGCTTTCACACACACTTATCTCTCAGAACTGAGCTTGTGGAGAGACGTTCGTTCAACTAGCACAAAGGGAACGGGTTGCAGGAGATACTTTTACTCTGGTTTCTCAGTCTGTTTCCTAGTGCCTTTTTGAAGTTCCTGCAGTTTTCACTGTAAAACAGAGTTGGAGCTAGTACCAACCCATATATATGTATGGAGTGGTGTTTGCAACTGAAAAGAAACTTTGTGTTCCCAACAAGCTAGGTGAAGTACGGGTTTCACACACACTAATTTCTCAGAACTGAGCACGTGGAGAGACGTTCGTTCATCTAACACAAAGGGAACGGGTTGCAGGAGAAACTTTTACTCTGGTTTCTCAGTCTGTTTCCTAGTGCCGGTTTGAAGTTCCTGCACTTTTTACTGTAAAATCGAGTTGGAGCTAGTACCTCCCCATATATATGTACGGAGTGGTGTTTGCAACTGAAAAGAAACTTTGTGTTCCCAACAAGCTAGGTGAAGGACGGCATTCACACACACTTATCTCTCAGAACTGAGCATGTGGAGAGACGTTCGTTCATCTAGCACAAAGGGAACGGGTTGCAGGAGAAACTATTACTCTGGTTTCTCAGTCTGTTTCCTAGTGCCGGTTTGAAGTTCCTGCAGTTTTCACTGTAAAACAGAGTTGGAGCTAGTACCTCCCCATATATATATACGGAGTGGAGTTTGCAACTGAAAAGAAACTTTGTGTTCCCAACAAGCTAGGTGAAGTACGGGTTTCACACACACTTATCTCTCAGAACTGAGCATGTGGAGAGACGTTCGTTCATCTAGCCAAAGGGAACGGGTTGCAGGTGAAACTTTTACTCTGGTTTCTCAGTCTGTTTCCTAGTGCCGGTTTGAAATTCCTGCAGTTTTCACAGTAAAACCTAGTTGGAGCTAGTACCTCCCCATATATATGTATGGAGTGGAGTTTGCAACTGAAAAGAAACTTTGTGTTCCCAACAAGCTAGGTGAAGTACCTGTTTCACACACACTAATTTCTCAGAACTGAGCACGTGGAGAGACGTTCGTTCATCTAACACAAAGGGAACGGGTTGCAGGAGAAACTTTTACTCTGGTTTCTCAGTCTGTTTCCTAGTGCCGGTTTGAAGTTCCTGCACTTTTTACTGTAAAATCGAGTTGGAGCTAGTACCTCCCCATATATATGTACGGAGTGGTGTTTGCAACTGAAAAGAAACTTTGTGTTCCCAACAAGCTAGGTGAAGGACGGCTTTCACACACACTTATCTCTCAGAACTGAGCATGTGGAGAGACGTTCGTTCATCTAGCACAAAGGGAACGGGTTGCAGGAGAAACTATTACTCTGGTTTCTCAGTCTGTTTCCTAGTGCCGGTTTGAAGTTCCTGCAGTTTTCACTGTAAAACCGAGTTGGAGCTAGTACCTCCCCATATATATATACGGAGTGGAGTTTGCAACTGAAAAGAAACTTTGTGTTCCCAACAAGCTAGGTGAAGTACGGGTTTCACACACACTAATTTCTCAGAACTGAGCACGTGGAGAGACGTTCGTTCATCTAACACAAAGGGAACGGGTTGCAGGAGAAACTTTTACTCTGGTTTCTCAGTCTGTTTCCTAGTGCCGGTTTGAAGTTCCTGCACTTTTTACTGTAAAATCGAGTTGGAGCTAGTACCTCCCCATATATATGTACGGAGTGGTGTTTGCAACTGAAAAGAAACTTTGTGTTCCCAACAAGCTAGGTGAAGGACGGCTTTCACACACAGTTATCTCTCAGAACTCAGCATGTGGAGAGACGTTTGTTCATCTAGCACAAAGGGAACGGGTTGCAGGAGAGACTTTTCCTCTGGTTTCTCAGTCTGTTTCCTAGTGCCGGTTTGAAGTTCCTGCACTTTTTACTGTAAAACCGAGTTGGAGCTAGTAACTCCCCATATATATGTACGGAGTGGTGTTTGCAACTGAAAAGAAACTTTGTGTTCCCAAGAAGCTAGGTGAAGCACGGCTTTCACACACACTTATCTCTCAGAACTGAGCATGTGGAGAGACGTTCGTTCATCTAGCACAAAGGGATAGGGTTGCAGGAGAAACTATTACTCTGGTTTCTCAGTCTGTTTCCTAGGGCCTTTTTGAAGTTCCTGCAGTTTTCACTGTAAAACCGAGTTGGAGCTAGTACCTCTCCATATATATGTATGGAGTGGAGTTTGCAACTTAAAAGAAACTTTGTGTTCCCAAAAAGCTAGGTGAAGTACGGCTTTCACACACACTTATCTTATAACTGAGCATGTGGAGAGACGTTCGTTCATCTAGCACAAATGGAACGGGTTGCAGTAGAAACTTTTACTCTGGTTTCTCAGGCTTTTTCCTAGTGCCGGTTTGAAGTTCCTGCAGTTTTCACTGTAAAACCGAGTTGGAGCTAGTACCAACCCATATATATGTATGGAGTGGAGTTTGCAACTGAAAAGCAACTTTGTGTTCCCGACAAGCTAGGTGAAGGACGGCTTTCACACACACTTATCTCTCAGAAATGAGCATGTGGAGAGACGTTCATTCATCTAGCACAAAGGGAACGGGTTGCAGGAGAAACTTTTATTCTGGTTTCTCAGTCTGTTTCCTAGTGCCGGTTTGAAGTTCCTGCAGTTTTCACTGTAAAACCGGGTTGGAGCTAGTACCTCCCCATATATATATACGGAGTGGAGTTTGCAAGTGAAAAGAAACTTTGTGTTCCCAACAAGCTAGGTGAAGGACGGCTTTCACACACACTTATCTCTCAGAACTGAGCATGTGGAGAGACGTTCGTTCATCTAGCCAAAGGGAACGGGTTGCAGGTGAAACTTTTACTCTGGTTTCTCAGTCTGTTTCCTAGTGCCGGTTTGAAGTTCCTGCAGTTTTCACAGTAAAACCGAGTTGGAGCTAGTACCTCCCCATATATATATACGGAGTGGAGTTTGCAACTGAAAAGAAACTTTGTGTTCCCAACAAGCTAGGTGAAGGAAGGCTTTCACGCACACTTATCTCTCAGAACTGAGCATGTGGAGAGAGGTTCGTTCATCTAGCACAAAGGGAACGGGTTGTAGGAGAAACTTTTACTCTGGTTTCTCAGTCTGTTTCCTAGTGCCTTTTTGAAGTTCCTGCAGTTTTCACTGTAAAACCGAGTTGGAGCTAGTACCTCTCCATATATATGTATGGATTGGAGTTTGCAACTGAAAAGAAACTATGTTTTCACAACAAGCTAGGTGAAGTACGGCTTTCACACACACTTATCTCTCAGAACTGAGCTTGTGGAGAGACGTTCGTTCAACTAGCACAAAGGGAACGGGTTGCAGGAGATACTTTTACTCTGGTTTCTCAGTCTGTTTCCTAGTGCCGGTTTGAAGTTCCTGCAGTTTTCACTGTAAAACAGAGTTGGAGCTAGTACCAACCCATATATATGTATGGAGTGGTGTTTGCAACTGAAAAGAAACTTTGTGTTCCCAACAAGCTAGGTGAAGTACGGGTTTCACACACACTAATTTCTCAGAACTGAGCACGTGGAGATTCGTTCGTTCATCTAACACAAAGGGAACGGGTTGCAGGAGAAATTTTTACTCTGGTTTCTCAGTCTGTTTCCTAGTGCCGTTTTGAAGTTCCTGCACTTTTTACTGTAAAATCGAGTTGGAGCTAGTACCTCCCCATATATATGTACGGAGTGGTGTTTGCAACTGAAAAGAAACTTTGTGTTCCCAACAAGCTAGGTGAAGGACGGCTTTCACACACACTTATCTCTCAGAACTGAGCATGTGGAGAGACGTTCGTTCATCTAGCAAAAAAGGGAACGGGTTGCAGGTGAAACTATTACTCTGGTTTCTCAGTCTGTTTCCTAGTGCCGGTTTGAAGTTCCTGCAGTTTTCACTGTAAAACCGAGTTGGAGCTAGTACCTCCCCATATATATATACGGAGTGGAGTTTGCAACTGAAAAGAAACTTTGTGTTCCCAACAAGCTAGGTGAAGTACGGGTTTCACACACACTAATTTCTCAGAACTGAGCACGTGGAGAGACGTTCGTTCATCTAACACAAAGGGAACGGGATGCAGGAGAAACTTTTACTCTGGTTTCTCAGTCTGTTTCCTAGTGCCGGTTTGAAGTTCCTGCAGTTTTCACTGTAAAACCGGGTTGGAGCTAGTACCTCCCCATATATATATACGGAGTGGAGTTTGCAAGTGAAAAGAAACTTTGTGTTCCCAACAAGCTAGGTGAAGGACGGCTTTCACACACACTTATCTCTCAGAACTGAGCATGTGGAGAGACGTTCGTTCATCTAGCCAAAGGGAACGGGTTGCAGGTGAAACTTTTACTCTGGTTTCTCAGTCTGTTTCCTAGTGCCGGTTTGAAGTTCCTGCAGTTTTCACAGTAAAACCGAGTTGGAGCTAGTACCTCCCCATATATATATACGGAGTGGAGTTTGCAACTGAAAAGAAACTTTGTGTTCCCAACAAGCTAGGTGAAGGAAGGCTTTCACGCACACTTATCTCTCAGAACTGAGCATGTGGAGAGAGGTTCGTTCATCTAGCACAAAGGGAACGGGTTGTAGGAGAAACTTTTACTCTGGTTTCTCAGTCTGTTTCCTAGTGCCTTTTTGAAGTTCCTGCAGTTTTCACTGTAAAACCGAGTTGGAGCTAGTACCTCTCCATATATATGTATGGATTGGAGTTTGCAACTGAAAAGAAACTATGTTTTCACAACAAGCTAGGTGAAGTACGGCTTTCACACACACTTATCTCTCAGAACTGAGCTTGTGGAGAGACTTTCGTTCAACTAGCACAAAGGGAACGGGTTGCAGGAGATACTTTTACTTTGGTTTCTCAGTCTGTTTCCTAGTGCCGGTTTGAAGTTCCTGCAGTTTTCACTGTAAAACCGAGTTGGAGCTAGTACCTCCCCATATATATATACGGAGTGGAGTTTGCAACTGAAAAGAAACTTTGTGTTCCCAACAAGCTAGGTGAAGTACGGGTTTCACACACACTAATTTCTCAGAACTGAGCACGTGGAGAGACGTTCGTTCATCTAACACAAAGGGAACGGGTTGCAGGAGAAACTTTTACTCTGGTTTCTCAGTCTGTTTCCTAGTGCCGGTTTGAAGTTCCTGCACTTTTTACTGTAAAATCGAGTTGGAGCTAGTACCTCCCCATATATATGTACGGAGTGGTGTTTGCAACTGAAAAGAAACTTTGTGTTCCCAACAAGCTAGGTGAAGGACGGCTTTCACACACAGTTATCTCTCAGAACTCAGCATGTGGAGAGACGTTTGTTCATCTAGCACAAAGGGAACGGGTTGCAGGAGAGACTTTTCCTCTGGTTTCTCAGTCTGTTTCCTAGTGCCGGTTTGAAGTTCCTGCACTTTTTACTGTAAAACCGAGTTGGAGCTAGTAACTCCCCATATATATGTACGGAGTGGTGTTTGCAACTGAAAAGAAACTTTGTGTTCCCAAGAAGCTAGGTGAAGGACGGCTTTCACACACACTTATCTCTCAGAACTGAGCATGTGGAGAGACGTTCGTTCATCTAGCACAAAGGGATAGGGTTGCAGGAGAAACTATTACTCTGGTTTCTCAGTCTGTTTCCTAGGGCCTTTTTGAAGTTCCTGCAGTTTTCACTGTAAAACCGAGTTGGAGCTAGTACCTCTCCATATATATGTATGGAGTGGAGTTTGCAACTTAAAAGAAACTTTGTGTTCCCAAAAAGCTAGGTGAAGTACGGCTTTCACACACACTTATCTTATAACTGAGCATGTGGAGAGACGTTCGTTCATCTAGCACAAATGGAACGGGTTGCAGTAGAAACTTTTACTCTGGTTTCTCAGGCTTTTTCCTAGTGCCGGTTTGAAGTTCCTGCAGTTTTCACTGTAAAACCGAGTTGGAGCTAGTACCAACCCATATATATGTATGGAGTGGAGTTTGCAACTGAAAAGCAACTTTGTGTTCCCGACAAGCTAGGTGAAGGACGGCTTTCACACACACTTATCTCTCAGAAATGAGCATGTGGAGAGACGTTCATTCATCTAGCACAAAGGGAACGGGTTGCAGGAGAAACTTTTATTCTGGTTTCTCAGTCTGTTTCCTAGTGCCGGTTTGAAGTTCCTGCAGTTTTCACTGTAAAACCGGGTTGGAGCTAGTACCTCCCCATATATATATACGGAGTGGAGTTTGCAAGTGAAAAGAAACTTTGTGTTCCCAACAAGCTAGGTGAAGGACGGCTTTCACACACACTTATCTCTCAGAACTGAGCATGTGGAGAGACGTTCGTTCATCTAGCCAAAGGGAACGGGTTGCAGGTGAAACTTTTACTCTGGTTTCTCAGTCTGTTTCCTAGTGCCGGTTTGAAGTTCCTGCAGTTTTCACAGTAAAACCGAGTTGGAGCTAGTACCTCCCCATATATATATACGGAGTGGAGTTTGCAACTGAAAAGAAACTTTGTGTTCCCAACAAGCTAGGTGAAGGAAGGCTTTCACGCACACTTATCTCTCAGAACTGAGCATGTGGAGAGAGGTTCGTTCATCTAGCACAAAGGGAACGGGTTGTAGGAGAAACTTTTACTCTGGTTTCTCAGTCTGTTTCCTAGTGCCTTTTTGAAGTTCCTGCAGTTTTCACTGTAAAACCGAGTTGGAGCTAGTACCTCTCCATATATATGTATGGATTGGAGTTTGCAACTGAAAAGAAACTATGTTTTCACAACAAGCTAGGTGAAGTACGGCTTTCACACACACTTATCTCTCAGAACTGAGCTTGTGGAGAGACGTTCGTTCAACTAGCACAAAGGGAACGGGTTGCAGGAGATACTTTTACTCTGGTTTCTCAGTCTGTTTCCTAGTGCCGGTTTGAAGTTCCTGCAGTTTTCACTGTAAAACAGAGTTGGAGCTAGTACCAACCCATATATATGTATGGAGTGGTGTTTGCAACTGAAAAGAAACTTTGTGTTCCCAACAAGCTAGGTGAAGTACGGGTTTCACACACACTAATTTCTCAGAACTGAGCACGTGGAGATTCGTTCGTTCATCTAACACAAAGGGAACGGGTTGCAGGAGAAATTTTTACTCTGGTTTCTCAGTCTGTTTCCTAGTGCCGTTTTGAAGTTCCTGCACTTTTTACTGTAAAATCGAGTTGGAGCTAGTACCTCCCCATATATATGTACGGAGTGGTGTTTGCAACTGAAAAGAAACTTTGTGTTCCCAACAAGCTAGGTGAAGGACGGCTTTCACACACACTTATCTCTCAGAACTGAGCATGTGGAGAGACGTTCGTTCATCTAGCAAAAAAGGGAACGGGTTGCAGGTGAAACTATTACTCTGGTTTCTCAGTCTGTTTCCTAGTGCCGGTTTGAAGTTCCTGCAGTTTTCACTGTAAAACCGAGTTGGAGCTAGTACCTCCCCATATATATATACGGAGTGGAGTTTGCAACTGAAAAGAAACTTTGTGTTCCCAACAAGCTAGGTGAAGTACGGGTTTCACACACACTAATTTCTCAGAACTGAGCACGTGGAGAGACGTTCGTTCATCTAACACAAAGGGAACGGGATGCAGGAGAAACTTTTACTCTGGTTTCTCAGTCTGTTTCCTAGTGCCGGTTTGAAGTTCCTGCAGTTTTCACTGTAAAACCGGGTTGGAGCTAGTACCTCCCCATATATATATACGGAGTGGAGTTTGCAAGTGAAAAGAAACTTTGTGTTCCCAACAAGCTAGGTGAAGGACGGCTTTCACACACACTTATCTCTCAGAACTGAGCATGTGGAGAGACGTTCGTTCATCTAGCCAAAGGGAACGGGTTGCAGGTGAAACTTTTACTCTGGTTTCTCAGTCTGTTTCCTAGTGCCGGTTTGAAGTTCCTGCAGTTTTCACAGTAAAACCGAGTTGGAGCTAGTACCTCCCCATATATATATACGGAGTGGAGTTTGCAACTGAAAAGAAACTTTGTGTTCCCAACAAGCTAGGTGAAGGAAGGCTTTCACGCACACTTATCTCTCAGAACTGAGCATGTGGAGAGAGGTTCGTTCATCTAGCACAAAGGGAACGGGTTGTAGGAGAAACTTTTACTCTGGTTTCTCAGTCTGTTTCCTAGTGCCTTTTTGAAGTTCCTGCAGTTTTCACTGTAAAACCGAGTTGGAGCTAGTACCTCTCCATATATATGTATGGATTGGAGTTTGCAACTGAAAAGAAACTATGTTTTCACAACAAGCTAGGTGAAGTACGGCTTTCACACACACTTATCTCTCAGAACTGAGCTTGTGGAGAGACTTTCGTTCAACTAGCACAAAGGGAACGGGTTGCAGGAGATACTTTTACTTTGGTTTCTCAGTCTGTTTCCTAGTGCCGGTTTGAAGTTCCTGCAGTTTTCACTGTAAAACAGAGTTGGAGCTAGTACCAACCCATATATATGTATGGAGTGGTGTTTGCAACTGAAAAGAAACTTTGTGTTCCCAACAAGCTAGGTGAAGTACGGGTTTCACACACACAAATTTCTCAGAAATGAGCACGTGGAGAGACGTTCGTTCATCTAACACAAAGGGAACGGGTTGCAGGAGAAATTTTTACTCTGGTTTCTCAGTCTGTTTCCTAGTGCCGGTTTGAAGTTCCTGCACTTTTTACTGTAAAATCGAGTTGGAGCTAGTACCTCCCCATATATATGTACGGAGTGGTGTTTGCAACTGAAAAGAAACTTTGTGTTCCCAACAAGCTAGGTGAAGGACGGCTTTCACACACACTTATCTCTCAGAACTGAGCATGTGGAGAGACGTTCGTTCATCTAGCACAAAGGGAACGGGTTGCAGGAGAAACTATTACTCTGGTTTCTCAGTCTGTTTCCTAGTGCCGGTTTGAAGTTCCTGCAGTTTTCACTGTAAAACCGAGTTGGAGCTAGTACCTCCCCATATATATATACGGAGTGGAGTTTGCAACTGAAAAGAAACTTTGTGTTCCCAACAAGCTAGGTGAAGTACGGGTTTCACACACACTAATTTCTCAGAACTGAGCACGTGGAGAGACGTTCGTTCATCTAACACAAAGGGAACGGGATGCAGGAGAAACTTTTACTCTGGTTTCTCAGTCTGTTTCCTAGTGCCGGTTTGAAGTTCCTGCACTTTTTACTGTAAAATCGAGTTGGAGCTAGTACCTCCCCATATATATGTACGGAGTGGTGTTTGCAACTGAAAAGAAACTTTGTGTTCCCAACAAGCTAGGTGAAGGACGGCTTTCACACACACTTATCTCTCAGAACTGAGCATGTGGAGAGACGTTCGTTCATCTAGCACAAAGGGAACGGGTTGCAGGAGAGACTTTTCCTCTGGTTTCTCAGTCTGTTTCCTAGTGCCGGTTTGAAGTTCCTGCAGTTTTTACTGTAAAACCGAGTTGGAGCTAGTACCTCCCCATATATATGTACGGAGTGGTGTTTGCAACTGAAAAGAAACTTTGTGTTCCCAAGAAGCTAGGTGAAGGACGGCTTTCACACACACTTATCTCTCAGAACTGAGCATGTGGAGAGACGTTCGTTCATCTAGCACAAAGGGATCGGGTTGCAGGAGAAACTATTACTCTGATTTCTCAGTCTGTTTCCTAGGGCCTTTTTGAAGTTCCTGCAGTTTTCACTGTAAAACCGAGTTGGAGCTAGTACCTCTCCATATATATGTATGGAGTGGAGTTTGCAACTGAAAAGAAACTTTGTGTTCCCAAGAAGCTAGGTGAAGGACGGCTTTCACACACACTTATCTCTCAGAACTGAGCATGTGGAGAGACGTTCGTTCATCTAGCACAAAGGGAACGGGTTGCATTAGAAACTTTTACTCTGGTTTCTCAGTCTGTTTCCTAGTGCCGGTTTGAAGTTCCTGCAGTTTTCACTGTAAAACCGAGTTGGAGCTAGTATCTACCCATATATATATACTGAGTGGAGTTTGCAACTGAAAAGAAACTTTGTGTTCCCAAAAAGCTATGTGAAGGACGGCTTTCACACACGCTTATCTCTCAGAACTGAGCATGTGGAGAGACGTTCGTTCATCTAGCACAAAGGGAACGTGTTGCAGGAGAAATTTTACTCTGGTTTCTCAGTCTGTTTCCTAGTGCCGGTTTGAAGTTCCTGCAGTTTCACTGTAAAACCGAGTTGGAGCTAGTACCTCCCCATATATATGTATGGAGTGGAGTTTGCAACTTAAAAGAAACTTTGTGTTCCCAAAAAGCTAGGTGAAGTACGGCTTTCACACACACTTATCTTATAACTGAGCATGTGGAGAGACGTTCGTTCATCTAGCACAAATGGAACGGGTTGCAGTAGAAACTTTTACTCTGGTTTCTCAGGCTTTTTCCTAGTGCCGGTTTGAAGTTCCTGCAGTTTTCACTGTAAAACCGAGTTGGAGCTAGTACCAACCCATATATATGTATGGAGTGGAGTTTGCAACTGAAAAGCAACTTTGTGTTCCCGACAAGCTAGGTGAAGGACGGCTTTCACACACACTTTTCTCTCAGAAATGAGCATGTGGAGAGACGTTCATTCATCTAGCACAAAGGGAACGGGTTGCAGGAGAAACTTTTACTCTGGTTTCTCAGTCTGTTTCCTAGTGCCGGTTTGAAGTTCCTGCAGTTTTCACTGTAAAACCGGGTTGGAGCTAGTACCTCCCCATATATATATACGGAGTGGAGTTTGCAAGTGAAAAGAAACTTTGTGTTCCCAACAAGCTAGGTGAAGGACGGCTTTCACACACACTTATCTCTCAGAACTGAGCATGTGGAGAGACGTTCGTTCATCTAGCCAAAGGGAACGGGTTGCAGGTGAAACTTTTACTCTGGTTTCTCAGTCTGTTTCCTAGTGCCGGTTTGAAGTTCCTGCAGTTTTCACAGTAAAACCGATTTGGAGCTAGTACCTCCCCATATATATGTATGGAGTGGAGTTTGCAACTGAAAAGAAACTTTGTGTTCCCAACAAGCTAGGTGAAGGAAGGCTTTCACACACACTTATCTCTCAGAACTGAGCATGTGGAGAGATGTTCGTTCATCTAGCACAAAGGGAACGGGTTGTAGGAGAAACTTTTACTCTGGTTTCTCAGTATGTTTCCTAGTGCCTTTTTGAAGTTCCCGCAGTTTTCACTGTAAAACCGAGTTGGAGCTAGTACCTCTCCATATATATGTATGGATTGGAGTTTGCAACTGAAAAGAAACTATGTTTTCACAACAAGCTAGGTGAAGTACGGCTTTCACACACACTTATCTCTCAGAACTGAGCTTGTGGAGAGACGTTCGTTCAACTAGCACAAAGGGAACGGGTTGCAGGAGATAGTTTTACTCTGGTTTCTCAGTCTGTTTCCTAGTGCCGGTTTGAAGTTCCTGCAGTTTTCACTGTAAAACAGAGTTGGAGCTAGTACCAACCCATATATATGTATGGAGTGGTGTTTGCAACTGAAAAGAAACTTTGTGTTCCCAACAAGCTAGGTGAAGTACGGGTTTCACACACACTAATTTCTCAGAACTGAGCACGTGGAGAGACGTTCGTTCATCTAACACAAAGGGAACGGGTTGCAGGAGAAACTTTTACTCTGGTTTCTCAGTCTGTTTCCTAGTGCCGGTTTGAAGTTCCTGCAGTTTTCACTGTAAAACCGGGTTGGAGCTAGTACCTCCCCACATATATGTACGGAGTGGAGTTTGCAACTGAAAATAAACTTTGTGTTCCCAACAAGCTAGGTGAAGGTCGGCTTTCACACACACTTATCTCTCAGAACTGAGCATGTGGAGAGACGTTCGTTCATCTAGCACAAAAGGAACGTGTTGCAGGAGAAACTTTTACTCTGGTTTCTCAGTCTGTTTCCAAGTGCCGGTTTGATGTTCCTGCAGTTTTCACTGTAAAACCGATTTGGAGCTATTACCTCCCCATATATATGTATGGAGTGGTGTTTGCAACTGAAAAGAAACTTTGTGTTCCCTACAAGCTTGGTGAAGGACGGCTTGCACACACACTTATCTCTCAGAACTGAGCATGTGGAGAGACGTTCGTTCATGTAGCACATAGGGAACGGGTTGCAGGAGAAACTTTTACTATGGTTTCTCAGTCTGTTTCCTAGTGCCGGTTTGAAGTTCCTGCAGTTTCACTGTAAAACCGAGTTGGAGCTAGTACCTCCCCATATATATGTATGGAGTGGAGTTTGCAACTGAAAAGCAACTTTGTGTTCCCAACAAGCTAGGTGAAGGACGGCTTTCAGACACACTTATCTCTCAGATCTGAGCATGTGGAGAGAGGTTCGTTCATCTAGCACAAAGGGAACGGGTTGCAGGAGAAACTTTTACTCTGGATTCTCAGTCTGTTTCCTAGGGCCGGTTTGAAGTTCCTGCAGTTTTCTCTGTAAAACCGAGTTGGAGCTAGTACCTCCCCATATATATGTACGGAGTGGAGTTTGCAACTGAAAATAAACTTCGTGTTCCCAACAAGCTAGGTGAAGGTCGGCTTTCACACACAATTATCTCTCAGAACTGAGCATGTGGAGAGACTTTCGTTCATCTAGCACAAAGGGAACGTGTTGCAGGAGAAACTTTTACTCTGGTTTCTCAGTCTGTTTCCAAGTGCCGGTTTGATGTTCCTGCAGTTTTCACTGTAAAACCGATTTGGAGCTATTACCTCCCCATATATATGTATGGAGTGGAGTTTGCAACTGAAAAGAAACTTTGTGTTCCCTACAAGCTTGGTGAAGGACGGCTTGCACACACACTTATCTCTCAGAGCTGAGCATGTGGAGAGACGTTCGTTCATGTAGCACAAAGGGAACGGGTTGCAGGAGAAACTTTTACTATGGTTTCTCAGTCTGTTTCCTAGTGCCGGTTTGAAGTTCCTGCAGTTTTCACTGTAAAACCGAGTTGGAGCTAGTACCTCCCCATATATATGTATGGAGTGGAGTTTGCAACTGAAAAGCAACTTTGTGTTCCCAACAAGCTAGGTGAAGGACGGCTTTCAGACACACTTATCTCTCAGATCTGAGCATGTGGAGAGAGGTTCGTTCATCTAGCACAAAGGGAACGGGTTGCAGGAGAAACTTTTACTCTGGATTCTCAGTCTGTTTCCTAGGGCCGGTTTGAAGTTCCTGCAGTTTTCTCTGTAAAACCGAGTTGGAGCTAGTACCTCCCCATATATATGTACGGAGTGGAGTTTGCAACTGAAAATAAACTTCGTGTTCCCAACAAGCTAGGTGAAGGTCGGCTTTCACACACAATTATCTCTCAGAACTGAGCATGTGGAGAGACTTTCGTTCATCTAGCACAAAGGGAACGTGTTGCAGGAGAAACTTTTACTCTGGTTTCTCAGTCTGTTTCCAAGTGCCGGTTTGATGTTCCTGCAGTTTTCACTGTAAAACCGATTTGGAGCTATTACCTCCCCATATATATGTATGGAGTGGAGTTTGCAACTGAAAAGAAACTTTGTGTTCCCTACAAGCTTGGTGAAGGACGGCTTGCACACACACTTATCTCTCAGAACTGAGCATGTGGAGAGACGTTCGTTCATGTAGCACAAAGGGAACGGGTTGCAGGAGAAACTTTTACTATGGTTTCTCAGTCTGTTTCCTAGTGCCGGTTTGAAGTTCCTGCAGTTTTCACTGTAAAACCGAGTTGGAGCTAGTACCTCCCCATATATATGTATGGAGTGGAGTTTGCAACTGAAAAGCAACTTTGTGTTCCCAACAAGCTAGGTGAAGGACGGCTTTCAGACACACTTATCTCTCAGATCTGAGCATGTGGAGAGAGGTTCGTTCATCTAGCACAAAGGGAACGGGTTGCAGGAGAAACTTTTACTCTGGATTCTCAGTCTGTTTCCTAGTGCCGTTTTGATGTTCCTGCAGTTTTCTCTGTAAAACAGATTTGGAGCTAGTACCAACCCATATATATGTATGGAGTGGTGTTTGCAACTGAAAAGAAACTTTGTGTTCACAACAAGCTAGGTGAAGGACGGCATTCACACAGTCTTATCTCTCAGAACTGAGCATGTGGAGAGACGTTCGTTCATCTAGCACAAAGGGAACGGGATGCAGGAGAAACTTTTACTCTGGTTTTTGAGGCTTTTTCCTCGTGCCGGTTTGAAGTTCCTGCACTTTTCACTGTAAAACCGAGTTGGAGCTAGTACCAACCCATATATATGTATGGCGTGGAGTTTGCAACTGAAAAGCAACTTTGTGTTCCCGACAAGCTAGGTGAAGGACGGCTTTCACACACACTTATCTCTCAGAACTGAGCATGTGGAGAGACGTTCATTCATCTAGCACAAAGGGAACGGGTTGCAGGAGAAACTTTTACTCTGGTTTCTCAGTCTGTTTCCTAGTGCCGGTTTGAAGTTCCTGCAGTTTTCAGTGTAAAACCGCGTTGGAGCTAGTACCTCCCCATATATATATACGGAGTGGAGTTTGCAAGTGAAAAGAAACTTTGTGTTCCCAACGAGATAGGTGAAGGACGGCTTTCACACACACTTATCTATCAGAACTGAGCATGTGGAGAGACGTTCGTTCATCTAGCACAAAGGGAACGGGTTGCAGGTAAAACTTTTACTCTGGTTTCTCAGTCTGTTTCCTAGTGCCGGTTTGAAGTTCCTGCAGTTTTCACTGTAAAACCGAGTTGGAGCTAGTACCTCCCCATATATATGTATGGAGTGGAGTTTGCAACTGAAAAGAAACTTTGTGTTCCCAACAAGCTAGATGAAGGAAGGCTTTCACACACACTTATCTCTCAGAACTGAGCATGTGGAGAGACTTTCGTTCATCTAGCACAAAGGGAACGGGTTGTAGGAGAAACTTTTACTCTGGTTTCTCAGTCTGTTTCCTAGTGCCGGTTTGAAGTTCCTGCAGTTTTCACTGTAAAACAGAGTTGGAGCTAGTACAAACCCATATATATGTTTGGAGTGGTGTTTGCAACTGAAAAGAAACTTTGTGTTCCCAACAAGCTAGGTGAAGTACGGGTTTCACACACACTAATTTCTCAGAACTGAGCATGTGGAGAGACGTTCGTTCATGTAGCACAAAGGGAACAGGTTGCAGGAGAAACTTTTACTCTGGTTTCTCAGTCTGTTTCCTAGTGCCGGTTTGAAGTTCCTGCACTTTTTACTGTAAAACCGAGTTGGAGCTAGTACCTCCCCATATATATGTACGGAGTGGTGTTTGCAACTGAAAAGAAACTTTGTGTTCCCAACAAGCTAGGTGAAGGACGGCTTTCACACACACTTATCTCTCAGAACTGAGCATGTGGAGAGACGTTCGTTCATCTAGCACAAAGGGAACGGGTTGCAGGAGAAACTATTACTCTGGTTTCTCAGTCTGTTTCCTAGAGCCTTTTTGAAGTTCCTGCAGTTTTCACTGTAAAACCGAGTTGGAGCAAGTACTTCCCCATATATATGTATGGAGTGGGGTTTGCAACTGAAAAGAAACTTTGTGATCAAAAAAAGCTAGGTGAAGTACGGCTTTCACACACATTTATCTTAGAACTGAGCATGTGGAGAGACGTTCGTTCATCTAGCACAAAGGGAACTGGTTGCATTAGAAACTTTTACTCTGGTTTCTCAGTCTGTTTCCTAGTGCCGGTTTGAATTTCCTGCAGTTTTCACTGTAAAACCGAGTTGGAGCTAGTACCTCCCCATATATATATACTGAGTGGAGTTTGCAACTGAAAAGAAACTTTGTGTTCCCGACAAGCTATGTGAAGGACGGCTTTCACACACACTTATCTCTCAGAACTGAGCATGTGCGGAGACGTTCGTTCATCTAGCACAAAGGGAACGTGTTGCAGGAGAAATTTTACTCTGGTTTCTCAGTCTGTTTCCTAGTGCCGGTTTGATGTTCCTGCAGATTTCTCTGTAAAACAGAGTTGGAGCTAGTACCAACCCATATATATGTATGGAGTGGTGTTTGCAACTGAAAAGAAACTTTGTGTTCACAACAAGCTAGGTGAAGGACGGCATTCACACAGTCTTATCTCTCAGAACTGAGCATGTGGAGAGACGTTCGTTCGTCTAGCACAAAGGGAACGGGTTGCAAGAGAAACTTTTACTCTGGTTTCTCAGTCTGTTTCCTAGTGCCGGTTTGAAGTTCCTGCACTTTTTACTGTAAAACCGAGTTGGAGCTAGTACCTCCCCATATATATGTACGGAGTGGTGTTTGCAACTGAAAAGAAACTTTGTGTTCCCAACAAGCTAAGTGAAGGACGGCTTTCACACACACTTATCTCTCAGAACTGAGCATGTGAAGAGACGTTCGTTCATCTAGCACAAAGGGAACGGGTTGCAGGAGAAACTATTACTCTGGTTTCTCAGTCTGTTTCCTAGGGCCTTTTTTAAGTTCCTGCAGTTTTCACTGTAAAACCGAGTTGAAGCAAGTACCTCCCCATATATATGTATGGAGTGGAATTTGCAACTGAAAAGAAAGTTTGTGTTCCCAAAAAGCTAGGTGAAGTACGGCTATCACACACACTTATCTTATAACTGAGCATGTGGAGAGACGTTCATTCATCTAGCACAAAGGGAACGTGTTGCAGGAGAAATTTTACTCTGGTTTCTCAGTCTGTTTCCTAGTGCCGGTTTGAAGTTCCTGCAGTTTTCACTGTAAAACCGAGTTGGAGCTAGTACCTCCCCATATATATGTACGGAGTGGAGTTTGCAACTGAAAATAAACTTTGTGTTCCCAACAAGCTAGGTGAAGGTCGGCTTTCACACACACTTATCTCTCAGAACTGAGCATGTGGAGAGACGTTCGTTCATCTAGCACAAAGGGAACGTGTTGCAGGAGAAACTTTTACTCTGGTTTCTCAGTCTGTTTCCAAGTGCCGGTTTGATGTTCCTGCAGTTTTCACTGTAAAACCGATTTGGAGCTATTACCTCCCCATATATATGTATGGAGTGGAGTTTGCAACTGAAAAGAAACTTTGTGTTCCCTACAAGCTTGGTGAAGGACGGCTTGCACACACACTTATCTCTCAGAACTGAGCATGTGGAGAGACGTTCGTTCATGTAGCACAAAGGGAACGGGTTGCAGGAGAAACTTTTACTATGGTTTCTCAGTCTGTTTCCTAGTGCCGGTTTGAAGTTCCTGCAGTTTCACTGTAAAACCGAGTTGGAGCTAGTACCTCCCCATATATATGTATGGAGTGGAGTTTGCAACTGAAAAGCAACTTTGTGTTCCCAACAAGCTAGGTGAAGGACGGCTTTCAGACACACTTATCTCTCAGATCTGAGCATGTGGAGAGAGGTTCGTTCATCTAGCACAAAGGGAACGGGTTGCAGGAGAAACTTTTACTCTGGATTCTCAGTCTGTTTCCTAGTGCCGGTTTGATGTTCCTGCAGTTTTCTCTGTAAAACCGAGTTGGAGCTAGTACCTCCCCATATATATGTACGGAGTGGAGTTTGCAACTGAAAATAAACTTTGTGTTCCCAACAAGCTAGGTGAAAGTCGGCTTTCACACACACTTATCTCTCAGAACTGAGCATGTGGAGAGACGTTCGTTCATCTAGCACAAAGGGAACGTGTTGCAGGAGAAACTTTTACTCTGGTTTCTCAGTCTGTTTCCAAGTGCCGGTTTGATGTTCCTGCAGTTTTCACTGTAAAACCGATTTGGAGCTATTACCTCCCCATATATATGTATGGAGTGGAGTTTGCAACTGAAAAGAAACTTTGTGTTCCCTACAAGCTTGGTGAAGTACGGCTTGCACACACACTTATCTCTCAGAACTGAGCATGTGGAGAGACGTTCGTTCATGTAGCACAAAGGGAACGGGTTGCAGGAGAAACTTTTACTATGGTTTCTCACTCTGTTTCCTAGTGCCGGTTTGAAGTTCCTGCAGTTTCACTGTAAAACCGAGTTGGAGCTAGTACCTCCCCATATATATGTATGGAGTGGATTTTGCAACTGAAAAGCAACTTTGTGTTCCCAACAAGCTAGGTGAAGGACGGCTTTCAGACACACTTTTCTCTCAGATCTGAGCATGTGGAGAGAGGTTCGTTCATCTAGCACAAAGGGAACGGGTTGCAGGAGAAACTTTTACTCTGGATTCTCAGTCTGTTTCCTAGTGCCGGTTTGATGTTCCTGCAGTTTTCTCTGTAAAACAGATTTGGAGCTAGTACCAACCCATATATATGTATGGAGTGGTGTTTGCAACTGAAAAGAAACTTTGTGTTCACAACAAGCTAGGTGAAGGACGGCATTCACACAGTCTTATCTCTCAGAACTGAGCATGTGGAGAGACGTTCGTTCATCTAGCACAAAGGGAACGGGATGCAGGAGAAACTTTTACTCTGGTTTCTCAGTCTGTTTCCTAGTGCCGGTTTGAAGTTCCTGCACTTTTTACTGTAAAACAGAGTTGGAGCTAGTACCTCCCCATATATATGTACGGAGTGGTGTTTGCAACTGAAAAGAAACTTTGTGTTCCCAACAAGCTAGGTGAAGGACGGCTTTCACACACACTTATCTCTCAGAACTGAGCATGTGGAGAGACGTTCGTTCATCTAGCACAAAGGGAACGGGTTGCAGGAGAAACTATTACTCTGGTTTCTCAGTCTGTTTCCTAGGGCCTTTTTGAAGTTCCTGCAGTTTTCACTGTAAAACCGAGTTGGAGCAAGTACCTCCCCATATATATGTATGGAGTGGAGTTTGCAACTGAAAAGAAACTTTGTGTTCCCAAAAAGCTAGGTGAAGTACGGCTTTCACACACACTTATCTTAGAACTGAGCATGTGGAGAGACGTTCGTTCATCTAGCACGAATGGAACGGGTTGCAGTAGAAACTTTTACTCTGGTTTCTCAGGCTTTTTCCTAGTGCCGGTTTGAAGTTCCTGCAGTTTTCACTGTAAAACCGAGTTGGAGCTAGTACCAACCCATATATATGTATGGTGTGGAGTTTGCAACTGAAAAGCAACATTGTGTTCCCGACAAGCTAGGTGAAGGACGGCTTTCACACACACTTATCTCTCAGAACTGAGCATGTGGAGAGACGTTCATTCATCTAGCACAAAGTGAACGGGTTGCAGGAGAAACTTTTACTCTGGTTTCTCAGTCTGTTTCCTAGTGCCGGTTTGAAGTTCCTGCAGTTTTCACTGTAAAACCGCGTTGGAGCTAGTACCTCCCCATATATATATACGGAGTGGAGTTTGCAAGTGAAAAGAAACTTTGTGTTCCCAACGAGATAGGTGAAGGACGGCTTTCACACACACTTATCTCTCAGAACTGAGCATGTGGAGAGACGTTCGTTCATCTAGCACAAAGGGAACGGGTTGCAGGTAAAACTTTTACTCTGGTTTCTCAGTCTGTTTCCTAGTGCCGGTTTGAAGTTCCTGCAGTTTTCACTGTAAAACCGAGTTGGAGCTAGTACCTCCCCATATATATGTATGGAGTGGAGTTTGCAACTGAAAAGAAACTTTGTGTTCCCAACAAGCTAGGTGAAGGAAGGCTTTCACACACACTTATCTCTCAGAACTGAGCATGTGGAGAGACTTTCGTTCATCTAGCACAAAGGGAACGGGTTGTAGGAGAAATTTTACTCTGGTTTCTCAGTCTGTTTCCTAGTGCCGGTTTGAAGTTCCTGCAGTTTTCTCTGTAAAACAGAGTTGGAGCTAGTACCAACCCATATATATGTTTGGAGTGGTGTTTGCAACTGAAAAGAAACTTTGTGTTCCCAACAAGCTAGGTGAAGTACGGGTTTCACACACACTAATTTCTCAGAACTGAGCATGTGGAGAGACTTTCGTTCATCTAGCACAAAGGGAAAAGGTTGCAGGAGAAACTTTTACTCTGGTTTCTCAGTCTGTTTCCTAGTGCCGGTTTGAAGTTCCTGCACTTTTTACTGTAAAACCGAGTTGGAGCTAGTACCTCCCCATATATATGTACGGAGTTTTGTTTGCAACTGAAAAGAAACTTTGTGTTCCCAACAAGCTAGGTGAAGGACGGCTTTCACACACACTTATCTCTCAGAACTGAGCATGTGGAGAGACGTTCGTTCATCTAGCACAAAGGGAACGGGTTGCAGGAGAAACTATTACTCTGGTTTCTCAGTCTGTTTCCTAGGGCCTTTTTGAAGTTCCTGCAGTTTTCACTGTAAAACCGAGTTGGAGCAAGTACTTCCCCATATATATGTATGGAGTGGGGTTTGCAACTGAAAAGAAACTTTGTGATCAAAAAAAGCTAGGTGAAGTACGGCTTTCACACACATTTATCTTAGAACTGAGCATGTGGAGAGACGTTCGTTCATCTAGCACAAAGGGAACGGGTTGCATTAGAAACTTTTACTCTGGTTTCTCAGTCTGTTTCCTAGTGCCGGTTTGAATTTCCTGCAGTTTTCACTGTAAAACCGAGTTGGAGCTAGTACCTCCCCATATATATATACTGAGTGGAGTTTGCAACTGAAAAGAAACTTTGTGTTCCCGACAAGCTATGTGAAGGACGGCTTTCACACACACTTATCTCTCAGAACTGAGCATGTGCGGAGACGTTCGTTCATCTAGCACAAAGGGAACGTGTTGCAGGAGAAATTTTACTCTGGTTTCTCAGTCTGTTTCCTAGTGCCGGTTTGATGTTCCTGCAGATTTCTCTGTAAAACAGAGTTGGAGCTAGTACCAACCCATATATATGTATGGATTGGTGTTTGCAACTGAAAAGAAACTTTGTGTTCACAACAAGCTAGGTGAAGGACGGCATTCACACAGTCTTATCTCTCAGAACTGAGCATGTGGAGAGACGTTCGTTCATCTAGCACAAAGGGAACGGGTTGCAGGAGAAACTTTTACTATGGTTTCTCAGTCTGTTTCCTAGTGCCGGTTTGAAGTTCCTGCAGTTTCACTGTAAAACCGAGTTGGAGCTAGTACCAACCCATATATATGTATGGAGTGGTGTTTGCAACTGAAAAGCAACTTTGTGTTCCCAACAAGCTAGGTGAAGGACGGCTTTCAGACACACTTATCTCTCAGATCTGAGCATGTGGAGAGAGGTTCGTTCATCTAGCACAAAGGGAACGGGTTGCAGGAGAAACTTTTACTCTGGATTCTCAGTCTGTTTCCTAGTGCCGGTTTGATGTTCCTGCAGTTTTCTCTGTAAAACCGAGTTGGAGCTAGTACCTCCCCATATATATGTACGGAGTGGAGTTTGCAACTGAAAATAAACTTTGTGTTCCCAACAAGCTAGGTGAAGGTCGGCTTTCACACACACTTATCTCTCAGAACTGAGCATGTGGAGAGACGTTCGTTCATCTAGCACAAAGGGAACGTGTTGCAGGAGAAACTTTTACTCTGGTTTCTCAGTCTGTTTCCAAGTGCCGGTTTGATGTTCCTGCAGTTTTCACTGTAAAACCGATTTGGAGCTATTACCTCCCCATATATATGTATGGAGTGGAGTTTGCAACTGAAAAGAAACTTTGTGTTCCCTACAAGCTTGGTGAAGGACGGCTTGCACACACACTTATCTCTCAGAACTGAGCATGTGGAGAGACGTTCGTTCATGTAGCACAAAGGGAACGGGTTGCAGGAGATACTTTTACTATGGTTTCTCATTCTGTTTCCTAGTGCCGGTTTGAAGTTCCTGCAGTTTCACTGTAAAACCGAGTTGGAGCTAGTACCTCCCCATATATATGTATGGAGTGGATTTTGCAACTGAAAAGCAACTTTGTGTTCCCAACAAGCTAGGTGAAGGACGGCTTTCAGACACACTTTTCTCTCAGATCTGAGCATGTGGAGAGAGGTTCGTTCATCTAGCACAAAGGGAACGGGTTGCAGGAGAAACTTTTACTCTGGTTTCTCAGTCTGTTTCCTAGTGCCGGTTTGAAGTTCCTGCAGTTTTCACTGTAAAACCGAGTTGGAGCTAGTACCTCCCCATATATATGTATGGAGTGGAGTTTGCAACTGAAAAGAAACTTTGTGTTCCCAACAAGCTAGGTGAAGGAAGGCTTTCACACACACTTATCTCTCAGAACTGAGCATGTGGAGAGACTTTCGTTCATCTAGCACAAAGGGAACGGGTTGTAGGAGAAATTTTACTCTGGTTTCTCAGTCTGTTTCCTAGTGCCGGTTTGAAGTTCCTGCAGTTTTCTCTGTAAAACAGAGTTGGAGCTAGTACCAACCCATATATAAGTTTGGAGTGGTGTTTGCAACTGAAAAGAAACTTTGTGTTCCCAACAAGCTAGGTGAAGTACGGGTTTCACACACACTAATTTCTCAGAACTGAGCATGTGGAGAGACGTTCGTTCATCTAGCACAAAGGGAACAGGTTGCAGGAGAAACTTTTACTCTGGTTTCTCAGTCTGTTTCCTAGTGCCGGTTTGAAGTTCCTGCACTTTTTACTGTAAAACCGAGTTGGAGCTAGTACCTCCCCATATATATGTACGGAGTGGTGTTTGCAACTGAAAAGAAACTTTGTGTTCCCAACAAGCTAGGTGAAGGACGGCTTTCACACACACTTATCTCTCAGAACTGAGCATGTGGAGAGACGTTCGTTCATCTAGCACAAAGGGAACGCGTTGCAGGAGAAACTATTACTCTGGTTTCTCAGTCTGTTTCCTAGGGCCTTTTTGAAGTTCCTGCAGTTTTCACTGTAAAACCGAGTTGGAGCAAGTACTTCCCCATATATATGTATGGAGTGGGGTTTGCAACTGAAAAGAAACTTTGTGATCAAAAAAAGCTAGGTGAAGTACGGCTTTCACACACATTTATCTTAGAACTGAGCATGTGGAGAGACGATCGTTCATCTAGCACAAAGGGAACGGGTTGCATTAGAAACTTTTACTATGGTTTCTCAGTCTGTTTCCTAGTGCCGGTTTGAAGTTCCTGCAGTTTCACTGTAAAACCGAGTTGGAGCTAGTACCAACCCATATATATGTATGGAGTGGTGTTTGCAACTGAAAAGCAACTTTGTGTTCCCAACAAGCTAGGTGAAGGACGGCTTTCAGACACACTTATCTCTCAGATCTGAGCATGTGGAGAGAGGTTCGTTCATCTAGCACAAAGGGAACGGGTTGCAGGAGAAACTTTTACTCTGGATTCTCAGTCTGTTTCCTAGTGCCGGTTTGATGTTCCTGCAGTTTTCTCTGTAAAACCGAGTTGGAGCTAGTACCTCCCCATATATATGTACGGAGTGGAGTTTGCAACTGAAAATAAACTTTGTGTTCCCAACAAGCTAGGTGAAGGTCGGCTTTCACACACACTTATCTCTCAGAACTGAGCATGTGGAGAGACGTTCGTTCATCTAGCACAAAGGGAACGTGTTGCAGGAGAAACTTTTACTCTGGTTTCTCAGTCTGTTTCCAAGTGCCGGTTTGATGTTCCTGCAGTTTTCACTGTAAAACCGATTTGGAGCTATTACCTCCCCATATATATGTATGGAGTGGAGTTTGCAACTGAAAAGAAACTTTGTGTTCCCTACAAGCTTGGTGAAGGACGGCTTGCACACACACTTATCTCTCAGAACTGAGCATGTGGAGAGACGTTCGTTCATGTAGCACAAAGGGAACGGGTTGCAGGAGAAACTTTTACTATGGTTTCTCAGTCTGTTTCCTAGTGCCGGTTTGAAGTTCCTGCAGTTTCACTGTAAAACCGAGTTGGAGCTAGTACCTCCCCATATATATGTATGGAGTGGATTTTGCAACTGAAAAGCAACTTTGTGTTCCCAACAAGCTAGGTGAAGGACGGCATTCACACAGTCTTATCTCTCAGAACTGAGCATGTGGAGAGACGTTCGTTCATCTAGCACAAAGGGAACGGGATGCAGGAGAAACTTTTACTCTGGTTTCTCAGTCTGTTTCCTAGGGCCTTTTTGAAGTTCCTGCAGTTTTCACTGTAAAACCGAGTTGGAGCAAGTACCTCCCCATATATATGTATGGAGTGGAGTTTGCAACTGAAAAGAAACTTTGTGTTCCCAAAAAGCTAGGTGAAGTACGGCTTTCACACACACTTATCTCTCAGAACTGAGCATGTGGAGAGACGTTCGTTCATCTAGCACAAAGGGAACGTGTTGCAGGAGAAACTTTTACTCTGGTTTCTCAGTCTGTTTCCAAGTGCCGGTTTGATGTTCCTGCAGTTTTCACTGTAAAACCGATTTGGAGCTATTACCTCCCCATATATATGTATGGAGTGGAGTTTGCAACTGAAAAGAAACTTTGTGTTCCCTACAAGCTTGGTGAAGGACGGCTTGCACACACACTTATCTCTCAGAACTGAGCATGTGGAGAGACGTTCGTTCATGTAGCACAAAGGGAACGGGTTGCAGGAGAAACTTTTACTATGGTTTCTCAGTCTGTTTCCTAGTGCCGGTTTGAAGTTCCTGCAGTTTCACTGTAAAACCGAGTTGGAGCTAGTACCTCCCCATATATATGTATGGAGTGGATTTTGCAACTGAAAAGCAACTTTGTGTTCCCAACAAGCTAGGTGAAGGACGGCTTTCAGACACACTTTTCTCTCAGATCTGAGCATGTGGAGAGAGGTTCGTTCATCTAGCACAAAGGGAACGGGTTGCAGGAGAAACTTTTACTCTGGATTCTCAGTCTGTTTCCTAGTGCCGGTTTGATGTTCCTGCATTTTTCTCTGTAAAACAGATTTGGAGCTAGTACCAACCCATATATATGTATGGAGTGGTGTTTGCAACTGAAAAGAAACTTTGTGTTCACAACAAGCTAGGTGAAGGACGGCATTCACACAGTCTTATCTCTCAGAACTGAGCATGTGGAGAGACGTTCGTTCATCTAGCACAAAGGGAACGGGATGCAGGAGAAACTTTTACTCTGGTTTCTCAGTCTGTTTCCTAGTGCCGGTTTGAAGTTCCTGCACTTTTTACTGTAAAACAGAGTTGGAGCTAGTACCTCCCCATATATATGTACGGAGTGGTGTTTGCAACTGAAAAGAAACTTTGTGTTCCCAACAAGCTAGGTGAAGGACGGCTTTCACACACACTTATCTCTCAGAACTGAGCATGTGGAGAGACGTTCGTTCATCTAGCACAAAGGGAACGGGATGCAGGAGAAACTTTTACTCTGGTTTCTCAGTCTGTTTCCTAGTGCCGGTTTGAAGTTCCTGCACTTTTTACTGTAAAACAGAGTTGGAGCTAGTACCTCCCCATATATATGTACGGAGTGGTGTTTGCAACTGAAAAGAAACTTTGTGTTCCCAACAAGCTAGGTGAAGGACGGCTTTCACACACACTTATCTCTCAGAACTGAGCATGTGGAGAGACGTTCGTTCATCTAGCACAAAGGGAACGTGTTGCAGGAGAAACTTTTACTCTGGTTTCTCAGTCTGTTTCCAAGTGCCGGTTTGATGTTCCTGCAGTTTTCACTGTAAAACCGATTTGGAGCTATTACCTCCCCATATATATGTATGGAGTGGAGTTTGCAACTGAAAAGAAACTTTGTGTTCCCTACAAGCTTGGTGAAGGACGGCTTGCACACACACTTATCTCTCAGAACTGAGCATGTGGAGAGACGTTCGTTCATGTAGCACAAAGGGAACGGGTTGCAGGAGAAACTTTTACTATGGTTTCTCAGTCTGTTTCCTAGTGCCGGTTTGAAGTTCCTGCAGTTTCACTGTAAAACCGAGTTGGAGCTAGTACCTCCCCATATATATGTATGGAGTGGATTTTGCAACTGAAAAGCAACTTTGTGTTCCCAACAAGCTAGGTGAAGGACGGCTTTCAGACACACTTTTCTCTCAGATCTGAGCATGTGGAGAGAGGTTCGTTCATCTAGCACAAAGGGAACGGGTTGCAGGAGAAACTTTTACTCTGGATTCTCAGTCTGTTTCCTAGTGCCGGTTTGATGTTCCTGCATTTTTCTCTGTAAAACAGATTTGGAGCTAGTACCAACCCATATATATGTATGGAGTGGTGTTTGCAACTGAAAAGAAACTTTGTGTTCACAACAAGCTAGGTGAAGGACGGCATTCACACAGTCTTATCTCTCAGAACTGAGCATGTGGAGAGACGTTCGTTCATCTAGCACAAAGGGAACGGGTTGCAGGAGAAACTATTACTCTGGTTTCTCAGTCTGTTTCCTAGGGCCTTTTTGAAGTTCCTGCAGTTTTCACTGTAAAACCGAGTTGGAGCAAGTACCTCCCCATATATATGTATGGAGTGGAGTTTGCAACTGAAAAGAAACTTTGTGTTCCCAAAAAGCTAGGTGAAGTACGGCTTTCACACACACTTATCTTAGAACTGAGCATGTGGAGAGACGTTCGTTCATCTAGCACGAATGGAACGGGTTGCAGTAGAAACATTTACTCTGGTTTCTCAGGCTTTTTCCTAGTGCCGGTTTGAAGTTCCTGCAGTTTTCACTGTAAAACCGAGTTGGAGCTAGTACCAACCCATATATATGTATGGAGTGGAGTTTGCAACTTAAAAGCAACTTTGTGTTCCCGACAAGCTAGGTGAAGGACGGCTTTCACACACACTTATCTCTCAGAACTGAGCATGTGGAGAGACGTTCGTTCATCTAGCACAAAGGGAACGTGTTGCAGGAGAAACTTTTACTCTGGTTTCTCAGTCTGTTTCCAAGTGCCGGTTTGATGTTCCTGCAGTTTTCACTGTAAAACCGATTTGGAGCTATTACCTCCCCATATATATGTATGGAGTGGAGTTTGCAACTGAAAAGAAACTTTGTGTTCCCTACAAGCTTGGTGAAGGACGGCTTGCACACACACTTATCTCTCAGAACTGAGCATGTGGAGAGACGTTCGTTCATGTAGCACAAAGGGAACGGGTTGCAGGAGAAACTTTTACTATGGTTTCTCAGTCTGTTTCCTAGTGCCGGTTTGAAGTTCCTGCAGTTTCACTGTAAAACCGAGTTGTATCTAGTACCTCCCCATATATATGTATGGAGTGGAGTTTGCAACTGAAAAGCAACTTTGTGTTCCCAACAAGCTAGGTGAAGGACGGCTTTCAGACACACTTATCTCTCAGATCTGAGCATGTGGAGAGAGGTTCGTTCATCTAGCACAAAGGGAACGGGTTGCAGGAGAAACTTTTACTCTGGATTCTCAGTCTGTTTCCTAGTGCCGGTTTGATGTTCCTGCAGTTTTCTCTGTAAAACCGAGTTGGAGCTAGTACCTCCCCATATATATGTACGGAGTGGAGTTTGCAACTGAAAATAAACTTTGTGTTCCCAACAAGCTAGGTGAAGGTCGGCTTTCACACACACTTATCTCTCAGAACTGAGCATGTGGAGAGACGTTCGTTCATCTAGCACAAAGGGAACGTGTTGCAGGAGAAACTTTTACTCTGGTTTCTCAGTCTGTTTCCAAGTGCCGGTTTGATGTTCCTGCAGTTTTCACTGTAAAACCGATTTGGAGCTATTACCTCCCCATATATATGTATGGAGTGGAGTTTGCAACTGAAAAGAAACTTTGTGTTCCCTACAAGCTTGGTGAAGGACGGCTTGCACACACACTTATCTCTCAGAACTGAGCATGTGGAGAGACGTTCGTTCATGTAGCACAAAGGGAACGGGTTGCAGGAGAAACTTTTACTATGGTTTCTCAGTCTGTTTCCTAGTGCCGGTTTGAAGTTCCTGCAGTTTCACTGTAAAACCGAGTTGGAGCTAGTACCTCCCCATATATATGTATGGAGTGGATTTTGCAACTGAAAAGCAACTTTGTGTTCCCAACAAGCTAGGTGAAGGACGGCTTTCAGACACACTTTTCTCTCAGATCTGAGCATGTGGAGAGAGGTTCGTTCATCTAGCACAAAGGGAACGGGTTGCAGGAGAAACTTTTACTCTGGATTCTCAGTCTGTTTCCTAGTGCCGGTTTGATGTTCCTGCAGTTTTCTCTGTAAAACAGATTTGGAGCTAGTACCAACCCATATATATGTATGGAGTGGTGTTTGCAACTGAAAAGAAACTTTGTGTTCACAACAAGCTAGGTGAAGGACGGCATTCACACAGTCTTATCTCTCAGAACTGAGCATGTGGAGAGACGTTCGTTCATCTAGCACAAAGGGAACGGGATGCAGGAGAAACTTTTACTCTGGTTTCTCAGTCTGTTTCCTAGTGCCGGTTTGAAGTTCCTGCACTTTTTACTGTAAAACAGAGTTGGAGCTAGTACCTCCCCATATATATGTACGGAGTGGTGTTTGCAACTGAAAAGAAACTTTGTGTTCCCAACAAGCTAGGTGAAGGACGGCTTTCACACACACTTATCTCTCAGAACTGAGCATGTGGAGAGACGTTCGTTCATCTAGCACAAAGGGAACGGGTTGCAGGAGAAACTATTACTCTGGTTTCTCAGTCTGTTTCCTAGGGCCTTTTTGAAGTTCCTGCAGTTTTCACTGTAAAACCGAGTTGGAGCAAGTACCTCCCCATATATATGTATGGAGTGGAGTTTGCAACTGAAAAGAAACTTTGTGTTCCCAAAAAGCTAGGTGAAGTACGGCTTTCACACACACTTATCTTAGAACTGAGCATGTGGAGAGACGTTCGTTCATCTAGAATGAATGGAACGGGTTGCAGTAGAAACTTTTACTCTGGTTTCTCAGGCTTTTTCCTAGTGCCGGTTTGAAGTTCCTGCAGTTTTCACTGTAAAACCGAGTTGGAGCTAGTACCAACCCATATATATGTATGGTGTGGAGTTTGCAACTGAAAAGCAACTTTGTGTTCCCGACAAGCTAGGCGAAGGACGGCTTTCACACACACTTATCTCTCAGAACTGAGCATGTGGAGAGACGTTCATTCATCTAGCACAAAGTGAACAGGTTGCAGGAGAAACTTTTACTCTGGTTTCTCAGTCTGTTTCCTAGTGCCGGTTTGAAGTTCCTGCAGTTTTCACTGTAAAACCGCGTTGGAGCTAGTACCTCCCCATATATATATACGGAGTGGAGTTTGCAAGTGAAAAGAAACTTTGTGTTCCCAACGAGATAGGTGAAGGACGGCTTTCACACACACTTATCTCTCAGAACTGAGCATGTGGAGAGACGTTCGTTCATCTAGCACAAAGGGAACGGGTTGCAGGTAAAACTTTTACTCTGGTTTCTCAGTCTGTTTCCTAGTGCCGGTTTGAAGTTCCTGCAGTTTTCACTGTAAAACCGAGTTGGAGCTAGTACCTCCCCATATATATGTATGGAGTGGAGTTTGCAACTGAAAAGAAACTTTGTGTTCCCAACAAGCTAGGTGAAGGAAGGCTTTCACACACACTTATCTCTCAGAACTGAGCATGTGAAGAGACGTTCGTTCATCTAGCACAAAGGGAACGGGTTGCAGGAGAAACTATTACTCTGGTTTCTCAGTCTGTTTCCTAGGGCCTTTTTTAAGTTCCTGCAGTTTTCACTGTAAAACCGAGTTGGAGCAAGTACCTCCCTATATATATGTATGGAGTGGAATTTGCAACTGAAAAGAAACTTTGTGTTCCCAAAAAGCTAGGTGAAGTACGGCTATCACACACACTTATCTTATAACTGAGCATGTGGAGAGACGTTCATTCATCTAGCACAAAGGGAACGTGTTGCAGGAGAAATTTTACTCTGGTTTCTCAGTCTGTTTCCTAGTGCCGGTTTGAAGTTCCTGCAGTTTTCACTGTAAAACCGAGTTGGAGCTAGTACCTCCCCATATATATGTACGGAGTGGAGTTTGCAACTGAAAATAAACTTTGTGTTCCCAACAAGCTAGGTGAAGGTCGGCTTTCACACACAATTATCTCTCAGAACTGAGCATGTGGAGAGACGTTCGTTCATCTAGCACAAAGGGAACGTGTTGCAGGAGAAACTTTTACTCTGGTTTCTCAGTCTCTTTCCAAGTGCCGGTTTGATGTTCCTGCAGTTTTCACTGTAAAACCGATTTGGAGCTATTACCTCCCCATATATATGTATGGAGTGGAGTTTGCAACTGAAAAGAAACTTTGTGTTCCCTACAAGCTTGGTGAAGGACGGCTTGCACACACACTTATCTCTCAGAACTGAGCATGTGGAGAGACGTTCGTTCAAGTAGCACAAAGGGAACGGGTTGCAGGAGAAACTTTTACTATGGTTTCTCAGTCTGTTTCCTAGTGCCGGTTTGAAGTTCCTGCAGTTTCACTGTAAAACCGAGTTGGAGCTAGTACCTCCCCATATATATGTATGGAGTGGATTTTGCAACTGAAAAGCAACTTTGTGTTCCCAACAAGCTAGGTGAAGGACGGCTTTCAGACACACTTTTCTCTCAGATCTGAGCATGTGGAGAGAGGTTCGTTCATCTAGCACAAAGGGAACGGGTTGCAGGAGAAACTTTTACTCTGGATTCTCAGTCTGTTTCCTAGTGCCGGTTTGATGTTCCTGCAGTTTTCTCTGTAAAACAGATTTGGAGCTAGTACCAACCCATATATATGTATGGAGTGGTGTTTGCAACTGAAAAGAAACTTTGTGTTCACAACAAGCTAGGTGAAGGACGGCATTCACACAGTCTTATCTCTCAGAACTGAGCATGTGGAGAGACGTTCGTTCATCTAGCACAAAGGGAACGGGATGCAGGAGAAACTTTTACTCTGGTTTCTCAGTCTGTTTCCTAGTGCCGGTTTGAAGTTCCTGCACTTTTTACTGTAAAACAGAGTTGGAGCTAGTACCTCCCCATATATATGTACGGAGTGGTGTTTGCAACTGAAAAGAAACTTTGTGTTCCCAACAAGCTAGGTGATGGACGGCTTTCACACACACTTATCTCTCAGAACTGAGCATGTGGAGAGACGTTCGTTCATCTAGCACAAAGGGAACGGGTTGCAGGAGAAACTATTACTCTGGTTTCTCAGTCTGTTTCCTAGGGCCTTTTTGAAGTTCCTGCAGTTTTCACTGTAAAACCGAGTTGGAGCAAGTACCTCCCCATATATATGTATGGAGTGGAGTTTGCAACTGAAAAGAAACTTTGTGTTCCCAAAAAGCTAGGTGAAGTACGGCTTTCACACACACTTATCTTAGACCTGAGCATGTGGAGAGACGTTCGTTCATCTAGCACGAATGGAACGGGTTGCAGTAGAAACTTTTACTCTGGTTTCTCAGGCTTTTTCCTAGTGCCGGTTTGAAGTTCCTGCAGTTTTCACTGTAAAACCGAGTTGGAGCTAGTACCAACCCATATATATGTATGGTGTGGAGTTTGCAACTGAAAAGCAACTTTGTGTTCCCGACAAGCTAGGCGAAGGACGGCTTTCACACACACATATCTCTCAGAACTGAGCATGTGGAGAGACGTTCATTCATCTAGCACAAAGTGAACGGGTTGCAGGAGAAACTTTTACTCTGGTTTCTCAGTCTGTTTCCTAGTGCCGGTTTGAAGTTCCTGCAGTTTTCACTGTAAAACCGCGTTGGAGCTAGTACCTCCCCATATATATATACGGAGTGGAGTTTGCAAGTGAAAAGAAACTTTGTGTTCCCAACGAGATAGGTGAAGGACGGCTTTCACACACACTTCTCTCTCAGAACTGAGCATGTGGAGAGACGTTCGTTCATCTAGCACAAAGGGAACGGGTTGCAGGTAAAACTTTTACTCTGGTTTCTCAGTCTGTTTCCTAGTGCCGGTTTGAAGTTCCTGCAGTTTTCACTGTAAAACCGAGTTGGAGCTAGTACCTCCCCATATATATGTATGGAGTGGAGTTTGCAACTGAAAAGAAACTTTGTGTTCCCAACAAGCTAGGTGAAGGAAGGCTTTCACACACACTTATCTCTCAGAACAGAGCATGTGGAGAGACTTTCGTTCATCTAGCACAAAGGGAACGGGTTGTAGGAGAAACTTTTACTCTGGTTTCTCAGTCTGTTTCCTAGTGCCGGTTTGAAGTTCCTGCAGTTTTCTCTGTAAAACAGAGTTGGAGCTAGTACCAACCCATATATATGTTTGGAGTGGTGTTTGCAACTGAAAAGAAACTTTGTGTTCCCAACAAGCTAGGTGAAGTTGGGTTTCACACACACTAATTTCTCAGAACTGAGCATGTGGAGAGACGTTCGTTCATCTAGCACAAAGGGAACAGGTTGCAGGAGAAACTTTTACTCTGGTTTCTCAGTCTGTTTCCTAGTGCCGGTTTGAAGTTCCTGCACTTTTTACTGTAAAACCGAGTTGGAGCTAGTACCTCCCCATATATATGTACGGAGTGGTGTTTGCAACTGAAAAGAAACTTTGTGTTCCCAACAAGCTAGGTGAAGGACGGCTTTCACACACACTTATCTCTCAGAACTGAGCATGTGGAGAGACGTTCGTTCATCTAGCACAAAGGGAACGGGTTGCAGGAGAAACTATTACTCTGGTTTCTCAGTCTGTTTCCTAGGGCCTTTTTGAAGTTCCTGCAGTTTTCACTGTAAAACCGAGTTGGAGCAAGTACTTCCCCATATATATGTATGGAGTGGAGTTTGCAACTGAAAAGAAACTTTGTGTTCCCAAAAAGCTAGGTGAAGTACGGCTTTCACACACACTTATCTTAGAACTGAGCATGTGGAGAGACGTTCGTTCATCTAGCACGAATGGAACGGGTTGCAGTAGAAACTTTTACTCTGGTTTCTCAGGCTTTTTCCTAGTGCCGGTTTGAAGTTCCTGCAGTTTTCACTGTAAAACCGAGTTGGAGCTAGTACCAACCCATATATATGTATGGTGTGGAGTTTGCAACTGAAAAGCAACTTTGTGTTCCCGACAAGCTAGGCGAAGGACGGCTTTCACACACACATATCTCTCAGAACTGAGCATGTGGAGAGACGTTCATTCATCTAGCACAAAGTGAACGGGTTGCAGGAGAAACTTTTACTCTGGTTTCTCAGGCTTTTTCCTAGTGCCGGTTTGAAGTTCCTGCAGTTTTCTCTGTAAAACAGAGTTGGAGCTAGTACCAACCCATATATATGTTTGGAGTGGTGTTTGCAACTGAAAAGAAACTTTGTGTTCCCAACAAGCTAGGTGAAGTCGGGTTTCACACACACTAATTTCTCAGAACTGAGCATGTGGAGAGACGTTCGTTCATCTAGCACAAAGGGAACAGGTTGCAGGAGAAACTTTTACTCTGGTTTCTCAGTCTGTTTCCTAGTGCCGGTTTGAAGTTCCTGCAGTTTTTACTGTAAAACAGAGTTGGAGCTAGTACCTCCCCATATATATGTACGGAGTGGTGTTTGCAACTGAAAAGAAACTTAGTGTTCCCAACAAGCTAGGTGAAGGACGGCTTTCACACACACTTATCTCTCAGAACTGAGCATGTGGAGAGACGTTCGTTCATCTAGCACAAAGGGAACGGGTTGCAGGAGAAACTATTACTCTGGTTTCTCAGTCTGTTTCCTAGGGCCTTTTTGAAGTTCCTGCAGTTTTCACTGTAAAACCGAGTTGGAGCAAGTACTTCCCCATATATATGTATGGAGTGGAGTTTGCAACTGAAAAGAAACTTTGTGTTCCCAAAAAGCTAGGTGAAGTACGGCTTTCACACACACTTATCTCTCAGAACTGAGCATGTGGAGAGACGTTCGTTCATCTAGCACAAAGGGAACGGGTTGCAGGTAAAACTTTTACTCTGGTTTCTCAGTCTGTTTCCTAGTGCCGGTTTGAAGTTCCTGCAGTTTTCACTGTAAAACCGAGTTGGAGCTAGTACCTCCCCATATATATGTATGGAGTGGAGTTTGCAACTGAAAAGAAACTTTGTGTTCCCAACAAGCTAGGTGAAGGAAGGCTTTCAAACACACTTATCTCTCAGAACTGAGCATGTGGAGAGACTTTCGTTCATCTAGCACAAAGGGAACGGGTTTTAGGAGAAACTTTTACTCTGGTTTCTCAGTCTGTTTCCTAGTGCCGGTTTGAAGTTCCTGCAGTTTTCTCTGTAAAACAGAGTTGGAGCTAGTACCAACCCATATATATGTTTGGAGTGGTGTTTGCAACTGAAAAGAAACTTTGTGTTCCCAACAAGCTAGGTGAAGTCGGGTTTCACACACACTAATTTCTCAGAACTGAGCATGTGGAGAGACGTTCGTTCATCTAGCACAAAGGGAACAGGTTGCAGGAGAAACTTTTACTGTGGTTTCTCAGTCTGTTTCCTAGTGCCGGTTTGAAGTTCCTGCACTTTTTACTGTAAAACCGAGTTGGAGCTAGTACCTCCCCATATATATGTACGGATTGGTGTTTGCAACTGAAAAGAAACTTTGTGTTCCCAACAATCTAGGTGAAGGACGGCTTTCACACACACTTATCTCTCAGAACTGAGCATGTGGAGAGACGTTCGTTCATCTAGCACAAAGGGAACGGGTTGCAGGAGAAACTATTACTCTGGTTTCTCAGTCTGTTTCCTAGGGCCTTTTTGAAGTTCCTGCAGTTTTCACTGTAAAACCGAGTTGGAGCAAGTACTTCCCCATATATATGTATGGAGTGGGGTTTGCAACTGAAAAGAAACTTTGTGATCAAAAAAAGCTAGGTGAAGTACGGCTTTCACACACATTTATCTTAGAACTGAGCATGTGGAGAGACGTTCGTTCATCTAGCACAAAGGGAACGGGTTGCATTAGAAACTTTTACTCTGGTTTCTCAGTCTGTTTCCTAGTGCCGGTTTGAATTTCCTGCAGTTTTCACTGTAAAACCGAGTTGGAGCTAGTACCTCCCCATATATATATACTGAGTGGAGTTTGCAACTGAAAAGAAACTTTGTGTTCCCGACAAGCTATGTGAAGGACGGCTTTCACACACACTTATCTCTCAGAACTGAGCATGTGCGGAGACGTTCGTTCATCTAGCACAAAGGGAACGTGTTGCAGGAGAAATTTTACTCTGGTTTCTCAGTCTGTTTCCTAGTGCCGGTTTGATGTTCCTGCAGATTTCTCTGTAAAACAGAGTTGGAGCTAGTACCAACCCATATATATGTATGGAGTGGTGTTTGCAACTGAAAAGAAACTTTGTGTTCACAACAAGCTAGGTGAAGGACGGCATTCACACAGTCTTATCTCTCAGAACTGAGCATGTGGAGAGACGTTCGTTCATCTAGCACAAAGGGAACGGGTTGCAAGAGAAACTTTTACTCTGGTTTCTCAGTCTGTTTCCTAGTGCCGGTTTGAAGTTCCTGCACTTTTTACTGTAAAACCGAGTTGGAGCTAGTACCTCCCCATATATATGTACGGATTGGTGTTTGCAACTGAAAAGAAACTTTGTGTTCCCAACAAGCTAAGTGAAGGACGGCTTTCACACACACTTATCTCTCAGAACTGAGCATGTGAAGAGACGTTCGTTCATCTAGCACAAAGGGAACGGGTTGCAGGAGAAACTATTACTCTGGTTTCTCAGTCTGTTTCCTAGGGCCTTTTTTAAGTTCCTGCAGTTTTCACTGTAAAACCGAGTTGGAGCAAGTACCTCCCCATATATATGTATGGAGTGGAATTTGCAACTGAAAAGAAACTTTGTGTTCCCAAAAAGCTAGGTGAAGTACGGCTATCACACACACTTATCTTATAACTGAGCATGTGGAGAGACGTTCATTCATCTAGCACAAAGGGAACGTGTTGCAGGAGAAATTTTACTCTGGTTTCTCAGTCTGTTTCCTAGTGCCGGTTTGAAGTTCCTGCAGTTTTCACTGTAAAACCGAGTTGGAGCTAGTACCTCCCCATATATATGTACGGAGTGGAGTTTGCAACTGAAAATAAACTTTGTGTTCCCAACAAGCTAGGTGAAGGTCGGCTTTCACACACACTTATCTCTCAGAACTGAGCATGTGGAGAGACGTTCGTTCATCTAGCACAAAGGGAACGTGTTGCAGGAGAAACTTTTACTCTGGTTTCTCAGTCTGTTTCCAAGTGCCGGTTTGATGTTCCTGCAGTTTTCACTGTAAAACCGATTTGGAGCTATTACCTCCCCATATATATGTATGGAGTGGAGTTTGCAACTGAAAAGAAACTTTGTGTTCCCTACAAGCTTGGTGAAGGACGGCTTGCACACACACTTATCTCTCAGAACTGAGCATGTGGAGAGACGTTCGTTCATGTAGCACAAAGGGAACGGGTTGCAGGAGAAACTTTTACTATGGTTTCTCAGTCTGTTTCCTAGTGCCGGTTTGAAGTTCCTGCAGTTTCACTGTAAAACCGAGTTGGAGCTAGTACCTCCCCATATATATGTATGGAGTGGATTTTGCAACTGAAAAGCAACTTTGTGTTCCCAACAAGCTAGGTGAAGGACGGCTTTCAGACACACTTTTCTCTCAGATCTGAGCATGTGGAGAGAGGTTCGTTCATCTAGCACAAAGGGAACGGGTTGCAGGAGAAACTTTTACTCTGGATTCTCAGTCTGTTTCCTAGTGCCGGTTTGATGTTCCTGCAGTTTTCTCTGTAAAACAGATTTGGAGCTAGTACCAACCCATATATATGTATGGAGTGGAGTTTGCAACTGAAAAGAAACTTTGTGTTCACAACAAGCTAGGTGAAGGACGGCATTCACACAGTCTTATCTCTCAGAACTGAGCATGTGGAGAGACGTTCGTTCATCTAGCACAAAGTGAACGGGTTGCAGGAGAAACTATTACTCGGGTTTCTCAGTCTGTTTCCTAGGGCCTTTTTGAAGTTCCTGCAGTTTTCACTGTAAAACCGAGTTGGAGCAAGTACCTCCCCATATATATGTATGGAGTGGAGTTTGCAACTGAAAAGAAACTTTGTGTTCCCAAAAAGCTAGGTGAAGTACGGCTTTCACACACACTTATCTTAGAACTGAGCATGTGGAGAGACGTTCGTTCATCTAGCACGAATGGAACGGGTTGCAGTAGAAACTTTTACTCTGGTTTCTCAGGCTTTTTCCTAGTGCCGGTTTGAAGTTCCTGCAGTTTTCACTGTAAAACCGAGTTGGAGCTAGTACCAACCCATATATATGTATGGCGTGGAGTTTGCAACTGAAAAGAAACTTTGTGTTCCCGACAAGCTAGGTGAAGGACGGCTTTCACACACACTTATCTCTCAGAACTGAGCATGTGGAGAGACGTTCATTCATCTAGCACAAAGTGAACGGGTTGCAGGAGAAACTTTTACTCTGGTTTCTCAGTCTGTTTCCTAGTGCCGGTTTGAAGTTCCTGCAGTTTTCACTGTAAAACCGCGTTGGAGCTAGTACCTCCCCATATATATATACGGAGTGGAGTTTGCAAGTGAAAAGAAACTTTGTGTTCCCAACAAGATAGGTGAAGGACGGCTTTCACACACACTTATCTCTCAGAACTGAGCATGTGGAGAGACGTTCGTTCATCTAGCACAAAGGGAACTGGTTGCAGGTAAAACTTTTACTCTGGTTTCTCAGTCTGTTTCCTAGTGCCGGTTTGAAGTTCCTGCAGTATTCACTGTAAAACCGAGTTGGAGCTAGTACCTCCCCATATATATGTATGGAGTGGAGTTTGCAACTGAAAAGAAACTTTGTGTTCCCAACAAGCTAGGTGAAGTACGGGTTTCACACACACTAATTTCTCAGAACTGAGCATGTGGAGAGACGTTCGTTCATCTAGCACAAAGGGAACATGTTGCAGGGGAAACTTTTACTCTGGTTTCTCAGTCTGTTTCCTAGTGCGGGTTTGAAGTTCCTGCACTTTTTACTGTAAAACCGAGTTGGAGCTAGTAGCTCCCCATATATATGTACGGAGTGGTGTTTGCAACTGAAAAGAAACTTTGTGTTCCCAACAAGCTAGGTGAAGGGCGGCTTTCACACACACTTATCTCTCAGAACTGAGCATGTGGAGAGACGTTCGTTCATCTAGCACAAAGGGAACGGGTTGCAGGAGAAACTATTACTCTGGTTTCTCAGTCTGTTTCCTAGGGCCTTTTTGAAGTTCCTGCAGTTTCACTGTAAAACCGAGTTGGAGCAAGTACTTCCCCATATATATGTATGGAGTGGAGTTTGCAACTGAAAAGAAACTTTGTGTTCCCAAAAAGCTAGGTGAAGTACGGCTATCACACACACTTATCTTAGAACTGAGCATGTGGAGAGATGTTCGTTCATATAGCAAAAATGGAACGGGTTGCAGTAGAAACTTTTACTCTGGTTTCTCAGTCTGTTTCCTAGTGCCGGTTTGAAGTTCCTTCAGTTTTCACTGTAAAACCGAGTTGGAGCATGTACCTCCCCATATATATGTATGGAGTGGAGTTTGCAACTGAAAAGAAACTTTGTGTTCCCAAAAAGCTAGGTGAAGTACGGATTTCACACACACTTATCTTAGAACTGAGCATGTGGAGAGACGTTAGTTCATCTAGCCAAATGGAACGGTTTGCAGTAGAAACTTTTACTCTGGTTTCTCAGTCTGTTTCCTAGTGCCGGTTTGAAGTTCCTGCAGTTTTCACTGTAAAACCGAGTTGGAGCATGTACCTCCCCATATATATGTATGGAGTGGAGTTTGCAACTGAAAAGAAACTTTGTGTTCCCAAAAAGCTAGGTGAAGTACGGCATTCACACACACTTATCTTATAACTGAGCATGTGGAGAGACGTTCGTTCATCTAGCACAAAGGGAACGGGTTGCAGTAGAAACTTTTACTCTGGTTTCTCAGTCTGTTTCCTAGTGCCGGTTTGAAGTTCCTGCAGTTTTCACTGTAAAACAGAGTTGGAGCTAGTACCAACCCATATATATGTATGGAGTGGTGTTTGCAACTGAAAAGAAACTTTGTGTTCCCAACAAGCTAGGTGAAGTACGGGTTTCACACACACTAATTTCTCAGAACTGAGCATGTGGAGAGACGTTCGTTCATCTAGCACAAAGGGAACATGTTGCAGGGGAAACTTTTACTCTGGTTTCTCAGTCTGTTTCCTAGTGCCGGTTTGAAGTTCCTGCACTTTTTACTGTAAAACCGAGTTGGAGCTAGTAGCTCCCCATATATATGTACGGAGTGGTGTTTGCAACTGAAAAGAAACTTTGTGTTCCCAACAAGCTAGGTGAAGGACGGCTTTCACACACACTTATCTCTCAGAACTGAGCATGTGGAGAGACGTTCGTTCATCTAGCACAAAGGGAACGGGTTGCAGGAGAAACTATTACTCTGGTTTCTCAGTCTGTTTCCTAGGGCCTTTTTGAAGTTCCTGCAGTTTCACTGTAAAACCGAGTTGGAGCAAGTACTTCCCCATATATATGTATGGAGTGGAGTTTGCAACTGAAAAGAAACTTTGTGTTCCCAAAAAGCTAGGTGAAGTACGGCTATCACACACACTTATCTTAGAACTGAGCATGTGGAGAGACGTTCGTTCATATAGCAAAAATGGAACGGGTTGCAGTAGAAACTTTTACTCTGGTTTCTCAGTCTGTTTCCTAGTGCCGGTTTGAAGTTCCTTCAGTTTTCACTGTAAAACCGAGTTGGAGCATGTACCTCCCCATATATATGTATGGAGTGGATTTTGCAACTGAAAAGAAACTTTGTGTTCCCAAAAAGCTAGGTGAAGTACGGATTTCACACACACTTATCTTATAACTGAGCATGTGGAGAGGCGTTCGTTCATCTAGCACAAAGGGAACGTGTTGCAGGAGAAATTTTACTCTGGTTTCTCAGTCTGTTTCCTAGTGCCGGTTTGAAGTTCCTGCAGTTTTCACTGTAAAACCGAGTTGGAGCTAGTACCTCCCCATATATATGTACGGAGTGGAGTTTGCAACTGAAAAGAAACTTTGTGTTCCCAACAAGCTAGGTGAAGGACGGCTTTCAGACACACTTATCTCTCAGATCTGAGCATGTGGAGAGAGGTTCGTTCATCTAGCACAAAGGGAACGTGTTGCAGGAGAAACTTTTACTCTGGATTGTCAGTCTGTTTCCTAGTGCCGGTTTGATGTTCCTGCAGTTTTCTCTGTAAAACAGATTTGGAGCTAGTACCAACCCATATATATGTATGGAGTGGTGTTTGCAACTGAAAAGAAACTTTGTGTTCACAACAAGCTAGGTGAAGGACGGCATTCACACAGTCTTATCTCTCAGAACTGAGCATGTGGAGAGACGTTCGTTCATCTAGCACAAAGGGAACGGGTTGCAGGAGAAACTTTTACTCTGATTTCTCAGTCTGTTTCCTAGTGCCGGTTTGAAGTTCCTGCACTTTTTACTGTAAAACCGAGTTGGAGCTAGTACCTCCCCATATATATGTAGGGAGTGGTGTTTGCAACTGAAAAGAAACTTTGTGTTCCCAACAAGCTAGGTGAAGGACGGCTTTCACACGCACTTATCTCTCAGAACTGAGCATGTGGAGAGACGTTCGTTCATCTAGCACAAAGGGAATGGGTTGCAGGAGAAACTATTACTCTGATTTCTCAGTCTGTTTCCTAGGGCCTTTTTGAAGTTCCTGCAGTTTTCACTGTAAAACCGAGTTTTAGCAAGTACCTCCCCATATATATGTATGGAGTGGAGTTTGCAACTGAAAAGAAACTTTGTGTTCCCAAAAAGCTAGGTGAAGTACGGCTTTCACACACACTTATCTTGGAACTGAGCATGTGGAGAGACGTTAGTTCATCTAGCCAAATGGAACGGGTTGCAGTAGAAACTTTTACTCTGGTTTCTCAGTCTGTTTCCTAGTGCCGGTTTGAAGTTCCTGCAGTTTTCACTGTAAAACCGAGTTGGAGCTAGTACCAACCCATATATATGTATGGAGTGGAGTTTGCAACTGAAAAGCAACTTTGTGTTCCCGACAAGCTAGGTGAAGGACGGCTTTCACACACACTTATCTCTCAGAACTGAGCATGTGGAGAGACGTTCGTTCATCTAGCACAAAGGGAACGGGTTGTAGGAGAAACTTTTACTCTGGTTTCTCAGTCTGTTTCCTAGTGCCGGTTTGAAGTTCCTGCAGTTTTCACTGTAAAACCGAGTTGGAGCTAGTACCAATCCATATATATGTATGGAGTGGAGTTTGCAACTGAAAAGAAACTTTGTGTTCCCAAAAAGCTAGGTGAAGCAAGGCTTTCACACACACTTATCTCTCAGAACTGAGCATGTGGAGAGACTTTCGTTCATCTAGCACAAAGGGAACGGGTTGTAGGAGAAACTTTTACTCTGGTTTCTCAGTCTGTTTCCTAGTGCCTTTTTGAAGTTCCTGCAGTTTTCACTGTAAAACCGAGTTGGAGCATGTACCTCCCCATATATATGTATGGAGTGGAGTTTGCAACTGAAAAGAAAATTTGTGTTCCCAAAAAGCTAGGTGAAGTACGGATTTCACACACACTTATCTTATAACTGAGCATGTGGAGAGACGTTCGTTCATCTAGCACAAAGGGAACGTGTTGCAGGAGAAATTTTACTCTGGTTTCTCAGTCTGTTTCCTAGTGGTGGTTTGAAGTTCCTGCAGTTTTCATTGTAAAACCGATTTGGAGCTAGTACCTACCCATATATATGTACGGAGTGGAGTTTGCAACTGAAAATAAACTTTGTGTTCCCAACAAGCGAGGTGAAGGTCGGCTTTCACACACACTTATCTCTCAGAACTGAGCATGTGGAGAGACGTTCGTTCATCTAGCACAAAGGGAACGGGTTGCAGGAGAAACTTTTACTCTGGTTTCTCAGCCTGTTTCCTAGTGCCGGTTTGATGTTCCTGCAGTTTTCACTGTAAAACAGATTTGGAGCTATTACCTCCCCATATATATGTATGGAGTGGAGTTTGCAACTGAAAAGAAACTTTGTGTTCCCTACAAGCTTGGTGAAGGACGGCTTGCACACACACTTATCTCTCAGAACTGAGCATGTGGAGAGACGTTCGTTCATGTAGCACAAAGGGAACGGGTTGCAGGAGAAACTTTTTCTATGGTTTCTCAGTCTGTTTCCTAGTGCCGGTTTGAAGTTCCTGCAGTTTCACTGTAAATCCGATTTGGATCTAGTACCTCCCCATATATATGTATGGAGTGGAGTTTGCAACTGAAAAGCAACTTTGTGTTCCCAACAAGCGAGGTGAAGGACGGCTTTCAGACACACTTATCTCTCAGATCTGAGCATGTGGAGAGAGGTTCGTTCATCTAGCACAAAGGGAACGGGTTGCAGGAGAAACTTTTACTCTGGATTGTCAGTCTGTTTCCTAGTGCCGGTTTGATGTTCCTGCAGTTTTCTCTGTAAAACAGATTTGGAGCTAGTACCAACCCATATATATGTATGGAGTGGTGTTTGCAACTGAAAAGAAACTTTGTGTTCACAACAAGCTAGGTGAAGTACGGCATTCACACAGTCTTATCTCTCAGAACTGAGCATGTGGAGAGACGTTCGTTCATCTAGCACAAAGGGAACGGGATGCAGGAGAAACTTTTACTCTGGTTTCTCAGTCTGTTTCCTAGTGCCGGTTTGAAGTTCCTGCAGTTTTCACTGTAAAACCGAGTTGGAGCATGTACCTCCCCATATATATGTATGGAGTGGAGTTTGCAACTGAAAAGAAACTTTGTGTTCCCAAAAAGCTAGGTGAAGGACGGCTTTCACACACACTTATCTTATAACTGAGCATGTGGAGAGACGTTCGTTCATCTAGCACAAAAGGAACGGGTTGCAGTAGAAACTTTTACTCTGGTTTCTCAGGCTTTTTCCTAGTGCCGGTTTGAAGTTCCTGCAGTTTTCACTGTAAAACCGAGTTGGTGCTAGTACCAACCCATATATATGTATGGAGTGGAGTTTGCAACTGAAAAGCAACTTTGTGTTCCCGACAAGCTAGGTGAAGGACGGCTTTCACACACACTTATCTCTCAGAACTGAGCATGTGGAGAGACGTTCATTCATCTAGCACAAAGGGAACGGGTTGCAGGAGAAACTTTTACTCTGGTTTCTCAGTCTGTTTCCTAGTGCCGGTTTGAAGTTCCTGCAGTTTTCACTGTAAAACCGGGTTGGAGCTAGTACCTCCCCATATATATATACGGAGTGGAGTTTGCAAGTGAAAAGAAACTTTGTGTTCCCAACAAGATAGGTGAAGTACGGCTTTCACACACACTTATCTCTCAGAACTGAGCATGTGGAGAGACGTTCGTTCATCTAGCACAAAGGGAACGGGTTGCAGGTGAAACTTTTACTCTGGTTTCTCAGTCTGTTTCCTAGTGCCTTTTTGAAGTTCCTGCAGTTTTCACTGTAAAACCGAGTTGGAGCTAGTAACTCTCCATATATATGTATGGATTGGAGTTTACAACTGAAAAGAAACTATGTTTTCACAACAAGCTAGGTGAAGGACGGCTTTCACACACACTTATCTCTCAGAACTGAGCATGTGGAGAGACGTTCGTTCATCTAGCACAAAGGGAACGGGTTGCAGGAGAAACTATTACTCTGGTTTCTCAGTCTGTTTCCTAGGGCCTTTTTGAAGTTCCTGCAGTTTCACTGTAAAACCGAGTTGGAGCAAGTACTTCCCCATATATATGTATGGAGTGGAGTTTGCAACTGAAAAGAAACTTTGTGTTCCCAAAAAGCTAGGTGAAGTACGGCTATCACACACACTTATCTTAGAACTGAGCATGTGGAGAGACGTTCGTTCATATAGCAAAAATGGAACGGGTTGCAGTAGAAACTTTTACTCTGGTTTCTCAGTCTGTTTCCTAGTGCCGGTTTGAAGTTCCTTCAGTTTTCACTGTAAAACCGAGTTGGAGCATGTACCTCCCCATATATATGTATGGAGTGGATTTTGCAACTGAAAAGAAACTTTGTGTTCCCAAAAAGCTAGGTGAAGTACGGATTTCACACACACTTATCTTATAACTGAGCATGTGGAGAGGCGTTCGTTCATCTAGCACAAAGGGAACGTGTTGCAGGAGAAATTTTACTCTGGTTTCTCAGTCTGTTTCCTAGTGCCGGTTTGAAGTTCCTGCAGTTTTCACTGTAAAACCGAGTTGGAGCTAGTACCTCCCCATATATATGTACGGAGTGGAGTTTGCAACTGAAAAGAAACTTTGTGTTCCCAACAAGCTAGGTGAAGGACGGCTTTCAGACACACTTATCTCTCAGATCTGAGCATGTGGAGAGAGGTTCGTTCATCTAGCACAAAGGGAACGTGTTGCAGGAGAAACTTTTACTCTGGATTGTCAGTCTGTTTCCTAGTGCCGGTTTGATGTTCCTGCAGTTTTCTCTGTAAAACAGATTTGGAGCTAGTACCAACCCATATATATGTATGGAGTGGTGTTTGCAACTGAAAAGAAACTTTGTGTTCACAACAAGCTAGGTGAAGGACGGCATTCACACAGTCTTATCTCTCAGAACTGAGCATGTGGAGAGACGTTCGTTCATCTAGCACAAAGGGAACGGGTTGCAGGAGAAACTTTTACTCTGATTTCTCAGTCTGTTTCCTAGTGCCGGTTTGAAGTTCCTGCACTTTTTACTGTAAAACCGAGTTGGAGCTAGTACCTCCCCATATATATGTAGGGAGTGGTGTTTGCAACTGAAAAGAAACTTTGTGTTCCCAACAAGCTAGGTGAAGGACGGCTTTCACACGCACTTATCTCTCAGAACTGAGCATGTGGAGAGACGTTCGTTCATCTAGCACAAAGGGAATGGGTTGCAGGAGAAACTATTACTCTGATTTCTCAGTCTGTTTCCTAGGGCCTTTTTGAAGTTCCTGCAGTTTTCACTGTAAAACCGAGTTTTAGCAAGTACCTCCCCATATATATGTATGGAGTGGAGTTTGCAACTGAAAAGAAACTTTGTGTTCCCAAAAAGCTAGGTGAAGTACGGCTTTCACACACACTTATCTTGGAACTGAGCATGTGGAGAGACGTTAGTTCATCTAGCCAAATGGAACGGGTTGCAGTAGAAACTTTTACTCTGGTTTCTCAGTCTGTTTCCTAGTGCCGGTTTGAAGTTCCTGCAGTTTTCACTGTAAAACCGAGTTGGAGCTAGTACCAACCCATATATATGTATGGAGTGGAGTTTGCAACTGAAAAGCAACTTTGTGTTCCCGACAAGCTAGGTGAAGGACGGCTTTCACACACACTTATCTCTCAGAACTGAGCATGTGGAGAGACGTTCGTTCATCTAGCACAAAGGGAACGGGTTGTAGGAGAAACTTTTACTCTGGTTTCTCAGTCTGTTTCCTAGTGCCGGTTTGAAGTTCCTGCAGTTTTCACTGTAAAACCGAGTTGGAGCTAGTACCAATCCATATATATGTATGGAGTGGAGTTTGCAACTGAAAAGAAACTTTGTGTTCCCAAAAAGCTAGGTGAAGCAAGGCTTTCACACACACTTATCTCTCAGAACTGAGCATGTGGAGAGACTTTCGTTCATCTAGCACAAAGGGAACGGGTTGTAGGAGAAACTTTTACTCTGGTTTCTCAGTCTGTTTCCTAGTGCCTTTTTGAAGTTCCTGCAGTTTTCACTGTAAAACCGAGTTGGAGCATGTACCTCCCCATATATATGTATGGAGTGGAGTTTGCAACTGAAAAGAAAATTTGTGTTCCCAAAAAGCTAGGTGAAGTACGGATTTCACACACACTTATCTTATAACTGAGCATGTGGAGAGACGTTCGTTCATCTAGCACAAAGGGAACGTGTTGCAGGAGAAATTTTACTCTGGTTTCTCAGTCTGTTTCCTAGTGGTGGTTTGAAGTTCCTGCAGTTTTCATTGTAAAACCGATTTGGAGCTAGTACCTACCCATATATATGTACGGAGTGGAGTTTGCAACTGAAAATAAACTTTGTGTTCCCAACAAGCGAGGTGAAGGTCGGCTTTCACACACACTTATCTCTCAGAACTGAGCATGTGGAGAGACGTTCGTTCATCTAGCACAAAGGGAACGGGTTGCAGGAGAAACTTTTACTCTGGTTTCTCAGCCTGTTTCCTAGTGCCGGTTTGATGTTCCTGCAGTTTTCACTGTAAAACAGATTTGGAGCTATTACCTCCCCATATATATGTATGGAGTGGAGTTTGCAACTGAAAAGAAACTTTGTGTTCCCTACAAGCTTGGTGAAGGACGGCTTGCACACACACTTATCTCTCAGAACTGAGCATGTGGAGAGACGTTCGTTCATGTAGCACAAAGGGAACGGGTTGCAGGAGAAACTTTTTCTATGGTTTCTCAGTCTGTTTCCTAGTGCCGGTTTGAAGTTCCTGCAGTTTCACTGTAAATCCGATTTGGATCTAGTACCTCCCCATATATATGTATGGAGTGGAGTTTGCAACTGAAAAGCAACTTTGTGTTCCCAACAAGCGAGGTGAAGGACGGCTTTCAGACACACTTATCTCTCAGATCTGAGCATGTGGAGAGAGGTTCGTTCATCTAGCACAAAGGGAACGGGTTGCAGGAGAAACTTTTACTCTGGATTGTCAGTCTGTTTCCTAGTGCCGGTTTGATGTTCCTGCAGTTTTCTCTGTAAAACAGATTTGGAGCTAGTACCAACCCATATATATGTATGGAGTGGTGTTTGCAACTGAAAAGAAACTTTGTGTTCACAACAAGCTAGGTGAAGTACGGCATTCACACAGTCTTATCTCTCAGAACTGAGCATGTGGAGAGACGTTCGTTCATCTAGCACAAAGGGAACGGGATGCAGGAGAAACTTTTACTCTGGTTTCTCAGTCTGTTTCCTAGTGCCGGTTTGAAGTTCCTGCAGTTTTCACTGTAAAACCGAGTTGGAGCATGTACCTCCCCATATATATGTATGGAGTGGAGTTTGCAACTGAAAAGAAACTTTGTGTTCCCAAAAAGCTAGGTGAAGGACGGCTTTCACACACACTTATCTTATAACTGAGCATGTGGAGAGACGTTCGTTCATCTAGCACAAAAGGAACGGGTTGCAGTAGAAACTTTTACTCTGGTTTCTCAGGCTTTTTCCTAGTGCCGGTTTGAAGTTCCTGCAGTTTTCACTGTAAAACCGAGTTGGTGCTAGTACCAACCCATATATATGTATGGAGTGGAGTTTGCAACTGAAAAGCAACTTTGTGTTCCCGACAAGCTAGGTGAAGGACGGCTTTCACACACACTTATCTCTCAGAACTGAGCATGTGGAGAGACGTTCATTCATCTAGCACAAAGGGAACGGGTTGCAGGAGAAACTTTTACTCTGGTTTCTCAGTCTGTTTCCTAGTGCCGGTTTGAAGTTCCTGCAGTTTTCACTGTAAAACCGGGTTGGAGCTAGTACCTCCCCATATATATATACGGAGTGGAGTTTGCAAGTGAAAAGAAACTTTGTGTTCCCAACAAGATAGGTGAAGTACGGCTTTCACACACACTTATCTCTCAGAACTGAGCATGTGGAGAGACGTTCGTTCATCTAGCACAAAGGGAACGGGTTGCAGGTGAAACTTTTACTCTGGTTTCTCAGTCTGTTTCCTAGTGCCTTTTTGAAGTTCCTGCAGTTTTCACTGTAAAACCGAGTTGGAGCTAGTAACTCTCCATATATATGTATGGATTGGAGTTTACAACTGAAAAGAAACTATGTTTTCACAACAAGCTAGGTGAAGGACGGCTTTCACACACACTTATCTCTCAGAACTGAGCTTGTGGAGAGACGTTCGTTCAACTAGCACAAAGGGAACGGGTTGCAGGAGATACTTTTACTCTGGTTTCTCAGTCTGTTTCCTAGTGCCGGTTTGATGTTCCTGCAGTTTTCACTGTAAAACAGAGTTGGAGCTAGTACCAACCCATATATATGTATGGAGTGGTGTTTGCAACTGAAAAGAAACTTTGTGTTCCCAACAAGCTAGGTGAAGTACGGGTTTCACACACACTAATTTCTCAGAACTGAGCATGTGGAGAGACGTTCGTTCATCTAGCACAAAGGGAACAGGTTGCAGGAGAAACTTTTACTCTGGTTTCTCAGTCTGTTTCCTAGTGCCGGTTTGAAGTTCCTGCACTTTTTACTGTAAAACCGAGTTGGAGCTAGTACCTCCCCATATATATGTACGGAGTGGTGTTTGCAACTGAAAAGAAACTTTGTGTTCCCAATAAGCTAGGTGAAGGACGGCTTTCACACACACTTATCTCTCAGAACTGAGCATATGGTGAGACGTTCGTTCATCTAGCACAAAGGGAACGGGTTGCAGGAGAAACTATTACTCTGGTTTCTCAGTCTGTTTCCTAGGGCCTTTTTGAAGTTCCTGCAGTTTTCACTGTAAAACCGAGTTGGAGCAAGTACTTCCCCATATATATGTATGGAGTGGAGTTTGCAACTGAAAAGAAACTTTGTGATCAAAAAAAGCTAGGTGAAGTACGGCTTTCACACACACTTATCTTAGAACTGAGCATGTGGAGAGACGTTCGTTCATCTAGCACAAAGGGAACGGGTTGCATTAGAAACTTTTACTCTGGTTTCTCAGTCTGTTTCCTAGTGCCGGTTTGAAGTTCCTGCAGTTTTCACTGTAAAACCGATTTAGAGCTAGTACCTCCCCATATATATATACTGAGTGGAGTTTGCAACTGAAAAGAAACTTTGTGTTCCCGACAAGCTATGTGAAGGACGGCTTTCACACACACTTATCTCTCAGAACTGAGCATGTGGAGAGACGTTCGTTCATCTAGCACAAAGGGAACGTGTTGCAGGAGAAATTTTACTATGGTTTCTCAGTCTGTTTCCTAGTGCCGGTTTGATGTTCCTGCAGTTTTCTCTGTAAAACAGAGTTGGAGCTAGTACCAACCCATATATATGTACGGAGTGGTGTTTGCAACTGAAAAGAAACTTTGTGTTCACAACAAGCTAGGTGAAGGACGGCTTTCACACACACTTATCTCTCAGAACTGAGCATGTGGAGAGACGTTCGTTCATCTAGCACAAAGGGATCGGGTTGTGGAGAAACTTTTACTCTGGTTTCTCAGTCTGTTTCCTAGTGCCTTTTTGAAGTTCCTGCAGTTTTCACTGTAAAACCGAGTTGGAGCATGTACCTCCCCATATATATGTATGGAGTGGGGTTTGCAACTGAAAAGAAACTTTGTGTTCCCAAAAAGCTAGGTGAAGTACGGATTTCACACACACTTATCTTATAACTGAGCATGTGGAGAGACGTTCGTTCATCTAGCACAAAGGGAACGTGTTGCAGGAGAAATTTTACTCTGGTTTCTCAGTCTGTTTCCTAGTGCCGGTTTGAAGTTCCTGCAGTTTTCACTGTAAAACCGAGTTGGAACTAGTACCACCCCTTATATATGTACGGAGTGGAGTTTGCAACTGAAAATAAACTTTGTGTTCCCAACAAGCTAGGTGAAGGTCGGCTTTCACACACACTTATCTCTCAGAACTGAGCATGTGGAGAGACGTTCGTTCATCTAGCACAAAGGGAACGGGTTGCAGGAGAAACTTTTACTCTGGTTTCTCAGTCTGTTTCCTAGTGCCGGTTTGAAGTTCCTGCACTTTTTACTGTAAAACCGAGTTGGAGCTAGTACCTCCCCATATATATGTACGGAGTGGTGTTTGCAACTGAAAAGAAACTTTGTGTTCCCAACAAGCTAGGTGAAGGACGGCTTTCACACACACTTATCTCTCAGAACTGAGCATGTGAAGAGACGTTCGTTCATCTAGCAGAAAGGGAACGGGTTGTAGGAGAAACTTTTACTATTGTTTCTCAGTCTGTTTCCTAGTGCCTTTTTGAAGTTCCTGCAGTTTTCACTGTAAAACCGAGTTGGAGCATGTACCTCCCCATATATATGTATGGAGTGGAGTTTGCAACTGAAAAGAAACTTTGTGTTCCCAAAAAGCTAGGTGAAGTACGGATTTCACACACACTTATCTTATAACTGAGCATGTGGAGAGACGTTCGTTCATCTAGCACAAAGGGAACGTGTTGCAGGAGAAATTTTACTCTGGTTTCTCAGTCTGTTTCCTAGTGCCGGTTTGAAGTTCCTGCAGTTTTCACTGTAAAACCGAGTTGGAGCTAGTACCTCCCCATATATATGTACGGAGTGGAGTTTGCAACTGAAAATAAACTTTGTGTTCCCAACAAGCTAGGTGAAGGTCGGCTTTCACACACACATATCTCTCAGAACTGAGCATGTGGAGAGACGTTCGTTCATCTAGCACAAAGGGAACGGGTTGCAGGAGAAACTTTAACTCTGGTTTCTCAGCCTGTTTCCTAGTGCCGGTTTGATGTTCCTGCAGTTTTCACTGTAAAACCGAGTTGAAGCATGTACTTCCCCATATATATGTATATAGTGGAGTTTGCAACTGAAAAGAAACTTTGTGATCAAAAAAAGCTTGGTGAAGTACGGCTTTCACACACATTTATCTTAGAACTGAGCATGTGGAGAGACGTTCGTTCATCTAGCACAAAGGGAACGGGTTGCATTAGAAACTTTTACTCTGGTTTCTCAGTCTGTTTCCTAGTGCCGGTTTGAAGTTCCTGCAGTTTTCACTGTAAAACCGAGTTGGAGCTAGTACCTCCCCATATATATATACTGAGTGGAGTTTGCAACTGAAAAGAAACTTTGTGTTCCCGACAAGCTATGTGAAGGACGGCTTTCACACACACTTATCTCTCAGAACTGAGCATGTGGAGAGACTTTCGTTCATCTAGCACAAAGGGAACGTGTTGCAGGAGAAATTTTACTCTGGTTTCTCAGTCTGTTTCCTAGTGCCGGTTTGATGTTCCTGCAGTTTTCTCTGTAAAACAGAGTTGGAGCTAGTACCAACCCATATATATGTATGGAGTGGTGTTTGCAACTGAAAAGAAACTTTGTGTTCCCAACAAGCTAAGTGAAGGACGGCTTTCACACACACTTATCTCTCAGAACTGAGCATGTGAAGAGACGTTCGTTCATCTAGCACAAAGGGAACGGGTTGCAGGAGAAACTATTACTCTGGTTTCTCAGTCTGTTTCCTAGGGCCTTTTTGAAGTTCCTGCAGTTTTCACTGTAAAACCGAGTTGGAGCAAGTACCTCCCCATATATTTATGGAGTGGAGTTTGCAACTGAAAAGAAACTTTGTGTTCCCAAAAAGCTAGGTGAAGTACGGCTATCACACACACTTATCTTAGAACTGAGCATGTGGAGAGACGTTCGTTCATCTAGCAAAAATGGAACGGGTTGCAGTAGAAACTTTTACTCTGGTTTCTCAGTCTGTTTCCTAGTGCCGGTTTGAAGTTCCTTCAATTTTCACTGTAAAACCGAGTTGGAGCATGTACCTCCCCATATATATGTATGGAGTGGAGTTTGCAACTGAAAAGAAACTTTGTGTTCCCATAAAGCTAGGTGAAGTACGGATTTCACACACACTTATCTTATAACTGAGCATGTGGAGAGACGTTCGTTCATCTAGCACAAAGGGAACGGGTTGCAGGAGAAATTTTACTCTGGTTTCTCAGTCTGTTTCCTAGTGCCGGTTTGAAGTTCCTGCAGTTTTCACTGTAAAACCGAGTTGGAGCTAGTACCTCCCCATATATATGTACGGAATGGAGTTTGCAACTGAAAAGAAACTTTGTGTTCCCAACAAGCTAGGTGAAGGACGGCTTTCAGACACACTTACCTCTCAGATCTGAGCATGTGGAGAGAGGTTCGTTCATCTAGCACAAAGGGAACGGGTTGCAGGAGAAACTTTTACTCTGGTTTCTCAGTCTGTTTCCTAGTGCCGGTTTGATGTTCCTGCAGTTTTCTCTGTAAAACAGATTTGGAGCTAGTACCAACCCATATATATGTATGGAGTGGTGTTTGCAACTGAAAAGAAACTTTGTGTTCACAACAAGCTAGGTGAAGTACGGCATTCACACAGTCTTATCTCTCAGAACTGAGCATGTGGAGAGACGTTCGTTCATCTAGCACAAAGGGAACGGGTTGCAGGAGAAACTTTTACTCTGATTTCTCAGTCTGTTTCCTAGTGCCGGTTTGAAGTTCCTGCACTTTTTACTGTAAAACCGAGTTGGAGCTAGTACCTCCCCATATATATGTACGGAATGGTGTTTGCAACTGAAAAGAAACTTTGTGTTCCCAACAAGCTAGGTGAAGTACGGCTTTCACACACACTTATCTTAGAACTGAGCATGTAGAGAGACGTTCGTTCATCTAGCCAAATGGAACGGGTTGCAGTAGAAACTTTTACTCTGGTTTCTCAGTCTGTTTCCTAGTGCCGGTTTGAAGTTCCTGCAGTTTTCACTGTAAAACCGAGTTGGAGCATGTACCTCCCCATATATATGTATGGAGTGGATTTTGCAACTGAAAAGAAACTTTGTGTTCCCAAAAAGCTAGGTGAAGTACGGCTTTCACACACACTTATCTTATAACTGAGCATGTGGAGAGACGTTCGTTCATCTAGCACAAAGGGAACGGGTTGCAGTAGAAACTTTTACTCTGGTTTCTCAGGCTTTTTCCTAGTGCCGGTTTGAAGTTCCTGCAGTTTTCACTGTAAAACCGAGTTGGAGCTAGTACCAACCCATATATATGTATGGAGTGGAGTTTGCAACTGAAAAGCAACTTTGTGTTCCCGACAAGCTAGTTGAAGGACGGCTTTCACACGCACTTATCACTCAGAACTGAGCATGTGGAGAGACGTTCGTTCATCTAGCACAAAGGGAACGGGTTGCAGTAGAAACTATTACTCTGGTTTCTCAGTCTGTTTCCTAGGGCCTTTTTGAAGTTCCTGCAGTTTTCACTGTAAAACCGAGTTGGAGCAAGTACCTCCCCATATATATGTATGGAGTGGAGTTTGCAACTGAAAAGAAACTTTGTGTTCCCTAAAAGCTAGCTGAAGTACGGCTTTCACACACACTTATCTTAGAACTGAGCATGTGGAGAGACGTTCGTTCATCTAGCCAAATGGAACGGGTTGCAGTAGAAACTTTTACTCTGGTTTCTCAGTCTGTTTCCTAGTGCCGGTTTGAAGTTCCTGCAGTTATCACTGTAAAACCGAGTTGGAGCATGTACCTCCCCATATATATGTATGGAGTGGAGTTTGCAACTGAAAAGAAACTTTGTGTTCCCAAAAAGCTAGGTGAAGTACGGCTTTCACACACACTTATCTTATAACTGAGCATGTGGAGAGACGTTCGTTCATCTAGAACAAAGGGAACGGGTTGCAGTAGAAACTTTTACTCTGGTTTCTCAGGCTTTTTCCTAGTGCCGGTTTGAAGTTCCTGCAGTTTTCACTGTAAAACCGAGTTGGAGCTAGTACCAACCCATATATATGTATGGAGTGGAGTTTGCAACTGAAAAGCAACTTTGTGTTCCCGACAAGCTATGTGAAGGACGGCTTTCACACACACTTATCTCTCAGAACTGAGCATGTGGAGAGACGTTCGTTCATCTAGCACAAAGGGAACGGTTTGTAGGAGAAACTTTTACTCTGGTTTCTCAGTCTGTTTCCTAGTGCCGGTTTGTAGTTCCTGCAGTTTTCACTGTAAAACCGAGTTGGAGCTAGTACCAATCCATATATATGTATGGAGTGGAGTTTGCAACTGAAAAGAAACTTTGTGTTCCCAAAAAGCTAGGTGAAGCAAGGCTTTCACACACACTTATCTCTCAGAACTGAGCATGTGGAGAGACTTTCGTTCATCTAGCACAAAGGGAACGGGTTGTAGGAGAAACTTTTACTCTGGTTTCTCAGTCTGTTTCCTAGTGCCTTTTTGAAGTTCCTGCAGTTTTCACTGTAAAACCGAGTTGGAGCATGTACCTCCCCATATATATGTATGGATTGGAGTTTGCAACTGAAAAGAAACTTTGTGTTCCCAAAAAGCTAGGTGAAGTACGGATTTCACACACACTTATCTTATAACTGAGCATGTGGAGAGACGTTCGTTCATCTAGCACAAAGGGAACGTGTTGCAGGAGAAATTTTACTCTGGTTTCTCAGTCTGTTTCCTAGTGCCGGTTTGAAGTTCCTGCAGTTTTCACTGTAAAACCGATTTGGAGCTAGTACCTACCCATATATATGTACGGAGTGGAGTTTGCAACTGAAAATAAATTTTGTGTTCCCAATAAGCGAGGTGAAGGTCGGCTTTCACACACACTTATCTCTCAGAACTGAGCATGTGGAGAGACGTTCGTTCATCTAGCACAAAGGGAACGTGTTGCAGGAGAAACTTTTACTCTGGTATCTCAGCCTGTTTCCTAGTGCCGGTTTGATGTTCCTGCAGTTTTCACTGTAAAACCGATTTGGAGCTATTACCTCCCCATATATATGTATGGAGTGGAGTTTGCAACTGAAAAGAAACTTTGTGTTCCCTACAAGCTTGGTGAAGGACGGCTTGCACACACACTTATCTCTCAGAACTGAGCATGTGGAGAGACGTTCGTTCATGTAGCACAAAGGGAACGGGTTGCAGGAGAAACTTTTTCTATGGTTTCTCAGTCTGTTTCCTAGTGCCGGTTTGAAGTTCCTGCAGATTCACTGTAAAACCGATTTGGAGCTAGTACCTCCCCATATATATGTATGGAGTGGAGTTTGCAACTGAAAAGCAACTTTGTGTTCCCAACAAGCGAGGTGAAGGACGGCTTTCAGACACACTTATCTCTCAGACCTGAGCATGTGGAGAGAGGTTCGTTCATCTAGCACAAAGGGAACGGGTTGCAGGAGAAACTTTTACTCTGAATTGTCAGTCTGTTTCCTAGTGCCGGTTTGATGTTCCTGCAGTTTTCTCTGTAAAAGAGATTTGGAGCTAGTACCAACCCATATATATGTATGGAGTGGTGTTTGCAACTGAAAAGAAACTTTGTGTTCACAACAAGCTAGGTGAAGGACGGCATTCACACAGTCTTATCTCTCAGAACTGAGCATGTGGAGAGACGTTCGTTCATCTAGCACAAAGGGAACGGGATGCAGGAGAAACTTTTACTCTGGTTTCTCAGTCTGTTTCCTAGTGCCGGTTTGAAGTTCCTGCACTTTTTACTGTAAAACCGAGTTGGAGCTAGTACCTCCCCATATATATGTACGGAGTGGTGTTTGCAAGTGAAAAGAAACTTTGTGTTCCCAACAAGCTAGGTGAAGGACGGCTTTCACACACACTTATCTCTCAGAACTGAGCATGTGGAGAGACGTTCGTTCATCTAGCACAAAGGGAACGGGTTGCAGGAGAAACTATTACTCTGGTTTCTCAGTCTGTTTCCTAGGGCCTTTTTGAAGTTCCTGCAGTTTTCACTGTAAAACCGAGTTGGAGCAAGTACCTCCCCATATATATGTATGGAGTGGAGTTTGCAACTGAAAAGAAACTTTGTGTTCCCAAAAAGCTAGTTGAAGTACGGCTTTCACACACACTTATCTTAGAACTGAGCATGTGGAGAGACGTTCGTTCATCTAGCACAAATGGAACGGGTTGCAGTAGAAACTTTTACTCTGGTTTCTCAGTCTGTTTCCTAGTGCCGGTTTGAAGTTCCTGCAGTTTTCACTGTAAAACCGAGTTGGAGCATGTACCTCCCCATATATATGTATGGAGTGGAGTTTGCAACTGAAAAGAAACTTTGTGTTCCCAAAAAGCTAGGTGAAGTACGGCTTTCACACACACTTATCTTATAACTGAGCATGTGGAGAGACGTTCGTTCATCTAGCACAAAGGGAACGGGTTGCAGTAGAAACTTTTACTCTGGTTTCTCAGGCTTTTTCCTAGTGCCGGTTTGAAGTTCCTGCAGTTTTCACTGTAAAACCGAGTTGGTGCTAGTACCAACCCATATATATGTATGGCGTGGAGTTTGCAACTGAAAAGCAACTTTGTGTTCCCGACAAGCTAGGTGAAGGACGGCTTTCACACACACTTATCTCTCAGAACTGAGCATGTGGAGAGACGTTCATTCATCTAGCACAAAGGGAACGGGTTGCAGGAGAAACTTTTACTCTGGTTTCTCAGTCTGTTTCCTAGTGCCGGTTTGAAGTTCCTGCAGTTTTCACTGTAAAACCGGGTTGGAGCTAGTACCTCCCCATATATATATACGGAGTGGAGTTTGCAAGTGAAAAGAAACTTTGTGTTCCCAACAAGATAGGTGAAGTACGGCTTTCACACACACTTATCTCTCAGAACTGAGCATGTGGAGAGACGTTCGTTCATCTAGCACAAAGGGAACGGGTTGCAGGTGAAACTTTTACTCTGGTTTCTCAGTCTGTTTCCTAGTGCCTTTTTGAAGTTCCTGCAGTTTTCACTGTAAAACCGAGTTGGAGCTAGTAACTCTCCATATATATGTATGGATTGGAGTTTACAACTTAAAAGAAACTATGTTTTCACAACAAGCTAGGTGAAGGACAGCTTTCACACACACTTATCTTTCAGAACTGAGCTTGTGGAGAGACGTTCGTTCAACTAGCACAAAGGGAACGGGTTGCAGGAGATACTTTTACTCTGGTTTCTCAGTCTGTTTCCTAGTGCCGGTTTGAAGTTCCTGCAGTTTTCACTGTAAAACAGTGTTGGAGCTAGTACCTCCCCATATATATATACGGAGTGGAGTTTGCAAGTGAAAAGAAACTTTGTGTTCCCAACAAGATAGGTGAAGTACGGCTTTCACACACACTTATCTCTCAGAACTGAGCATGTGGAGAGACGTTCGTTCATCTAGCACAAAGGGAACGGGTTGCAGGTGAAACTTTTACTCTGGTTTCTCAGTCTGTTTCCTAGTGCCTTTTTGAAGTTCCTGCAGTTTTCACTGTAAAACCGAGTTGGAGCTAGTAACTCTCCATATATATGTATGGATTGGAGTTTACAACTTAAAAGAAACTATGTTTTCACAACAAGCTAGGTGAAGGACGGCTTTCACACACACTTATCTCTCAGAACTGAGCTTGTGGAGAGACGTTCGTTCAACTAGCACAAAGGGAACGGGTTGCAGGTGATACTTTTACTCTGGTTTCTCAGTCTGTTTCCTAGTGCCGGTTTGAAGTTCCTGCAGTTTTCACTGTAAAACACAGTTGGAGCTAGTACCAACCCATATATATGTATGGAGTGGTGTTTGCAACTGAAAAGAAACTTTGTGTTCCCAACAAGCTAGGTGAAGTACGGGTTTCACACACACTAATTTCTCAGAACTGAGCATGTGGAGAGACGTTCGTTCTTCTAGCACAAAGGGAACAGGTTGCAGGAGAAACTTTTACTCTGGTTTCTCAGTCTGTTTCCTAGTGCCGGTTTGAAGTTCCTGCACTTTTTACTGTAAAACCGAGTTGGAGCTAGTACCTCCCCATATATATGTACGGAGTGGTGTTTGCAACTGAAAAGAAACTTTGTGTTCCCAACAAGCTAGGTGAAGGACGGTTTCACACACACTTATCTCTCAGAACTGAGCATGTGGAGAGACGTTCGTTCATCTAGCACAAAGGGAACGGGTTGCAGGAGAAACTATTACTCTGGTTTCTCAGTCTGTTTCCTAGGGCCTTTTTGAAGTTCCTGCAGTTTTCACTGTAAAACCGAGTTGGAGCAAGTACTTCCCCATATATATGTATGGAGTGGAGTTTGCAACTGAAAAGAAACTTTGTGATCAAAAAAAGCTAGGTGAAGTACGGCTTTCACACACACTTATCTTAGAACTGAGCATGTGGAGAGACGTTCGTTCATCTAGCACAAAGGGAACGGGTTGCATTAGAAACTTTTACTCTGGTTTCTCAGTCTGTTTCCTAGTGCCGGTTTGAAGTTCCTGCAGTTTTCACTGTAAAACAGAGTTGGAGCTAGTACCAACCCATATATATGTATGGAGTGGTGTTTGCAACTGAAAAGAAACTTTGTGTTCCCAACAAGCTAGGTGAAGTACGGGTTTCACACACACTAATTTCTCAGAACTGAGCATGTGGAGAGACGTTCGTTCATCTAGCACAAAGGGAACATGTTGCAGGGGAAACTTTTACTCTGGTTTCTCAGTCTGTTTCCTAGTGCCGGTTTGAAGTTCCTGCACTTTTTACTGTAAAACCGAGTTGGAGCTAGTAGCTCCCCATATATATGTACGGAGTGGTGTTTGCAACTGAAAAGAAACTTTGTGTTCCCAACAAGCTAGGTGAAGGACGGCTTTCACACACACTTATCTCTCAGAACTGAGCATGTGGAGAGACGTTCGTTCATCTAGCACAAAGGGAACGGGTTGCAGGAGAAACTATTACTCTGGTTTCTCAGTCTGTTTCCTAGGGCCTTTTTGAAGTTCCTGCAGTTACACTGTAAAACCGAGTTGGAGCAAGTACTTCCCCATATATATGTATGGAGTGGAGTTTGCAACTGAAAAGAAACTTTGTGTTCCCAAAAAGCTAGGTGAAGTACGGCTATCACACACACTTATCTTAGACCTGAGCATGTGGAGAGACGTTCGTTCATATAGCAAAAATGGAACGGGTTGCAGTAGAAACTTTTACTCTGGTTTCTCAGTCTGTTTCCTAGTGCCGGTTTGAAGTTCCTTCAGTTTTCACTGTAAAACCGAGTTGGAGCATGTACCTCCCCATATATATGTATGGAGTGGATTTTGCAACTGAAAAGAAACTTTGTGTTCCCAAAAAGCTAGGTGAAGTACGGATTTCACACACACTTATCTTATAACTGAGCATGTGGAGAGGCGTTCGTTCATCTAGCACAAAGGGAACGTGTTGCAGGAGAAATTTTACTCTGGTTTCTCAGTCTGTTTCCTAGTGCCGGTTTGAAGTTCCTGCAGTTTTCACTGTAAAACCGAGTTGGAGCTAGTACCTCCCCATATATATGTACGGAGTGGAGTTTGCAACTGAAAAGAAACTTTGTGTTCCCAACAAGCTAGGTGAAGGACGGCTTTCAGACACACTTATCTCTCAGATCTGAGCATGTGGAGAGAGGTTCGTTCATCTAGCACAAAGGGAACGTGTTGCAGGAGAAACTTTTACTCTGGATTGTCAGTCTGTTTCCTAGTGCCGGTTTGATGTTCCTGCAGTTTTCTCTGTAAAACAGATTTGGAGCTAGTACCAACCCATATATATGTATGGAGTGGTGTTTGCAACTGAAAAGAAACTTTGTGTTCACAACAAGCTAGGTGAAGGACGGCATTAACACAGTCTTATCTCTCAGAACTGAGCATGTGGAGAGACGTTCGTTCATCTAGCACAAAGGGAACGGGTTGCAGGAGAAACTTTTACTCTGATTTCTCAGTCTGTTTCCTAGTGCCGGTTTGAAGTTCCTGCACTTTTTACTGTAAACCCGAGTTGGAGCTAGTACCTCCCCATATATATGTAGGGAGTGGTGTTTGCAACTGAAAAGAAACTTTGTGTTCCCAACAAGCTAGGTGAAGGACGGCTTTCACACGCACTTATCTCTCAGAACTGAGCATGTGGAGAGACGTTCGTTCATCTAGCACAAAGGGAATGGGTTGCAGGAGAAACTATTACTCTGATTTCTCAGTCTGTTTCCTAGGGCTTTTTTGAAGTTCCTGCAGTTTTCACTGTAAAACCGAGTTTTAGCAAGTACCTCCCCATATATATGTATGGAGTGGAGTTTGCAACTGAAAAGAAACTTTGTGTTCCCAAAAAGCTAGGTGAAGTACGGCTTTCACACACACTTATCTTGGAACTGAGCATGTGGAGAGACGTTAGTTCATCTAGCCAAATGGAACGGGTTGCAGTAGAAACTTTTACTCTGGTTTCTCAGTCTGTTTCCTAGTGCCGGTTTGAAGTTCCTGCAGTTTTCACTGTAAAACCGAGTTGGAGCTAGTACCCACCCATATATATGTATGGAGTGGAGTTTGGAACTGAAAAGCAACTTTGTGTTCCCGACAAGCTAGGTGAAGGACGGCTTTCACACACACTTATCTCTCAGTACTGAGCATGTGGAGAGACGTTCGTTCATCTAGCACAAAGGGAACGGGTTGTAGGAGAAACTTTTACTCTGGTTTCTCAGTCTGTTTCCTAGTGCCGGTTTGAAGTTCCTGCAGTTTTCACTGTAAAACCGAGTTGGAGCTAGTACCAATCCATATATATGTATTGAGTGGAGTTTGCAACTGAAAAGAAACTTTGTGTTCCCAAAAAGCTAGGTGAAGCAAGGCTTTCACACACACTTATCTCTCAGAACTGAGCATGTGGAGAGACTTTCGTTCATCTAGCACAAAGGGAACGGGTTGTAGGAGAAACTTTTACTCTGGTTTCTCAGTCTGTTTCCTAGTGCCTTTTTGAAGTTCCTGCAGTTTTCACTGTAAAACCGAGTTGGAGCATGTACCTCCCCATATATATGTATGGAGTGGAGTTTGCAACTGAAAAGAAAATTTGTGTTCCCAAAAAGCTAGGTGAAGTACGGATTTCACACACACTTATCTTATAACTGAGCATGTGGAGAGACGTTCGTTCATCTAGCACAAAGGGAACGTGTTGCAGGAGAAATTTTACTCTGGTTTCTCAGTCTGTTTCCTAGTGGTGGTTTGAAGTTCCTGCAGTTTTCAATGTAAAACCGATTTGGAGCTAGTACCTACCCATATATATGTACGGAGTGGAGTTTGCAACTGAAAATAAACTTTGTGTTCCCAACAAGCGAGGTGAAGGTCGGCTTTCACACACACTTATCTCTCAGAACTGAGCATGTGGAGAGACGTTCGTTCATCTAGCAAAAAGGGAACGGGTTGCAGGAGAAACTTTTACTCTGGTTTCTCAGCCTGTTTCCTAGTGCCGGTTTGATGTTCCTGCAGTTTTCACTGTAAAACAGATTTGGAGCTATTACCTCCCCATATATATGTATGGAGTGGGGTTTGCAACTGAAAAGAAACTTTGTGTTCCCTACAAGCTTGGTGAAGGACGGCTTGCACACACACTTATCTCTCAGAACTGAGCATGTGGAGAGACGTTCGTTCATGTAGCACAAAGGGAACGGGTTGCAGGAGAAACTTTTTCTATGGTTTCTCAGTCTGTTTCCTAGTGCCGGTTTGAAGTTCCTGCAGTTTCACTGTAAATCCGATTTGGATCTAGTACCTCCCCATATATATGTATGGAGTGGAGTTTGCAACTGAAAAGCAACTTTGTGTTCCCAACAAGCGAGGTGAAGGACGGCTTTCAGACACACTTATCTCTCAGATCTGAGCATGTGGAGAGAGGTTCGTTCATCTAGCACAAAGGGAACGGTTTGCAGGAGAAACTTTTACTCTGGATTGTCAGTCTGTTTCCTAGTGCCGGTTTGATGTTCCTGCAGTTTTCTCTGTAAAACAGATTTGGAGCTAGTACCAACCCATATATATGTATGGAGTGGTGTTTGCAACTGAAAAGAAACTTTGTGTTCACAACAAGCTAGGTGAAGGACGGCATTCACACAGTCTTATCTCTCAGAACTGAGCATGTGGAGAGACGTTCGTTCATCTAGCACAAAGGGAACGGGATGCAGGAGAAACTTTTACTCTGGTTTCTCAGTCTGTTTCCTAGTGCCGGTTTGAAATTCCTGCAGTTTTCACTGTAAAACCGAGTTGGAGCATGTACCTCCCCATATATATGTATGGAGTGGAGTTTGCAACTGAAAAGAAACTTTGTGTTCCCAAAAAGCTAGGTGAAGGACGGCTTTCACACACACTTATCTTATAACTGAGCATGTGGAGAGACGTTCGTTCATCTAGCACAAAGGGAACGGGTTGCAGTAGAAACTTTTACTCTGGTTTCTCAGGCTTTTTCCTAGTGCCGGTTTGAAGTTCCTGCAGTTTTCACTGTAAAACCGAGTTGGTGCTAGTACCAACCCATATATATGTATGGAGTGGAGTTTGCAACTGAAAAGCAACTTTGTGTTCCCGACAAGCTAGGTGAAGGACGGCTTTCACACACACTTATCTCTCAGAACTGAGCATGTGGAGAGACGTTCATTCATCTAGCACAAAGGGAACGGGTTGCAGGAGAAACTTTTACTCTGGTTTCTCAGTCTGTTTCCTAGTGCCGGTTTGAAGTTCCTGCAGTTTTCACTGTAAAACCGGGTTGGAGCTAGTACCTCCCCATATATATATACGGAGTGGAGTTTGCAAGTGAAAAGAAACTTTGTGTTCCCAACAAGATAGGTGAAGTACGGCTTTCACACACACTTATCTCTCAGAACTGAGCATGTGGAGAGACGTTCGTTCATCTAGCACAAAGGGAACGGGTTGCAGGTGAAACTTTTACTCTGGTTTCTCAGTCTGTTTCCTAGTGCCTTTTTGAAGTTCCTGCAGTTTTCACTGTAAAACCGAGTTGGAGCTAGTAACTCTCCATATATATGTATGGATTGGAGTTTACAACTGAAAAGAAACTATGTTTTCACAACAAGCTAGGTGAAGGACGGCTTTCACACACACTTATCTCTCAGAACTGAGCTTGTGGAGAGACGTTCGTTCAACTAGCACAAAGGGAACGGGTTGCAGGAGATACTTTTACTCTGGTTTCTCAGTCTGTTTCCTAGTGCCGGTTTGATGTTCCTGCAGTTTTCACTGTAAAACAGAGTTGGAGCTAGTACCAACCCATATATATGTATGGAGTGGTGTTTGCAACTGAAAAGAAACTTTGTGTTCCCAACAAGCTAGGTGAAGTACGGGTTTCACACACACTAATTTCTCAGAACTGAGCATGTGGAGAGACGTTCGTTCATCTAGCACAAAGGGAACAGGTTGCAGGAGAAACTTTTACTCTGGTTTCTCAGTCTGTTTCCTAGTGCCGGTTTGAAGTTCCTGCACTTTTTACTGTAAAACCGAGTTGGAGCTAGTACCTCCCCTTATATATGTACGGAGTGGTGTTTGCAACTGAAAAGAAACTTTGTGTTCCCAATAAGCTAGGTGAAGGACGGCTTTCACACACACTTATCTCTCAGAACTGAGCATGTGGTGAGACGTTCGTTCATCTAGCACAAAGGGAACGGGTTGCAGGAGAAACTATTACTCTGGTTTCTCAGTCTGTTTCCTAGGGCCTTTTTGAAGTTCCTGCAGTTTTCACTGTAAAACCGAGTTGGAGCAAGTACTTCCCCATATATATGTATGGAGTGGAGTTTGCAACTGAAAAGAAACTTTGTGATCAAAAAAAGCTAGGTGAAGTACGGCTTTCACACACACTTATCTTAGAACTGAGCATGTGGAGAGACGTTCGTTCATCTAGCACAAAGGGAACGGGTTGCATTAGAAACTTTTACTCTGGTTTCTCAGTCTGTTTCCTAGTGCCGGTTTGAAGTTCCTGCAGTTTTCACTGTAAAACCGATTTAGAGCTAGTACCTCCCCATATATATATACTGAGTGGAGTTTGCAACTGAAAAGAAACTTTGTGTTCCCGACAAGCTATGTGAAGGACGGCTTTCACACACACTTATCTCTCAGAACTGAGCATGTGGAGAGACGTTCGTTCATCTAGCACAAAGGGAACGTGTTGCAGGAGAAATTTTACTCTGGTTTCTCAGTCTGTTTCCTAGTGCCGGTTTGATGTTCCTGCAGTTTTCTCTGTAAAACAGAGTTGGAGCTAGTACCAACCCATATATATGTACGGAGTGGTGTTTGCAACTGAAAAGAAACTTTGTGTTCACAACAAGCTAGGTGAAGGACGGCTTTCACACACACTTATCTCTCAGAACTGAGCATGTGGAGAGACGTTCGTTCATCTAGCACAAAGGGATCGGGTTGTAGGAGAAACTTTTACTCTGGTTTCTCAGTCTGTTTCCTAGTGCCTTTTTGAAGTTCCTGCAGTTTTCACTGTAAAACCGAGTTGGAGCATGTACCTCCCCATATATATGTATGGAGTGGGGTTTGCAACTGAAAAGAAACTTTGTGTTCCCAAAAAGCTAGGTGAAGTACGGATTTCACACACACTTATCTTATAACTGAGCATGTGGAGAGACGTTCGTTCATCTAGCACAAAGGGAACGTGTTGCAGGAGAAATTTTACTCTGTTTTCTCAGTCTGTTTCCTAGTGCCGGTTTGAAGTTCCTGCAGTTTTCACTGTAAAACCGAGTTGGAGCTAGTACCACCCCATATATATGTACGGAGTGGAGTTTGCAACTGAAAATAAACTTTGTGTTCCCAACAAGCTAGGTGAAGGTCGGCTTTCACACACACTTATCTCTCAGAACTGAGCATGTGGAGAGACGTTCGTTCATCTAGCACAAAGGGAACGGGTTGCAGGAGAAACTTTTACTCTGGTTTCTCAGTCTGTTTCCTAGTGCCGGTTTGAAGTTCCTGCACTTTTTACTGTAAAACCGAGTTGGAGCTAGTACCTCCCCATATATATGTACGGAGTGGTGTTTGCAACTGAAAAGAATCTTTGTGTTCCCAACAAGCTAGGTGAAGGACGGCTTTCACACACACTTATCTCTCAGAACTGAGCATGTGAAGAGACGTTCGTTCATCTAGCAGAAAGGGAACGGGTTGTAGGAGAAACTTTTACTATTGTTTCTCAGTCTGTTTCCTAGTGCCTTTTTGAAGTTCCTGCAGTTTTCACTGTAAAACCGAGTTGGAGCATGTACCTCCCCATATATATGTATGGAGTGGAGTTTGCAACTGAAAAGAAACTTTGTGTTCCCAAAAAGCTAGGTGAAGTACGGATTTCACACACACTTATCTTATAACTGAGCATGTGGAGAGACGTTCGTTCATCTAGCACAAAGGGAACGTGTTGCAGGAGAAATTTTACTCTGGTTTCTCAGTCTGTTTCCTAGTGCCGGTTTGAAGTTCCTGCAGTTTTCACTGTAAAACCGAGTTGGAGCTAGTACCTCCCCATATATATGTACGGAGTGGAGTTTGCAACTGAAAATAAACTTTGTGTTCCCAACAAGCTAGGTGAAGGTCGGCTTTCACACACACTTATCTCTCAGAACTGAGCATGTGGAGAGACGTTCGTTCATCTAGCACAAAGGGAACGGGTTGCAGGAGAAACTTTAACTCTGGTTTCTCAGCCTGTTTCCTAGTGCCGGTTTGATGTTCCTGCAGTTTTCACTGTAAAACCGAGTTGAAGCATGTACTTCCCCATATATATGTATGGAGTGGAGTTTGCAACTGAAAAGAAACTTTGTGATCAAAAAAAGCTAGGTGAAGTACGGCTTTCACACACATTTATCTTAGAACTGAGCATGTGGAGAGACGTTCGTTCATCTAGCACAAAGGGAACGGGTTGCATTAGAAACTTTTACTCTGGTTTCTCAGTCTGTTTCCTAGTGCCGGTTTGAAGTTCCTGCAGTTTTCACTGTAAAACCGAGTTGGAGCTAGTACCTCCCCATATATATATACTGAGTGGAGTTTGCAACTGAAAAGAAACTTTGTGTTCCCGACAAGCTATGTGAAGGACGGCTTTCACACACACTTATCTCTCAGAACTGAGCATGTGGAGAGACTTTCGTTCATCTAGCACAAAGGGAACGTGTTGCAGGAGAAATTTTACTCTGGTTTCTCAGTCTGTTTCCTAGTGCCGGTTTGATGTTCCTGCAGTTTTCTCTGTAAAACAGAGTTGGAGCTAGTACCAACCCATATATATGTATGGAGTGGTGTTTGCAACTGAAAAGAAACTTTGTGTTCCCAACAAGCTAAGTGAAGGACGGCTTTCACACACACTTATCTCTCAGAACTGAGCATGTGAAGAGACGTTCGTTCATCTAGCACAAAGGGAACGGGTTGCAGGAGAAACTATTACTCTGGTTTCTCAGTCTGTTTCCTAGGGCCTTTTTGAATTTCCTGCAGTTTTCACTGTAAAACCGAGTTGGAGCAAGTACCTCCCCATATATGTATGGAGTGGAGTTTGCAACTGAAAAGAAACTTTGTGTTCCCAAAAAGCTAGGTGAAGTACGGCTATCACACACACTTATCTTAGAACTGAGCATGTGGAGAGACGTTCGTTCATCTAGCAAAAATGGAACGGGTTGCAGTAGAAACTTTTACTCTGGTTTCTCAGTCTGTTTCCTAGTGCCGGTTTGAAGTTCCTTCAATTTTCACTGTAAAACCGAGTTGGAGCATGTACCTCCCCATATATATGTATGGAGTGGAGTTTGCAACTGAAAAGAAACTTTGTGTTCCCATAAAGCTAGGTGAAGTACGGATTTCACACACACTTATCTTATAACTGAGCATGTGGAGAGACGTTCGTTCATCTAGCACAAAGGGAACGGGTTGCAGGAGAAATTTTACTCTGGTTTCTCAGTCTGTTTCCTAGTGCCGGTTTGAAGTTCCTGCAGTTTTCACTGTAAAACCGAGTTGGAGCTAGTACCTCCCCATATATATGTACGGAATGGAGTTTGCAACTGAAAAGAAACTTTGTGTTCCCAACAAGCTAGGTGAAGGACGGCTTTCAGACACACTTACCTCTCAGATCTGAGCATGTGGAGAGAGGTTCGTTCATCTAGCACAAAGGGAACGGGTTGCAGGAGAAACTTTTACTCTGGTTTCTCAGTCTGTTTCCTAGTGCCGGTTTGATGTTCCTGCAGTTTTCTCTGTAAAACAGATTTGGAGCTAGTACCAACCCATTTATATGTATGGAGTGGTGTTTGCAACTGAAAAGAAACTTTGTGTTCACAACAAGCTAGGTGAAGGACGGCATTCACACAGTCTTATCTCTCAGAACTGAGCATGTGGAGAGACGTTCGTTCATCTAGCACAAAGGGAACGGGTTGCAGGAGAAACTTTTACTCTGATTTCTCAGTCTGTTTCCTAGTGCCGGTTTGAAGTTCCTGCACTTTTTACTGTAAAACCGATTTGGAGCTAGTACCTCCCCATATATATGTACGGAATGGTGTTTGCAACTGAAAAGAAACTTTGTGTTCCCAACAAGCTAGGTGAAGTACGGCTTTCACACACACTTATCTTAGAACTGAGCATGTAGAGAGACGTTCGTTCATCTAGCCAAATGGAACGGGTTGCAGTAGAAACTTTTACTCTGGTTTCTCAGTCTGTTTCCTAGTGCCGGTTTGAAGTTCCTGCAGTTTTCACTGTAAAACCGAGTTGGAGCATGTACCTCCCCATATATATGTATGGAGTGGAGTTTGCAACTGAAAAGAAACTTTGTGTTCCCAAAAAGCTAGGTGAAGTACGGCTTTCACACACACTTATCTTATAACTGAGCATGTGGAGAGACGTTCGTTCATCTAGCACAAAGGGAACGGGTTGCAGTAGAAACTTTTACTCTGGTTTCTCAGGCTTTTTCCTAGTGCCGGTTTGAAGTTCCTGCAGTTTTCACTGTAAAACCGAGTTGGAGCTAGTACCAACCCATATATATGTATGGAGTGGAGTTTGCAACTGAAAAGCAACTTTGTGTTCCCGACAAGCTAGGTGAAGGACGGCTTTCACACGCACTTATCACTCAGAACTGAGCATGTGGAGAGACGTTCGTTCATCTAGCACAAAGGGAACGGGTTGCAGTAGAAACTATTACTCTGGTTTCTCAGTCTGTTTCCTAGGGCCTTTTTGAAGTTCCTGCAGTTTTCACTGTAAAACCGAGTTGGAGCAAGTACCTCCCCATATATATGTATGGAGTGGAGTTTGCAACTGAAAAGAAACTTTGTGTTCCCTAAAAGCTAGGTGAAGTACGGCTTTCACACACACATATCTTAGAACTGAGCATGTGGAGAGACGTTCGTTCATCTAGCCAAATGGAACGGGTTGCAGTAGAAACTTTTACTCTGGTTTCTCAGTCTGTTTCCTAGTGCCGGTTTGAAGTTCCTGCAGTTTTCACTGTAAAACCGAGTTGGAGCATGTACCTCCCCATATATATGTATGGAGTGGAGTTTGCAACTGAAAAGCAACTTTGTGTTCCCGACAAGCTATGTGAAGGACGGCTTTCACACACACTTATCTCTCAGAACTGAGCATGTGGAGAGACGTTCGTTCATCTAGCACAAAGGGAACGGGTTGTAGGAGAAACTTTTACTCTGGTTTCTCAGTCTGTTTCCTAGTGCCGGTTTGTAGTTCCTGCAGTTTTCACTGTAAAACCGAGTTGGAGCTAGTACCAATCCATATATATGTATGGAGTGGAGTTTGCAAGTGAAAAGAAACTTTGTGTTCCCAAAAAGCTAGGTGAAGCAAGGCTTTCACACACACTTATCTCTCAGAACTGAGCATGTGGAGAGACTTTCGTTCATCTAGCACAAAGGGAACGGGTTGTAGGAGAAACTTTTACTCTGGTTTCTCAGTCTGTTTCCTAGTGCCTTTTTGAAGTTCCTGCAGTTTTCACTGTAAAACCGAGTTGGAGCATGTACCTCCCCATATATATGTATGGAGTGGAGTTTGCAACTGAAAAGAAACTTTGTGTTCCCAAAAAGCTAGGTGAAGTACGGATTTCACACACACTTATCTTATAACTGAGCATGTGGAGAGACGTTCGTTCATCTAGCACAAAGGGAACGTGTTGCAGGTGAAATTTTACTCTGGTTTCTCAGTCTGTTTCCTAGTGCCGGTTTGAAGTTCCTGCAGTTTTCACTGTAAAACCGATTTGGAGCTAGTACCTACCCATATATATGTACGGAGTGGAGTTTGCAACTGAAAATAAATTTTGTGTTCCCAATAAGCGAGGTGAAGGTCGGCTTTCACACACACTTATCTCTCAGAACTGAGCATGTGGAGAGACGTTCGTTCATCTAGCACAAAGGGAACGTGTTGCAGGAGAAACTTTTACTCTGGTATCTCAGCCTGTTTCCTAGTGCCGGTTTGATGTTCCTGCAGTTTTCACTGTAAAACCGATTTGGAGCTATTACCTCCCCATATATATGTATGGAGTGGAGTTTGCAACTGAAAAGAAACTTTGTGTTCCCTACAAGCTTGGTGAAGGACGGCTTGCACACACACTTATCTCTCAGAACTGAGCATGTGGAGAGACGTTCGTTCATGTAGCACAAAGGGAACGGGTTGCAGGAGAAACTTTTTCTATGGTTTCTCAGTCTGTTTCCTAGTGCCGGTTTGAAGTTCCAGCAGATTCACTGTAAAACCGATTTGGAGCTAGTACCTCCCCATATATATGTATGGAGTGGAGTTTGCAACTGAAAAGCAACTTTGTGTTCCCAACAAGCGAGGTGAAGGACGGCTTTCAGACACACTTATCTCTCAGACCTGAGCATGTGGAGAGAGGTTCGTTCATCTAGCACAAAGGGAACGGGTTGCAGGAGAAACTTTTACTCTGAATTGTCAGTCTGTTTCCTAGTGCCGGTTTGATGTTCCTGCAGTTTTCTCTGTAAAAGAGATTTGGAGCTAGTACCAACCCATATATATGTATGGAGTGGTGTTTGCAACTGAAAAGAAACTTTGTGTTCACAACAAGCTAGGTGAAGGACGGCATTCACACAGTCTTATCTCTCAGAACTGAGCATGTGGAGAGACGTTCGTTCATCTAGCACAAAGGGAACGGGATGCAAGAGAAACTTTTACTCTGGTTTCTCAGTCTGTTTCCTAGTGCCGGTTTGAAGTTCCTGCACTTTTTACTGTAAAACCGAGTTGGAGCTAGTACCTCCCCATATATATGTACGGAGTGGTGTTTGCAAGTGAAAAGAAACTTTGTGTTCCCAACAAGCTAGGTGAAGGACGGCTTTCACACACACTTATCTCTCAGAACTGAGCATGTGGAGAGACGTTCGTTCATCTAGCACAAAGGGAACGGGTTGCAGGAGAAACTATTACTCTGGTTTCTCAGTCTGTTTCCTAGGGCCTTTTTGAAGTTCCTGCAGTTTTCACTGTAAAACCGAGTTGGAGCAAGTACCTCCCCATATATATGTATGGATTGGAGTTTGCAACTGAAAAGAAACTTTGTGTTCCCAAAAAGCTAGTTGAAGTACGGCTTTCACACACACTTATCTTAGAACTGAGCATGTGGAGAGACGTTCGTTCATCTAGCACAAATGGAACGGGTTGCAGTAGAAACTTTTACTCTGGTTTCTCAGTCTGTTTCCTAGTGCCGGTTTGAAGTTCCTGCAGTTTTCACTGTAAAACCGAGTTGGAGCATGTACCTCCCCATATATATGTATGGAGTGGAGTTTGCAACTGAAAAGAAACTTTGTGTTCCCAAAAAGCTAGGTGAAGTACGGCTTTCACACACACTTATCTTATAACTGAGCATGTGGAGAGACGTTCGTTCATCTAGCACAAAGGGAACGGGTTGCAGTAGAAACTTTTACTCTGGTTTCTCAGGCTTTTTCCTAGTGCCGGTTTGAAGTTCCTGCAGTTTTCACTGTAAAACCGAGTTGGTGCTAGTACCAACCCATATATATGTATGGCGTGGAGTTTGCAACTGAAAAGCAACTTTGTGTTCCCGACAAGCTAGGTGAAGGACGGCTTTCACACACACTTATCTCTCAGAACTGAGCATGTGGAGAGACGTTCATTCATCTAGCACAAAGGGAACGGGTTGCAGGAGAAACTTTTACTCTGGTTTCTCAGTCTGTTTCCTAGTGCCGGTTTGAAGTTCCTGCAGTTTTCACTGTAAAACCGGGTTGGAGCTAGTACCTCCCCATATATATATACGGAGTGGAGTTTGCAAGTGAAAAGAAACTTTGTGTTCCCAACAAGTTAGGTGAAGTACGGCTTTCACACACACTTATCTCTCAGAACTGAGCATGTGGAGAGACGTTCGTTCATCTAGCACAAAGGGAACGGGTTGCAGGTGAAACTTTTACTCTGGTTTCTCAGTCTGTTTCCTAGTGCCTTTTTGAAGTTCCTGCAGTTTTCACTGTAAAACCGAGTTGGAGCTAGTAACTCTCCATATATATGTATGGATTGGAGTTTACAACTTAAAAGAAACTATGTTTTCACAACAAGCTAGGTGAAGGACAGCTTTCACACACACTTATCTCTCAGAACTGAGCTTGTGGAGAGACGTTCGTTCAACTAGCACAAAGGGAACGGGTTGCAGGAGATACTTTTACTCTGGTTTCTCAGTCTGTTTCCTAGTGCCGGTTTGAAGTTCCTGCAGTTTTCTCTGTAAAACCGTGTTGGAGCTAGTACCTCCCCATATATATATACGGAGTGGAGTTTGCAAGTGAAAAGAAACTTTGTGTTCCCAACAAGATAGGTGAAGTACGGCTTTCACACACACTTATCTCTCAGAACTGAGCATGTGGAGAGACGTTCGTTCATCTAGCACAAAGGGAACGGGTTGCAGGTGAAACTTTTACTCTGGTTTCTCAGTCTGTTTCCTAGTGCCTTTTTGAAGTTCCTGCAGTTTTCACTGTAAAACCGAGTTGGAGCTAGTAACTCTCCATATATATGTATGGATTGGAGTTTACAACTTAAAAGAAACTATGTTTTCACAACAAGCTAGGTGAAGGACGGCTTTCACACACACTTATCTCTCAGAACTGAGCTTGTGGAGAGACGTTCGTTCAACTAGCACAAAGGGAACGGGTTGCAGGAGATACTTTTACTCTGGTTTCTCAGTCTGTTTCCTAGTGCCGGTTTGAAGTTCCTGCAGTTTTCACTGTAAAACAGAGTTGGAGCTAGTACCAACCCATATATATGTATGGAGTGGTGTTTGCAACTGAAAAGAAACTTTGTGTTCCCAACAAGCTAGGTGAAGTACGGGTTTCACACACACTAATTTCTCAGAACTGAGCATGTGGAGAGACGTTCGTTCATCTAGCACAAAGGGAACAGGTTGCAGGAGAAACTTTACTCTGGTTTCTCAGTCTGTTTCCTAGTGCCGGTTTGAAGTTCCTGCACTTTTTACTGTAAAACCGAGTTGGAGCTAGTACCTCCCCATATATATGTACGGAGTGGTGTTTGCAACTGAAAAGAAACTTTGTGTTCCCAACAAGCTAGGTGAAGGACGGTTTCACACACACTTATCTCTCAGAACTGAGCATGTGGAGAGACGTTCGTTCATCTAGCACAAAGGGAACGGGTTGCAGGAGAAACTATTACTCTGGTTTCTCAGTCTGTTTCCTAGGGCCTTTTTGAAGTTCCTGCAGTTTTCACTGTAAAACCGAGTTGGAGCAAGTACTTCCCCATATATATGTATGGAGTGGAGTTTGCAACTGAAAAGAAACTTTGTGATCAAAAAAAGCTAGGTGAAGTACGGCTTTCACACACACTTATCTTAGAACTGAGCATGTGGAGAGACGTTCGTTCATCTAGCACAAAGGGAACGGGTTGCATTAGAAACTTTTACTCTGGTTTCTCAGTCTGTTTCCTAGTGCCGGTTTGAAGTTCCTGCAGTTTTCACTGTAAAACCGATTTGGAGCTTGTACCTCCCCATATATATATGCTGAGTGGAGTTTGCAACTGAAAAGAAACTTTGTGTACCCGAAAAGCTATGTGAAGGACGGCTTTCACACACACTTATCTCTCAGAACTGAGCATGTGGAGAGACGTTCGTTCATCTAGCACAAAGGGAACGTGTTGCAGGAGAAATTTTACTCTGGTTTCTCAGTCTGTTTCCTAGTGCCGGTTTGATGTTCCTGCAGTTTTCTCTGTAAAACAGAGTTGGAGCTAGTACCAACCCATATATATGTATGGAGTGGTGTTTGCAACTGAAAAGAAACTTTGTGTTCACAACAAGCTAGGTGAAGGACGGCATTCACACAGTCTTATCTCTCAGAACTGAGCATGTGGAGAGACGTTCGTTCATCTAGCACAAAGGGAACGGGTTGCAGGAGAAACTTTTACTCTGGTTTCTCAGTCTGTTTCCTAGTGCCGGTTTGAAGTTCCTGCACTTTTTACTGTAAAACCGAGTTGGAGATAGTACCTCCCCATATATATGTACGGAGTGGTGTTTGCAACTGAAAAGAAACTTTGTGTTCCCAACAAGCTAGGTGAAGGACGGCTTTCACACACACTTATCTCTCAGAACTGAGCATGTGAAGATACGTTCGTTCATCTAGCACAAAGGGAACGGGTTGTAGGAGAAACTTTTACTCTGGTTTCTCAGTCTGTTTCCTAGTGCCTTTTTGAAGTTCCTGCAGTTTTCACTGTAAAACCGAGTTGGAGCATGTACCTCCCCATATATATGTATGGAGTGGAGTTTGCAACTGAAAAGAAACTTTGTGTTCCCAAAAAGCTAGGTGAAGTATGGATTTCACACACACTTATCTTATAACTGAGCATGTGGAGAGACGTTCGTTCATCTAGCACAAAGGGAACGTGTTGCAGGAGAAATTTTACTCTGGTTTCTCAGTCTGTTTCCCAGTGCCGGTTTGAAGTTCCTGCAGTTTTCACTGTAAAACCGAGTTGGAGCTAGTACCTCCCCATATATATGTACGGAGTGGAGTTTGCAACTGAAAATAAACTTTGTGTTCCCAACAAGCTAGGTGAAGGATGGCTTTCACACACACTTATCTCTCAGAACTGAGCATGTGGAGAGACGTTCGTTCATCTAGCACAAAGGGAACGGGTTGCAGGAGAAACTTTTACTCTGGTTTCTCAGCCTGTTTCCTAGTGCCGGTTTGATGTTCCTGCAGTTTTCACTGTAAAACCGATTTGGAGCTATTACCTCCCCATATATATGTATGGAGTGGAGTTTGCAACTGAAAAGCAACTTTGTGTTCCCAACAAGCGAGGTGAAGGACGGCTTTCAGACACATTATCTCTCATATCTGAGCATGTGGAGAGAGGTTCGTTCTTCTAGCACAAAGGGAACGGGTTGCAGGTGAAACTTTTACTCTGGATTGTCAGTCTGTTTCCTAGTGCCGGTTTGATGTTCCTGCAGTTTTCTCTGTAAAACAGATTTGGAGCTAGTACCAACCCATATAAATGTATGGAGTGGTGTTTGCAACTGAAAAGAAACTTTGTGTTCACAACAAGCTAGGTGAAGGACGGCATTCACACAGTCTTATCTCTCAGAACTGAGCATGTGGAGAGACGTTCGTTCATCTAGCACAAAGGGAAAGGGTTGTAGGAGAAACTTTTACTCTGGTTTCTCAGTCTGTTTCCTAGTGCCGGTTTGAAGTTCCTGCACTTTTTACTGTAAAACCGAGTTGGAGCTAGTACCTCCCCATATATATGTACGGAGTGGTGTTTGCAACTGAAAAGAAACTTTGTGTTCCCAACAAGCTAGGTGAAGGACGGCTTTCACACACACTTATCTCTCAGAACTGAGCATGTGAAGAGACGTTCGTTCATCTAGCACAAAGGGAACGGGTTGTAGGAGAAACTTTTACTCTGGTTTCTCAGTCTGTTTCCTAGTGCCTTTTTGAAGTTCCTGCAGTTTTCACTGTAAAACCGAGTTGGAGCATGTACCTCCCCATATATATGTATGGAGTGGAGTTTGCAACTGAAAAGAAACTTTGTGTTCCCAAAAAGCTAGGTGAAGTACGGATTTCACACACACTTATCTTATAACTGAGCATGTGGAGAGACGTTCGTTCATCTAGCACAAAGGGAACGTGTTGCAGGAGAAATTTTACTCTGGTTTCTCAGTCTGTTTCCTAGTGCCGGTTTGAAGTTCCTGCAGTTTTCACTGTAAAACCGAGTTGGAGCTAGTACCTCCCCATATATATGTACGGAGTGGTGTTTGCAACTGAAAATAAACTTTGTGTTCCCAACAAGCTAGGTGAAGGTCGGCTTTCACACACACTTATCTCTCAGAACTGAGCATGTGGAGAGACGTTCGTTCATCTAGCACAAAGGGAACGGGTTGCAGGAGAAACTTTTACTCTGGTTTCTCAGTCTGTTTCCTAGTGCCGGTTTGAAGTTCCTGCACTTTTTACTGTAAAACCGAGTTGGAGCATGTACCTCCCCTTATATATGTATGGAGTGGAGTTTGAAACTGAAAAGAAACTTTGTGTTCCCAAAAAGCTAGGTGAAGTACGGATTTCACACACACTTATCTTATAAGTGAGCATGTGGAGAGACGTTCGTTCATGTAGCACAAAGGGAACGGGTTGCAGGAGAAATTTTACTCTGGTTTCTCAGTCTGTTTCCTAGTGCCGGTTTGAAGTTCCTGCAGTTTTCACTGTAAAACCGAGTTGGAGCTAGTACCTCCCCATATATATGTACGGAGTGGAGTTTGCAACTGAAAATAAACTTTGTGTTCCCAACAAGCTAGGTGAAGGTCGGCTTTCACACACACTTATCTCTCAGAACTGAGCATGTGGAGAGACTTTCGTTCATCTAGCACAAAGGGAACGGGTTGCAGGAGAAACTTTTACTCTGGTATCTCAGCCTGTTTCCTAGTGCCGGTTTGATGTTCCTGCAGTTTTCACTGTAAAACAGATTTGGAGCTATTACCTCCCCATATATATGTATGGAGTGGAGTTTGCAACTGAAAAGAAACTTTGTGTTCCCTACAAGCTTGGTGAAGGACGGCTTGCACACACACTTATCTCTCAGAACTGAGCATGTGGAGAGACGTTCGTTCATGTAGCACAAAGGGGACGGGTTGCAGGAGAAACTTTTACTATGGTTTCTCAGTCTGTTTCCTAGTGCCGGTTTGAAGTTCCTGCAGTTTCACTGTAAAACCGAGTTGGAGCTAGTACCTCCCCATATATATGTATGGAGTGGAGTTTGCAACTGAAAAGCAACTTTGTGTTCCCAACAAGCGAGGTGAAGGACGGCTTTCAGACACACTTATCTCTCAGATCTGAGCATGTGGAGAGAGGTTCGTTCATCTAGCACAAAGGGAACGTGTTGCAGGAGAAATTTTACTCTGGTTTCTCAGTCTGTTTCCTAGTGCCGGTTTGATGTTCCTGCAGTTTTCTCTGTAAAACAGAGTTGGAGCTAGTACCAACCCATATATATGTATGGAGTGGTGTTTGCAACTGAAAAGAAACTTTGTGTTCACAACAAGCTAGGTGAAGGACGGCATTCACACAGTCTTATCTCTCAGAACTGAGCATGTGGAGAGACGTTCGTTCATCTAGCACAAAGGGAACGGGTTGCAGGAGAAACTTTTACTCTGGTTTCTCAGTCTGTTTCCTAGTGCCGGTTTGAAGTTCCTGCACTTTTTACTGTAAAACCGAGTTGGAGCTAGTACCTCCCCATATATATGTACGGAGTGGTGTTTGCAACTGAAAAGAAACTTTGTGTTCCCAACAAGCTAGGTGAAGGACGGCTTTCACACACACTTATCTCTCAGAACTGAGCATGTGAAGATACGTTCGTTCATCTAGCACAAAGGGAACGGGTTGTAGGAGAAACTTTTACTCTGGTTTCTCAGTCTGTTTCCTAGTGCCTTTTTGAAGTTCCTGCAGTTTTCACTGTAAAACCGAGTTGGAGCATGTACCTCCCCATATATATGTATGGAGTGGAGTTTGCAACTGAAAAGAAACTTTGTGTTCCCAAAAAGCTAGGTGAAGTACGGATTTCACACACACTTATCTTATAACTGAGCATGTGGAGAGAAGTTCGTTCATCTAGCACAAAGGGAACGTGTTGCAGGAGAAATTTTACTCTGGTTTCTCAGTCTGTTTCCTAGTGCCGGTTTGAAGTTCCTGCAGTTTTCACTGTAAAACCGAGTTGGAGCTATTACCTCCCCATATATATGTACGGAGTGGAGTTTGCAACTGAAAATAAACTTTGTGTTCCCAACAAGCTAGGTGAAGGTCGGCTTTCACACACACTTATCTCTCAGAACTGAGCATGTGGAGAGACGTTCGTTCATCTAGCACAAAGGGAATGGGTTGCAGGAGAAACTTTTACTCTGGTTTCTCAGTCTGTTTCCTAGTGCCGGTTTGAAGTTCCTGCACTTTTTACTGTAAAACCGAGTTGGAGCTAGTACCTCCCCATATATATGTACGGAGTGGTGTTTGCAACTGAAAAGAAACTTTGTGTTCCCAACAAGCTAGGTGAAGGACGGCTTTCACACACACTTATCTCTCAGAACTGAGCATGTGAAGAGACGTTCGTTCATCTAGCACAAAGGGAACGGGTTGTAGGAGAAACTTTTACTCTTGTTTCTCAGTCTGTTTCCTAGTGCCTTTTTGAAGTTCCTGCAGTTTTCACTGTAAAACCGAGTTGGAGCATGTACCTCCCCATATATATGTATGGAGTGGAGTTTGCAACTGAAAAGAAACTTTGTGTTCCCAAAAAGCTAGGTGAAGTACGGATTTCACACACACTTACCTTATAAGTGAGCATGTGGAGAGACGTTCGTTCATCTAGCACAAAGGGAACGTGTTGCAGGAGAAATTTTACTCTGGTTTCTCAGTCTGTTTCCTAGTGCCGGTTTGAAGTTCCTGCAGTTTTCACTGTAAAACCGAGTTGGAGCTAGTACCTCCCCATATATATGTACGGAGTGGAGTTTGCAACTGAAAATAAACTTTGTGTTCCCAACAAGCTAGGTGAATGTCGGCTTTCACACACACTTATCTCTCAGAACTGAGCATGTGGAGAGACGTTCGTTCATCTAGCACAAAGGGAACGGGTTGCAGGAGAAACTTTTACTCTGGTTTCTCAGCCTGTTTCCTAGTGCCGGTTTGATGTTCCTGCAGTTTTCACTGTAAAACCGATTTGGAGCTATTACCTCCCCATATATATGTATGGAGTGGAGTTTGCAACTGAAAAGAAACTTTGTGTTCCCTACAAGCTTGGTGAAGGACGGCTTGCACACACACTTATCTCTCAGAACTGAGCATGTGGAGAGACGTTCGTTCATGTAGCACAAAGGGAACGGGTTGCAGGAGAAACTTTTACTATGGTTTCTCAGTCTGTTTCCTAGTGCCGGTTTGAAGTTCCTGCAGTTTCACTGTAAAACCGATTTGGAGCTAGTACCTCCCCATATATATGTATGGAATGGAGTTTGCAACTGAAAAGCAACTTTGTGTTCCCAACAAGCGAGGTGAAGGACGGCTTTCAGACACACTTATCTCTCAGATCTGAGCATGTGGAGAGAGGTTCGTTCAACTAGCACAAAGGGAACGGGTTGCAGGTGAAACTTTTACTCTGGATTGTCAGTCTGTTTCCTAGTGCCGGTTTGATGTTCCTGCAGTTTTCTCTGTAAAACAGAGTTGGAGCTAGTACCAACCCATATATATGTATGGAGTGGTGTTTGCAACTGAAAAGAAACTTTGTGTTCACAACAAGCTAGGTGAAGGACGGCATTCACACAGTCTTATCTCTCAGAACTGAGCATGTGGAGAGACGTTCGTTCATCTAGAACAAAGGGAAAGGGTTGTAGGAGAAACTTTTACTCTGGTTTCTCAGTCTGTTTCCTAGTGCCGGTTTGAAGTTCCTGCACTTTTTACTGTAAAACCGAGTTGGAGCTAGTACCTCCCCATATATATGTACGGAGTGGTGTTTGCAACTGAAAAGAAACTTTGTGTTCCCAACAAGCTAGGTGAAGGACGGCTTTCACACACACTTATTTCTCAGAACTGAGCATGTGAAGAGACGTTCGTTCATCTAGCAAAAAGGGAACGGGTTGTAGGAGAAACTTTTACTCTGGTTTCTCAGTCTGTTTCCTAGTGCCTTTTTGAAGTTCCTGCAGTTTTCACTGTAAAACCGATTTGGAGCATGTACCTCCCCATATATATGTATGGAGTGGAGTTTGCAACTGAAAAGAAACTTTGTGTTCCCAAAAAGCTAGGTGAAGTACGGATTTCACACACACTTATCTTATAACTGAGCATGTGGAGAGATGTTCGTTCATCTAGCACAAAGGGAACGTGTTGCAGGAGAAATTTTACTCTGGTTTCTCAGTCTGTTTCCTAGTGCCGGTTTGAAGTTCCTGCAGTTTTCACTGTAAAACCGAGTTGGAGCTAGTACCTCCCCATATATATGTACGGAGTGGTGTTTGCAACTGAAAATAAACTTTGTGTTCCCAACAAGCTAGGTGAAGGTCGGCTTTCACACACACTTATCTCTCAGAACTGAGCATGTGGAGAGACGTTCTTTCATCTAGCACAAAGGGAACGGGTTGCAGGAGAAACTTTTACTCTGGTTTCTCAGTCTGTTTCCTAGTGCCGGTTTGAAGTTCCTGCACTTTTTACTGTAAAACCGAGTTGGAGCATGTACCTCCCCATATATATGTATGGAGTGGAGTTTGCAACTGAAAAGAAACTTTGTGTTCCCAAAAAGGTAGGTGAAGTACGGATTTCACACACACTTATCTTATAAGTGAGCATGTGGAGAGACGTTCGTTCATCTAGCACAAAGGGAACGTGTTGCAGGAGAAATTTTACTCTGGTTTCTCAGTCTGTTTCCTAGTGCCGGTTTGAAGTTCCTGCAGTTTTCACTGTAAAACCGAGTTGGAGCTAGTACCTCCCCATATATATGTACGGAGTGGAGTTTGCAACTGAAAATAAACTTTGTGTTCCCAAGAAGCTAGGTGAAGGTCGGCTTTCACACACACTTATCTCTCAGAACTGAGCATGTGGAGAGACGTTCGTTCATCTAGCACAAAGGGAACGGGTTGCAGGAGAAACTTTTACTCTGGTTTCTCAGCCTGTTTCCTAGTGCCGGTTTGATGTTCCTGCAGTTTTCACTGTAAAACCGATTTGGAGCTATTACCTCCCCATATGTATGTATGGAGTGGAGTTTGCAACTGAAAAGAAACTTTGTGTTCCCTACAAGCTTGGTGAAGGACGGCTTGCACACACACTTATCTCTCAAAACTGAGCATGTGGAGAGACGTTCGTTCATGTAGCACAAAGGGAACGGGTTGCAGGAGAAACTTTTACTATGGTTTCTCAGTCTGTTTCCTAGTGCCGGTTTGAAGTTCCTGCAGTTTCACTGTAAAACCGATTTGGAGCTAGTACCTCCCCATATATATGTATGGAGTGGAGTTTGCAACTGAAAAGCAACTTTGTGTTCCCAACAAGCGAGGTGAAGGACGGCTTTCAGACACACTTATCTCTCAGATCTGAGCATGTGGAGAGAGGTTCATTCATCTAGCACAAAGGGAACGGGTTGCAGGTGAAACTTTTACTCTGGATTGTCATTCTGTTTCCTAGTGCCGGTTTGATGTTCCTGCAGTTTTCTCTGTAAAACAGATTTGGAGCTAGTACCAACCCATATATATGTATGGAGTGGTGTTTGCAACTGAAAAGAAACTTTGGGTTCACAACAAGCTAGGTGAAGGACGGCATTCACACAGTCTTATCTCTCAGAACTGAGCATGTGGAGAGACGTTCGTTCATCTAGCACAAAGGGAACGGGATGCAGGAGAAACTTTTACTCTGGTTTCTCAGTCTGTTTCCTAGTGCCGGTTTGAAGTTCCTGCACTTTTTACTGTAAAACCGAGTTGGAGCTAGTACCTCCCCATATATATGTACGGAGTGGTGTTTGCAACTGAAAAGAAACTTTGTGTTCCCAACAAGCTAGGTGAAGGACGGCTTTCACACACACTTATCTCTCAGAACTGAGCATGTGGAGAGACGTTCGTTCATCTAGCACAAAGGGAACGGGTTGCAGGAGAAACTATTACTCTGGTTTCTCAGTCTGTTTCCTAGGGCCTTTTTGAAGTTCCTGCAGTTTTCACTGTAAAACCGAGTTGGAGCAAGTACCTCCCCATATATATGTATGGAGTGGAGTTTGCAACTGAAAAGAAACTTTGTGTTCCCAAAAAGCTAGGTGAAGTACGGCTTTCACACACACTTATCTTAGAACTGAGCATGTGGAGAGACGTTCGTTCATCTAGCACAAATGGAACGGGTTGCAGTAGAAACTTTTACTCTGGTTTCTCAGTCTGTTTCCTAGTGCCGGTTTGAAGTTCCTGCAGTTTTCACTGTAAAACCGAGTTGGAGCATGTACCTCCCCATATATATGTATGGAGTGGAGTTTGCAACTGAAAAGAAACTTTGTGTTCCCAAAAAGCTAGGTGAAGTACGGATTTCACACACACTTATCTTATAAGTGAGCATGTGGAGAGACGTTCGTTCATCTAGCACAAAGGGAACGTGTTGCAGGAGAAATTTTACTCTGGTTTCTCAGTCTGTTTCCTAGTGCCGGTTTGAAGTTCCTGCAGTTTTCACTGTAAAACCGAGTTGGAGCTAGTACCTCCCCATATATATGTACGGAGTGGAGTTTGCAACTGAAAATAAACTTTGTGTTCCCAACAAGCTAGGTGAAGGTCGGCTTTCACACACACTTATCTCTCAGAACTGAGCATGTGGAGAGACGTTCGTTCATCTAGCACAAAGGGAACGGGTTGCAGGAGAAACTTTTACTCTGGTTTCTCAGCCTGTTTCCTAGTGCCGGTTTGATGTTCCTGCAGTTTTCACTGTAAAACCGATTTGGAGCTATTACCTCCCCATATATATGTATGGAGTGGAGTTTGCAACTGAAAAGAAACTTTGTGTTCCCTACAAGCTTGGTGAAGGACGGCTTGCACACACACTTATCTCTCAGAACTGAGCATGTGGAGAGACGTTCGTTCATGTAGCACAAAGGGAACGGGTTGCAGGAGAAACTTTTACTATGGTTTCTCAGTCTGTTTCCTAGTGCCGGTTTGAAGTTCCTGCAGTTTCACTGTAAAACCGAGTTGGAGCTAGTACCTCCCCATATATATGTATGGAGTGGAGTTTGCAACTGAAAAGCAACTTTGTGTTCCCAACAAGCGAGGTGAAGGACGGCTTTCAGACACACTTATCTCTCAGATCTGAGCATGTGGAGAGAGGTTCGTTCATCTAGCACAAAGGGAACGGGTTGCAGGTGAAACTTTTACTCTGGATTGTCAGTCTGTTTCCTAGTGCCGGTTTGATGTTTCTGCATTTTTCTCTGTAAAACAGATTTGGAGCTAGTACCAACCCATATATATGTATGGAGTGGTGTTTGCAACTGAAAAGAAACTTTGTGTTCACAACAAGCTAGGTGAAGGACGGCATTCACACAGTCTTATCTCTCAGAACTGAGCATGTGGAGAGAAGTTCGTTCATCTAGCACAAAGGGAACGGGATGCAGTAGAAACTTTTACTCTGGTTTCTCAGTCTGTTTCCTAGTGCCGGTTTGAAGTTCCTGCACTTTTTACTGTAAAACCGAGTTGGAGCTAGTACCTCCCCATATATATGTACGGAGTGGTGTTTGCAACTGAAAAGAAACTTTGTGTTCCCAACAAGCTAGGTGAAGGACGCCTTTCACACACACTTATCTCTCAGAACTGAGCATGTGGAGAGACGTTCGTTCATCTAGCACAAAGGGAACGGGTTGCAGGAGAAACTATTACTCTGGTTTCTCAGTCTGTTTCCTAGGGCCTTTTTGAAGTTCCTGCAGTTTTCACTGTAAAACCGAGTTGGAGCAAGTACCTCCCCATATATATGTATGGACTGGAGTTTGCAACTGAAAAGAAACTTTGTGTTCCCAAAAATCTAGGTGAAGTACGGCTTTCACACACACTTATCTTAGAACTGAGCATGTGGAGAGACGTTCGTTCATCTAGCACAAATGGAACGGGTTGCAGTAGAAACTTTTACTCTGGTTTCTCAGTCTGTTTCCTAGTGCCGGTTTGAAGTTCCTGCAGTTTTCACTGTAAAACCGAGTTGGAGAATGTACCTCCCCATATATATGTATGGAGTGGAGTTTGCAACTGAAAAGAAACTTTGTGTTCCCAAAAAACTAGGTGAAGTACGGCTTTCACACACACTTATCTTATAACTGAGCATGTGGAGAGACGTTCGTTCATCTAGCACAAAGGGAACGGGTTGCAGTAGAAACTTTTACTCTGGTTTCTCAGTCTGTTTCCTAGTGCCTTTTTGAAGTTCCTGCAGTTTTCACTGTAAAACCGAGTTGGAGCTAGTACCTCTCCATATATATGTATGGATTGGAGTTTACAACTGAAAAGAAACTATGTTTTCACAACAAGCTAGGTGAAGGACGGCTTTCACACACACTTATCTCTCAGAACTGAGCTTGTGGAGAGACGTTCGTTCAACTAGCACAAAGGGAACGGGTTGCAGGAGATACTTTTACTCTGGTTTCTCAGTCTGTTTCCTAGTGCCGGTTTGAAGTTCCTGCAGTTTTCACTGTAAAACAGATTTGGAGCTAGTACCAACCCATATATATGTATGGAGTGGTGTTTGCAACTGAAAAGAAACTTTGTGTTCCCAACAAGCTAGGTGAAGTACGGGTTTAACACACACTAATTTCTCAGAACTGAGCATGTGGAGAGACGTTCGTTCATCTAGCACAAAGGGAACAGGTTGCAGGAGAAACTTTTACTCTGGTTTCTCAGTCTGTTTCCTAGTGTCGGTTTGAAGTTCCTGCACTTTTTACTGTAAAACCGAGTTGGAGCTAGTACCTCCCCATATATATGTACGGAGTGGTGTTTGCAACTGAAAAGAAACTTTGTGTTCCCAACAAGCTAGGTGAAGGACGGCTTTCACACACACTTATCTCTCAGAACTGAGCATGTGGAGAGACGTTCGTTCATCTAGCACAAAGGGAACGGGTTGCAGGAGAAACTATTACTCTGGTTTCTCAGTCTGTTTCCTAGGGCCTTTTTGAAGTTCCTGCAGTTTTCACTGTAAAACCGAGTTGCGCAAGTACTTCCCCATATATATGTATGGAGTGGAGTTTGCAACTGAAAAGAAACTTTGTGATCAAAAAAAGCTAGGTGAAGTACGGCTTTCACACACACTTATCTTAGAACTGAGCATGTGGAGAGACGTTCGTTCATCTAGCACAAAGGGAACGGGTTGCATTAGAAACTTTTACTCTGGTTTCTCAGTCTGTTTCCTAGCGCCGGTTTGAAGTTCCTGCAGTTTTCACTGTAAAACCGATTTGGAACTAGTACCTCCCCATATATATATACTGAGTGGAGTTTGCAACTGAAAAGAAACTTTGTGTTCCCGACAAGCTATGTGAAGGACGGCTTTCACACACACTTATCTCTCAGAACTGAGCATGTGGAGAGACGTTCGTTCATCTAGCACAAAGGGAACGTGTTGCAGGAGAAATTTTACTCTGGTTTCTCAGTCTGTTTCCTAGTGCCGTTTTGATGTTCCTGCAGTTTTCTCTGTAAAACCGAGTTGGAGCAAGTACCTCCCCATATATATGTATGGAGTGGAGTTTGCAACTGAAAAGAAACTTTGTGTTCCCAAAAAGCTAGGTGAAGTACGGCTTTCACACACACTTATCTTAGAACTGAGCATGTGGAGAGACGTTCGTTCATCTAGCACAAATGGAACGGGTTGCAGTAGAAACTTTTACTCTGGTTTCTCAGTCTGTTTCCTAGTGCCGGTTTGAAGTTCCTGCAGTTTTCACTGTAAAACCGAGTTGGAGCATGTACCTCCCCATATATATGTATGGAGTGGAGTTTGCAACTGAAAAGAAACTTTGTGTTCCCAAAAAGCTGGGTGAAGTACGGCTTTCACACACACTTATCTTATAACTGAGCATGTGGAGAGACGTTCGTTCATCTAGCACAAAGGGAACGGGTTGCAGTAGAAACTTTTACTCTGGTTTCTCAGGCTTTTTCCTAGTGCCGGTTTGAATTTCCTGCAGTTTTCACTGTAAAACCGAGTTGGAGCTAGTACCAACCCATATATATGTATGGCGTGGAGTTTGCAACTGAAAAGCAACTTTGTGTTCCCGACAAGCTAGGTGAAGTACGGCTTTCACACACACTTATCTCTCAGAAATGAGCATGTGGAGAGACGTTCATTCATCTAGCACAAAGGGAACGGGTTGCAGGAAAAACTTTTACTCTGGTTTCTCAGTCTGTTTCCTAGTGCCGGTTTGAAGTTCCTGCAGTTTTCACTGTAAAACAGAGTTGGAGCTAGTACCAACCCATATATATGTATGGAGTGGTGTTTGCAACTGAAAAGAAACTTTGTGTTCCCAACAAGCTAGGTGAAGTACGGGTTTCACACACACTAATTTCTCAGAACTGAGCATGTGGAGAGACGTTCGTTCATCTAGCACAAAGGGAACAGGTTGCAGGAGAAACTTTTACTCTGGTTTCTCAGTCTGTTTCCTAGTGCCGGTTGGAAGTTCCTGCAGTTTTCACTGTAAAACAGAGTTGGAGCTAGTACCAACCCATATATATGTATGGAGTGGTGTTTGCAACTGAAAAGAAACTTTGTGTTCCCAACAAGCTAGGTGAAGTACGGGTTTCACACACACTAATTTCTCAGAACTGAGCATGTGGAGAGACGTTCGTTCATCTAGCACAAAGGGAACAGGTTGCAGGAGAAACTTTTACTCTGGTTTCTCAGTCTGTTTCCTAGTGCCGGTTTGAAGTTCCTGCACTTTTTACTGTAAAACCGATTTGGAGCTAGTACCTCCCCATATATATGTACGGAGTGGTGTTTGCAACTGAAAAGAAACTTTGTGTTCCCAACAAGCTAGGTGAAGGACGGCTTTCACACACACTTATCTCTCAGAACTGAGCATGTGGAGAGACGTTCGTTCATCTAGCACAAATGGAACGGGTTGCAGGAGAAACTATTACTCTGGTTTCTCAGTCTGTTTCCTAGGGCCTTTTTGAAGTTCCTGCAGTTTTCACTGTAAAACCGAGTTGGAGCAAGTACTTCCCCATATATATGTATGGAGTGGAGTTTGCAACTGAAAAGAAACTTTGTGTTCCCAAAAAGCTAGGTGAAGTACGGCTTTCACACACACTTATCTTAGAACTGAGCATGTGGAGAGACGTTCGTTCATCTAGCACAAATGGAACGGGTTGCAGTAGAAACTTTTACTCTGGTTTCTCAGTCTGTTTCCTAGTGCCGGTTTGAAGTTCCTGCAGTTTTCACTGTAAAACCGAGTTGGAGCATGTACCTCCCCATATATATGTATGGAGTGGAGTTTTCAACTGAAAAGAAACTTTGTGTTCCCAAAAAGCTAGGTGAAGTACGGCTTTCACACACACTTATCTTATAACTGAGCATGTGGAGAGACGTTCGTTCATCTAGCACAAAGGGAACGGGTTGCAGTAGAAACTTTTACTCTGGTTTCTCAGGCTTTTTCCTAGTGCCGGTTTGAAGTTCCTGCAGTTTTCACTGTAAAACCGAGTTGAAGCTAGTACCAACCCATATATATGTATGGCGTGGAGTTTGCAACTGAAAAGCAACTTTGTGTTCCCGACAAGATAGGTGAAGGACGGCTTTCACACACACTTATCTCTCAGAACTGAGCATGTGGAGAGACGTTCATTCATCTAGCACAAAGGGAACGGGTTGCAGGAGAAACTTTTACACTGGTTTCTCAGTCTGTTTCCTAGAGCCGGTTTGAAGTTCCTGCACTTTTTACTATAAAACCGAGTTGGAGCTAGTACCTCCCCATATATATGTACGGAGTGGTGTTTGCAACTGAAAAGAAACTTTGTGTTCCCAACAAGCTATGTGAAGGACGGCTTTCACACACACTTATCTCTCAGAACTGAGCATGTGGAGAGACGTTCGTTCATCTAGCACAAAGGGAACGGGTTGCAGGAGAAACTATTACTCTGGTTTCTCAGTCTGTTTCCTAGGGCCTTTTTGAAGTTCCTGCAGTTTTCACTGTAAAACCGAGTTGGAGCAAGTACTTCCCCATATATATGTATGGAGTGGAGTTTGCAACTGAAAAGAAACTTTGTGATCAAAAAAAGCTAGGTGAAGTACGGCTTTCACACACACTTATCTTAGAACTGAGCATGTGGAGAGACGTTCGTTCATCTAGCACAAAGGGAACGGGTTGCATTAGAAACTTTTACTCTGGTTTCTCAGTCTGTTTCCTAGTGCCGGTTTGAAGTTCCTGCAGTTTTCACTGTAAAACCGATTTGGAGCTAGTACCTCCCCATATATATATACTGAGTGGAGTTTGCAACTGAAAAGAAACTTTGTGTTCCCGACAAGCTATGTGAAGGACGGCTTTCACACACACTTATCTCTCAGAACTGAGCATGTGGAGAGACGTTCGTTCATCTAGCACAAAGGGAACGTGTTGCAGGAGAAATTTTACTCTGGTTTCTCAGTCTGTTTCCTAGAGCCGGTTTGATGTTCCTGCAGTTTTCTCTGTAAAACAGAGTTGGAGCTAGTACCAACCCATATATATGTATGGAGTGGTGTTTGCAACTGAAAAGAAACTTTGTGTTCACAACAAGCTAGTTGAAGGACGGCATTCACACAGTCTTATCTCTCAGAACTGAGCATGTGGAGAGACGTTCGTTCATGTAGCACAAAGGGAACGGGTTGCAGGAGAAACTTTTACTCTGGTTTCTCAGTCTGTTTCCTAGTGCCGGTTTGAAGTTCCTGCACTTTTTACTGTAAAACCGTGTTGGAGCTAGTACCTCCCCATATATATGTACGGAGTGGTGTTTGCAACTGAAAAGAAACTTTGTGTTCCCAACAAGCTAGGTGAAGGACGGCTTTCACACACACTTATCTCTCAGAACTGAGCATGTGAAGAGACGTTCGTTCATCTAGCACAAAGGGAACGGGTTGCAGGAGAAACTATTACTCTGGTTTCTCAGTCTGTTTCCTAGGGCCTTTTTGAAGTTCCTGCAGTTTTCACTGTAAAACCGAGTTGGAGCAAGTACCTCCCCATATATATGTATGGAGTGGAGTTTGCAACTGAAAAGAAACTTTGTGTTCCCAAAAAGCTAGGTGAAGTACGGCTATCACACACACTTATCTTAGAACTGAGCATGTGGAGAGACGTTCGTTCATCTAGCAAAAATGGAACGGGTTGCAGTAGAAACTTTTACTCTGGTTTCTCTGTCTGTTTCCTAGTGCCGGTTTGAAGTTCCTGCAGTTTTCACTGTAAAACCGAGTTGGAGCATGTACCTCCCCATATATATGTATGGAGTGGAGTTTGCAACTGAAAAGAAACTTTGTGTTCCCAAAAAGCTAGGTGAAGTACGGATTTCACACACACTTATCTTATAACTGAGCATGTGGAGAGACGTTCGTTCATCTAGCACAAAGGGAACGTGTTGCAGGAGAAACTTTTACTCTTGTTTCTCAGCCTGTTTCCTAGTGCCGGTTTGATGTTCCTGCAGTTTTCACTGTAAAACCGATTTGGAGCTATTACCTCCCCATATATATGTATGGAGTGGAGTTTGCAACTGAAAAGAAACTTTGTGTTCCCTACAAGCTTGGTGAAGGACGGCTTGCACACACACTTATCTCTCAGAACTGAGCATGTGGAGAGACGTTCGTTCATGTAGCACAAAGGGAACGGGTTGCAGGAGAAACTTTTACTATGGTTTCTCAGTCTGTTTCCTAGTGCCGGTTTGAAGTTCCTGCAGTTTTCACTGTAAAACCGAGTTGGAGCTAGTACCTCCCCATATATATGTATGGAGTGGAGTTTGCAACTGAAAAGCAACTTTGTGTTCCCAACAAGCTAGGTGAAGGACGGCTTTCAGACACACTTATCTCTCAGATCTGAGCATGTGGAGAGAGGTTCGTTCATCTAGCACAAAGGGAACGGGTTGCAGGAGAAACTTTTACTCTGGATTGTCAGTCTGTTTCCTAGTGCCGGTTTGATGTTCCTGCAGTTTTCTCTGTAAAACAGATTTGGAGCTAGTACCAACCCATATATATGTATGGAGTGGTGTTTGCAACTGAAAAGAAACTTTGTGTTCACAACAAGCTAGGTGAAGGACGGCATTCACACAGTCTTATCTCTCAGAACTGAGCATGTGGAGAGACGTTCGTTCATCTAGCACAAAGGGAACGGGTTGCAGGAGAAACATTTACTCTGGTTTCTCAGTCTGTTTCCTAGTGCCGGTTTGAATTTCCTGCACTTTTTACTGTAAAACCGAGTTGGAGCTAGTACCTCCCCATGTATATGTACGGAGTGGTGTTTGCAACTGAAAAGAAACTTTGTGTTCCCAACAAGCTAGGTGAAGAACGGCTTTCACACGCACTTATCTCTCAGAACTGAGCATGTGGAGAGACGTTCGTTCATCTAGCACAAAGGGAACGGGTTGCAGGAGAAACTATTACTCTGGTTTCTCAGTCTGTTTCCTAGGGCCTTTTTGAAGTTCCTGCAGTTTTCACTGTAAAACCGAGTTGGAGCAAGTAACTCCCCATATATATGTATGGAGTGGAGTTTGCAACTGAAAAGAAACTTTGTGTTCACAAAAAGCTAGGTGAAGTACGGCTTTCACACACACTTATCTTAGAACTGAGCATGTGGAGAGACGTTCGTTCATCTAGCACAAATGGAACGGGTTGCAGTAGAAACTTTTACTCTGGTTTCTCAGGCTTTTTCCTAGTGCCGGTTTGAAGTTCCTGCAGTTTTCACTGTAAAACCGAGTTGGAGCTAGTACCAACCCATATATATGTATGGTGTGGAGTTTGCAACTGAAAAGCAACTTTGTGTTCCAGACAAGCTAGGTGAAGGACGGCTTTCACACACACTTATCTCTCAGAACTGAGCATGTGGAGAGACGTTCATTCATCTAGCACAAAGGGAACGGGTTGCAGGATAAACTTTTACTCTGGTTTCTCAGTCTGTTTCCTAGTGCCGGTTTGAAGTTCCTGCAGTTTTCACTGTAAAACCGGGTTGGAGCTAGTACCTCCCCATATATATATACGGAGTGGAGTTTGCAAATGAAAAGAAACTTTGTGTTCCCAACAAGCTAGGTGAAGGACGGCTTTCACACACAGTTATCTCTCAGAACTGAGCATGTGGAGAGACGTTCGTTCATCTAGCACAAAGGGAACGGGTTGTAGGAGAAACTTTTACTCTGGTTTCTCAGTCTGTTTCCTAGTGCCGGTTTGAAGTTCCTGCAGTTTTCACTGTAAAACCGAGTTGGAGCTACTACCAATCCATAAATATGTATGGAGTGGAGTTTGCAACTGAAAAGAAACTTTGTGTTCCCAAAAAGCTAGGTGAAGGAAGGCTTTCACACACACTTATCTCTCAGAACTGAGCATGTGGAGAGACTTTCGTTCATCTAGCACAAAGGGAACGGGTTGAAGGAGAAACTTTTACTCTGGTTTCTCAGTCTGTTTCCTAGTGCCTTTTTGAAGTTCCTGCAGTTTTCACTGCAAAACCGAGTTGGAGCTTGTACCTCCCCATATATATGTATGGAGTGGAGTTTGCAACTGAAAAGAAACTTTGTGTTCCCAAAAAGCTAGGTGAAGTACGGCTTTCACACACACTTATCTTATAACTGAGCATTTGGAGAGACGTTCGTTCATCTAGCACAAAGGGAACGGGTTGCAGTAGAAAATTTTACTCTGGTTTCTCAGGCTTTTTCCTAGTGCCGGTTTGAAGTTCCTGCAGTTTTCACTGTAAAACCGAGTTGGAGCTAGTACCAACCCATATATATGTAAGAGTGGAGTTTGCAACTGAAAAGCAACTTTGTGTTCCCGACAAGCTAGGTGAAGGACGGCTTTCACACACACTTATCTCTCAGAACTGAGCATGTGGAGAGACGTTCATTCATCTAGCACAAAGGGAACGGGTTGCAGGAGAAACTTTTACTCTGGTTTCTCAGTCTGTTTCCTAGTGCCGGTTTGAAGTTCCTGCAGTTTTCACTGTAAAACCGGGTTGGAGCTAGTACCTCCCCATATATATATACGGAGTGGAGTTTGCAACTGAAAAGAAACTTTGTGTTCCCAACAAGCTAGGTGAAGGACGGCTTTCACACACACTTATCTGTCAGAACTGAGCATGTGGAGAGACGTTCGTTCATCTAGCACAAAGGAACGGTTTGTAGGAGAAACTTTTACTCTGGTTTCTCAGTCTGTTTCCTAGTGCCGGTTTGAAGATCCTGCAGTTTTCACTGTAAAACCGAGTTGGAGCTAGTACCAACCCATATATATGTATGGAGTGGAGTTTGCAACTGAAAAGAAACTTTGTGTTCCCAAAAAGCTAGGTGAAGGAAGGCTTTCACACACACTTATCTCTCAGAACTGAGCATGTGGAGAGACGTTCGTTCATCTAGCACAAAGGGAACGTGTTGCAGGAGAAACTTTTACTCTGGTTTCTCAGCCTGTTTCCTAGTGCCGGTTTGATGTTCCTGCAGTTTTCACTGTAAAACCGATTTGGAGCTATTACCTCCCCATATATATGTATGGATTGGAGTTTGCAACTGAAAAGCAACTTTGTGTTCCCAACAAGCTAGGTGAAGGACGGCTTTCAGACACACTTATCTCTCAGATCTGAGCATGTGGAGAGAGGTTCGTTCATCTAGCACAAAGGGAACGGGTTGCAGGAGAAAGTTTTACTCTGGATTGTCAGTCTGTTTCCTAGTGCCGGTATGATGTTCCTGCAATTTTCTCTGTAAAACAGATTTGGAGCTAGTACCAACCCATATATATGTATGGAGTGGTGTTTGCAACTGAAAAGAAACTTTGTGTTCACAACAAGCTAGGTGAAGGACGGCATACACACAGTCTTATCTCTCATAACTGAGCATGTGGAGAGACGTTCGTTCATCTAGCACAAAGGGAACGGGTTGCAGGAGAAACTTTTACTCTGGTTTCTCAGTCTGTTTCCTAGTGCCGGTTTGAAGTTCCTGCACTTTTTACTGTAAAACCGAGTTGGAGCTAGTACCTCCCTATGTATATGTACGGAGTGGTGTTTGCAACTGAAAAGAAACTTTGTGTTCCCAACAAGCTAGGTGAAGGACGGCTTTCACACACACTTATCTCTCAGAACTGAGCATGTGGAGAGACGTTCGTTCATCTAGCACAAAAGGAACGGGTTGCAGGGGAAACTATTACTCTGGTTTCCCAGTCTGTTTCCTAGGGCCTTTTTGAAGTTCCTGCAGTTTTCACTGTAAAACCGAGTTGGAGCAAGTACCTCCCCATATATATGTATGGAGTGGAGTTTGCAACTGAAAAGAAACTTTGTGTTCCCAAAAAGCTAGGTGAAGTACGGCTTTCACACACACTTATCTTAGAACTGAGCATGTGGAGAGACGTTCGTTCATCTAGCACAAATGGAACGGGTTGCAATAGAAAATTTTACTCTGGTTTCTCAGTCTGTTTCCCAGTGCCGGTTTGAAGTTCCTGCAATTTTCACTGTAAAACCGAGTTGGAGCATGTACCTCCCCATATATATGTATGGAGTGGAGTTTGCAACTGAAAAGAAACTTTGTGTTGCCAAAAAGCTAGGTGAAGTACGGCTTTCACACACACATATCTTAGAACTGAGCATGTGGAGAGACGTTCGTTCATCTAGCACAAATGGAACGGGTTGCAATAGAAACTTTTACTCTGGTTTCTCAGTCTGTTTCCTAGTGCCGGTTTGAAGTTCCTGCAATTTTCACTGTAAAACCGAGTTGGAGCATGTACCTCCCCATATATATGTATGGAGTGGAGTTTGCAACTGAAAAGCAACTTTGTGTTCCCAACAAGCTAGGTGAAGGACGGCTTTCAGACACACTTATCTCTCAGATCTGAGCATGTGGAGAGAGGTTCGTTCATCTAGCACAAAGGGAACGGGTTGCAGGAGAAAGTTTTACTCTGGATTGTCAGTCTGTTTCCTAGTGCCGGTATGATGTTCCTGCAGTTTTCTCTGTAAAACAGATTTGGAGCTAGTACCAACCCATATATATGTATGGAGTGGTGTTTGCAACTGAAAAGAAACTTTGTGTTCACAACAAGCTAGGTGAAGGACGGCATACACACAGTCTTATCTCTCATAACTGAGCATGTGGAGAGACGTTCGTTCATCTAGCACAAAGGGAACGGGTTGCAGGAGAAACTTTTACTCTGGTTTCTCAGTCTGTTTCCTAGTGCCGGTTTGAAGTTCCTGCACTTTTTACTGTAAAACCGAGTTGGAGCTAGTACCTCCCTATGTATATGTATGGAGTGGTGTTTGCAACTGAAAAGAAACTTTGTGTTCCCAACAAGCTAGGTGAAGGACGGCTTTCACACACACTTATCTCTCAGAACTGAGCATGTGGAGAGACGTTCGTTCATCTAGCACAAAAGGAACGGGTTGCAGGGGAAACTATTACTCTGGTTTCCCAGTCTGTTTCCTAGGGCCTTTTTGAAGTTCCTGCAGTTTTCACTGTAAAACCGAGTTGGAGCAGTACCTCCCCATATATATGTATGGAGTGGAGTTTGCAACTGAAAAGAAACTTTGTGTTCCCAAAAAGCTAGGTGAAGTACGGCTTTCACACACACTTATCTTAGAACTGAGCATGTGGAGAGACGTTCGTTCATCTAGCACAAATGGAACGGGTTGCAATAGAAACTTTTACTCTGGTTTCTCAGTCTGTTTCCTAGTGCCGGTTTGAAGTTCCTGCAATTTTCACTGTAAAACCGAGTTGGAGCATGTACCTCCCCATATATATGTATGGAGTGGAGTTTGCAACTGAAAAGAAACTTTGTGTTGCCAAAAAGCTAGGTGAAGTACGGCTTTCACACACACTTATCTTAGAACTGAGCATGTGGAGAGACGTTCGTTCATCTAGCACAAATGGAACGGGTTGCAATAGAAACTTTTACTCTGGTTTCTCAGTCTGTTTCCTAGTGCCGGTTTGAAGTTCCTGCAATTTTCACTGTAAACCCGAGTTGGAGCATGTACCTCCCCATATATATGTATGGAGTGGAGTTTGCAACTGAAAAGAAACTTTGTGTTCCCAACAAGCTAGGTGAAGGACGGCTTTCACACACACTTATCTCTCAGAACTGAGCATGTGGAGAGACGTTCGTTCATCTAGCACAAAGGGAACGGTTTGCAGGTGAAAGTTTTACTCTGGTTTCTCAGTCTGATTCCTAGTGCCGGTTTGAAGTTCCTGCAGTTTTCACTGTAAAACCGAGTTGGAGCTAGTACCTCCCCATATATATGTATGGAGTGGGGTTTGCAACTGAAAAGAAACTTTGAGTTCCCAACAAGCTAGGTGAAGGAAGCCTTTCACACACACTTATCTCTCAGAACTGAGCATGTGGAGAGACGTTCGTTCATCTAGCACAAAGGGAACGGGTTGCAGGGGAAACTATTACTCTGGTTTCTCAGTCTGTTTCCTAGGGCCTTTTTGAAGTTCCTGCAGTTTTCACTGTAAAACCGAGTTGGAGCTAGTACTTCCCCATATATATGCGGAGTGGAGTTTGCAACTGAAAAGAAACTTTGTGTTCCCAAAAAGCTATGTGAAGGACGGCTTTCACACACACTTATCTCTCAGAACTGAGCATGTGGAGAGACGTTCGTTCATCTAGTACAAAGGGAACGGGTTGCAGGAGAAACTTTTCTCTGGCTTCTCAGTCTGTTTCCTAGTGCCGGTTTGAAGTTCCTGCAGTTTTCACTGTAAAACCGATTTGGAGCTAGTACCTCCCCATATATATGTATGGAGTGGTGTTTCCAACTGAAAAGAAACTTTGTGTTCCCAACAAGCTAGGTGAAGTACGGCTTTCACACACACTTATCTCTCAGAACTTAGCATGTGGAGAGACGTTCGTTCATCTAGAACAAAGGGAACGGGTTGCAGGAGAAACATTTACTCTGGTTTCTCAGTCTGTTTCCTAGTGCCTTTTTGAAGTTCCTTCAGTTTTCACTGTAAAATCGAGTTGGATCTATTACCTCCCCATAAGTAGGTATGGAGTTGAGTTTGCAACTGAAAAGAAACTTTGTGTTCCCAGCAAGCTAGGTGAAGGACGGCTTTAACACACACTAATTTCTCAGAACTAAGCATGTGGTGAGACGTTCGTTCATCTAGCACAAAGGGAACGGGTTGCAGGAGAAACTTTTACTCTGGTTTCTCAGTCTGTTTCCTAGTGCCGGTTTGAAGTTCCTGCACTTTTTACTGTAAAACCGAGTTGGAGCTAGTACCTCCCCATATATATGTACGGAGTGGTGTTTGCAACTGAAAAGAAACTTTGTGTTCCCAAGAAGCTAGGTGAAGGACGGCATTCACACACACTTATCTCTCAGAACTGAGCATGTGGAGAGACGTTCATTCATCTAGCACAAAGGGATCGGGTTGCAGGAGAAACTATTACTCTGGTTTCTCAGTCTGTTTCCTAGGGCCTTTTTGAAGTTCCTGCAGTTTTCACTGTAAAACCGAGTTGGAGCTACTACCTCTCCATATATATGTATGGAGTGGAGATTGCAACTGAAAAGAAACTTTGTGTTCCCAAGAAGCTAGGTGAAGGACGGCTTTCACACACACTTATCTCTCAGAACTGAGCATGTGGAGAGACGTTCGTTCATCTAGCACAAAGGGAACGGGTTGCATTAGAAACTTTTACTCTGGTTTCTCAGTCTGTTTCCTAGTGCCGGTTTGAAGTTCCTGCAGTTTTCACTGTAAAACCGAGTTGGAGCTAGTATCTCCCCATATATATATACTGAGTGGAGTTTGCAACTGAAAAGAAACTTTGTTTTCCCAAAAAGCTTTGTGAAGGACGGCTTTCACACACGCTTATCTCTCAGAACTGAGCATGTGGAGAGACGTTCGTTCATCTAGCACAAAGGGAACGTGTTGCAGGAGAAATTTTACTGTGGTTTCTCAGTCTGTTTCCTAGTGCCGGTTTGAAGTTCCTGCAGTTTCACTGTAAAACCGAGTTGGAGCTAGTACCAATCCATATATATGTATGGAGTGGAGTTTGCAACTTAAAAGAAACTTTGTGTTCCCAAAAAGCTAGCTGAAGTACGGCTTTCACACACACTTATCTTATAACTGAGCATGTGGGAGACGTTCGTTCATCTAGCACAAATGGAACGGGTTGCAGTAGAAACTTTTACTCTGGTTTCTCAGGCTTTTTCCTAGTGCCGGTTTGAAGTTCCTGCAGTTTTCACTGTAAAACCGAGTTGGAGCTAGTACCAACCCATATATATGTATGGAGTGGAGTTTGCAACTGAAAAGCAACTTTGTGTTCCCAAAAAGCTAGGTGAAGGACGGCTTTCACACACACTTATCTCTCAGAAATGAGCATGTGGAGAGACGTTCATTCATCTAGCACAAAGGGAACGGGTTGCAGGAGAAACTTTTACTCTGGTTTCTCAGTCTGTTTCCTAGTGCCGGTTTGAAGTTCCTGCAGTTTTCACTGTAAAACCGGGTTGTAGCTAGTACCTCCCCATATATATATACGGAGTGGAGTTTGCAAGTGAAAAGAAACTTTGTGTTCCCAACAAGCTAGGTGAAGGACGGCTTTCACACACACTTATCTCTCAGAACTGAGCATGTGGAGAGACGTTCGTTCATCTAGCCAAAGGGAACGGGTTGCAGGTGAAACTTTTACTCTGGTTTCTCAGTCTGTTTCCTAGTGCCGGTTTGAAGTTCCTGCAGTTTTCACTGTAAAACCGAGTTGGAGCTAGTACCTCTCCATATATATGTATGGATTGGAGTTTGCAATGGAAAGAAACTATGTTTTCACAACAAGCTAGGTGAAGTACGGCTTTCACACACACTTATCTCTCAGAACTGAGCTTGTGGAGAGACGTTCGTTCAACTAGCACAAAGAGAACGTGTTGCAGGAGATACTTTTACTCTGGTTTCTCAGTCTGTTTCTTAGTGCCGGTTTGAAGTTCCTGCAGTTTTCACTGTAAAACAGAGTTGGAGCTAGTACCAACCCATATATATGTATGGAGTGGTGTTTGCAACTGAAAAGAAACTTTGTGTTCCCAACAAGCTAGGTGAAGTTCGGGTTTCACACACACTAATTTCTCAGAACTGAGCACGTGGAGAGACGTTCGTTCATCTAACACAAAGGGAACGGGTTGCAGGAGAAACTTTTACTCTGGTTTCTCAGTCTGTTTCCTAGTGCCGGTTTGAAGTTCCTGCACTTTTTACTGTAAAATCGAGTTGGAGCTAGTACCTCCCCATATATATGTACAGAGTGGTGTTTGCAACTGAAAAGAAACTTTGTGTTCCCAACAAGCTATGTGAAGGACGGCTTTCACACACACTTATCTCTCAGAACTGAGCATGTGGAGAGACGTTCGTTCATCTAGCACAAAGGGAACGGGTTGCAGGAGAAACTATTACTCTGGTTTCTCAGTCTGTTTCCTAGTGCCGGTTTGAAGTTCCTGCAGTTTTCACTGTAAAACCGAGTTGGAACTAGTACCTCCCCATATATATATACGGAGTGGAGTTTGCAACTGAAAAGAAACTTTGTGTTCCCAACAAGCTAGGTGAAGTACGGGTTTCGCACACACTAATTTCTCAGAACTGAGCACGTGGAGAGACGTTCGTTCATCTAACACAAAGGGAACGGGTTGCAGGAGAAACTTTTACTCCGGTTTCTCAGTCTGTTTCCTAGTGCCGGTTTGAAGTTCCTGCACTTTTTACTGTAAAATCGAGTTGGAGATAGTACCTCCCCATATATATGTACGGAGTGGTGTTTGCAACTGAAAAGAAACTTTGTGTTCCCAACAAGCTAGGTGAAGGACGGCTTTCACACACACTTATCTCTCAGAACTGAGCATGTGGAGAGACGTTCGTTCATCTAGCACAAAGGGAACGGGTTGCAGGAGAAACTATTACTCTGGTTTCTCAGTCTGTTTCCTAGTGCCGGTTTGAAGTTCCTGCAGTTTTCACTGTAAAACCGAGTTGGAGCTAGTACCTCCCCATATATATATACGGAGTGGAGTTTGCAACTGAAAAGAAACTTTGTGTTCCCAAAAAGCTTTGTGAAGGACGGCTTTCACACACACTTATCTCTCAGAACTGAGCATGTGGAGAGACGTTCGTTCATCTAGCACAAAGGGATCGGGTTGCAGGAGAAACTATTACTCTGGTTTCTCAGTCTGTTTCCTAGGGCCTTTTTGAAGTTCCTGCAGTTTTCACTGTAAAACCGATTTGGAGCTACTACCTCCCCATATATATGTATGGAGTGGAGTTTGCAACTGAAAAGAAACTTTGTGTTCCCTACAAGCTTGGTTAAGGACGGCTTGCACACACACTTATCTCTCAGAACTGAGCATGTGGAGAGAAGTTCGTTCATCTAGCACAAAGGGAACGGGTTGCAGTAGAAACTTTTACTCTGTTTTCTCAGTCTGTTTCCTAGTGCCGGTTTGAAGTTCCTGCAGTTTTCACTGTAAAACCGAGTTGGAGCTATACCAACCAATCTATATGTATGGAATGGAGTTTGCAACTGAAAAGCAACTTTGTGTTCCCGACAAGCTAGGTGAAGGACGGCTTTCACACACACTTATCTCTCAGAACTGAGCATGTGGAGAGACGTTCGTTCATCTAGCACAAAGGGAACGGCTTGCAGGAGAAAATTTTACTCTGGTTTCTCAGTCTGTTTCCTAGTGCCGGTTTGAAGTTCCTGCAGTTTTCACTGTAAAACCGAGTTGGAGCTAGTACCAACCCATATATATGTATGGAGTGGAGTTTGCAACTGAAAAGAAACTTTCTGTTCCCAAGAAGCTAGGTGAAGTACGGGTTTCACACACAATATTTTCTCAGAACTGAGCATGTGGAGAGACGTTCGTTCATCTAGCACAAAGGGAACAGGTTGCAGGAGAAACTATTACTCTGGTTTCTCAGTCTGTTTCCCAGGGCCTTTTTGAAGTTCCTGCAGTTTTCACTGTAAAACCGAGTTGGAGCAAGTACCTCCCCATATATATGTATGGAGTGGAGTTTGCAACTGAAAAGAAACTTTGTGATCAAAAAAAGCTAGGTGAAGTACGGCTTTCACACACACTTATCTTAGAACTGAGCATGTGGAGAGACGTTCGTTCATCTAGCACAAAGGGAACGGTTTGCATTAGAAACTTTTACTCTGGTTTCTCAGTCTGTTTCCTAGTGCCGGTTTGAAGTTCCTGCACTTTTTACTGTAAAACCGAGTTGGAGCTAGTACCTCCCCATATATATGTACGGAGTGGTGTTTGCAACTGAAAAGAAACTTTGTGTTCCCAAATAGCTATGTGAAGGACGGCTTTCACACACACTTATCTCTCAGAACTGAGCATGTGGAGAGACGTTCGTTCATCTAGCACAAAGGGAACGGGTTGCATAGAAACTTTTACTCTGGTTTCTCAGTCTGTTTCCTAGTGCCTTTTTGAAGTTCCTTCAGTTTTCACTGTAAAATAGAGTTGGATCTATTACTTCCCCATAAGTAGGTATGGAGTGGTGTTTGCAACTGAAAAGAAACTTTGTGTTCCCAGCAAGCTAGGTGAAGGACGGCTTTAACACACACTAATTTCTCAGACTAAGCATGTGGAGAGACGTTCGTTCATCTAGCACAAAGGGAACGGGTTGCAGGAGAAACTTTTACTCTGGTTTCTCAGTCTGTTTCCTAGTGCCTTTTTGAAGTTCCTGCAGTTTTCACTGTAAAACCGAGTTGGAGCTAGTACCTCTCCATATATATGTATGGATTGGAGTTTGCAACTGAAAAGAAACTATGTTTTCACAACAAGCTAGGTGAAGTACGGCTTTCACACACACTTATCTCTCAGAACTGAGCTTGTGGAGAGACGTTCGTTCAACTAGCACAAAGGGAACGGGTTGCAGGAGATACTTTTACTCTGGTTTCTCAGTCTGTTTCCTAGTGCCGGTTTGAAGTTCCTGCAGTTTTCACTGTAAAACAGAGTTGGAGCTAGTACCAACCCATATATATGTATGGAGTGGTGTTTGCAACTGAAAAGAAACTTTGGGTTCCCAACAAGCTAGGTGAAGTTCGGGTTTCACACACACTAATTTCTCAGAACTGAGCACGTGGAGAGACGTTCGTTCATCTAACACAAAGGGAACGGGTTGCAGGAGAAACTTTTACTCTGGTTTCTCAGTCTGTTTCCTAGTGCCGGTTTGAAGTTCCTGCACTTTTTACTGTAAAATCGAGTTGGAGCTAGTACCTCCCCATATATATGTACAGAGTGGTGTTTGCAACTGAAAAGAAACTTTGTGTTCCCAACAAGCTAGGTGAAGGACGGCTTTCACACACACTTATCTCTCAGAACTGAGCATGTGGAGAGACGTTCGTTCATCTAGCACAAAGGGAACGGGTTGCAGGAGAAACTATTACTCTGGTTTCTCAGTCTGTTTCCTAGTGCCGGTTTGAAGTTCCTGCAGTTTTCACTGTAAAACCGAGTTGGAGCTAGTACCTCCCCATATATATATACGGAGTGGAGTTTGCAACTGAAAAGAAACTTTGTGTTCCCAACAAGCTAGGTGAAGTACGGGTTTCACACACACTAATTTCTCAGAACTGAGCACGTGGAGAGACGTTCGTTCATCTAACAAAAAGGGAACGGGTTGCAGGAGAAACTTTTACTCTGGTTTCTCAGTCTGTTTCCCAGTGCCGGTTTGAAGTTCCTGCACTTTTTACTGTAAAATCGAGTTGGAGATAGTACCTCCCCATATATATGTACGAGGTGGTGTTTGCAACTGAAAAGTAACTTTGTGTTCCCAACAAGCTAGGTGAAGGACGGCTTTCACACACACTTATCTCTCAGAACTGAGCATGTGGAGAGACGTTCGTTCATCTAGCACAAAGGGAACGGGTTGCAGGAGAAACTATTACTCTGGTTTCTCAGTCTGTTTCCTAGTGCCGGTTTGAAGTTCCTGCAGTTTTCACTGTAAAACCGAGTTGGAGCTAGTACCTCCCCATATATATATACGGAGTGGAGTTTGCAACTGAAAAGAAACTTTGTGTTCCCAAAAAGCTATGTGAAGGACGGCTTTCACACACACATATCTCTCAGAACTGAGCATGTGGAGAGACGTTCGTTCATCTAGTACAAAGGGAACGGGTTGCAGGAGAAACTTTTCTCTGGCTTCTCAGTCTCTTTCCTAGTGCCGGTTTGAAATTCCTCCAGTTTTCACTGTCAAACCGAGTTGGAGCTAGTACCTCCCCATATATATGTATGGAGTGGAGTTTGCAACTGAAAAGAAACTTTGTGTTCCCAGCAAGCTAGGTGAAGGACGGCTTTAACACACACTAATTTCTCAGAACTGAGCATGTGGAGAGACTTTCGTTCATCTAGCACAAAGGGAACGGGTTGCAGTAGAAACTTTTACTCTGGTTTCTCAGTCTGTTTCCTAGTGCCGGTTTGAAGTTCCTGCAGTTTTCACTGTAAAACCGAGTTGGAGCTAGTACCAACCCATATATATGTATGGAGTGGAGTTTGCAACTGAAAAGCAACTTTGTGTTCCCGACAAGCTAGGTGAAGGACGGCTTTCACACACACTTATCTCTCAGAACTGAGCATGTGGAGAGACGTTCGTTCATCTAGCACAAAGGGATCGGGTTGCAGGAGAAACTATTACTCTGGTTTCTCAGTCTGTTTCCTAGGGCCTTTTTGAAGTTCCTGCAGTTTTCACTGTAAAACCGAGTTGGAGCAAGTACATCCCCATATATATGTATGGAGTGGAGTTTGCAACTGAAAAGAAATTTTGTGTTGCCAAAAAGCTAGGTGAAGTACGGCTTTCACACACACTAATCTTAGAACTGAGCATGTGGAGAGACGTTCGTTCATCTAGCACAAAGGGAACGGGTTGCAGTAGAAACTTTTACTCTGGTTTCTCAGTCTGTTTCCTAGTGCCGGTTTGATGTTCCTGCAGTTTTCACTGTAAAACCGATTTGGAGCTACTACCTCCCCATATATATGTATGGAGTGGAGTTTGCAACTGAAAAGAATCTTTGTGTTCCCTACAAGCTTGTTGAAGGACGGCTTGCACACACACTTATCTCTCAGAACTGAGCATGTGGAGAGACGTTCGTTCATCTAGCACAAAGGGAACGGGTTGCAGTAGAAACTTTTACTCTGGTTTCTCAGTCTGTTTCCTAGTGCCGGTTTGAAGTTCCTGCAGTTTTCACTGTAAAACCGAGTTGGAGCTACTACCAACCCATATATATGTATGGAATGGAGTTTGCAACTGAAAAGCAACTTTGTGTTCCCGACAAGCTAGGTGAAGGACCGCTTTCACACACACTTATCTCTCAGAACTGAGCATGTGGAGAGACGTTCGTTCATCTAGCTCAAAGGGAACGGCTTGCAGGAGAAAATTTTACTCTGGTTTCTCAGTCTGTTTCCTAGTGCCGGTTTGAAGTTCCTGCAGTTTTCACTGTAAAACCGAGTTGGAGCAGGTACCTCCCCATATATATGTATGGAGTGGAGTTTGCAACTGAAAAGAAACTTTGTGATCAAAAAAAGCTAGGTGAAGTACGGCTTTCACACACACTTATCTTAGAACTGAGCATGTGGAGAGACATTCGTTCATCTATCACAAAGGGAACGGGTTGCATTAGAAACTTTTACTCTGGTTTCTCAGTCTGTTTCCTAGTGCCGGTTTGAAGTTCCTGCACTTTTTACTGTAAAACCGAGTTGGAGCTAGTACCTCCCCATATATATGTACGGAGTGGTGTTTGCAACTGAAAAGAAACTTTGTGTTCCCAAATAGCTATGTGAAGGACGGCTTTCACACACACTTATCTCTCAGAACTGAGCATGTGGAGAGACGTTCGTTCATCTAGCACAAAGGGAACGGGTTGCATTAGAAACTTTTACTCTGGTTTCTCAGTCTGTTTCCTAGGGCCTTTTTGAAGTTCCTGCAGTTTTCACTGTAAAACCGAGTTGGAGCTAGTACTTCCCCATATATATGCGGAGTGGAGTTTGCAACTGAAAAGAAACTTTGTGTTCCCAAAAAGCTATGTGAAGGACGGCTTTCACACACACTTATCTCTCAGAACTGAGCATGTGGAGAGACGTTCGTTCATCTAGTACAAAGGGAACGGGTTGCAGGAGAAACATTTACTCTGGTTTCTCAGTCTGTTTCCTAGTGCCTTTTTGAAGTTCCTTCAGTTTTCACTGTAAAATCGAATTGGATCTATTACCTCCCCATAAGTAGGTATGGAGTGGAGTTTGCAACTGAAAAGAAACTTTGTGTTCCCAGCAAGCTAGGTGAAGGACGGCTTTAACACAAACTAATTTCTCAGAACTAAGCATGTGGAGAGACGTTCGTTCATCTAGCACAAAGGGAACGGGTTGCAGGAGAAACTTTTACTCTGGATTCTCAGTCTGTTTCCTAGTGCCGGTTTGAAGTTCCTACACTTTTTACTGTAAAACCGAGTTGGAGCTAGTACCTCCCCATATATATGTACGGAGTGGTGTTTGCAACTGAAAAGAAACTTTGTGTTCCCAAGAAGCTAGGTGAAGGACGGCTTTCACACACACTTATCTCTCAGAACTGAGCATGTGGAGAGACGTTCGTTCATCTAGCACAAAGGGATCGGGTTGCAGGAGAAACTATTACTCTGGTTTCTCAGTCTGTTTCCTAGGGCCTTTTTGAAGTTCCTGCAGTTTTCACTGTAAAACCGAGTTGGAGTTAGTACCTCTCCATATATATGTATGGAGTGGAGTTTGCAACTGAAAAGAAACTTTGTGTTCCCAAGAAGCTAGGTGAAGGACGGCTTTCACACACACTTATCTCTCAGAACTGAGCATGTGGAGAGACGTTCGTTCATCTAGCACAAAGGGAACGTGTTGCAGGAGAAATTTTACTCTGGTTTCTCAGTCTGTTTCCTAGTGCTGGTTTGAAGTTCCTTTAGTTTCACTGTAAAACCGAGTTGGAGCTAGTACCAATCCATATATATGTATGGAGTGGAGTTTGCAACTTAAAAGAAACTTTGTGTTCCCAAAAAGCTAGGTGAAGTACGGCTTTCACACACACTTATCTTATAACTGAGCATGTGGAGAGACGTTCGTTCATCTAGCACAAATGGAACGGGTTGCAGTAGAAACTTTTACTCTGGTTTCTCAGGCTTTTTCCTAGTGCCGGTTTGAAGTTCCTGCAGTTTTCACTGTAAAACCGAGTTGGAGCTAGTACCAACCCATATATATGTATGGAGTGGAGTTTGCAACTGAAAAGCAACTTTGTGTTCCGAACAGGCTAGGTGAAGGACGGCTTTCACACACAATTATCTCTCAGAAATGAGCATGTGGAGAGACGTTCATTCATCTAGCACAAAGGGAACGGGTTGCAGGAGAAACTTTTACTCTGGTTTCTCAGTCTGTTTCCTAGTGCCGGTTTGAAGTTCCTGCAGTTTTCACTGTAAAACCGGGTTGGAGCTAGTACCTCCCCATATATATATACGGAGTGGAGTTTGCAAGTGAATAGAAACTTTGTGTTCCCAACAAGCTAGGTGAAGGACGGCTTTCACACACACTTATCTCTCAGAACTGAGCATGTGGAGAGACGTTCGTTCATCTAGCCAAAGGGAACGGGTGGCAGGTGAAACTTTTACTCTGGTTTCTCAGTCTGTTTCCTAGTGCCGGTTTGAAGTTCCTGCAGTTTTCACAGTAAAACCGAGTTGGAGCTAGTACCTCCCCATATATATGTATGGAGTGGAGTTTGCAACTGAAAATAAACTTTGTGTTCCCAACAAGCTAGGTGAAGGAAGGCTTTCACGCACACTTATCTCTCAGAACTGAGCATGTGGAGAGAGGTTCGTTCATCTAGCACAAAGGGAACGGGTTGTAGGAGAAACTTTTACTCTGGTTTCTCAGTCTGTTTCCTAGTGCCTTTTTGAATTTCCTGCAGTTTTCACTGTAAAACCGAGTTGGAGCTAGTACCTCTCCATATATATGTATGGATTGGAGTTTGCAACTGAAAAGAAACTATGTTTTCACAACAAGCTAGGTGAAGTACGGCTTTCACACACACTTATCTCTCAGAACTGAGCTTGTGGAGAGACGTTCGTTCAACTAGCACAAAGGGAACGGGTAGCAGGAGACACTTTTACTCTGGTTTCTCAGTCTGTTTCCTAGTGCCGGTTTGAAGTTCCTGCAGTTTTCACTGTAAAACAGAGTTGGAGCTAGTACCAACCCATATATATATATGGAATGGTGTTTGCAACTGAAAAGAAACTTTGTGTTCCCAAGAAGCTAGGTGAAGTACGGGTTTCACACACACTAATTTCTCAGAACTGAGCACGTGGAGAGACGTTCGTTCATCTAACACAAAGGGAACGGGTTGCAGGAGAAACTTTTACTCTGGTTTCTCAGTTTGTTTCCTAGTGCCGGTTTGAAGTTCCTGCACTTTTTACTGTAAAATCGAGTTGGAGCTAGTACCTCCCCATATATATGTATGGAGTGGTGTTTGCAACTGAAAAGAAACTTTGTGTTCCCAACAAGCTAGGTGAAGGACGGCTTTCACACACACTTATCTCTCAGAACTGAGCATGTGGAGAGACGTTCGTTCATCTAGCACAAAGGGAACGGGTTGCACGAGAAACTATTACTATGGTTTCTCAGTCTGTTTCCTAGTGCCGGTTTGAAGTTCCTGCAGTTTTCACTGTAAAACCGAGTTGGAGCTAGTACCTCCCCATATATATATACGGAGTGGAGTTTGCAACTGAAAAGAAACTTTGTGTTCCCAACAAGCTAGGTGAAGTACGGGTTTCACACACACTAATTTCTCAGAACTGAGCACGTGGAGAGACGTTCGTTCATCTAACACAAAGGGAACGGGTTGCAGGAGAAACTTTTACTCTTGTTTCTCAGTCTGTTTCCTAGTGCCGGTTTGAAGTTCCTGCACTTTTTACTGTAAAATCGAGTTGGTGATAGTACCTCCCCATATATATGTACGGAGTGGTGTTTGCAACTGTAAAGAAACTTTGTGTTCCCAACAAGCTAGGTGAAGGACGGCTTTCACACACACTTATCTCTCAGAACTGAGCATGTGGAGAGACGTTCGTTCATCTAGCACAAAGGGAACGGTTTGCAGGAGAAACTATTACTCTGGTTTCTCAGTCTGTTTCCTAGTGCCGGTTTGAAGTTCCTGCAGTTTTCACTGTAAAACCGAGTTGGAGCTAGTACCTCCCCATATATATATACGGAGTGGTGTTTGCAACTGAAAAGAAACTTTGTGTTCCCAAAAAGCTATGTGAAGGACGGCTTTCACACACACTTATCTCTCAGAACTGAGCATGTGGAGAGACGTTCGTTCATCTAGTACAAAGGGAACGGGTTGCAGGAGAAACTTTTCTCTGGCTTCTCAGTCTGTTTCCTAGTGCCGGTTTGAAGTTCCTGCAGTTTTCACTGTAAAACCGATTTGGAGCTAGTACCTCCCCATATATATGTATGGAGTGGAGTTTGCAACTGAAAAGAATCTTTGTGTTCCCAGCAAGCTAGGTGAAGGACGGCTCTAACACACACTAATTTCTCAGAACTGAGCATGTGGAGAGACGTTCGTTCATCTAGCACAAAGGGAACGGGTTGCAGTAGAAACTTTTACTCTGGTTTCTCAGTCTGTTTCCTAGTGCCGGTTTGAAGTTCCTGCAGTTTTCACTGTAAAACCGAGTTGGAGCTAGTACCAATCCATATATATGTATGGAGTGGAGTTTGCAACTGAAAAGCAACTTTGTGTTCCAGACAAGCTAGGTGAAGGACGGCTTTCACACACACTTATCTCTCAGAACTGAGCATGTGGAGAGACGTTCGTTCATCTAGCACAAAGGGATCGGGTTGCAGGAGAAACTATTACTCTGGTTTCTCAGTCTGTTTCCTAGGGCCTTTTTGAAGTTCCTGCAGTTTTCACTGTAAAACCGAGTTGGAGCAAGTACCTCCCCATATATATGTATGGAGTGGAGTTTGCAACTGAAAAGAAACTTTGTGTTGCCAAAAAGCTAGGTGAAGTACGGCTTTCACACACACTAATCTTAGAACTGAGCATGTGGAGAGACGTTCGTTCATCTAGCACAAATGGAACGGGTTGCAGTAGAAACTTTTACTCTGGTTTCTCAGTCTGTTTCCTAGTGCCGGTTTGAAGTTACTGCAGTTTTCACTGTAAAACCGAGTTGGAGCTAGTACCTCCCCATATATATGTACGGAGTGGAGTTTGCAACTGAAAATAAACTTTGTGTTCCCAACAAGCTAGGTGAAGGTCGGCATTCACACACACTTATCTCTCAGAACTGAGCATGTGGGGAGACGTTCATTCATCTAGCACAAAGGGAACGTGTTGCAGGAGAAATTTTACTCTGGTTTCTCAGCCTGTTTCCTAGTGCCGGTTTGATGTTCCTGCAGTTTTCACTGTAAAACCGATTTGGAGCTACTACCTCCCCATATATATGTATGGAGTGGAGTTTGCAACTGAAAAGAAACTTTGTGTTCCCTACAAGCTTGGTGAAGGACGGCTTGCACACACACTTATCTCTCAGAACTGAGCATGTGGAGAGACGTTCGTTCATCTAGCACAAAGGGAACGGGTTGCAGTAGAAACTTTTACTCTGGTTTCTCAGTCTGTTTCCTAGTGCCGGTTTGAAGTTCCTGCAGTTTTCACTGTAAAACCGAGTTGGAGCTACTACCAACCCATATATATGTATGGAATGGAGTTTGCAACTGAAAAGCAACTTTGTGTTCCCGACAAGCTAGGTGAAGGACGGCTTTCACACACACTTATCTCTCAGAACTGAGCATGTGGAGAGACGTTCGTTCATCTAGCACAAAGGGAACGGCTTGCAGGAGAAAATTTTACTCTGGTTTCTCTGTCTGTTTCCTAGTGCCGGTTTGAAGTTCCTGCAGTTTTCACTGTAAAACCGAGTTGGAGCTAGTACCTCTCCATATATATGTATGGAGTGGAGTTTGCAACTGAAAAGAAACTTTGTGTTCCCAAGAAGCTAGGTGAAATACGGGTTTCACACACACTAATTTCTCAGAACTGAGCATGTGGAGAGACGTTCGTTCATCTAGCACAAAGGGAACAGGTTGCAGGAGAAACTTTTACTCTGGTTTCTCAGTCTGTTTCCTAGTGCCGGTTTGAAGTTCCTGCACTTTTTACTGTAAAACCGATTTGGAGCTAGTACCTCCCCATATATATGTACGGAGTGGTGTTTGCAACTGAAAAGAAACTTTGTGTTCCCAAATAGCTATGTGAAGGACGGCTTTCACACACACTTATCTCTCAGAACTGAGCATGTGGAGAGACGTTCGTTCATCTAGCACAAAGGGAACGGGTTGCAGGAGAAACTATTACTCTGGTTTCTCAGTCTGTTTCCGAGGGCCTTTTTGAAGTTCCTGCAGTTTTCACTGTAAAACCGAGTTGGAGCATGTACCTCCCCATATATATGTATGGAGTGGAGTTTGCAACTGAAAAGAAACTTTGTGATCAAAAAAAGCTAGGTGAAGTACGGCTTTCACACACACTTATCTTAGAACTGAGCATGTGGAGAGACGTTCGTTCATCTAGCACAAAGGGAACGGGTTGCATTAGAAACTTTTACTCTGGTTTCTCAGTCTGTTTCCTAGTGCCGGTTTGAAGTTCCTGCACTTTTTACTGTAAAACCGAGTTGGAGCTTGTACCTCCCCATATATATGTACGGAGTGGTGTTTGCAACTGAAAAGAAACTTTGTGTTCCCAAAAAGCTATGTGAAGGACGGCTTTCACACACACTTATCTCTCAGAACTGAGCATGTGGAGAGAAGTTCGTTCATCTAGCACAAAGGGATCGGGTTGCAGGAGAAACTATTACTCTGGTTTCTCAGTCTGTTTCCTAGGGCCTTTTTGAAGTTCCTGCATTTTTCACTGTAAAAGCGAGTTGGAGTATGTACCTCCCCATATATATGTATGGAGTGGAGTTTGCAACTGAAAAGAAACTTTGTGTTCCCAAAAAGCTAGGTGAAGTACGGCTTTCACACACACTTATCTTATAACTGAGCATGTGGAGAGACGTTCGTTCATCTAGCACAAAGGGAACGGGTTGCAGTAGAAACTTTTACTCTGGTTCCTCAGGCTTTTTCCTAGTGCCGGTTTGAAGTTCCTGCAGTTTTCACTGTAAAACCGAGTTGGAGCTAGTACCAACCCATATATATGCATGGCGTGGAGTTTGCAAGTGAAAAGAAACTTTGTGTTCCCAACAAGCTAGGTGAAGGACGGCTTTCACACACACTTATCTCTCAGAACTGAGCATGTGGAGAGACGTTCGTTCATCTAGCACAAAGGGAACGGGTTGCAGGAGAAACTATTACTCTGGTTTCTCAGTCTGTTTCCTAGGGCCTTTTTGAAGTTCCTGCAGTTTTCACTGTAAAACCGAGTTGGAGCATGTACCTCTCCATATATATGTATGGATTGGAGTTTGCAAATGAAAAGAAACTTTGTGTTCCCAAAAAGCTAGGTGAAGTACGGCTTTCACACACACTTATCTTATAACTGAGCATGTGGAGAGACGTTCGTTCATCTAGCACAAAGGGAACGGGTTGCAGGAGATACTTTTACTCTTTTTTCTCAGTCTGTTTCCTAGTGCCGGTTTGAAGTTCCTGCAGTTTTCACTGTAAAACAGAGTTGGAGCTAGTACCAACCCATATATATGTATGGAGTGGTGTTTGCAACTGAAAAGAAACTTTGTGTTCCCAACAAGCTAGGTGAAGTACGGGTTTCACACACACTAATTTCTCAGAACTGAGCATGTGGAGAGACGTTCGTTCATCTAGCACAAAGGGAACAGGTTGCAGGAGAAACTTTTACTCTGGTTTCTCAGTCTGTTTCCTAGTGCCGGTTTGAAGTTCCTGCACTTTTTACTGTAAAACCGAGTTGGAGCTAGTACCTCCCCATATATATGTACGGAGTGGTGTTTGCAACTGAAAAGAAACTTTGTTTTCCCAACAAGCTAGGTGAAGGACGGCTTTCACACACACTTATCTCTCAGAACTGAGCATGTGGAGAGACGTTCGTTCATCGAGCACAAAGGGAACGGGTTGCAGGTGAAACTTTTACTCTGGTTTCTCAGTCTGTTTCCTAGTGCCGGTTTGAAGTTCCTGCAGGTTTCACTGTAAAACCGAGTTGGAGCTAGTACCTCCCCATATATATTTATGGAGTGGAGTTTGCAACTGAAAAGAAACTTTGTGTTCCCAACAAGCTAGGTGAAGGAAGGCTTTCACACACACTTATCTCTCAGAACTGAGCATGTGGAGAGACGTTCGTTCATCTAGCACAAAGGGATCGGGTTGCAGGAGAAACTATTACTCTGGTTTCTCAGTCTGTTTCCTAGGGCCTTTTTGAAGTTCCTGCAGTTTTCACTGTAAAACCGAGTTGGAGCATGTACCTCTCCATATATATGTATGGATTGGAGTTTGCAAATGAAAAGAAACTTTGTGTTCCCAAAAAGCTAGGTGAAGTACGGCTTTCACACACACTTATCTTATAACTGAGCATGTGGAGAGACGTTCGTTCATCTAGCACAAAGGGAACGGGTTGCAGGAGATACTTTTACTCTGGTTTCTCAGTCTGTTTCCTAGTGCCGGTTTGAAGTTCCTGCAGTTTTCACTGTAAAACAGAGTTGGAGCTAGTACCAACCCATATATATGTATGGAGTGGTGTTTGCAACTGAAAAGAAACTTTGTGTTCCCAACAAGCTAGGTGAAGTACGGGTTTCACACACACTAATTTCTCAGAACTGAGCATGTGGAGAGACGTTCGTTCATCTAGCACAAAGGGAACAGGTTGCAGGAGAAACTTTTACTCTGGTTTCTCAGTCTGTTTCCTAGTGCCGGTTTGAAGTTCCTGCACTTTTTACTGTAAAACCGAGTTGGAGCTAGTACCTCCCCATATATATGTACGGAGTGGTGTTTGCAACTGAAAAGAAACTTTGTTTTCCCAACAAGCTAGGTGAAGGACGGCTTTCACACACACTTATCTCTCAGAACTGAGCATGTGGAGAGACGTTCGTTCATCGAGCACAAAGGGAACGGGTTGCAGGAAAAACTATTACTCTGGTTTCACAGTCTGTTTCCTAGGGCCTTTTTGAACTTCCTGCAGTTTTCACTGTAAAACCGAGTTGGAGCAAGTACCTCCCCATATATATGTATGGAGTGGAGTTTGCAACTGAAAAGAAACTTTGTGATCAAAAAAAGCTAGGTGAAGTACGGCTTTCACACACACTTATCTTAGAACTGAGCATGTGGAGAGACGTTCGTTCATCTAGCACAAAGGGAACGGGTTGCATTAGAAACTTTTACTCTGGTTTCTCAGTCTGTTTCCTAGTGCCGGTTTGAAGTTCCTGCAGTTTTCACTGTAAAACCGAGTTGGAGCTAGTACCTCCCCATATATATATACTGAGTGGAGTTTGCAAATGAAAAGAAACTTTGTGTTCCCGATACGCTATGTGAAGGACGGCTTTCACACACACTTATCTCTCAGAACTGAGCATGTGGAGAGACGTTCGTTCATCTAGCACAAAGGGAACGGGTTGCAGGGGAAACTTTTACTCTGGTTTCTCAGTCTGTTTCCTAGTGCCGGTTTGAAGTTCCTGCACTTTTTACTGTAAAACCGAGTTGGAGCTAGTACCTCCCCATATATATGTACGGAGTGGTGTTTGCAACTGAAAAGAAACTTTGTGTTCCCAACAAGCTAGGTGAAGGACGGGTTTCACACACACTTATCTCTCAGAACTGAGCATGTGAAAAGACGTTCGTTCATCTAGCACAAAGGGAACGGGTTGCAGGAGAAACTATTACTCTGGTTTCTCAGTCTGTTTCCTAGGGCCTTTTTGAAGTTCCTGCAGTTTTCACTGTAAAACCGAGTTGGAGCAAGTACCTCCCCATATATATGTATGGAGTGGAGTTTGCAACTGAAAAGAAACATTGTGTTCCCAAAAAGCTAGGTGAAGTACGGATTTCACACACACATATCTTAGAACTGAGCATGTGGAGAGACGTTCGTTCATCTAGCAAAAATGGAACGGGTTGCAGTAGAAACTTTTACTCTGGTTTCTCAGTCTGTTTCCTAGTGCCGGTTTGAATTTCCTGCAGTTTTCACTGTAAAACCGAGTTGGAGCATGTACCTCCCCATATATATGTATCGAGTGGAGTTTGCAACTGAAAAGAAACTTTGTGTTCCCAAAAAGCTAGGTGAAGGACGGCTTTCACACACACTTATCTTATAACTGAGCATGTGGAGAGACGTTCGTTCATCTAGCACAAAGGGAACGGCTTGCAGGAGTAAATTTTACTGTGCTTTCTCAGTCTGTTTCCTAGTGCCGGTTTGAAGTTCCTGCAGTTTTCACTGTAAAACCGAGTTGGAGCTAGTACCTCTCCATATATATGTATGGAGTGGAGTTTGCAACTGAAAAGAAACTTTTTGTTCCCAAGAAGCTAGGTGAAGGACGGCTTTCACACACACTTATCTCTCAGAACTGAGCATGTGGAGAGACTTTCGTTCATCTAGCACAAAGGGAACGGGTTGCATTAGAAACTTTTACTCTGGTTTCTCAGTCTGTTTCCTAGTGCCGGTTTGAAGTTCCTGCAGTTTTCACTGTAAAACCGAGTTGGAGCTAGTACCTCCCCATATATATATACTGAGTGGAGTTTGCAAGTGAAAAGAAACTTTGTGTTCCCAAAAAGCTATGTGAAGGACGGCTTTCATACACGCTTATCTCTCAGAACTGAGCATGTGGAGAGACGTTCGTTCATCTATCACAAAGGGAACGTGTTGCAGGAGAAATTTTACTCTGGTTTCTCAGTCTGTTTCCTAGTGCCGGTTTGAAGTTCCTGCAGTTTTCACTGTAAAACCGAGTTGGAACTAGTACCTCCCCATATATATGTATGGAGTGGAGTTTGCAACTTTAAAGAAACTTTGTGTTCCCTACAAGCTTGGTGAAGGTCGGCTTTCACACACACTTATCTCTCAGATCTGAGCATGTGGAGAGACGTTCGTTCATCTAGCACAAAGGGAACGGGTTGCAGGAGAAACTATTACTCTGGTTTCTCAGTCTGTTTCCTAGTGCCGGTTTGAAGTTCCTGCAGTTTCACTGTAAAACCGAGTTGGAGCTAGTACCTCCCCATATATATGTATGGAGTGGAGTTTGCAACTGAAAAGCAACTTTGTGTTCCCAACAAGCTAGGTGAAGGACGGCTTTCAGACACACTTATCTCTCAGATCTGAGCATGTGGAGAGAGGTTCGTTCATCTAGCACAAAGGGAACGGGTTGCATTAGAAACTTTTACTCTGGTTTCTCAGTCTGTTTCCTAGTGCCGGTTTGAAGTTCCTGCAGTTTTCACTGTAAAACCGAGTTTGAGCTAGTACCTCCCCATATATATATACTGAGTGGAGTTTGCAACTGAAAAGAAACTTTGTGTTCCCAAAAAGCTATGTGAAGGACGGCTTTCATACACGCTTATCTCTCAGAACTGAGCATGTGGAGAGACTTTCGTTCATCTAGCACAAAGGGAACGTGTTGCAGGAGAAATTTTACTCTGGTTTCTCAGTCTGTTTCCTAGTTCCCGTTTGATGTTCCTGCAGTTTTCACTGTAAAACCCAGTTGGAACTAGTACCTCCCCATATATATGTTCGGAGTGGAGTTTGCAACTGTAAAGAAACTTTGTGTTCCCTACAAGCTTGGTGAAGGTCGGCTTTCACACACACTTATCTCTTAGAACTGAGCATGTGGAGAGACGTTCGTTCATCTAGCACAAAGGGAACGGGTTGCAGGAGAAACTTTTACTCTGGTTTCTCAGTCTGTTTCCTAGTGCCGGTTTGAAGTTCCTGCACTTTTTACTGTAAAACCGAGTTGGAGCTAGTACCTCCCCATATATATGTACGGAGTGGTGTTTGCAACTGAAAAGAAACTTTGTGTTCCCAACAAGCTAGGTGAAGGACGGGTTTCACACACACTTATCTCTCAGAACTGAGCATGTGAAGAGACGTTCGTTCATCTAGCACAAAGGGAACGGGTTGCAGGAGAAACTCTTACTCTGGTTTCTCAGTCTGTTTCCTAGGGCCTTTTTGAAGTTCCTGCAGTTTTCACTGTAAAACCGAGTTGGAGCAAGTACCTCCCCATATATATGTATGGAGTGGAGTTTGCAACTGAAAAGAAACATTGTGTTCCCAAAAAGCTAGGTGAAGTACGGCTTTCACACACACTTATCTTAGAACTGAGCATGTGGAGAGACGTTCGTTCATCTAGCAAAAATGGAACGGGTTGCAGGAGAAACTTTTACTCTGGTTTCTCAGTCTGTTTCCTAGTGCCGGTTTGAAGTTCCTGCAGTTTTCACTGTAAAACCGAGTTGGAGCATGTACCTCCCCATATATATGTATCGAGTGGAGTTTGCAACTGAAAAGAAACTTTGTGTTTCCAAAAAGCTAAGTGAAGGACGGCTTTCACACACACTTATCTTATAACTGAGCATGTGGAGAGACGTTCGTTCATCTAGCACAAAGGGAACGGCTTGCAGGAGAAAATTTTACTCTGGTTTCTCAGTCTGTTTCCTAGTGCCGGTTTGAAGTTCCTGCAGTTTTCACTGTAAAACCGAGTTGGAGCTAGTACCTCTCCATATATATGTATGGAGTGGAGTTTGCAACTGAAAAGAAACTTTGTGTTCCCTACAAGCTTGGTGAAGGACGGCTTGCACACACACATATCTCTCAGAACTGAGCATGTGGAGAGACGTTCGTTCATCTAGTACAAAGGGAACGGGTTGCAGGAGAAACTTTTCTATGGTTTCTCAGTCTGTTTCCTAGTGCCGGTTTGAAGTTCATGCAGTTTTCACTGTAAAACCGAGTTGGAGCTAGTACCTCTCCATATATATGTATGGAGTGAAGTTTGCAACTGAAAAGAAACTTTGTGTTCCCAAGAAGCTAGGTGAAGGACGGCTTTCACACACAGTTATCTCTCAGAACTGAGCATGTGGAGAGACTTTCGTTCATCTAGCACAAAGGGAACGGGTTGCATTAGAAACTTTTACTCTGGTTTCTCAGTCTGTTTCCTAGTGCCGGTTTGAAGTTCCTGCAGTTTTCACTGTAAAACCGAGTTGGAGCTAGTACCTCCCCATATATATATACTGAGTGGAGTTTGCAACTGAAAACAAACTTTGTGTTCCCAAAAAGCTATGTGAAGGACGGCTTTCATACACGCTTATCTCTCAGAACAGAGCATGTGGAGAGACGTTCGTTCATCTAGCACAAAGGGAACGGGTTGCAGGAGAAACTTTTACTCTGGATTCTCAGTCTTTTTCCTAGTGCCGGTTTGATGTTCCTGCAGTTTTCTCTGTAAAACAGAGTTGGAGCTAGTACCAACCCATATATATGTATGGAGTGGTGTTTTCAACTGAAAAGAAACTTTGTGTTCCCAACAAGCTAGGTGAAGGACGGCTTTCACACAGTCTTATCTCTCAGAACTGAGCATGTGGAGAGACGTTCGTTCATCCAGCACAAAGGGAACGGGTTGCAGGTGAAACTTTTACTCTGGTTTCTCAGTCTGTTTCCTAGTGCCGGTTTGAAGTTCCTGCACTTTTTACTGTAAAACCGAGTTGGAGCTAGTACCTCCCCATATATATGTATGGAGTGGAGTTTGCAACTGAAAAGAAACTTTGTGTTCCCAACAAGCTAGGTGAAGGACGGCTTTCACACACACTTATCTCTCAGAACTGAGCATGTGGAGAGACGTTCGTTCATCTAGCACAAAGGGAACGGGTTGCAGGAGAAACTATTACTCTGGTTTCTCAGTCTGTTTCCTAGGGCCTTTTTGAAGTTCCTGCAGTTTTCACTGTAAAACCGAGTTGGAGCAAGTACCTCCCCAAATATATGTATGGAGTGGAGTTTGCAACTGAAAGAAATTTTGTGTTCCCAAAAACTAGGTGAAGTACGGCTTTCACACACACTTATCTTAGAACTGATCATGTGGAGAGACGTTCGTTCATCTAGCACAAATGGAACGGGTTGCAGTAGAAACTTTTACTCTGGTTTTTCAGTGTGTTTCCTGGTGCCGGTTTGAAGTTCCTGCAGTTTTCACTGTAAAACCGAGTTGGTGCATGTACCTCCCCATATATATGTATGGAGTGGAGTTTGCAACTGAAAATAAACTTTGTGTTCCCAAAAAGCTAGGTGAAGTACGGCTTTCACACACACTTATCTTATAACTGAGCATGTGGAGAGACGTTCGTTCATCTAGCACAAAAGGAACGGGTTGCAGTAGAAATTTTTACTCTGGATTCTCAGGCTTTTTCCTAGTGCCCGTTTGAAGTTCCTGCAGTTTTCACTGTAAAACCGAGTTGGAGCTAGTACCAACCCATATATATGTATGGAGTGGAGTTTGCAACTGAAAAGCAACTTTGTGTTCCCGACAAGCTAGGTGAAGGACGGCATTCACACACACTTATCTCTCAGAACTGAGCATGTGGAGAGACGTTCATTCATCTAGCACAAAGGGAACGGGTTGTAGGAGAAACTTTTACTCTGGTTTCTCAGTCTGTTTCCTAGCGCCGGTTTGAAGTTCCTGCAGTTTTCACTTTAAAACCGGGTTGGAGCTAGTACCTCCCCATATATATATACGGAGTGTAGTTTGCAAGTGAAAAGAAACTTTGTGTTCCCAACAAGCTAGTTGAAGGACGGCTTTCACACACACTTATCTCTCAGAACTGAGCTTGTGGAGAGACGTTCGTTCAACTAGGCCAAAGGGAACGGGTTGCAGGAGATACTTTTACTCTGGTTTCTCAGTCTGTTTCCTAGTGCCGGTTTGAAGTTCCTGCAGTTTTCACTGTAAAACAGAGTTGGAGCTAGTACCAACCCATATATATGTATGGAGTGGTGTTTGCAACTGAAAAGAAACTTTGTGTTCCCAACAAGCTAGGTGAAGTACGGGTTTCACACACACTAATTTCTCAGAACTGAGCATGTGGAGAGACGTTCGTTCATCTAGCACAAAGGGAACGGGTTGCAGGAGAAACTTTTACTCTGGTTTCTCAGTCTGTTTCCTAGTGTCGGTTTGAAGTTCCTGCAGTTTCACTGTAAAACCGAGTTGGAGCTAGTACCTCCCCATATATATGTATGGAGTGGAGTTTGCAACTGAAAAGCAACTTTGTGTTCCCAACAAGCTAGGTGAAGGACGGCTTTCAGACACACTTATCTCTCAGATCTGAGCATGTGGAGAGAGGTTCGTTCATCTAGCACAAAGGGAACGGGTTGCAGGAGAAACTTTTACTCTGGATTCTCAGTCTGTTTCCTAGTGCCGGTTTGATGTTCCTGCAGTTTTCTCTGTAAAACAGAGTTGGAGCTAGTACCAACCCATATATATGTATGGAGTGGTGTTTGCAACTGAAAAGAAACTTTGTGTTCACAACAAGCTAGGTGAAGGACGGCATTCACACAGTCTTATCTCTCAGAACTGAGCATGTGGAGAGACGTTCGTTCATCTAGCACAAAGGGAACGGGTTGCAGGAGAAACTTTTACTATGGTTTCTCAGTCTGTTTCCTAGTGCCGGTTTGAAGTTCCTACTGTTTCACTGTAAAACCGAGTTGGAGCTAGTACCTCCCCATATATATGTATGGAGTGGAGTTTGCAACTGAAAAGCAACTTTGTGTTCCCAACAAGCTAGGTGAAGGACGGCTTTCAGACACACTTATCTCTCAGATCTGAGCATGTGGAGACAGGTTCTTTCATCTAGCACAAAGGGAACGGGTTGCAGGAGAAACTTTTACTCTGGATTCTCAGTCTGTTTCCTAGTGCCGGTTTGATGTTCCTGCAGTTTTCTCTGTAAAACAGAGTTGGAGCTAGTACCAACCCATATATATGTATGGAGTGGTGTTTGCAACTGAAAAGAAACTTTGTGTTCCCAACAAGCTAGGTGAAGCACGGCTTTCACACAGTCTTATCTCTCAGAACTGAGCATGTGGAGAGACGTTCGTTCATCCAGCACAAAGGGAACGGGTTGCAGGTGAAACTTTTACTCTGGTTTCTCAGTGTGTTTCCTGGTGCCGGTTTGAAGTTCCTGCATTTTTCACTGTAAAACCGAGTTCGTGCATGTACCTCCACATATATATGTATGGAGTGGAGTTTGCAAGTGAAAAGAAACTTTGTGTTCCCAACAAGCTAGGTGAAGGACGGCTTTCACACACACTTATCTCTCAGAACTGAGCTTGTGGAGAGACGTTCGTTCAACTAGGCCAAAAGGAACGGGTTGCAGGAGATACCTTTACTCTGGTTTCTCAGTCTGTTTCCTAGTGCCGGTTTGAAGTTCCTGCAGTTTTCACTGTAAAACAGAGTTGGAGCTAGTACCAACCCATATATATGTATGGAGTGGTGTTTGCAACTGAAAAGAAACTTTGTGTTCCCAACAAGCTAGGTGAAGTACGGGTTTCACACACACTAATTTCTCAGAACTGAGCATGTGGAGAGACGTTCGTTCATCTAGCACAAATGGAACGGGTTGCAGGAGAAACTTTTACTCTGGTTTCTCAGTCTGTTTCCTAGTGCCGGTTTGAAGTTCCTGCACTTTTTAGTGTAAAATCGAGTTGGAGCTAGTACCTCCCCATATATATGTACGGAGTGGTGTTTGCAACTGAAAAGAAACTTTGTGTTCCCAACAAGCTATGTGAAGGACGGCTTTCACACACACTTATCTCTCACAACTGAGCATGTGGAGAGACGTTCGTTCATCTAGCACAAAGGGAACGGGTTGCAGGAGAAACTATTACTCTGGTTTCTCAGTCTGTTTCCTAGGGCCTTTTTGAAGTTCCTGCAGTTTTCACTGTAAAACCGAGTTGGAGCTAGTACCTCCCCATATATATGTATGGAGTGGAGTTTGCAACTGAAAAGAAACTTTGTGTTCCCAAAAAGCTAGGTGAAGTACGGCTTTCACACACACTTATCTTAGAACTGAGCATGTGGAGAGACGTTCGTTCATCTAGCACAAAGGGAACGGGTTGCAGTAGAAACTTTTACTCTGGTTTCTCAATCTGTTTCCTAGTGCCGGTTTGAAGTTCCTGCAGTTTTCACTGTAAAACCGAGTTGGAGCTAGTACCAACCCATATATATGTATGGAGTGGAGTTTGCAACTGAAAAGCAACTTTGTGTTCCCGACAAGTTAGGTGAAGGACGGCTTTCACACACACTTATCTCTCAGAACTGAGCATGTGGAGAGACGTTCGTTCATCTAGCACAAAGGGAACGGGTTGCATTAGAAACTATTACTCTGGTTTCTCAGTCTGTTTCCTAGTGCCGGTTTGAAGTTCCTGCAGTTTTCACTGTAAAACCGAGTTCGAGCTAGTACCTCCCCATATATATATACTGAGAGGAGTTTGCAACTGAAAAGAAACTTTGTGTTCCCAAAAAGCTATGTGAAGGACGGCTTACACACTCACTTGTCTCTCAGAACTGAGCATGTGGAGAGACTTTCGTTCATCTAGCACAAAGGGAACGTGTTGCAGGAGAAATTTTACTCTGGTTTCTCAGTCTGTTTCCTAGTGCCGGTTTGAATTTCCTGCAGTTTTCACTGTAAAACCGTGTTGGATCTAGATCCTCCCCATATATATGTATGGAGTGGAGTTTGCAACTGAAAAGAAACTTTGTGTTCCCTACAAGCTTGGTGAAGGACGGCTTGCACACACACTTATCTCTCAGAACTGAGCATGTGGAGAGACGTTCGTTCATCTAGCACAAATGGAACGGGTTGCAGTAGAAACTTTTACTCTGGTTTCTCAATCTGTTTCCTAGTGCCGGTTTGAAGTTCCTGCAGTTTTCACTGTAAAACCGAGTTGGAGCTAGTACCAACCCATATATATGTATGGAGTGGAGTTTGCAACTGAAAAGCAACTTTGTGTTCCCGACAAGTTAGGTGAAGGACGGCTTTCAAACACACTTATCTCTCAGAACTGAGCATGTGGAGAGACGTTCGTTCATCTAGCACAAAGGGAACGGGTTGCATTAGAAACTATTACTCTGGTTTCTCAGTCTGTTTCCTAGTGCCGGTTTGAAGTTCCTGCAGTTTTCACTGTAAAACCGAGTTCGAGCTAGTACCTCCCCATATATATATACTGAGAGGAGTTTGCAACTGAAAAGAAACTTTGTGTTCCAAAAAACTATGTGAAGGACGGCTTTCACACACACTTGTCTCTCAGAACTGAGCATGTGGAGAGACTTTCGTTCATCTAGCACAAAGGGAACGTGTTGCAGGAGAAATTTTACTCTGGTTTCTCAGTCTGTTTCCTAGTGCCGGTTTGAAGTTCCTGCAGTTTTCACTGTAAAACCGTGTTGGATCTAGTACCTCCCCATATATATGTATGGAGTGGAGTTTGCAACTGAAAAGAAACTTTGTGTTCCCTACAAGCTTGGTGAAGGACGGCTTGCACACACACTTATCTCTCAGAACTGAGCATGTGGAGAGACGTTCGTTCATCTAGCACAAAGGTAACGGGTTGCAGGAGAAACTTTTACTATGTTTTCTCAGTCTGTTTCCTAGTGCCGGGTTGAAGTTCCTGCAGTTTCACTGTAAAACCGAGTTGGAGATAGTACCTCCCCATATATATGTATGGAGTGGAGTTTGCAACTGAAAAGCAACTTTGTGTTCCCAACAAGCTAGGTGAAGGACGGCTTTCAGACACACTTATCTCTCAGATCTGAGCATGTGGAGAGAGGTTCGTTCATCTAGCACAAATGGAACGGGTTGCAGGAGAAACTTTTACTCTGGATTCTCAGTCTGTTTCCTAGTGCCGGTTTGATGTTCCTGCAGTTTTCTCTGTAAAACAGAGTTAGAGCTAGTACCAACCCATATATATGTATGGAGTGGTGTTTGCAACTGAAAAGAAACTTTGTGTTCACAACAAGCTAGGTGAAGGACGGCATACACACAGTCTTATCTCTCAGAACTGAGCATGTGGAAAGACGTTCGTTCATCTAGCACAAAGGGAACGGGTTGCAGGAGAAATTTTACTCTGGTTTCTCAGTCTGTTTCCTAGTGCCGCTTTGATGTTCCTGCAGTTTTCACTGTAAAACCGATTTGGAGCTATTACCTCCCCATATATATGTATGGAGTGGAGTTTGCAACTGAAAAGAAACTTTGTGTTCCCTACAAGCGTGGTGAAGGACGGCTTGCACACACACTTATCTCTCAGAACTGAGCATGTGGAGAGACGTTCGTTCATCTAGCACAAAGGGAACGGGTTGCAGGAGAAACTTTTCCTATGGTTTCTCAGTCTGTTTCCTAGTGCCGGTTTGAAGTTCCTGCAGTTTCACTGTAAAACCGAGTTGGAGCTAGTACCTCCCCATATATATGTATGGAGTGGAGTTTGCAAATGAAAAGCAACTTTGTGTTCCCAACAAGCTAGGTGAAGGACGGCTTTCAGACACACTTATATCTCAGATCTGAGCATGTGGGGAGACGTTCGTTCATCTAGCACAAAGGGAACGTGTTGCAGTAGAAATTTTACTCTGGTTTCTCAGTCTGTTTCCTAGTGCCGGTTTGAAGTTCCTGCAGTTTCACTGTAAAACCGAGTTGGAGCAAGTACCTCCCCATATATATGTATGGAGTGGAGTTTGCAACTGAAAAGCAACTTTGTGTTCCCAACAAGCTAGCTGAAGGACGGCTTTCACACACACTTATCTCTCAGATCTGAGCAAGTGGAGAGACGTTCGTTCATCTAGCACAAAGGGAACGGATTGCAGGATAAACTTTTCTCTGGTTTCTCAGTCTGTTTCCTAGTGCCGGTTTATAAGTTCCTGCAGTTTTCACTGTAAAACCGAGTTGGAGCTAGTACCTCCCCATATATATGTATGGAGTGGAGTTTGCAACTGAAAAGCAACTTAGTGTTCCCAACAAGCTAGGTGAAGGACGGCTTTCAGACACACTTATCTCTCAGAACTGAGCATGTGGAGAGACGTTCGTTCATCTAGCACAAAGGGAACGGGTTGCAGGATAAACTTTTCTCTGGTTTCTCAGTCTGTTTCCTAGTGCCGGTGTTTAATTTCCTGCAGTTTTCACTGTAAAACCGATTTGGAGCTAGTACCTCCCCATATATATGTATGGAGTGGAGTTTGCAACTGAAAAGAAACTTTGTGTTCCCAACAAGCTAGGTGAAGGACGGCTTTCAGACACACTTATCTCTCAGATCTGAGCAAGTGGAGAGACGTTCGTTCATCTATACACAAATGGAACGGGTTGCAGTAGAAATTTTACTCTGGTTTCTCAGACTGTTTCCTAGTGCCGGTTTGAAGTTCCTGCAGTTTTCACTTTAAACCGAGTTGGAGCTAGTACCTCACCATATATTTGTATGGAGTGGAGTTTGCAACTGAAAAGGAACTTTGTGTTCCCAACAAGCTAGGTGAAGGACGGCTTTCAGACACACTTATCTCTCAGAACTGAGCATGTGGAGAGACGTTCGTTCATCTAGCACAAAGGGAACGGGTTGCAGGAGAAACTTTTCTCTGTTTTCTCAGTCTGTTTCCTAGTGCCGGTTTGAAGTTCCTGCAGTTTCACTGTAAAACCGAGTTGGAGCAAGTACCTCCCCATATATATGTATGGAGTGGAGTTTGCAACTGAAAAGAAACTTTGTGTTCCCAACAAGCTAGGTGAAGTACGGCTTTCACACACACTTATCTCTCAGAACTTAGCATGTGGAGAGACGTTCGTTCATCTAGCACAAAGGGAACGGTTTGCAGGAGAAACATTTACTCTGGTTTCTCAGTCTGTTTCCTAGTGCCTTTTTGAAGTACCTTCAGTTTTCACTGTAAAACCGAGGTGGAGCTATAACCTCCCCATATGTAGGTATGGAGTGGAGTTTGCAACTGAAAAGCAACTTTGTGTTCCCAACAAGCTAGGTGAAGGACGGCTTTCAGACACACTTATCTCTCAGATCTGAGCATGTGGAGACACGTTCGTTCATCTAGCACAAAGGGAACGGGTTGCAGTCGAAATTTTACTCTGGTTTCTCAGCCTGTTTCCTAGTGCCGCTTTGATGTTCCTGCAGTTTTCACTGTAAAACCGATTTGGAGCTATTACCTCCCCATATATATGTATGGAGTGGAGTTTGCAACTGAAAAGAAACTTTGTGTTCCCTACAAGCTTGGTGAAGGACGGCTTGCACACACACTTATCTCGCAGAACTGAGCATGTGGAGAGACGTTCGTTCATCTAGCACAAAGGGAACGGGTTGCAGGAGAAACTTTACCTATGGTTTCTCAGTCTGTTTCCTAGTGCCTGTTTGAAGTTCCTGCAGTTTCACTGTAAAACCGAGTTGGAGCTAGTACCTCACCATATATATGTATGGATTGGAGTTTGCAACTGAAAAGCAACTTTGTGTTCCCAACAAGCTAGGTGAAGGACGGCTTTCAGACACACTTATCTCTCAGAACTGAGCATGTTGGAAGACGTTCGTTCATCTAGCACAAAGGGAACGGGTTGCAGGTGAAACTTTTCTGGTTTCTCAGTCTGTTTCCTAGTGCCGGTTTTAAGTTCCTGCAGTTTCACTGTAAAACCGAGTTGGAGCAAGTACCTCCCTATATATATGTATGGAGTGGAGTTTGCAACTGAAAAGAAACTTTGTGTTCCCAACAAGCTAGGTGAAGTACGGCTTTCACACACACTTCTCTCTCAGAACTTAGCATGTGGAGAGACGTTCGTTCATCTAGCACAAAGGGAATGGGTTGCAGGAGAAACATTTACTCTGGTTTCTCATTCTGTTTCCTAGTGCCTTTTTGAAGTTCCTTCAGTTTTCACTGTAAAGCCGATTTGGAGCTATTACCTCCCCATATGTAGGTATGGAGTGGAGTTTGCAAATGAAAAGCAACTTTGTGTTCCCAACAACCTAGGTGAAGGACGGCTTTCAGACACACTTATCTCTCAGATCTGAGCATGTGGAGACACGTTCGTTCATCTAGAACAAAGGGAACGGGTTGCAGTAGAAATTTTACTCTGGTTTCTCAGACTGTTTCCTAGTGCCGGTTTGAAGTTCCTGCAGTTTTCACTTTAAACCGAGTTGGAGCTAGTACCTCACCATATATATGTATGGAGTGTAGTTTGCAACTGTAAAGAAACTTTGTGTTCCCAATAAGCTAGGTGAAGGACGGCTTTCACACACTTATCTCTCAGAACTGAGCATGTGGAGAGACATTCGTTAATCTAGCACAAATGGAACGGGTTGCAGGAGAAACTTTTCTCTGGTTTCTCAGTCTGTTTCCTAGTGCCGTTTTGAAGTTCCTGCAGTTTCACTGTAAAACCGAGTTGGAGCAAGTACCTCCCCATATATATGTATGGAGTGGAGTTTGCAACTGAAAAGCAACTTTGTGTTCCCAACAAGCTAGGTGAAGGACGGCTTTCAGACACACTTATCTCTCAGATCTGAGCATGTGGAGACACGTTCGTTCATCTAGCACAAAGGGAACGGGTTGCAGTAGAAATTTTACTCTGGTTTCTCAGCCTGTTTCCTAGTGCCGCTTTGATGTTCCTGCAGTTTTCACTGTAAAACCGATTTGGAGCTATTACCTCCCCATATATATGTATGGAGTGGAGTTTGCAACTGAAAAGAAACTTTGTGTTCCCTACAAGCTTGGTGAAGGACGGCTTGCACACACACTTATCTCGCAGAACTGAGCATGTGGAGAGACGTTCGTTCATCTAGCACAAAGGGAACGGGTTGCAGGAGAAACTTTTCCTATGGTTTCTCAGTCTGTTTCCTAGTGCCTGTTTGAAGTTCCTGCAGTTTCACTGTAAAACCGAGTTGGAGCTAGTACCTCACCATATATATGTATGGATTGGAGTTTGCAACTGAAAAGCAACTTTGTGTTCCCAACATGCTAGGTGAAGGACGGCTTTCAGACACACTTATCTCTCAGAACTGAGCATGTGGAGAGACGTTCGTTCATCTAGCACAAAGGGAACGGGTTGCAGGTGAAACTTTTCTGGTTTCTCAGTCTGTTTCCTAGTGCCGGTTTTAAGTTCCTGCAGTTTCACTGTAAAACCGAGTTGGAGCAAGTACCTCCCTATATATATGTATGGAGTGGAGTTTGCAACTGAAAAGAAACTTTGTGTTCCCAACAAGCTAGGTGAAGTACGGCTTTCACACACACTTATCTCTCAGAACTTAGCATGTGGAGAGACGTTCGTTCATCTAGCACAAAGGGAACGGGTTGCAGGAGAAACATTTACTCTGGTTTCTCAGTCTGTTTCCTAGTGCCTTTTTGAAGTTCCTTCAGTTTTCACTGTAAAGCCGATTTGGAGCTATTACCTCCCCATACGTAGGTATGGAGTGGAGTTTGCAAATGAAAAGCAACTTTGTGTTCCCAACAACCTAGGTGAAGGACGGCTTTCAGACACACTTATCTCTCAGATCTGAGCATGTGGAGACACGTTCGTTCATCTAGCACAAAGGGAACGGGTTGCAGTAGAAATTTTACTCTGGTTTCTCAGACTGTTTCCTAGTGCCGGTTTGAAGTTCCTGCAGTTTTCACTTTAAACCGAGTTGGAGCTAGTACCTCACCATATATATGTATGGAGTGTAGTTTGCAACTGTAAAGAAACTTTGTGTTCCCAACAAGCTAGGTGAAGGACGGCTTTCACACACTTATCTCTCAGAACTGAGCATGTGGAGAGACGTTCGTTAATCTAGCACAAATGGAACGGGTTGCAGGAGAAACTTTTCTCTGGTTTCTCAGTCTGTTTCCTAGTGCCGTTTTGAAGTTCCTGCAGTTTAACTGTAAAACCGAGTTGGAGCAAGTACCTCCCCATATATATGTATGGAGTGGAGTTTGCAACTGAAAAGCAACTTTGTTTTCCCAACAAGCTAGGTGAAGGACGGCTTTCAGACACACTTATCTCTCAGATCTGAGCATGTGGAGACACGATCGTTCATCTAGCACAAAGGGAACGGGTTGCAGGAGAAACTTTTCCTATGGTTTCTCAGTCTGTTTCCTAGTGCCTGTTTGAAGTTCCTGCAGTTTCACTGTAAAACCGAGTTGGAGCTAGTACCTCACCATATATATGTATGGATTGGAGTTTGCAACTGAAAAGCAACTTTGTGTTCCCAACATGCTAGGTGAAGGACGGCTTTCAGACACACTTATCTCTCAGAACTGAGCATGTGAAGAGACGTTCGTTCATCTAGCACAAAGGGAACGGGTTGCAGGTGAAACTTTTCTGGTTTCTCAGTCTGTTTCCTAGTGCCGGTTTTAAGTTCCTGCAGTTTCACTGTAAAACCGAGTTGGAGCAAGTACCTCCCTATATATATGTATGGAGTGGAGTTTGCAACTGAAAAGAAACTTTGTGTTCCCAACAAGCTAGGTGAAGTACGGCTTTCACACACACTTATCTCTCAGAACTTAGCATGTGGAGAGACGTTCGTTCATCTAGCACAAAGGGAACTGGTTGCAGGAGAAACATTTACTCTGGTTTCTCAGTCTGTTTCCTAGTGCCTTTTTGAAGTTCCTTCAGTTTTCACTGTAAAGCCGATTTGGAGCTATTACCTCCCCATACGTAGGTATGGAGTGGAGTTTGCAAATGAAAAGCAACTTTGTGTTCCCAACAACCTAGGTGAAGGACGGCTTTCAGACACACTTATCTCTCAGATCTGAGCATGTGGAGACACGTTCGTTCATCTAGCACAAAGGGAACGGGTTGCAGTAGAAATTTTACTCTGGTTTCTCAGCCTGTTTCCTAGTGCCGCTTTGATGTTCCTGCAGTTTTCACTGTAAAACCGATTTGGAGCTATTACCTCCCCATATATATGTATGGATTGGAGTTTGCAACTGAAAAGAAACTTTGTGTTCCCTACAAGCTTGGTGAAGGACGGCTTGCACACACACTTATCTCGCAGAACTGAGCATGTGGAGAGACGTTCGTTCATCTAGCACAAAGGGAACGGGTTGCAGGAGAAACTTTTCCTATGGTTTCTCAGTCTGTTTCCTAGTGCCTGTTTGAAGTTCCTGCAGTTTCACTGTAAAACCGAGTTGGAGCTAGTACCTCACCATATATATGTATGGATTGGAGTTTGCAACTGAAAAGCAACTTTGTGTTCCCAACATGCTAGGTGAAGGACGGCTTTCAGACACACTTATCTCTCAGAACTGAGCATGTGGAGAGACGTTCGTTCATCTAGCACAAAGGGAACGGGTTGCAGGTGAAACTTTTCTGGTTTCTCAGTCTGTTTCCTAGTGCCGGTTTTAAGTTCCTGCAGTTTCACTGTAAAACCGAGTTGGAGCAAGTACCTCACTATATATATGTATGGAGTGGAGTTTGCAACTGAAAAGAAACTTTGTGTTCCCAACAAGCTAGGTGAAGTACGGCTTTCACACACACTTATCTCTCAGAACTTAGCATGTGGAGAGACGTTCGTTCATCTAGCACAAAGGGAACTGGTTGCAGGAGAAACATTTACTCTGGTTTCTCTAGTCTGTTTCCTAGTGCCTTTTTGAAGTTCCTTCAGTTTTCACTGTAAAGCCGATTTGGAGCTATTACCTCCCCATACGTAGGTATGGAGTGGAGTTTGCAAATGAAAAGCAACTTTGTGTTCCCAACAACCTAGGTGAAGGACGGCTTTCAGACACACTTATCTCTCAGATCTGAGCATGTGGAGACACGTTCGTTCATCTAGCACAAAGGGAACGGGTTGCAGTAGAAATTTTACTCTGGTTTCTCAGACTGTTTCCTAGTGCCGGTTTGAAGTTCCTGCAGTTTTCACTTTAAACCGAGTTGGAGCTAGTACCTCACCATATATATGTATGGAGTGTAGTTTGCAACTGTAAAGAAACTTTGTGTTCCCAACAAGCTAGGTGAAGGACGGCTTTCACACACTTATCTCTCAGAACTGAGCATGTGGAGAGACGTTCGTTAATCTAGCACAAATGGAACGGGTTGCAGGAGAAACTTTTCTCTGGTTTCTCAGTCTGTTTCCTAGTGCCGTTTTGAAGTTCCTGCAGTTTAACTGTAAAACCGAGTTGGAGCAAGTACCTCCCCATATATATGTATGGAGTGGAGTTTGCAACTGAAAAGCAACTTTGTTTTCCCAACAAGCTAGGTGAAGGACGGCTTTCAGACACACTTATCTCTCAGATCTGAGCATGTGGAGACACGATCGTTCATCTAGCACAAAGGGAACGGGTTGCAGGAGAAACTTTTCCTATGGTTTCTCAGTCTGTTTCCTAGTGCCTGTTTGAAGTTCCTGCAGTTTCACTGTAAAACCGAGTTGGAGCTAGTACCTCACCATATATATGTATGGATTGGAGTTTGCAACTGAAAAGCAACTTTGTGTTCCCAACATGCTAGGTGAAGGACGGCTTTCAGACACACTTATCTCTCAGAACTGAGCATGTGAAGAGACGTTCGTTCATCTAGCACAAAGGGAACGGGTTGCAGGTGAAACTTTTCTGGTTTCTCAGTCTGTTTCCTAGTGCCGGTTTTAAGTTCCTGCAGTTTCACTGTAAAACCGAGTTGGAGCAAGTACCTCCCTATATATATGTATGGAGTGGAGTTTGCAACTGAAAAGAAACTTTGTGTTCCCAACAAGCTAGGTGAAGTACGGCTTTCACACACACTTATCTCTCAGAACTTAGCATGTGGAGAGACGTTCGTTCATCTAGCACAAAGGGAACTGGTTGCAGGAGAAACATTTACTCTGGTTTCTCAGTCTGTTTCCTAGTGCCTGTTTGAAGTTCCTTCAGTTTTCACTGTAAAGCCGATTTGGAGCTATTACCTCCCCATACGTAGGTATGGAGTGGAGTTTGCAAATGAAAAGCAACTTTGTGTTCCCAACAACCTAGGTGAAGGACGGCTTTCAGACACACTTATCTCTCAGATCTGAGCATGTGGAGACACGTTCGTTCATCTAGCACAAAGGGAACGGGTTGCAGTAGAAATTTTACTCTGGTTTCTCAGACTGTTTCCTAGTGCCGGTTTGAAGTTCCTGCAGTTTTCACTTTAAACCGAGTTGGAGCTAGTATCTCACCATATATATGTATGGAGTGTAGTTTGCAACTGTAAAGAAACTTTGTGTTCCCAACAAGCTAGGTGAAGGACGGCTTTCACACACTTATCTCTCAGAACTGAGCATGTGGAGAGAAGTTCGTTAATCTAGCACAAATGGAACGGGTTGCAGGAGAAACTTTTCTCTGGTTTCTCAGTCTGTTTCCTAGTGCCGTTTTGAAGTTCCTGCAGTTTCACTGTAAAACCGAGTTGGAGCAAGTACCTCCCCATATATATGTATGGAGTGGAGTTTGCAACTGAAAAGAAACTTTGTGTTCCCAACAAGCTAGGTGAAGGACGGCTTTCAGACACACTTATCTCTCAGATCTGAGCAAGTGGAGAGACGTTCGTTCATCTAGCACAAAGGGAACGGGTTGCAGTAGAAATTTTACTCTGGTTTCTCAGACTGTTTCCTAGTGCCGGTTTGAAGTTCCTGCAGTTTTCACTTTAAACCGAGTTGGAGCTAGTACCTCACCATATATTTGTATGGAGTGGAGTTTGCAACTGAAAAGGAACTTTGTGTTCCCAACAAGCTAGGTGAAGGACGGCTTTCACACACACTTATCTCTCAGAACTGAGCATGTGGAGAGACGTTCGTTCATCTAGCACAAAGGGAACGGGTTGCAGGATAAACTTTTCTCTGGTTTCTCAGTCTGTTTCCTAGTGCCGGTGTTTAATTTCCTGCAGTTTTCACTGTAAAACCGATTTGGAGCTAGTACCTCCCCATATATATGTATGGAGTGGAGTTTGCAACTGAAAAGAAACTTTGTGTTCCCAACAAGCTAGGTGAAGGACGGCTTTCAGACACACTTATCTCTCAGATCTGAGCAAGTGGAGAGATGTTCGTTCATCTATACACAAATGGAACGGGTTGCAGTAGAAATTTTACTCTGGTTTCTCAGACTGTTTCCTAGTGCCGGTTTGAAGTTCCTGCAGTTTTCACTTTAAACCGAGTTGGAGCTTGTACCTCACCATATATTTGTATGGAGTGGAGTTTGCAACTGAAAAGGAACTTTGTGTTCCCAACAAGCTAGGTGAAGGACGGCTTTCAGACACACTTATCTCTCAGAACTGAGCATGTGGAGAGACGTTCGTTCATCTAGCACAAAGGGAACGGGTTGCAGGAGAAACTTTTCTCTGTTTTCTCAGTCTGTTTCCTAGTGCCGGTTTGAAGTTCCTGCAGTTTCACTGTAAAACCGAGTTGGAGCAAGTACCTCCCCATATATATGTATGGAGTGGAGTTTGCAACTGAAAAGAAACTTTGTGTTCCCAACAAGCTAGGTGAAGTACGGCTTTCACACACACTTATCTCTCAGAACTTAGCATGTGGAGAGACGTTCGTTCATCTAGCACAAAGGGAACGGTTTGCAGGAGAAACATTTACTCTGGTTTCTCAGTCTGTTTCCTAGTGCCTTTTTGAAGTACCTTCAGTTTTCACTGTAAACCCGAGGTGGAGCTATAACCTCCCCATATGTAGGTATGGAGTGTAGTTTGCAACTGTAAAGCAACTTTGTGTTCCCAACAAGCTAGGTGAAGGACGGCTTTCAGACACACTTATCTCTCAGATCTGAGCATGTGGAGACACGTTCGTTCAACTAGCACAAAGGGAACGGGTTGCAGTCGAAATTTTACTCTGGTTTCTCAGCCTGTTTCCTAGTGCCGCTTTGATGTTCCTGCAGTTTTCACTGTAAAACCGATTTGGAGCTATTACCTCCCCATATATATGTATGGAGTGGAGTTTGCAACTGAAAAGAAACTTTGTGTTCCCTACAAGCTTGGTGAAGGACGGCTTGCACACACACTTATCTCGCAGAACTGAGCATGTGGAGAGACGTTCGTTCATCTAGCACAAAGGGAACGGGTTGCAGGAGAAACTTTTCCTATGGTTTCTCAGTCTGTTTCCTAGTGCCTGTTTGAAGTTCCTGCAGTTTCACTGTAAAACCGAGTTGGAGCTAGTACCTCACCATATATATGTATGGATTGGAGTTTGCAACTGAAAAGCAACTTTGTGTTCCCAACAAGCTAGGTGAAGGACGGCTTTCAGACACACTTATCTCTCAGAACTGAGCATGTTGGAAGACGTTCGTTCATCTAGCACAAAGGGAACGGGTTGCAGGTGAAACTTTTCTGGTTTCTCAGTCTGTTTCCTAGTGCCGGGTTTAAGTTCCTGCAGTTTCACTGTAAAACCGAGTTGGAGCAAGTACCTCCCTATATATATGTATGGAGTGGAGTTTGCAACTGAAAAGAAACTTTGTGTTCCCAACAAGCTAGGTGAAGTACGGCTTTCACACACACTTATCTCTCAGAACTTAGCATGTGGAGAGACGTTCGTTCATCTACCACAAAGGGAATGGGTTGCAGGAGAAACATTTACTCTGGTTTCTCAGTCTGTTTCCTAGTGCCTTTTTGAAGTTCCTTCAGTTTTCACTGTAAAGCCGATTTGGAGCTATTACCTCCCCATATGTAGGTATGGAGTGGAGTTTGCAAATGAAAAGCAACTTTGTGTTCCCAACAACCTAGGTGAAGGACGGCTTTCAGACACACTTATCTCTCAGATCTGAGCATGTGGAGACACGTTCGTTCATCTAGCACAAAGGGAACGGTTTGCAGTAGAAATTTTACTCTGGTTTCTCAGACTGTTTCCTAGTGCCGGTTTGAAGTTCCTGCAGTTTTCACTTTAAACCGAGTTGGAGCTAGTACCTCACCATATATATGTATGGAGTGTAGTTTGCAACTGTAAAGAAACTTTGTGTTCCCAATAAGCTAGGTGAAGGACGGCTTTCACACACTTATCTCTCAGAACTGAGCATGTGGAGAGACGTTCGTTAATCTAGCACAAATGGAACGGGTTGCAGGAGAAACTTTTCTCTGGTTTCTCAGTCTGTTTCCTAGTGCCGTTTTGAAGTTCCTGCAGTTTCACTGTAAAACCGAGTTGGAGCAAGTACCTCCCCATATATATGTATGGAGTGGAGTTTGCAACTGAAAAGCAACTTTGTGTTCCCAACAAGCTAGGTGAAGGACGGCTTTCAGACACACTTATCTCTCAGATCTGAGCATGTGGAGACACGTTCGTTCATCTAGCACAAAGGGAACGGGTTGCAGTAGAAATTTTACTCTGGTTTCTCAGCCTGTTTCCTAGTGCCGCTTTGATGTTCCTGCAGTTTTCACTGTAAAACCGATTTGGAGCTATTACCTCCCCATATATATGTATGGAGTGGAGTTTGCAACTGAAAAGAAACTTTGTGTTCCCTACAAGCTTGGTGAAGGACGGCTTGCACACACACTTATCTCTCAGAACTGAGCATGTGGAGAGACGTTCGTTCATCTAGCACAAAGGGAACGGGTTGCAGGAGAAACTTTTCCTATGGTTTCTCAGTCTGTTTCCTAGTGCCTGTTTGAAGTTCCTGCAGTTTCACTGTAAAACCGAGTTGGAGCTAGTACCTCACCATATATATGTATGGATTGGAGTTTGCAACTGAAAAGCAACTTTGTGTTCCCAACATGCTAGGTGAAGGACGGCTTTCAGACACACTTATCTCTCAGAACTGAGCATGTGGAGAGACGTTCGTTCATCTAGCACAAAGGGAACGGGTTGCAGGTGAAACTTTTCTGGTTTCTCAGTCTGTTTCCTAGTGCCGGTTTTAAGTTCCTGCAGTTTCACTGTAAAACCGAGTTGGAGCAAGTACCTCCCTATATATATGTATGGAGTGGAGTTTGCAACTGAAAAGAAACTTTGTGTTCCCAACAAGCTAGGTGAAGTACGGCTTTCACACACACTTATCTCTCAGAACTTAGCATGTGGAGAGACGTTCGTTCATCTAGCACAAAGGGAACGGGTTGCAGGAGAAACATTTACTCTGGTTTCTCAGTCTGTTTCCTAGTGCCTTTTTGAAGTTCCTTCAGTTTTCACTGTAAAGCCGATTTGGAGCTATTACCTCCCCATACGTAGGTATGGAGTGGAGTTTGCAAATGAAAAGCAACTTTGTGTTCCCAACAACCTAGGTGAAGGACGGCTTTCAGACACACTTATCTCTCAGATCTGAGCATGTGGAGACACGTTCGTTCATCTAGCACAAAGGGAACGGGTTGCAGTAGAAATTTTACTCTGGTTTCTCAGACTGTTTCCTAGTGCCGGTTTGAAGTTCCTGCAGTTTTCAATTTAAACCGAGTTGGAGCTAGTACCTCACCATATATATGTATGGAGTGTAGTTTGCAACTGTAAAGAAACTTTGTGTTCCCAACAAGCTAGGTGAAGGACGGCTTTCACACACTTATCTCTCAGAACTGAGCATGTGGAGAGACGTTCGTTAATCTAGCACAAATGGAACGGGTTGCAGGAGAAACTTTTCTCTGGTTTCTCAGTCTGTTTCCTAGTGCCGTTTTGAAGTTCCTGCAGTTTAACTGTAAAACCGAGTTGGAGCAAGTACCTCCCCATATATATGTATGGAGTGGAGTTTGCAACTGAAAAGCAACTTTGTTTTCCCAACAAGCTAGGTGAAGGACGGCTTTCAGACACACTTATCTCTCAGATCTGAGCATGTGGAGACACGATCGTTCATCTAGCACAAAGGGAACGGGTTGCAGGAGAAACTTTTCCTATGGTTTCTCAGTCTGTTTCCTAGTGCCTGTTTGAAGTTCCTGCAGTTTCACTGTAAAACCGAGTTGGAGCTAGTACCTCACCATATATATGTATGGATTGGAGTTTGCAACTGAAAAGCAACTTTGTGTTCCCAACATGCTAGGTGAAGGACGGCTTTCAGACACACTTATCTCTCAGAACTGAGCATGTGGAGAGACGTTCGTTCATCTAGCACAAAGGGAACGGGTTGCAGGTGAAACTTTTCTGGTTTCTCAGTCTGTTTCCTAGTGCCGGTTTTAAGTTCCTGCAGTTTCACTGTAAAACCGAGTTGGAGCAAGTACCTCCCTATATATATGTATGGAGTGGAGTTTGCAACTGAAAAGAAACTTTGTGTTCCCAACAAGCTAGGTGAAGTACGGCTTTCACACACACTTATCTCTCAGAACTTAGCATGTGGAGAGACGTTCGTTCATCTAGCACAAAGGGAACTGGTTGCAGGAGAAACATTTACTCTGGTTTCTCAGTCTGTTTCCTAGTGCCTTTTTGAAGTTCCTTCAGTTTTCACTGTAAAGCCGATTTGGAGCTATTACCTCCCCATACGTAGGTATGGAGTGGAGTTTGCAAATGAAAAGCAACTTTGTGTTCCCAACAACCTAGGTGAAGGACGGCTTTCAGACACACTTATCTCTCAGATCTGAGCATGTGGAGACACGTTCGTTCATCTAGCACAAAGGGAACGGGTTGCAGTAGAAATTTTACTCTGGTTTCTCAGACTGTTTCCTAGTGCCGGTTTGAAGTTCCTGCAGTTTTCACTTTAAACCGAGTTGGAGCTAGTATCTCACCATATATATGTATGGAGTGTAGTCTGCAACTGTAAAGAAACTTTGTGTTCCCAACAAGCTAGGTGAAGGACGGCTTTCACACACTTATCTCTCAGAACTGAGCATGTGGAGAGAAGTTCGTTAATCTAGCACAAATGGAACGGGTTGCAGGAGAAACTTTTCTCTGGTTTCTCAGTCTGTTTCCTAGTGCCGTTTTGAAGTTCCTGCAGTTTCACTGTAAAACCGAGTTGGAGCAAGTACCTCCCCATATATATGTATGGAGTGGAGTTTGCAACTGAAAAGAAACTTTGTGTTCCCAACAAGCTAGGTGAAGGACGGCTTTCAGACACACTTATCTCTCAGATCTGAGCAAGTGGAGAGACGTTCGTTCATCTAGCACAAAGGGAACGGGTTGCAGTAGAAATTTTACTCTGGTTTCTCAGACTGTTTCCTAGTGCCGGTTTGAAGTTCCTGCAGTTTTCACTTTAAACCGAGTTGGAGCTAGTACCTCACCATATATTTGTATGGAGTGGAGTTTGCAACTGAAAAGGAACTTTGTGTTCCCAACAAGCTAGGTGAAGGACGGCTTTCACACACACTTATCTCTCAGAACTGAGCATGTGGAGAGACGTTCGTTCATCTAGCACAAAGGGAACGGGTTGCAGGATAAACTTTTCTCTGGTTTCTCAGTCTGTTTCCTAGTGCCGGTGTTTAATTTCCTGCAGTTTTCACTGTAAAACCGATTTGGAGCTAGTACCTCCCCATATATATGTATGGAGTGGAGTTTGCAACTGAAAAGAAACTTTGTGTTCCCAACAAGCTAGGTGAAGGACGGCTTTCAGACACACTTATCTCTCAGATCTGAGCAAGTGGAGAGACGTTCGTTCATCTATACACAAATGGAACGGGTTTCAGTAGAAATTTTACTCTGGTTTCTCAGACTGTTTCCTAGTGCCGGTTTGAAGTTCCTGCAGTTTTCACTTTAAACCGAGTTGGAGCTAGTACCTCACCATATATTTGTATGGAGTGGAGTTTGCAACTGAAAAGGAACTTTGTGTTCCCAACAAGCTAGGTGAAGGACGGCTTTCAGACACACTTATCTCTCAGAACTGAGCATGTGGAGAGACGTTCGTTCATCTAGCACAAAGGGAACGGGTTGCAGGAGAAACTTTTCTCTGTTTTCTCAGTCTGTTTCCTAGTGCCGGTTTGAAGTTCCTGCAGTTTCACTGTAAAACCGAGTTGGAGCAAGTACCTCCCCATATATATGTATGGAGTGGAGTTTGCAACTGAAAAGAAACTTTGTGTTCCCAACAAGCTAGGTGAAGTACGGCTTTCACACACACTTATCTCTCAGAACTTAGCATGTGGAGAGACGTTCGTTCATCTAGCACAAAGGGAACGGTTTGCAGGAGAAACATTTACTCTGGTTTCTCAGTCTGTTTCCTAGTGCCTTTTTGAAGTACCTTCAGTTTTCACTGTAAAACCGAGGTGGAGCTATAACCTCCCCATATGTAGGTATGGAGTGGAGTTTGCAACTGAAAAGCAACTTTGTGTTCCCAACAAGCTAGGTGAAGGACGGCTTTCAGACACACTTATCTCTCAGATCTGAGCATGTGGAGACACGTTCGTTCATCTAGCACAAAGGGAACGGGTTGCAGTCGAAATTTTACTCTGGTTTCTCAGCCTGTTTCCTAGTGCCGCTTTGATGTTCCTGCAGTTTTCACTGTAAAACCGATTTGGAGCTATTACCTCCCCATATATATGTATGGAGTGGAGTTTGCAACTGAAAAGAAACTTTGTGTTCCCTACAAGCTTGGTGAAGGACGGCTTGCACACACACTTATCTCGCAGAACTGAGCATGTGGAGAGACGTTCGTTCATCTAGCACAAAGGGAACGGGTTGCAGGAGAAACTTTTCCTATGGTTTCTCAGTCTGTTTCCTAGTGCCTGTTTGAAGTTCCTGCAGTTTCACTGTAAAACCGAGTTGGAGCTAGTACCTCACCATATATATGTATGGATTGGAGTTTGCAACTGGAAAGCAACTTTGTGTTCCCAACAAGCTAGGTGAAGGACGGCTTTCAGACACACTTATCTCTCAGAACTGAGCATGTTGGAAGACGTTCGTTCATCTAGCACAAAGGGAACGGGTTGCAGGTGAAACTTTTCTGGTTTCTCAGTCTGTTTCCTAGTGCCGGTTTTAAGTTCCTGCAGTTTCACTGTAAAACCGAGTTGGAGCAAGTACCTCCCTATATATATGTATGGAGTGGAGTTTGCAACTGAAAAGAAACTTTGTGTTCCCAACAAGCTAGGTGAAGTACGGCTTTCACACACACTTATCTCTCAGAACTTAGCATGTGGAGAGACGTTCGTTCATCTACCACAAAGGGAATGGGTTGCAGGAGAAACATTTACTCTGGTTTCTCAGTCTGTTTCCTAGTGCCTTTTTGAAGTTCCTTCAGTTTTCACTGTAAAGCCGATTTGGAGCTATTACCTCCCCATATGTAGGTATGGAGTGGAGTTTGCAAATGAAAAGCAACTTTGTGTTCCCAACAACCTAGGTGAAGGACGGCTTTCAGACACACTTATCTCTCAGATCTGAGCATGTGGAGAGAGGTTCGTTCATCTAGCACAAAGGGAACTGGTTGCAGTAGAAATTTTACTCTGGTTTCTCAGACTGTTTCCTAGTGCCGGTTTGAAGTTCCTGCAGTTTTCACTTTAAACCGAGTTGGAGCTAGTACCTCACCATATATATGAATGGAGTGTAGTTTGCAACTGTAAAGAAACTTTGTGTTCCCAATAAGCTAGGTGAAGGACGTCTTTCACACACTTATCTCTCAGAACTGAGCATGTGGAGAGACGTTCGTTAATCTAGCACAAATGGAACGGGTTGCAGGAGAAACTTTTCTCTGGTTTCTCAGTCTGTTTCCTAGTGCCGTTTTGAAGTTCCTGCAGTTTCACTGTAAAACCGAGTTGGAGCAAGTACCTCCCCATATATATGTATGGAGTGGAGTTTGCAACTGAAAAGCAACTTTGTGTTCCCAACAAGCTAGGTGAAGGACGGCTTTCAGACACACTTATCTCTCAGATCTGAGCATGTGGAGACACGTTCGTTCATCTAGCACAAAGGGAACGGGTTGCAGTAGAAATTTTACTCTGGTTTCTCAGCCTGTTTCCTAGTGCCGCTTTGATGTTCCTGCAGTTTTCACTGTAAAACCGATTTGGAGCTATTACCTCCCCATATATATGTATGGAGTGGAGTTTGCAACTGAAAAGAAACTTTGTGTTCCCTACAAGCTTGGTGAAGGACGGCTTGCACACACACTTCTCTCTCAGAACTGAGCATGTGGAGAGACGTTCGTTCATCTAGCACAAAGGGAACGGGTTGCAGGAGAAACTTTTCCTATGGTTTCTCAGTCTGTTTCCTAGTGCCTGTTTGAAGTTCCTGCAGTTTCACTGTAAAACCGAGTTGGAGCTAGTACCTCACCATATATATGTATGGATTGGAGTTTGCAACTGAAAAGCAACTTTGTGTTCCCAACATGCTAGGTGAAGGACGGCTTTCAGACACACTTATCTCTCAGAACTGAGCATGTGGAGAGACGTTCGTTCATCTAGCACAAAGGGAACGGGTTGCAGGTGAAACTTTTCTGGTTTCTCAGTCTGTTTCCTAGTGCCGGTTTTAAGTTCCTGCAGTTTCACTGTAAAACCGAGTTGGAGCAAGTACCTCCCTATATATATGTATGGAGTGGAGTTTGCAACTGAAAAGAAACTTTGTGTTCCCAACAAGCTAGGTGAAGTACGGCTTTCACACACACTTATCTCTCAGAACTTAGCATGTGGAGAGACGTTCGTTCATCTAGCACAAAGGGAACGGGTTGCAGGAGAAACATTTACTCTGGTTTCTCAGTCTGTTTCCTAGTGCCTTTTTGAAGTTCCTTCAGTTTTCACTGTAAAGCCGATTTGGAGCTATTACCTCCCCATACGTAGGTATGGAGTGGAGTTTGCAAATGAAAAGCAACTTTGTGTTCCCAACAACCTAGGTGAAGGACGGCTTTCAGACACACTTATCTCTCAGATCTGAGCATGTGGAGACACGTTCGTTCATCTAGCACAAAGGGAACGGGTTGCAGTAGAAATTTTACTCTGGTTTCTCTGACTGTTTCCTAGTGCCGGTTTGAAGTTCCTGCAGTTTTCACTTTAAACCGAGTTGGAGCTAGTATCTCACCATATATATGTATGGAGTGTAGTTTGCAACTGTAAAGAAACTTTGTGTTCCCAACAAGCTAGGTGAAGGACGGCTTTCACACACTTATCTCTCAGAACTGAGCATGTGGAGAGACGTTCGTTAATCTAGCACAAATGGAACGGGTTGCAGGAGAAACTTTTCTCTGGTTTCTCAGTCTGTTTCCTAGTGCCGTTTTGAAGTTCCTGCAGTTTCACTGTAAAACCGAGTTGGAGCAAGTACCTCCCCATATATATGTATGGAGTGGAGTTTGCAACTGAAAAGAAACTTTGTGTTCCCAACAAGCTAGGTGAAGGACGGCTTTCAGACACACTTATCTCTCAGATCTGAGCAAGTGGAGAGACGTTCGTTCATCTAGCACAAAGGGAACGGGTTGCAGTAGAAATTTTACTCTGGTTTCTCAGACTGTTTCCTAGTGCCGGTTTGAAGTTCCTGCAGTTTTCACTTTAAACCGAGTTGGAGCTAGTACCTCACCATATATTTGTATGGAGTGGAGTTTGCAACTGAAAAGGAACTTTGTGTTCCCAACAAGCTAGGTGAAGGACGGCTTTCACACACACTTATCTCTCAGAACTGAGCATGTGGAGAGACGTTCGTTCATCTAGCACAAAGGGAACGGTTTGCAGGATAAACATTTCTCTGGTTTCTCAGTCTGTTTCCTAGTGCCGGTGTTTAATTTCCTGCAGTTTTCACTGTAAAACCGATTTGGAGCTAGTACCTCCCCATATATATGTATGGAGTGGAGTTTGCAACTGAAAAGAAACTTTGTGTTCCCAACAAGCTAGGTGAAGGATGGCTTTCACACACACTTATCTCTCAGAACTTAGTATGTGGAGAGACGTTCGTTCATCTAGCACAAAGGGAACGGGTTGCAGGAGAAACATTTACTCTGGTTTCTCAGTCTGTTTCCTAGTGCCTTTTTGAAGTTCCTTCAGTTTTCACTGTAAAACCGAGTTGGAGCTATTACCTCCCCATATGTATGTATGGAGTAGAGTTTGCAACTGAAAAGAAACTTTGTGTTCCCAGCAAGCTAGGTGAAGGACGGCTTTCACACACACTAATTTCTCAGAACTGAGCATGTGGAGAGACGTTCGTTCATCTAGCACAAAGGGAACGTGTTGCAGGAGAAACTTTTACTCTGGTTTCTCAGCCTGTTTCCTAGTGCCGCTTTGATGTTCCTGCAGTTTTCACTGTAAAACCGATTTGGAGCTATTACCTCCCCTTATATATGTATGGAGTAGATTTTGCAACTGAAAAGAAACTTTGTGTTCCCTACAAGCTTGGTGAAGGACGGCTTTCAGACACACTTATCTCTCAGAACTTAGCATGTGGTGAGACGTTCGTTCATCTAGCACAAAGGGAACGGGTTGCAGGAGAAACTTTTACTCTGGTTTCTCAGCCTGTTTCCTAGTGCCGGTTAGAAGTTCCTACAGTTTTCACTGTAAAACCGAGTTGGAGCTAGTACCTCTCCTTATATATGTATGGATTGGAGTTTGCAACAGAAAATTAACTTTGTGTTCCCAACAAGCTAGGTGAAGGACGGCTTTCACACACACTTATCTCTCAGAACTGAGCATGTGGAGAGACGTTCGTTCATCTAGCACAAAGGGAACGGGTTGCAGGATAAACTTTTCTCTGGTTTCTCAGTCTGTTTCCTAGTGCCGGTGTTTAATTTCCTGCAGTTTTCACTGTAAAACCGATTTGGAGCTAGTACCTCCCCATATATATGTATGGAGTGGAGTTTGCAACTGAAAAGAAACTTTGTGTTCCCAACAAGCTTGGTGAAGGATGGCTTTCACACACACTTATCTCTCAGAACTTAGTATGTGGAGAGACGTTCGTTCATCTAGCACAAAGGGAACGGGTTGCAGGAGAAACATTTACTCTGGTTTCTCAGTCTGTTTCCTAGTGCCTTTTTGAAGTTCCTTCAGTTTTCACTGTAAAACCGAGTTGGAGCTATTACCTCCCCATATGTATGTATGGAGTAGAGTTTGCAACTGAAAAGAAACTTTGTGTTCCCAGCAAGCTAGGTGAAGGACGGCTTTCACACACACTAATTTCTCAGAACTGAGCATGTGGAGAGACGTTCGTTCATCTAGCACAAAAGGAACGTGTTGCAGGAGAAACTTTTACTCTGGTTTCTCAGCCTGTTTCCTAGTGCCGCTTTGATGTTCCTGCAGTTTTCACTGTAAAACCGATTTGGAGCTATTACCTCCCCTTATATATGTATGGAGTAGATTTTGCAACTGAAAAGAAACTTTGTGTTCCCTACAAGCTTGGTGAAGGACGGCTTTCAGACACACTTATCTCTCAGAACTTAGCATGTGGAGAGACGTTCGTTCATCTAGCACAAAGGGAACGGGTTGCAGGAGAAACTTTTACTCTGGTTTCTCAGCCTGTTTCCTAGTGCCGGTTAGAAGTTCCTACAGTTTTCACTGTAAAACCGAGTTGGAGCTAGTACCTCTCCTTATATATGTATGGATTGGAGTTTGCAACAGAAAATTAACTTTGTTTTCCCAACAAGCTTGGTGAAGGACGGCTTTCACACACACTTATCTCTCAGAACTGAGCATGTGGAGAGACGTTCGTTCATCTAGCACAAAAGGAACGGGTTGCAGGAGAAACTTTTCTCTGGTTTCTCAGTCTGTTTCCTAGTGACGGTTTTAGGGTTAATGCAGTTTCACTGTAAAACCGAGTTGGAGCAAGTACCTCCCCATATATATGTATGGAGTGTAGTTTGCAACTGTAAAGAAACTTTGTGTTCCCAACAAGCTAGGTGAAGGACGGCTTTCACACACTTATCTCTCAGAACTGAGCATGTGGAGAGACGTTCGTTCATCTAGCACAAATGGAACGGGTTGCAGGAGAAACTTTTCTCTGGTTTCTCAGTCTGTTTCCTAGTGCCGTTTTGAAGTTCCTGCAGTTTCACTGTAAAACCGAGTTGGAGCAAGTACCTCCCCATATATATGTATGGAGTGGAGTTTGCAACTGAAAAGCAACTTTGTTTTCCCAACAAGCTAGGTGAAGGACGGCTTTCAGACACACTTATCTCTCAGATCTGAGCATGTGGAGACACGTTCGTTCATCTAGCACAAAGGGAACGGGTTGCAGGAGAAACTTTTCCTATGGTTTCTCAGTCTGTTTCCTAGTGCCTGTTTGAAGTTCCTGCAGTTTCACTGTAAAACCGAGTTGGAGCTAGTACCTCACCATATATATGTATGGATTGGAGTTTGCAACTGAAAAGCAACTTTGTGTTCCCAACATGCTAGGTGAAGGACGGCTTTCAGACACACTTATCTCTCAGAACTGAGCATGTGGAGAGACGTTCGTTCATCTAGCACAAAGGGAACGGGTTGCAGGTGAAACTTTTCTGGTTTCTCAGTCTGTTTCATAGTGCCGGTTTTAAGTTCCTGCAGTTTCACTGTAAAACCGAGTTGGAGCAAGTACCTCCCTATATATATGTATGGAGTGGAGTTTGCAACTGAAAAGAAACTTTGTGTTCCCAACAAGCTAGGTGAAGTACGGCTTTCACACACACTTATCTCTCAGAACTTAGCATGTGGAGAGACGTTCGTTCATCTAGCACAAAGGGAACGGGTTGCAGGAGAAACATTTACTCTGGTTTCTCAGTCTGTTTCCTAGTGCCTTTTTGAAGTTCCTTCAGTTTTCACTGTAAAGCCGATTTGGAGCTATTACCTCCCCATACGTAGGTATGGAGTGGAGTTTGCAAATGAAAAGCAACTTTGTGTTCCCAACAACCTAGGTGAAGGACGGCTTTCAGACACACTTATCTCTCAGATCTGAGCATGTGGAGAGAGGTTCGTTCATCTAGCACAAAGGGAACGGGTTGCAGTAGAAATTTTACTCTGGTTTCTCAGACTGTTTCCTAGTGCCGGTTTGAAGTTCCTGCAGTTTTCACTTTAAACCGAGTTGGAGCTAGTATCTCACCATATATATTTATGGAGTGTAGTTTGCAACTGTAAAGAAACTTTGTGTTCCCAACAAGCTAGGTGAAGGACGGCTTTCACACACTTATCTCTCAGAACTGAGCATGTGGAGAGACGTTCGTTAATCTAGCACAAATGGAACGGGTTGCAGGAGAAACTTTTCTCTGGTTTCTCAGTCTGTTTCCTAGTGCCGTTTTGAAGTTCCTGCAGTTTCACTGTAAAACCGAGTTGGAGCAAGTACCTCCCCATATATATGTATGGAGTGGAGTTTGCAACTGAAAAGAAACTTTGTGTTCCCAACAAGCTAGGTGAAGGACGGCTTTCAGACACAATTATCTCTCAGATCTGAGCAAGTGGAGAGACGTTCGTTCATCTAGCACAAAGGGAACGGTTTGCAGTAGAAATTTTACTCTGGTTTCTCAGACTGTTTCCTAGTGCCGGTTTGAAGTTCCTGCAGTTTTCACTTTAAACCGAGTTGGAGCTAGTACCTCACCATATATTTGTATGGAGTGGAGTTTGCAACTGAAAAGGAACTTTGTGTTCCCAACAAGCTAGGTGAAGGACGGCTTTCACACACACTTATCTCTCAGAACTGAGCATGTGGAGAGACGTTCGTTCATCTAGCACAAAGGGAACGGGTTGCAGGATAAACTTTTCTCTGGTTTCTCAGTCTGTTTCCTAGTGCCGGTGTTTAATTTCCTGCAGTTTTCACTGTAAAACCGATTTGGAGCTAGTACCTCCCCATATATATGTATGGAGTGTAGTTTGCAACTGTAAAGAAACTTTGTGTTCCCAACAAGCTAGGTGAAGGACGGCTTTCACACACTTATCTCTCAGAACTGAGCATGTGGAGAGACGTTCGTTAATCTAGCACAAATGGAACGGGTTGCAGGGAAACTTTTCTCTGGTTTCTCAGTCTGTTTCCTAGTGCCGTTTTGAAGTTCCTGCAGTTTCACTGTAAAACCGAGTTGGAGCAAGTACCTCCCCATATATATGTATGGAGTGGAGTTTGCAACTGAAAAGCAACTTTGTGTTCCCAACAAGCTAGGTTAAGGACGGCTTTCAGACACACTTATCTCTCAGATCTGAGCATGTGGAGACACGTTCGTTCATCTAGCACAAAGGGAACGGGTTGCAGTAGAAATTTTACTCTGGTTTCTCAGACTGTTTCCTAGTGCCGGTTTGAAGTTCCTGCAGTTTTCACTTTAAACCGAGTTGGAGCTAGTACCTCACCATATATATGTATGGAGTGTAGTTTGCAACTGTAAAGAAACTTTGTGTTCCCAACAAGCTAGGTGAAGGACGGCTTTCACACACTTATCTCTCAGAACTGAGCATGTGGAGAGACGTTCGTTAATCTAGCACAAAGGGAACGGGTTGCAGGGAAACTTTTCTCTGGTTTCTCAGTCTGTTTCCTAGTGCCGTTTTGAAGTTCCTGCAGTTTCACTGTAAAACCGAGTTGGAGCAAGTACCTCCCCATATATATGTATGGATTGGAGTTTGCAACTGAAAAGCAACTTTGTGTTCCCAACAAGCTAGGTGAAGGACGGCTTTCAGACACACTTATCTCTCAGATCTGAGCATGTGGATACACGTTCGTTCATCTAGCACAAAGGGAACGGGTTGCAGTAGAAATTTTACTCTGGTTTCTCAGCCTGTTTCCTAGTGCCGCTTTGATGTTCCTGCAGTTTTCACTGTAAAACCGATTTGGAGCTATTACCTCCCCATATATATGTATGGAGTGGAGTTTGCAACTGAAAAGAAACTTTGTGTTCCCTACAAGCTTGGTGAAGGACGGCTTGCACACACACTTATCTCGCAGAACTGAGCATGTGGAGAGACGTTCGTTCATCTAGCACAAAGGGAACGGGTTGCAGGTTAAACTTTTCTCTGGTTTCTCAGTCTGTTTCCTAGTGCCGGTTATTAATTTCCTGCAGTTTTCACTGTAAAACCGATTTGGAGCTAGTACCTCCCCATATATATGTATGGAGTGGAGTTTGCAACTGAAAAGAAACTTTGTGTTCCCAACAAGCTAGGTGAAGGATGGCTTTCACACACACTTATCTCTCAGAACTTAGTATGTGGAGAGACGTTCGTTCATCTAGCACAAATGGAACGGGTTGCAGGAGAAACATTTACTCTGGTTTCTCAGTCTGTTTCCTAGTGCCTTTTTGAAGTTCCTTCAGTTTTCACTGTAAAACCGAGTTGGAGCTATTACCTCCCCATATGTATGTATGGAGTAGAGTTTGCAACTGAAAAGAAACTTTGTGTTCCCAGCAAGCTAGGTGAAGGACGGCTTTCACACACACTAATTTCTCAGAACTGAGCATGTGGAGAGACGTTCGTTCATCTAGCACAAAGGGAACGTGTTGCAGGAGAAACTTTTACTCTGGTTTCTCAGCCTGTTTCCTAGTGCCGCTTTGATGTTCCTGCAGTTTTCACTGTAAAACCGATTTGGAGCTATTACCTCCCCTTATATATGTATGGAGTAGATTTTGCAACTGAAAAGAAACTTTGTGTTCCCTACAAGCTTGTTGAAGGACGGCTTTCAAACACACTTATCTCTCAGAACTTAACATGTGGAGAGACGTTCGTTCATCTAGCACAAAGGGAACGGGTTGCAGGAGAAACTTTTACTCTGGTTTCTCAGCCTGTTTCCTAGTGCCGCTTTGATGTTCCTGCAGTTTTCACTGTAAAACCGATTTGGAGCTAGTACCTCTCCTTATATATGTATGGATTGGAGTTTGCAACAGAAAATTAACTTTGTTTTCCCAACAAGCTTGGTGAAGGACGGCTTTCACACACACTTATCTCTCAGAACTGAGCATGTGGAGAGACGTTCGTTCATCTAGCACAAATGGAACGGGTTGCAGGAGAAACATTTACTCTGGTTTCTCAGTCTGTTTCCTAGTGCCGGTTTTAAGTTCCTGCAGTTTCACTGTAAAACCGAGTTGGAGCAAGTACCTCCCTATATATATGTATGGAGTGGAGTTTGCAACTGAAAAGAAACTTTGTGTTCCCAACAAGCTAGGTGAAGTACGGCTTTCACACACACTTATCTCTCAGAACTTAGCATGTGGAGAGACGTTCGTTCATCTAGCACAAAGGGAACGGGTTGCAGGAGAAACATTTACTCTGGTTTCTCAGTCTGTTTCCTAGTGCCTTTTTGAAGTTCCTTCAGTTTTCACTGTAAAGCCGATTTGGAGCTATTACCTCCCCATACGTAGGTATGGAGTGGAGTTTGCAAATGAAAAGCAACTTTGTGTTCCCAACAACCTAGGTGAAGGACGGTTTTCAGACACACTTATCTCTCAGATCTGAGCATGTGGAGACACGTTCGTTCATCTAGCACAAAGGGAACGGGTTGCAGTAGAAATTTTACTCTGGTTTCTCAGACTGTTTCCTAGTGCCGGTTTGAAGTTCCTGCAGTTTTCACTTTAAACCGAGTTGGAGCTAGTACCTCACCATATATATGTATGGAGTGTAGTTTGCAACTGTAAAGAAACTTTGTGTTCCCAACAAGCTAGGTGAAGGACGGCTTTCACACACTTATCTCTCAGAACTGAGCATGTGGAGAGACGTTCGTTAATCTAGCACAAATGGAACGGGTTGCAGGAGAAACTTTTCTCTGGTTTCTCAGTCTGTTTCCTAGTGCCGTTTTGAAGTTCCTGCAGTTTCACTGTAAAACCGAGTTGGAGCAAGTACCTCCCCATATATATGTATGGAGTGGAGTTTGCAACTGAAAAGAAACTTTGTGTTCCCAACAAGCTAGGTGAAGGACGGCTTTCAGACACACTTATCTCTCAGATCTGAGCAAGTGGAGAGACGTTCGTTCATCTAGCACAAAGGGAACGGGTTGCAGTAGAAATTTTACTCTGGTTTCTCAGACTGTTTCCTAGTGCCGGTTTGAAGTTCCTGCAGTTTTCACTTTAAACCGAGTTGGAGCTAGTACCTCACCATATATTTGTATGGAGTGGAGTTTGCAACTGAAAAGGAACTTTGTGTTCCCAACAAGCTAGGTGAAGGATGGCTTTCACACACACTTATCTCTCAGAACTTAGTATGTGGAGAGACGTTCGTTCATCTAGCACAAAGGGAACGGGTTGCAGGAGAAACATTTACTCTGGTTTCTCAGTCTGTTTCCTAGTGCCTTTTTGAAGTTCCTTCAGTTTTCACTGTAAAACCGAGTTGGAGCTATTACCTCCCCATATGTATGTATGGAGTAGAGTTTGCTACTGAAAAGAAACTTTGTGTTCCCAGCAAGCTAGGTGAAGGACGGCTTTCACACACACTAATTTCTCAGAACTGAGCATGTGGAGAGACGTTCGTTCATCTAGCACAAAGGGAACGGGTTGCAGGAGAAACTTTTACTCTGGTTTCTCAGTCTGTTTCCTAGTGCCGGTTTGAAGTTCCTGCACTTTTTACTGTAAAACCGAGTTGGAGCTAGTACCTCCCCATATATATGTACGGAGTGGTGTTTGCAACTGAAAAGAAACTTTGTGTTCCCAACAAGCTAGGTGAAGGACGGCTTTCACACACACTAATTTCTCAGAACTGAGCATGTGGAGAGACGTTCGTTCATCTAGCACAAAGGGAACGTGTTGCAGGAGAAACTTTTACTCTGGTTTCTCAGCCTGTTTCCTAGTGCCGCTTTGATGTTCCTGCAGTTTTCACTGTAAAACCGATTTGGAGCTATTACCTCCCCTTATATATGTATGGAGTAGATTTTGCAACTGAAAAGAAACTTTGTGTTCCCAGCAAGCTAGGTGAAGGACGGCTTTCACACACAGTAATTTCTCAGAACTGAGCATGTGGAGAGACGTTCGTTCATCTTGCACAAAGGGAACGGGTTGCAGGAGAAACTTTTACTCTGGTTTCTCAGTCTGTTTCCTAGTGCCGGTTTGAAGTTCCTGCAGTTTTCACTGTAAAACCGAGTTGGAGCATGTACCTCCCCATATATATGTATGGAGTGGAGTTTGCAACTGAAAAGAAACTTTGTGTTCCCAAAAAGCTAGGTGAAGTACGGCTTTCACACACACTTATCTTATAACTGAGCATGTGGAGAGACGTTCGTTCATCTAGCACAAATGGAACGGGTTGCAGTAGAAACTTTTACTCTGGTTTCTCAGTCTGTTTCCTAGTGCCGGTTTGAAGTTCCTGCAGTTTTCACTGTAAAACCGAGTTGGAGCATGTACCTCCCCATATATATGTATGGAGTGGAGTTTGCAACTGAAAAGAAACTTTGTGTTCCCAAAAAGCTAGGTGAAGTACGGCTTTCACACACACTTATCTTATAACTGAGCATGTGGAGAGACGTTCGTTCATCTAGCACAAAGGGAACGGGTTGCAGTAGAAACTTTTACTCTGGTTTCTCAGGCTTTTTCCTAGTGCCGGTTTGAAGTTCCTGCAGTTTTCACTGTAAAACCGGGTTGGAGCTAGTACCTCCCCATATATATGTATGGAGTGGAGTTTGCAACAGAAAATTAACTTTGTTTTCCCAACAAGCTTGGTGAAGGACGGCTTTCACACACACTTATCTCTCAGAACTGAGCATGTGGAGAGACGTTCGTTCATCTAGCACAAAGGGAACGGGTTGCAGGAGAAACTCTTACTATGGTTTCTCAGTCTGTTTCCTAGTGCCGGTTTGAAGTTCCTGCAGTTTCACTGTAAAACCGAGTTGGAGGTAGTACCTCCCCATATATATGTATGGAGTGGAGTTTGCAACTGAATAGAAACTTTGTGTTCCCAACAAGCTAGGTGAAGGACGGCTTTCACACACACTTATCTCTCAGAACTGAGCATGTGGAGAGACGTTCGTTCATCTAGCACAAAGGGAACGGGTTGCAGGAGAAACTATTACTGTGGTTTCTCAGTCTGTTTCCTAGGGCAATTTTGAAGTTTCTGCAGTTTTCACTGTAAAACCGAGTTGGAGCAAGTACCTCCCCATATATATGTATGGAGTGGAGTTTGCAACAGAAAATTAACTTTGTTTTCCCAACAAGCTTGGTGAAGGACGGCTTTCACACACACTTATCTCTCAGAACTGAGCATGTGGAGAGACGTTCGTTCATCTAGCACAAAGGGAACGGGTTGCAGGAGAAACTTTTACTATGGTTTCTCAGTCTGTTTCCTAGTGCCGGTTTGAAGTTCCTGCAGTTTCACTGTAAAACCGAGTTGGAGGTAGTACCTCCCCATATATATGTATGGAGTGGAGTTTGCAACTGAATAGAAACTTTGTGTTCCCAACAAGCTAGGTGAAGGACGGCTTTCACACACACTTATCTCTCAGAACTGAGCATGTGGAGAGACGTTCGTTCATCTAGCACAAAGGGAACGGGTTGCAGGAGAAACAATTACTCTGGTTTCTCAGTCTGTTTCCTAGGGCCTTTTTGAAGTTTCTGCAGTTTTCACTGTAAAACCGAGTTGGAGCAAGTACCTCCCCATATATATGTATGGAGTGGAGTTTGCAACTGAAAAAAAACTTTTTGTTCTAAACAAGCTAGGTGAAGGACGGCTTTCACACACACTTATCTTAGAACTGAGCATGTGGAGAGACGTTCGTTCATCTAGCACAAATGGAACGGGTTGCAGTAGAAACTTTTACTCTGGTTTCTCAGTCTGTTTCCTAGTGCCGGTTTGAAGTTCCTGCAGTTTTCACTGTAAAACCGAGTTGGAGCATGTATCTCCCCATATATATGTATGGAGTGGAGTTTGCAACTGAAAAGAAACTTTGTGTTCCCAAAAAGCTAGGTGAAGTACGGCTTTCACACACACTTATCTTATAACTGAGCATGTGGAGAGACGTTCGTTCATCTAGCACAAAGGGAACGGGTTGCAGTAGAAACTTTTACTCTGGTTTCTCAGGCTTTTTCCTAGTGCCGGTTTGAAGTTCCTGCAGTTTTCACTGTAAAACCGGGTTGGAGCTAGTACCTCCCCATATATATGTATGGAGTGGAGTTTGCAACTGAAAAGAAACTTTGTGTTCCCAACAAGCTAGGTGAAGGAAGCCTTTCACACACACTTATCTCTCAGAACAGAGCATGTGGAGAGACTTTCGTTCATCTAGCACAAAGGGAACGGCTTGTAGGAGAAACTTTTACTCTGCTTTCTCAGTCTGTTTCCTAGTGCCTTTTTGAAGTTCCTGCAGTTTTCACTGTAAAACCGAGTTGGAGCTAGTACCTCTCCATAAATATGTATGGATTGGAGTTTGCAACTGAAAAGAAACTATGTGTTCACAACAAGCTAGGTGAAGGACGGCTTTCACACACACTTATCTCTCAGAACTGAGCTTGTGGAGAGACGTTCGTTCAACTAGCACAAAGGGAACGGGTTGCAGGAGATACTTTTACTCTGGTTTCTCAGTCTGTTTCCTAGTGCCGGTTTGAAGTTCCTGCAGTTTTCACTGTAAAACAGAGTTGGAGCTTGTACCAACCCATATATATGTATGGAGTGGCGTTTGCAACTGAAAATAAACTTTGTGTTCCCAACAAGCTAGGTGAAGTATGGGTTTCACACACACTAATTTCTCAGAACTGAGCATGTGGAGAGACGTTCGTTCATCTAGCACAAAGGGAACGGGTTGCAGGAGAAACTCTTACTATGGTTTCTCAGTCTGTTTCCTAGTGCCGGTTTGAAGTTCCTGCAGTTTCACTGTAAAACCGAGTTGGAGGTAGTACCTCCCCATATATATGTATGGAGTGGAGTTTTCAACTGAATAGAAACTTTGTGTTCCCAACAAGCTAGGTGAAGGACGGCTTTCACACACACTTATCTCTCAGAACTGAGCATGTGGAGAGACGTTCGTTCATCTAGCACAAAGGGAACGGGTTGCAGGAGAAACTATTACTGTGGTTTCTCAGTCTGTTTCCTAGGGCCTTTTTGAAGTTTCTGCAGTTTTCACTGTAAAACCGAGTTGGAGCAAGTACCTCCCCATATATATGTATGGAGTGGAGTTTGCAACAGAAAATTAACTTTGTTTTCCCAACAATCTTGGTGAAGGACGGCTTTCACACACACTTATCTCTCAGAACTGAGCATGTGGAGAGACGTTCGTTCATCTAGCACAAAGGGAACGGGTTGCAGGAGAAACTTTTACTATGGTTTCTCAGTCTGTTTCCTAGTGCCGGTTTGAAGTTCCTGCAGTTTCACTGTAAAACCGAGTTGGAGGTAGTACCTCCCCATATATATGTATGGAGTGGAGTTTGCAACTGAATAGAAACTTTGTGTTCCCAACAAGCTAGGTGAAGGACGGCTTTCACACACACTTATCTCTCAGAACTGAGCATGTGGAGAGACGTTCGTTCATCTAGCACAAAGGGAACGGGTTGCAGGAGAAACAATTACTCTGGTTTCTCAGTCTGTTTCCTAGGGCCTTTTTGAAGTTTCTGCAGTTTTCACTGTAAAACCGAGTTGGAGCAAGTACCTCCCCATATATATGTATGGAGTGGAGTTTGCAACTGAAAAAAAACTTTTTGTTCTAAACAAGCTAGGTGAAGGACGGCTTTCACACACACTTATCTTAGAACTGAGCATGTGGAGAGACGTTCGTTCATCTAGCACAAATGGAACGGGTTGCAGTAGAAACTTTTACTCTGGTTTCTCAGTCTGTTTCCTAGTGCCGGTTTGAAGTTCCTGCAGTTTTCACTGTAAAACCGAGTTGGAGCATGTATCTCCCCATATATATGTATGGAGTGGAGTTTGCAACTGAAAAGAAACTTTGTGTTCCCAAAAAGCTAGGTGAAGTACGGCTTTCACACACACTTATCTTATAACTGAGCATGTGGAGAGACGTTCGTTCATCTAGCACAAAGGGAACGGGTTGCAGTAGAAACTTTTACTCTGGTTTCTCAGGCTTTTTCCTAGTGCCGGTTTGAAGTTCCTGCAGTTTTCACTGTAAAACCGGGTTGGAGCTAGTACCTCCCCATATATATGTATGGAGTGGAGTTTGCAACTGAAAAGAAACTTTGTGTTCCCAACAAGCTAGGTGAAGGAAGCCTTTCACACACACTTATCTCTCAGAACTGAGCATGTGGAGAGACTTTCGTTCATCTAGCACAAAGGGAACGGCTTGTAGGAGAAACTTTTACTCTGCTTTCTCAGTCTGTTTCCTAGTGCCTTTTTGAAGTTCCTGCAGTTTTCACTGTAAAACCGAGTTTGAGCTAGTACCTCTCCATAAATATGTATGGATTGGAGTTTGCAACTGAAAAGAAACTATGTGTTCACAACAAGCTAGGTGAAGGACGGCTTTCACACACACTTATCTCTCAGAACTGAGCTTGTGGAGAGACGTTCGTTCAACTAGCACAAAGGGAACGGGTTGCAGGAGATACTTTTACTCTGGTTTCTCAGTCTGTTTCCTAGTGCCGGTTTGAAGTTCCTGCAGTTTTCACTGTAAAACAGAGTTGGAGCTTGTACCAACCCATATATATGTATGGAGTGGTGTTTGCAACTGAAAATAAACTTTGTGTTCCCAACAAGCTAGGTGAAGTATGGGTTTCACACACACTAATTTCTCAGAACTGAGCATGTGGAGAGACGTTCGTTCATCTAGCACAAAGGGAACGGGTTGCAGGAGAAACTTTTACTCTGGTTTCTCAGTCTGTTTCCTAGTGCCGGTTTGAAGTTCCTGCACTTTTTACTGTAAAACCGAGTTGGAGCTAGTACCTCCCCATATATATGTACGGAGTTGTGTTTGCAACTGAAAAGAAACTTTGTGTTCCCAACAAGCTAGGTGAAGGACGGCTTTCACACACACTTATCTCTCAGAACTGAGCAAGTGGAGAGACGTTCGTTCATCTAGCACAAAGGGAACGGGTTGCAGGAGAAACTATTACTCTGGTTTCTCAGTCTGTTTCCTAGGGCCTTTTTGAAGTTCCTGCAGTTTTCACTGTAAAACCGAGTTGGAGCAAGTACCTCCCCATATATATGTATGGAGTGGAGTTTGCAAGTGAAAAGAAACTTTGTGATCAAAAAAAGCTAGGTGAAGTACGGCTTTCACACACACTTATCTTAGAACTGAGCATGTGGAGAGACGTTCGTTCATCTAGCACAAAGGGAACGGGTTGATGTAGAAACTTTTACTCTGGTTTCTCAGTCTGTTTCCTAGTGCCGGTTTGAAGTTCCTGCAGTTTTCACTGTAAAACCGAGTTGGAGCTAGTACCTCCCCATATATATATACGGAGTGGAGTTTGCAAATGAAAAGAAACTATGTGTTCCCGACAAGCTAGGTGAAGGACGGCTTTCACACACACTTATCTCTCAGAACTGAGCATGTGGAGAGATGTTCGTTCATCTAGTACAAAGGGAACGGGTTGAAGGAGAAACTTTTCTCTAGCTTCTCAGTCTGTTTCCTAGTGCCGGTTTGAAGTTCCTGCAATTTTCACTGTAAAATCGATTTGGAGCTAGTACCTCCCCATATATATGTATGGAGTGGAGTTTGCAACTGAAAAGAAACTTTGTGTTCCCAACAAGCTAGGTGAAGTACGGCTTTCACACACAATTATCTCTCAGAACTTAGCATGTGGAGAGACGTTCGGTCATCTAGCACAAAGGGAACGTGTTGCAGGAGAAACATTTACTCTGGTTTCTCAGTCTGTTTCCTAGTGCCTTTTTGAAGTTCCTTCAGTTTTCACTGTAAAACCGAGTTGGAGCTATTACCTCCCCATAAGTAGGTATGGAGTGGAGTTTGCAAGTGAAAAGAAACTTTGTGTTCCCAGCAAGCTAGGTGAAGGACGGCTTTAACACACACTAATTTCTCAGAACTAAGCATGTGGAGAGACGTTCGTTCATCTAGCACAAAGGGAACGGGTTGCAGGAGAAACTTTTACTCTGGTTTCTCAGTCTGTTTCCTAGTGCCGGTTTGAAGTTCCTGCACTTTTTACTGTAAAACCGAGTTGGAGCTAGTACCTCCCCATATATATATACTGATTGGAGTTTGCAACTGAAAAGAAACTTTGTGTTCCCAAAAAGCTAGGTGAAGGACGGCTTTCACACACACTTATCTCTCAGAACTGAGCATGTGGAGAGACGTTCGTTCATCTAGCACAAAGGGAACGGTTTGCAGTAGAAACTTTTACTCTGGTTTCTCAGTCTGTTTCCTAGTGCCGGTTTGAAGTTCCTGCAGTTTTCACTGTAAAACCGAGTTGGAGCTAGTACCAACCCATATATATGTATGGAGTGGAGTTTGCAACTGAAAAGCAACTTTGTGTTCCCGACAAGCTAGGTGAAGGACGGCTTTCACACACACTTATCTCTCAGAACTGAGCATGTGGAGAGACGTTCGTTCATCTGGCACAAAGGGAACGGCTTGCAGGAGAAAATTTTACTCTGGTTTCTCAGTCTGTTTCCTAGTGCCAGTTTGAAGTTCCTGCAGTTTTCACTGTAAAACCGTGTTGGAGCTAGTACCTCTCCATATATATGTATGGAGTGGAGTTTGCAACTGAAAAGAAACTTTGTGTTCCCAAGAAGCAAGGTGAAGGACGGCTTTCACACACATTTATCTCTCAGAACTGAGCATGTGGAGAGACTTTCGTTCATCTAGCACAAAGGGAACGGGTTGCATTAGAAACTTTTACTCTGGTTTCTCAGTCTGTTTCCTAGTGCCGGTTTGAAGTTCCTGCAGTTTTCACTGTAAAACCGAGTTGGAGCTAGTACCTCCCCATATATATATACTGAGTGGAGTTTGCAACTGAAAAGAAACTTTGTGTTCCCAAAAAGCTATGTGAAGGACGGCTTTCACACACACTTATCTCTCAGAACTGAGCATGTGGAGAGACGTTCGTTCATCTAGCACAAAGGGAACGTGTTGCAGGAGAAATTTTACTCTGGTTTCTCAGTCTGTTTCCTAGTGCCGGTTTGAAGTTCCTGCAGTTTTCACTGTAAAACCGAGTTGGAGCTAGTACCTCCCCATATATATGTACGGAGTGGAGTTTGCAACTGAAAATAAACTTTGTGTTCCCAACAAGTTAGGTGAAGTTCGGCTTTCACACACACTTATCTCTCAGAACTGAGCATGTGGAGAGACGTTCGTTCATCTAGCACAAAGGGAACGTGTTGCAGGAGAAACTTTTACTCTGTTTTCTCAGCCTGTTTCCTAGTGCCGGTTTGATGTTCCTGCAGTTTTCAGTGTAAAACCGATTTTTAGCTATTACCTCCCCATATATATGTATGGAGTGGAGTTTGCAACTGAAAAGAAACTTTGTGTTCCCTACAAGCTTGGTGAAGGACGGCTTTCAGACACACTTATCTCTCAGATCTGAGCATGTGGAGAGAGGTTCGTTCATCTAGCACAAAGGGGACGGGTTGCAGGAGAAACTTTTACTCTGGATTCTCAGTCTGTTTCCTAGTGCCGGTTTGATGTTCCTGCAGTTTTCTCTGTAAAACAGTGTTGGAGCTAGTACCAACCCATATATATGTATGGAGTGGTGTTTGCAACTGAAAAGAAACTTTGTGTTCACAACCATCTAGGTGAAGGACGGCATTCACACAGTCTTATCTCTCAGAACTGAGCATGTGGAGAGACGTTCGTTCATCTAGCACAAAGGGAACAGGTTGCAGGTGAAACTTTTACTCTGGTTTCTCAGTCTGTTTCCTAGTGCCGGTTTGAAGTTCCTGCAGTTTTCACTGTAAAACCGAGTTGGAGCATGTACCTCCCCATATATATGTATGGAGTGGAGTTTGCAACTAAAAAGAAACTTTGTGTTCCCAAAAAGCTAGGTGAAGTACGGCTTTCACACACACTTATCTTATAACTGAGCATGTGGAGAGACGTTCGTTCATCTAGCACAAAGGGAACGGTTTGCAGTAGAAACTTTTACTCTGGTTTCTCAGGCTTTTTCCTAGTGCCGGTTTGAAGTTCCTGCAGTTTTCACTGTAAAACCGAGTTGGAGCTAGTACCAACCCATATATATGTATGGAGTGGAGTTTGCAACTGAAAAGCAACTATGTGTTCCCGACAAGCTAGGTGAAGGACGGCTTTCACACACACTTATCTCTCAGAACTGAGCATGTGGAGAGACGTTCATTCATCTAGCACAAAGGGAACGTGTTGCAGGAGAAACTTTTACTCTGGTTTCTCAGTCTGTTTCCTAGTGCCGGTTTGAAGTTCCTGCAGTTTTCACTGTAAAACCGGGTTGGAGCTAGTACCTCCCCATATATATATACGGAGTGGAGTTTGCAAGTGAAAAGAAACTTTGTGTTCCCAACAAGCTAGTTGAAGGACGGCTTTCACACACACTTATCTCTCAGAACTGAGCATGTGGAGAGACGTTCGTTCATCTAGCACAAAGGGAACGGGTTGCAGGAGAAATTTTACTCTGGTTTCTCAGTCTGTTTCCTAGTGCCGGTTTGAAGTTCCTGCAGTTTTCACTGTAAAACCGAGTTGGAGCTAGTACCTCACCATATATATGTACGGAGTGGAGTTTGCAACTGAAAATAAACTTTGTGTTCCCAACAAGTTAGGTGAAGGTCGGCTTTCACACACACTTATCTCTCAGAACTGAGCATGTGGAGAGACGTTCGTTCATCTAGCACAAAGGGAACGTGTTGCAGGAGAAACTTTTACTCTGTTTTCTCAGCCTGTTTCCTAGTGCCGGTTTGATGTTCCTGCAGTTTTCACTGTAAAACCGATTTGGGGCTATTACCTCCCCATATATATGTATGGAGTGGAGTTTGCAACTGAAAAGAAACTTTGTGTTCCCTACAAGCTTGCTGAAGGACGGATTGCACACACACTTATCTCTCAGAACTGAGCATGTGGAGAGACGTTCGTTCATCTAGCACAAAGGGAACGGGTTGCAGGAGAAACTTTTACTATGGTTTCTCAGTCTGTTTCCTAGTGCCGGTTTGAAGTTCCTGCAGTTTCACTGTAAAACCGAGTTGGAGCTAGTACCTCCCCATATATATGTATGGAGTGGAGTTTGCAACTGAAAAGCAACTTTGTGTTCCCAACAAGCTAGGTGAAGGACGGCTTTCAGACACACTTATCTCTCAGATCTGAGCATGTGGAGAGAGGTTCGTTCATCTAGCACAAAGGGAACGGGTTGCAGGAGAAACTTTTACTCTGGATTCTCAGTCTGTTTCCTAGTGCCGGTTTGATGTTCCTGCAGTTTTCTCTGTAAAACAGAGTTGGAGCTAGTACCAACCCATATATATGTATGGAGTGGTGTTTGCAACTGAAAAGAAACTTTGTGTTCACAACCATCTAGGTGAAGGACGGCATTCACACAGTCTTATCTCTCAGAACTGAGCATGTGGAGAGACGTTCGTTCATCTAGCACAAAGGGAACGGGTTGCAGGTGAAACTTTTACTCTGGTTTCTCAGTCTGTTTCCTAGTGCCGGTTTGATGTTCCTGCACTTTTTACTGTAAAACCGAGTTGGAGCTAGTACCTCCCCATATATATGTACGGAGTGGTGTTTGCAACTGAAAAGAATCTTTGTGTTCCCAACAAGCTAGGTGAAGGACGGCTTTCACACACACTTATCTCTCAGAACTGAGCATGTGGAGAGACGTTCGTTCATCTAGCACAAAGGGAACGGGTTGCAAGAGAAACTATTACTCTGGTTTCTCAGTCTGTTTCCTAGGGCCTTTTTGAAGTTCCTGCACTTTTCACTGTAAAACCGAGTTGGAGCAAGTACCTCCCATATATATATGTATGGAGTGGAGTTTGCAACTGAAAAGAAACTTTGTGTTCCCAAAAAGCTAGGTGAAGTACAGCTTTCACACACAGTTATCTTAGAACTGATCATGTGGAGAGACGTTCGTTCATCTAGCACAAATGGAACTGGTTGCAGTAGAAACTTTTACTCTGGTTTCTCAGTCTGTTTCCTAGTGCCGGTTTGAAGTTCCTGCAGTTTTCACTGTAAAACCGAGTTGGAGCATGTACCTCCCCATATATATGTATGGAGTGGAGTTTGCAACTGAAAAGAAACTTTGTGTTGCCAAAAAGCTAGGTGAAGTACGGCTTTCACACACACTTATCTTAGAACTGAGCATGTGGAGAGACGTTCGTTCATCTAGCACAAAGGGAACGGGTTGCAGTACAAACTTTTACTCTGGTTTCTCCGTCTGTTTCCTAGTGCCGGTTTGAAGTTCCTGCAGTTTTCACTGTAAAACCGAGTTGGAGCTAGTACCAACCCATATATATGTATGGAGTGGAGTTTGCAACTGAAAAGCAACTTTGTGTTCCCGACAAGCTAGGTGAAGGACGGCTTTCACACACACTTATCTCTCAGAACTGAGCATGTGGAGAGACGTTCATTCATCTAGCACAAAGGGAACGGGTTGCATTAGAAACTATTACTCTGGTTTCTCAGTCTGTTTCCTAGTGCCGGTTTGAAGTTCCTGCAGTTTTCACTGTAAAACCGAGTTGGAGCTAGTACCTCCCCATATATATATACGGAGTGGAGTTTGCAACTGAAAAGAAACTTTGTGTTCCCAAAAAGCTATGTGAAGAACGGCTTTCACACACACTTATCTCTCAGAACTGAGCATGTGGAGAGACGTTCGTTCATCTAGCACAAAGGGAACGTGTTGCAGGAGAAACTTTTACTCTGGTTTCTCAGCCTGTTTCCTAGTGCCGGTTTGATGTTCCTGCAGTTTTCACTGTAAAACCGATTTGGAGCTATTACCTCCCCATATATATGTATGGAGTGGAGTTTGCAACTGAAAAGCAACTTTGTGTTCCCAACAAGCTAGTTGAAGGACGGCTTTCAGACACACTTTTCTCTCAGATCTGAGCATGTGGAGAGACGTTCGTTCACCTAGCACAAAGGGAACGGGTTGCAGGAGAAACTTTTACTCTGGTTTCTCAGTCTGTTTCCTAGTGCCGGATTGAAGTTCCTGCAGTTTTCACTGTAAAAACGAGTTGGAGCTAGTACCTCTCCTTATATATGTATGGATTGGAGTTTGCAACTGAAAAGAAACTTTGTGTTCCCAACAAGCTAGGTGAAGGACGGCTTTCACACACACTTATCTCTCTGAACTGAACATGTGGAGAGACTTTCGTTCATCTAGCACAAAGGGAACGGGTTGCATTAGAAACTTTCACTCTGGTTTCTCAGTCTGTTTCCTAGTGCCGGTTTGAAGTTCCTGCAGTTTTCACTGTAAAACCGAGTTGGAGCTAGTACCTCCCCATATATATATACTGAGTGGAGTTTGCAACTGAAAAGAAACTTTGTGGTCCCAAAAAGCTATGTGAAGGACGGCTTTCACACAATCTTGTCTCTCAGAACTGAGCATGTGGAGAGACGTTCGTTCATCTAGCACAAAGGGAACGTGTTGCAGGAGAAATTTTACTCTGGTTTCTCAGTATGTTTCCTAGTGCCGGTTTGAAGTTCTTGCAGTTTTCACTGTAAAACCGTGTTGGAGCTAGTACCTCCCCATATATATGTACGGAGTGGAGTTTGCAACTGAAAATTAACTTTGTGTTCCCAACAAGCTATTTGAAGGTCGGCTTTCACACACACTTATCTCTCAGAACTGAGCATGTGGAGAGACGTTCGTTCATCTAGCACAAAAGGAACGGGTTGCAGGAGAAACTTTTACTATGGTTTCTCAGTCTGTTTCCTAGTGCCGGTTTGAAGTTCCTGCAGTTTCACTGTAAAACCGAGTTGGAGATAGTACCTCCCCATATATATGTATGGAGTGGAGTTTGCAACTGAAAAGCAACTTTGTGTTCCCAACAAGCTAGGTGAAGTATGGCTTTCAGACACACTTATCTCTCAGATCTGAGCATGTGGAGAGAGGTTCGTTCATCTAGCACAAAGGGAACGGGTTGCAGGAGAAACTTTTACTCTGGATTCTCAGTCTGTTTCCTAGTGCCGGTTTGATGTTCCTGCAGTTTTCTCTGTAAAACAGAGTTGGAGCTAGTACCAACCCATATATATGTATGGAGTGGTGTTTGCAACTGAAAAGAAACTTTGTGTTCACAACAAGCTAGGTGAAGGACGGCTTTCACACAGTCTTATCTCTCAGTACTGAGCATGTGGAAAGACGTTCGTTCATCTAGCACAAATGGAACGTGTTGCAGGAGAAATTTTACTCTGGTTTCTCAGTCTGTTTCCTAGTGCCGCTTTGATGTTCCTGCAGTTTTCACTGTAAAACCGATTTGGAGCTATTACCTCCCCATATATATGTATGGAGTGGAGATTGCAACTGAAAAGAAACTTTGTGTTCCCTACAAACGTGGTGAAGGACGGCTTGCACACACACTTATCTCTCAGAACTGAGCATGTGGAGAGACGTTCGTTCATCTAGCACAAAGGGAACGGGTTGCAGGAGAAACTTTTCCTATGGTTTCTCAGTCTGTTTCCTAGTGCCGGTTTGAAGTTCCTGCAGTTTCACTGTAAAACCGAGTTGGAGCTAGTACCTCCCCATATATATGTATGGAGTGGAGTTTGCAAATGAAAAGCAACTTTGTGTTCCCAACAAGCTAGGTGAAGGACGGCTTTCAGACACACTTATCTCTCAGATCTGAGCATGTGGAGAGACGTTCGTTCATCTAGCACAAAGGGAACGGGTTGCAGTAGAAATTGTACTCTGGTTTCTCCTACTGTTTCCTAGTGCTTGTTTGAAGTTCCTGCAGTTTTCACTTTAAACCGAGTTGGAGCTAGTACCTCACCATATATATGTTTGGAGTGTAGTTTGCAACTGTAAAGAAACTTTGTGTTCCCAAGAAGCTAGGTGAAGGACGGCTTTCACACACACTTATCTCTCAGAACTGAGCATGTGGAGAGACGTTCGTTCATCTAGCACAAAGGGAACGTGTTGCAGGAGAAATTTTACTCTGGTTTCTCAGTCTGTTTCCTAGTGCCGGTTTGAAGTTCCTGCAGTTTTCACTGTAAAACCGAGTTGGAGCTAGTACCTCCCCATATATATGTACGGAGTGGAGTTTGCAACTGAAAATAAACTTTGTGTTCCCAACAAGTTAGGTGAAGGTCGGCTTTCACACACACTTATCTCTCAGAACTGAGCATGTGGAGAGACGTTCGTTCATCTAGCACAAAGGGAACGTGTTGCAGGAGAAACTTTTACTCTGTTTTCTCAGCCTGTTTCCTAGTGCCGGTTTGATGTTCCTGCAGTTTTCAGTGTAAAACCGATTTGGAGCTATTACCTCCCCATATATATGTATGGAGTGGAGTTTGCAACTGAAAAGAAACTTTGTGTTCCCTACAAGCTTGGTGAAGGACGGCTTTCAGACACACTTATCTCTCAGATCTGAGCATGTGGAGAGAGGTTCGTTCATCTAGCACAAAGGGAACGGGTTGCAGGAGAAACTTTTACTCTGGATTCTCAGTCTGTTTCCTAGTGCCGGTTTGATGTTCCTGCAGTTTTCTCTGTTATACAGTGTTGGAGCTAGTACCAACCCATATATATGTATGGAGTGGTGTTTGCAACTGAAAAGAAACTTTGTGTTCACAACCATCTAGGTGAAGGACGGCATTCACACAGTCTTATCTCTCAGAACTGAGCATGTGGAGAGACGTTCGTTCATCTAGCACAAAGGGAACAGGTTGCAGGTGAAACTTTTACTCTGGTTTCTCAGTCTGTTTCCTAGTGCCGGTTTGAAGTTCCTGCAGTTTTCACTGTAAAACCGAGTTGGAGCATGTACCTCCCCATATATATGTATGGAGTGGAGTTTGCAACTTAAAAGAAACTTTGTGTTCCCAAAAAGCTAGGTGAAGTACGGCTTTCACACACACTTATCTTATAACTGAGCATGTGGAGAGACGTTCGTTCATCTAGCACAAAGGGAACGGTTTGCAGTAGAAACTTTTACTCTGGTTTCTCAGGCTTTTTCCTAGTGCCGGTTTGAAGTTCCTGCAGTTTTCACTGTAAAACCGAGTTGGAGCTAGTACCTCCCCATATATATATACGGAGTGGAGTTTGCAAGTGAAAAGAAACTTTGTGTTCCCAACAAGCTAGTTGAAGGACGGCTTTCACACACACTTATCTCTCAGAACTGAGCATGTGGAGAGACGTTCGTTCATCTAGCACAAAGGGAACGGGTTGCAGGAGAAATTTTACTCTGGTTTCTCAGTCTGTTTCCTAGTGCCGGTTTGAAGTTCCTGCAGTTTTCACTGTAAAACCGAGTTGGAGCTAGTACCTCACCATATATATGTACGGAGTGGAGTTTGCAACTGAAAATAAACTTTGTGTTCCCAACAAGTTAGGTGAAGGTCGGCTTTCACACACACTTATCTCTCAGAACTGAGCATGTGGAGAGACGTTCGTTCATCTAGCACAAAGGGAACGTGTTGCAGGAGAAACTTTTACTCTGTTTTCTCAGCCTGTTTCCTAGTGCCGGTTTGATGTTCCTGCAGTTTTCACTGTAAAACCGATTTGGGGCTATTACCTCCCCATATATATGTATGGAGTGGAGTTTGCAACTGAAAAGAAACTTTGTGTTCCCTACAAGCTTGCTGAAGGACGGATTGCACACACACTTATCTCTCAGAACTGAGCATGTGGAGAGACGTTCGTTCATCTAGCACAAAGGGAACGGGTTGCAGGAGAAACTTTTACTATGGTTTCTCAGTCTGTTTCCTAGTGCCGGTTTGAAGTTCCTGCAGTTTCACTGTAAAACCGAGTTGGAGCTAGTACCTCCCCATATATATGTATGGAGTGGAGTTTGCAACTGAAAAGCAACTTTGTGTTCCCAACAAGCTAGGTGAAGGACGGCTTTCAGACACACTTATCTCTCAGATCTGAGCATGTGGAGAGAGGTTCGTTCATCTAGCACAAAGGGAACGGGTTGCAGGAGAAACTTTTACTCTGGATTCTCAGTCTGTTTCCTAGTGCCGGTTTGATGTTCCTGCAGTTTTCTCTGTAAAACAGAGTTGGAGCTAGTACCAACCCATATATATGTATGGAGTGGTGTTTGCAACTGAAAAGAAACTTTGTGTTCACAACCATCTAGGTGAAGGACGGCATTCACACAGTCTTATCTCTCAGAACTGAGCATGTGGAGAGACGTTCGTTCATCTAGCACAAAGGGAACGGGTTGCAGGTGAAACTTTTACTCTGGTTTCTCAGTCTGTTTCCTAGTGCCGGTTTGATGTTCCTGCACTTTTTACTGTAAAACCGAGTTGGAGCTAGTACCTCCCCATATATATGTACGGAGTGGTGTTTGCAACTGAAAAGAATCTTTGTGTTCCCAACAAGCTAGGTGAAGGACGGCTTTCACACACACTTATCTCTCAGAACTGAGCATGTGGAGAGACGTTCGTTCATCTAGCACAAAGGGAACGGGTTGCAAGAGAAACTATTACTCTGGTTTCTCAGTCTGTTTCCTAGGGCCTTTTTGAAGTTCCTGCACTTTTCACTGTAAAACCGAGTTGGAGCAAGTACCTCCCATATATATATGTATGGAGTGGAGTTTGCAACTGAAAAGAAACTTTGTGTTCCCAAAAAGCTAGGTGAAGTACAGCTTTCACACACAGTTATCTTAGAACTGATCATGTGGAGAGACGTTCGTTCATCTAGCACAAATGGAACTGGTTGCAGTAGAAACTTTTACTCTGGTTTCTCAGTCTGTTTCCTAGTGCCGGTTTGAAGTTCCTGCAGTTTTCACTGTAAAACCGAGTTGGAGCATGTACCTCCCCATATATATGTATGGAGTGGAGTTTGCAACTGAAAAGAAACTTTGTGTTGCCAAAAAGCTAGGTGAAGTACGGCTTTCACACACACTTATCTTAGAACTGAGCATGTGGAGAGACGTTCGTTCATCTAGCACAAAGGGAACGGGTTGCAGTACAAACTTTTACTCTGGTTTCTCCGTCTGTTTCCTAGTGCCGGTTTGAAGTTCCTGCAGTTTTCACTGTAAAACCGAGTTGGAGCTAGTACCAACCCATATATATGTATGGAGTGGAGTTTGCAACTGAAAAGCAACTTTGTGTTCCCGACAAGCTAGGTGAAGGACGGCTTTCACACACACTTATCTCTCAGAACTGAGCATGTGGAGAGACGTTCATTCATCTAGCACAAAGGGAACGGGTTGCATTAGAAACTATTACTCTGGTTTCTCAGTCTGTTTCCTAGTGCCGGTTTGAAGTTCCTGCAGTTTTCACTGTAAAACCGAGTTGGAGCTAGTACCTCCCCATATATATATACGGAGTGGAGTTTGCAACTGAAAAGAAACTTTGTGTTCCCAAAAAGCTATGTGAAGAACGGCTTTCACACACACTTATCTCTCAGAACTGAGCATGTGGAGAGACGTTCGTTCATCTAGCACAAAGGGAACGTGTTGCAGGAGAAACTTTTACTCTGGTTTCTCAGCCTGTTTCCTAGTGCCGGTTTGATGTTCCTGCAGTTTTCACTGTAAAACCGATTTGGAGCTATTACCTCCCCATATATATGTATGGAGTGGAGTTTGCAACTGAAAAGCAACTTTGTGTTCCCAACAAGCTAGTTGAAGGACGGCTTTCAGACACACTTTTCTCTCAGATCTGAGCATGTGGAGAGACGTTCGTTCATCTAGCACAAAGGGAACGGGTTGCAGGAGAAACTTTTACTCTGGTTTCTCAGTCTGTTTCCTAGTGCCGGATTGAAGTTCCTGCAGTTTTCACTGTAAAAACGAGTTGGAGCTAGTACCTCTCCTTATATATGTATGGATTGGAGTTTGCAACTGAAAAGAAACTTTGTGTTCCCAACAAGCTAGGTGAAGGACGGCTTTCACACACACTTATCTCTCTGAACTGAACATGTGGAGAGACTTTCGTTCATCTAGCACAAAGGGAACGGGTTGCATTAGAAACTTTCACTCTGGTTTCTCAGTCTGTTTCCTAGTGCCGGTTTGAAGTTCCTGCAGTTTTCACTGTAAAACCGAGTTGGAGCTAGTACCTCCCCATATATATATACTGAGTGGAGTTTGCAACTGAAAAGAAACTTTGTGGTCCCAAAAAGCTATGTGAAGGACGGCTTTCACACAATCTTGTCTCTCAGAACTGAGCATGTTGAGAGACGTTCGTTCATCTAGCACAAAGGGAACGTGTTGCAGGAGAAATTTTACTCTGGTTTCTCAGTATGTTTCCTAGTGCCGGTTTGAAGTTCTTGCAGTTTTCACTGTAAAACCGTGTTGGAGCTAGTACCTCCCCATATATATGTATGGAGTGGAGTTTGCAACTGAAAAGCAACTTTGTGTTCCCAACAAGCTAGGTGAAGTATGGCTTTCAGACACACTTATCTCTCAGATCTGAGCATGTGGAGAGAGGTTCGTTCATCTAGCACAAAGGGAACGGGTTGCAGGAGAAACTTTTACTCTGGATTCTCAGTCTGTTTCCTAGTGCCGGTTTGATGTTCCTGCAGTTTTCTCTGTAAAACAGAGTTGGAGCTAGTACCAACCCATATATATGTATGGAGTGGTGTTTGCAACAGAAAAGAAACTTTGTGTTCACAACAAGCTAGGTGAAGGACGGCTTTCACACAGTCTTATCTCTCAGTACTGAGCATGTGGAAAGACGTTCGTTCATCTAGCACAAATGGAACGTGTTGCAGGAGAAATTTTACTCTGGTTTCTCAGTCTGTTTCCTAGTGCCGCTTTGATGTTCCTGCAGTTTTCACTGTAAAACCGATTTGGAGCTATTACCTCCCCATATATATGTATGGAGTGGAGATTGCAACTGAAAAGAAACTTTGTGTTCCCTACAAACGTGGTGAAGGACGGCTTGCACACACACTTATCTCTCAGAACTGAGCATGTGGAGAGACGTTCGTTCATCTAGCACAAAGGGAACGGGTTGCAGGAGAAACTTTTCCTATGGTTTCTCAGTCTGTTTCCTAGTGCCGGTTTGAAGTTCCTGCAGTTTCACTGTAAAACCGAGTTGGAGCTAGTACCTCCCCATATATATGTATGGAGTGGAGTTTGCAAATGAAAAGCAACTATGTGTTCCCAACAAGCTAGGTGAAGGACGGCTTTCAGACACACTTATCTCTCAGATCTGAGCATGTGGAGAGACGTTCGTTCATCTAGCACAAAGGGAACGGGTTGCAGTAGAAATTGTACTCTGGTTTCTCCTACTGTTTCCTAGTGCTTGTTTGAAGTTCCTGCAGTTTTCACTTTAAACCGAGTTGGAGCTAGTACCTCACCATATATATGTTTGGAGTGTAGTTTGCAACTGTAAAGAAACTTTGTGTTCCCAAGAAGCTAGGTGAAGGACGGCTTTCACACACACTTATCTCTCAGAACTGAGCATGTGGAGAGACGTTCGTTCATCTAGCACAAAGGGAACGGGTTGCAGGAGAAACTTTTCTCTGGTTTCTCAGTCTGTTTCCTAGTGCCGGTTTTAAGTTCCTGCAGTTTCACTGTAAAACCGAGTTGGAAGAAGTACCTCCCCATATATATGTATGGAGTGGAGTTTGCAACTGAAAAGAAACTTTGTGTTCCCAACAAGCTAGGTGAAGGACGGCTTTCACACACACTTATCTCTCAGATCTGAGCAAGTGGAGAGACGTTCGTTCATCTAGCACAAAGGGAACGGGTTGCAGTAGAAATTGTACTCTGGTTTCTCCTACTGTTTCCTAGTGCTTGTTTGAAGTTCCTGCAGTTTTCACTTTAAACCGAGTTGGAGCTAGTACCTCACCATATATATGTTTGGAGTGTAGTTTGCAACTGTAAAGAAACTTTGTGTTCCCAAGAAGCTAGGTGAAGGACGGCTTTCACACACACTTATCTCTCAGAACTGAGCATGTGGAGAGACGTTCGTTCATCTAGCACAAAGGGAACGGGTTGCAGGAGAAACTTTTCTCTGGTTTCTCAGTCTGTTTCCTAGTGCCGGTTTTAAGTTCCTGCAGTTTCACTGTAAAACCGAGTTGGAGCAAGTACCTCCCCATATATATGTATGGAGTGGAGTTTGCAACTGAAAAGAAACTTTGTGTTCCCAACAAGCTAGGTGAAGGACGGCTTTCACACACACTTATCTCTCAGATCTGAGCAAGTGGAGAGACGTTCGTTCATCTAGCACAAAGGGAACGGATTGCAGGATAAACTTTTCTCTGGTTTCTCAGTCTGTTTCCTAGTGCCGGTTTTTAAGTTCCTGCAGTTTTCACTGTAAAACCGATTTGGAGCTAGTACCTCCCCATATATATGTATGGTGTGGAGTTTGCAACTGAAAAGAAACTTTGTGTTCCCAACAAGCTAGGTGAAGGATGGCTTTCACACACACTTATCTCTCAGAACTTAGCATGTGGAGAGACGTTCGTTCATCTAGCACAAAGGGAACGGGTTGCAGGAGAAACATTTACTCTGGTTTCTCAGTCTGTTTCCTAGTGCCTTTTTGAAGTTCCTTCAGTTTTCACTGTAAAACCGAGTTGGAGCTATTACCTCCCCATATGTAGGTATGGAGTGGAGTTTGCAACTGAAAAGAAACTTTGTGTTCCCAGCAAGCTAGGTGAAGGACGGCTTTCACACACACAAATTTCTCAGAACTCAGCATGTGGAGAGACGTTCGTTCATCTAGCACAAAGGGAACGTGTTGCAGGAGAAACTTTTACTCTGGTTTCTCAGCCTGTTTCCTAGTGCCGCTTTGATGTTCCTGCAGTTTTCACTGTAAAACCGATTTGGAGCTATTACCTCCCCGTATATATGTATGGAGTTGAGTTTGCAACTGAAAAGAAACTTTGTGTTCCCTACAAGCTTGGTGAAGATCGGCTTGCACACACACTTATCTCTCAGATCTGAGCATGTGGAGAGACGTTCGTTCATCTAGCACAAAGGGAACGGGTTGCAGGAGAAACTTTTACTCTGGTTTCTCAGTCTGTTTCCTAGTGCCGGTTTGAAGTTCCTGCAGTTTCACTGCAAAACCGAGTTGGAGCTAGTACCTCCCCATATATATGTATGGAGTGGAGTTTGCAACTGAAAAGCAACTTTGTGTTCCCAACAAGCTAGGTGAAGGACGGCTTTCAGACACACTTACCTCTCAGAACTGAGCATGTGGAGAGACTTTCGTTCATCTAGCACAAAGGGAACGGGTTGCAGGGGAAACATTTACTCTGGTTTCTCAGTCTGTTTCCTAGTGCCTTTTTGAAGTTCCTTCACTTTTAACTGTAAAACCGAGTTGGAGCTATTACCTCCCCATATGTAGGTATGGAGTGGAATTTGCAACTGAAAAGCAACTTTGTTTTCCCAACAAGCTAGGTGAAGGACGGCTTTCAGACACACTTATCTCTCAGATCTGAGCATGTGGAGACACGTTCGTTCATCTAGCACAAAGGGAACGGGTTGCAAAGAAATTTTACTGTGGTTTCTCAGACTGTTTCCTAGTGCCGGTTTGAAGTTCCTGCAGTTTTCACTTTAAACCGAGTTGGAGCTAGTACCTCACCATATATATGTATGGAGTGGAGTTTGCAACTGAAAAGAAACTTTGTGTTCCCAACAAGCTAGGTGAAGATGGCTTTCACACACACTTATCTCTCAGAACTTAGTATGTGGAAAGACGTTCGTTCATCTAGCACAAAGGGAACGGGTTGCAGGAGAAACATTTACTCTGGTTTCTCAGTCTGTTTCATAGTGCCTTTTTGAAGTTCCTTCAGTTTTCACTGTAAAACCGAGTTGGAGCTATTACTTCCCCATATGTATGTATCGAGTGGAGTTTGCAACTGAAAAGAAACTTTGTGTTCCCAGCAAGCTAGGTGAAGGACGGCTTTCACACACACTAATTTCTCAGAACTGAGCATGTGGAGAGACGTTCGTTCATCTAGCACAATGGGAACGTGTTGCAGGAGAAACTTTTACTCTGGTTTCTCAGCCTGTTTCCTAGTGCCGCTTTGATGTTCCTGCAGTTTTCACTGTAAAACCGATTTGGAGCTATTACCTCCCCATATATATGTATGGGGTAGATTTTGCAACTGAAAAGAAACTTTGTGTTCCCTACAAGCTTGGTGAAGGACGGCTTTCAGACACACTTAACTCTCAGAACTGAGCATGTGGAGAGACGTTCGTTCATCTAGCACAAAGGGAACGGGTTGCAGGAGAAATTTTTACTCTGGTTTCTCAGCCTGTTTCCTAGTGCCGGTTTGAAGTTCCTGCCGTTTTCACTGTAAAACCGGGTTGGAGCTAGTACCTCCCCATATATATATACGGAGTGGAGTTTGCAACTGAAAAGAAACTTTGTGTTCCCAACAAGCTAGGTGAAGGACGGCTTTCACACACACTTATCTCTCAGAACTGAGCATGTGGAGAGACGTTCGTTCATCTAGCACAAAGGGAACGGGTTGCAGGATAAACTTTTCTCTGGTTTCTCAGTCTGTTTCCTAGTGCCGGTTTTTAATTTCCTGCAGTTTTCATTGTAAAACCGATTTGGAGCTAGTACCTCCCCATATATATGTATGGAGTGGAGTTTGCAACTGAAAAGCAACTTTGTGTTCCCAACAAGCTAGGTGAAGTATGGCTTTCAGACACACTTATCTCTCAGATCTGAGCATGTGGAGAGAGGTTCGTTCATCTAGCACAAAGGGAACGGGTTGCAGGAGAAACTTTACTCTGGATTCTCAGTCTGTTTCCTAGTGCCGGTTTGATGTTCCTGCAGTTTTCTCTGTAAAACAGAGTTGGAGCTAGTACCAACCCATATATATGTATGGAGTGGTGTTTGCAACTGAAAAGAAACTTTGTGTTCACAACAAGCTAGGTGAAGGACGGCTTTCACACAGTCTTATCTCTCAGTACTGAGCATGTGGAAAGACGTTCGTTCATCTAGCACAAATGGAACGTGTTGCAGGAGAAATTTTACTCTGGTTTCTCAGTCTGTTTCCTAGTGCCGCTTTGATGTTCCTGCAGTTTTCACTGTAAAACCGATTTGGAGCTATTACCTCCCCATATATATGTATGGAGTGGAGATTGCAACTGAAAAGAAACTTTGTGTTCCCTACAAACGTGGTGAAGGACGGCTTGCACACACACTTATCTCTCAGAACTGAGCATGTGGAGAGACGTTCGTTCATCTAGCACAAAGGGAACGGGTTGCAGGAGAAACTTTTCCTATGGTTTCTCAGTCTGTTTCCTAGTGCCGGTTTGAAGTTCCTGCAGTTTCACTGTAAAACCGAGTTGGAGCTAGTACCTCCCCATATATATGTATGGAGTGGAGTTTGCAAATGAAAAGCAACTTTGTGTTCCCAACAAGCTAGGTGAAGGACGGCTTTCAGACACACTTATCTCTCAGATCTGAGCATGTGGAGAGACGTTCGTTCATCTAGCACAAAGGGAACGGGTTGCAGTAGAAATTGTACTCTGGTTTCTCCTACTGTTTCCTAGTGCTTGTTTGAAGTTCCTGCAGTTTTCACTTTAAACCGAGTTGGAGCTAGTACCTCACCATATATATGTTTGGAGTGTAGTTTGCAACTGTAAAGAAACTTTGTGTTCCCAAGAAGCTAGGTGAAGGACGGCTTTCACACACACTTATCTCTCAGAACTGAGCATGCGGAGAGACGTTCGTTCATCTAGCACAAAGGGAACGGGTTGCAGGAGAAACTTTTCTCTGGTTTCTCAGTCTGTTTCCTAGTGCCGGTTTTAAGTTCCTGCAGTTTCACTGTAAAACCGAGTTGGAAGAAGTACCTCCCCATATATATGTATGGAGTGGAGTTTGCAACTGAAAAGAAACTTTGTGTTCCCAACAAGCTAGGTGAAGGACGGCTTTCACACACACTTATCTCTCAGATCTGAGCAAGTGGAGAGACGTTCGTTCATCTAGCACAAAGGGAACGGGTTGCAGTAGAAATTGTACTCTGGTTTCTCCTACTGTTTCCTAGTGCTTGTTTGAAGTTCCTGCAGTTTTCACTTTAAACCGAGTTGGAGCTAGTACCTCACCATATATATGTTTGGAGTGTAGTTTGCAACTGTAAAGAAACTTTGTGTTCCCAAGAAGCTAGGTGAAGGACGGCTTTCACACACACTTATCTCTCAGAACTGAGCATGTGGAGAGACGTTCGTTCATCTAGCACAAAGGGAACGGGTTGCAGGAGAAACTTTTCTCTGGTTTCTCAGTCTGTTTCCTAGTGCCGGTTTTAAGTTCCTGCAGTTTCACTGTAAAACCGAGTTGGAGCAAGTACCTCCCCATATATATGTATGGAGTGGAGTTTGCAACTGAAAAGAAACTTTGTGTTCCCAACAAGCTAGGTGAAGGACGGCTTTCACACACACTTATCTCTCAGATCTGAGCAAGTGGAGAGACGTTCGTTCATCTAGCACAAAGGGAACGGATTGCAGGATAAACTTTTCTCTGGTTTCTCAGTCTGTTTCCTAGTGCCGGTTTTTAAGTTCCTGCAGTTTTCACTGTAAAACCGATTTGGAGCTAGTACCTCCCCATATATATGTATGGTGTGGAGTTTGCAACTGAAAAGAAACTTTGTGTTCCCAACAAGCTAGGTGAAGGATGGCTTTCACACACACTTATCTCTCAGAACTTAGCATGTGGAGAGACGTTCGTTCATCTAGCACAAAGGGAACGGGTTGCAGGAGAAACATTTACTCTGGTTTCTCAGTCTGTTTCCTAGTGCCTTTTTGAAGTTCCTTCAGTTTTCACTGTAAAACCGAGTTGGAGCTATTACCTCCCCATATGTAGGTATGGAGTGGAGTTTGCAACTGAAAAGAAACTTTGTGTTCCCAGCAAGCTAGGTGAAGGACGGCTTTCACACACACAAATTTCTCAGAACTCAGCATGTGGAGAGACGTTCGTTCATCTAGCACAAAGGGAACGTGTTGCAGGAGAAACTTTTACTCTGGTTTCTCAGCCTGTTTCCTAGTGCCGCTTTGATGTTCCTGCAGTTTTCACTGTAAAACCGATTTGGAGCTATTACCTCCCCGTATATATGTATGGAGTTGAGTTTGCAACTGAAAAGAAACTTTGTGTTCCCTACAAGCTTGGTGAAGATCGGCTTGCACACACACTTATCTCTCAGATCTGAGCATGTGGAGAGACGTTCGTTCATCTAGCACAAAGGGAACGGTTTGCAGGAGAAACTTTTACTCTGGTTTCTCAGTCTGTTTCCTAGTGCCGGTTTGAAGTTCCTGCAGTTTCACTGCAAAACCGAGTTGGAGCTAGTACCTCCCCATATATATGTATGGAGTGGAGTTTGCAACTGAAAAGCAACTTTGTGTTCCCAACAAGCTAGGTGAAGGACGGCTTTCAGACACACTTATCTCTCAGAACTGAGCATGTGGAGAGACTTTCGTTCATCTAGCACAAAGGGAACGGGTTGCAGGGGAAACATTTACTCTGGTTTCTCAGTCTGTTTCCTAGTGCCTTTTTGAAGTTCCTTCACTTTTAACTGTAAAACCGAGTTGGAGCTATTACCTCCCCATATGTAGGTATGGAGTGGAATTTGCAACTGAAAAGCAACTTTGTTTTCCCAACAAGCTAGGTGAAGGACGGCTTTCAGACACACTTATCTCTCAGATCTGAGCATGTGGAGACACGTTCGTTCATCTAGCACAAAGGGAACGGGTTGCAAAGAAATTTTACTGTGGTTTCTCAGACTGTTTCCTAGTGCCGGTTTGAAGTTCCTGCAGTTTTCACTTTAAACCGAGTTGGAGCTAGTACCTCACCATATATATGTATGGAGTGGAGTTTGCAACTGAAAAGAAACTTTGTGTTCCCAACAAGCTAGGTGAAGATGGCTTTCACACACACTTATCTCTCAGAACTTAGTATGTGGAAAGACGTTCGTTCATCTAGCACAAAGGGAACGGGTTGCAGGAGAAACATTTACTCTGGTTTCTCAGTCTGTTTCGTAGTGCCTTTTTGAAGTTCCTTCAGTTTTCACTGTAAAACCGAGTTGGAGCTATTACTTCCCCATATGTATGTATCGAGTGGAGTTTGCAACTGAAAAGAAACTTTGTGTTCCCAGCAAGCTAGGTGAAGGACGGCTTTCACACACACTAATTTCTCAGAACTGAGCATGTGGAGAGACGTTCGTTCATCTAGCACAAAGGGAACGTGTTGCAGGAGAAACTTTTACTCTGGTTTCTCAGCCTGTTTCCTAGTGCCGCTTTGATGTTCCTGCAGTTTTCACTGTAAAACCGATTTGGAGCTATTACCTCCCCATATATATGTATGGGGTAGATTTTGCAACTGAAAAGAAACTTTGTGTTCCCTACAAGCTTGGTGAAGGACGGCTTTCAGACACACTTAACTCTCAGAACTGAGCATGTGGAGAGACGTTCGTTCATCTAGCACAAAGGGAACGGGTTGCAGGAGAAACTTTTACTCTGGTTTCTCAGCCTGTTTCCTAGTGCCGGTTTGAAGTTCCTGCCGTTTTCACTGTAAAACCGGGTTGGAGCTAGTACCTCCCCATATATATATACGGAGTGGAGTTTGCAACTGAAAAGAAACTTTGTGTTCCCAACAAGCTAGGTGAAGGACGGCTTTCACACACACTTATCTCTCAGAACTGAGCATGTGGAGAGACGTTCGTTCATCTAGCACAAAGGGAACGGGTTGCAGGATAAACTTTTCTCTGGTTTCTCAGTCTGTTTCCTAGTGCCGGTTTTTAATTTCCTGCAGTTTTCATTGTAAAACCGATTTGGAGCTAGTACCTCCCCATATATATATATGGAGTGGAGTTTGCAACTGAAAAGAAACTTTGTGTTCCCAACAAGCTAGGTGAAGGACGGCTTTCACACACACTTATCTCTCAGAACTGAGCATGTGGAGAGACGTTCGTTCATCTAGCACAAAGGGAACGGGTTGCAGGTGAAACTTTTACTCTGGTTTCTCAGTCTGTTTCCTAGTGCCGGTTTGAAGTTCCTGCAGTTTTCACTGTAAAACCGAGTTGGAGCTAGTACCTCCCCATATATATGTATGGAGTGGAGTTTGCAACTGAAAAGAAACTTTGTGTTCCCAACAAGCTAGGTGAAGGACGGCTTTCACACACACTTATCTCTCAGAACTTAGTATGTGGAGAGACGTTCGTTCATCTAGCACAAAGGGAACGGGTTGCAGGAGAAACATTTACTCTGGTTTCTCAGTCTGTTTCGTAGTGCCTTTTTGAAGTTCCTTCAGTTTTCACTGTAAAACCGAGTTGGAGCTATTACTTCCCCATATGTATATATCGAGTGAAGTTTGCAACTGAAAAGAAACTTTGTGTTCCCAACAAGCTAGGTGAAGGACGGCTTTCACACACACTTATCTCTCAGAACTGAGCATGTGGAGAGACGTTCGTTCATCTAGCACAAAGGGAACGTGTTGCAGGAGAATCTTTTACTCTGGTTTCTCAGCCTGTTTCCTAGTGCCGCTTTGATGTTCCTGCAGTTTTCACTGTAAAACCGACTTGGAGCTATTACCTCCCCATATATATGTATGGAGTAGATTTTGCAACTGAAAAGAAACTTTGTGTTCCCTACAAGCTTGGTGAAGGACGGCTTTCAGACACACTTATCTCTCAGAACTGAGCATGTGGAGAGACGTTCGTTCATCTAGCACAAAGGGAACGGGTTGCAGGAGAAACTTTTACTACGGTTTCTCAGTCTGTTTCCTAGTGCCGGTTTGAAGTTCCTGCAGTTTCACTGTAAAACCGTGTTGGAGCTAGTACCTCCCCATATATATGTACGGAGTGGAGTTTGCAACTTAAAATTAACTTTGTGTTCCCAACAAGCTATTTGAAGGTCGGCTTTCACACACACTTATCTCTCAGAACTGAGCATGTGGAGAGACGTTCGTTCATCTAGCACAAAGGGAACGGGTTGCAGGAGAAACTTTTACTATGGTTTCTCAGTCTGTTTCCTAGTGCCGGTTTGAAGTTCCTGCAGTTTCACTGTAAAACCGAGTTGGAGATAGTACCTCCCCATATATATGTATGGAGTGGAGTTTGCAACTGAAAAGCAACTTTGTGTTCCCAACAAGCTAGGTGAAGTATGGCTTTCAGACACACTTATCTCTCAGATCTGAGCATGTGGAGAGAGGTTCGTTCATCTAGCACAAAGGGAACGGGTTGCAGGAGAAACTTTTACTCTGGATTCTCAGTCTGTTTCCTAGTGCCGGTTTGATGTTCCTGCATTTTTCTCTGTAAAACAGAGTTGGAGCTAGTACCAACCCATATATATGTATGGAGTGGTGTTTGCAACTGAAAAGAAACTTTGTGTTCACAACAAGCTAGGTGAAGGACGGCTTTCACACAGTCTTATCTCTCAGAACTGAGCATGTGGAAAGACGTTCGTTCATCTAGCACAAAGGGAACGTGTTGCAGGAGAAATTTTACTTTGGTTTCTCAGTCTGTTTCCTAGTGCCGCTTTGATGTTCCTGTAGTTTTCACTGTAAAACCGATTTGGAGCTATTACCTCCCCATATATATGTATGGAGTGGAGATTGCAACTGAAAAGAAACTTTGTGTTCCCTACAAGCGTGGTGAAGGACGGCTTGCACACACACTTATCTCTCAGAACTGAGCATGTGGAGAGACGTTCGTTCATGTAGCACAAAGGGAACGGGTTGCAGGAGAAACTTTTCCTATGGTTTCTCAGTCTGTTTCCTAGTGCCGGTTTGAAGTTCCTGCAGTTTCACTGTAAAACCGAGTTGGAGCTAGTACCTCCCCATATATATGTATGGAGTGGAGTTTGCAAATGAAAAGCAACTTTGTGTTCCCAACAAGCTAGGTGAAGGACGGCTTTCAGACACACTTATCTCTCAGATCTGAGCATGTGGAGAGACGTTCGTTCATCTAGCACAAAGGGAACGGGTTGCAGTAGAAATTTTACTCTGGTTTCTCCTACTGTTTCCTAGTGCTTGTTTGAAGTTCCTGCAGTTTTCACTTTAAACCGAGTTGGAGCTAGTACCTCACCATATATATGTTTGGAGTGTAGTTTGCAACTGTAAAGAAACTTTGTGTTCCCAAGAAGCTAGGTGAAGGACGGCTTTCACACACACTTATCTCTCAGAACTGAGCATGTGGAGAGACGTTCGTTCATCTAGCACAAAGGGAACGGGTTGCAGGAGAAACTTTTCTCTGGTTTCTCAGTCTGTTTCCTAGTGCCGGTTTGAAGTTCCTGCAGTTTCACTGTAAAACCGAGTTGGAGCAAGTACCTCCCCATATATATGTATGGAGTGGAGTTTGCAACTGAAAAGAAACTTTGTGTTCCCAACAAGCTAGGTGAAGGACGGCTTTCACACACACTTATCTCTCAGATCTGAGCAAGTGGAGAGACGTTCGTTCATCTAGCACAATGGGAACGGATTGCAGGATAAACTTTTCTCTGGTTTCTCAGTCTGTTTCCTAGTGCCGGTTTTTAAGTTCCTGCAGTTTTCACTGTAAAACAGATTTGGAGCTAGTACCTCCCCATATATATGTATGGTGTGGAGTTTGCAACTGAAAAGAAACTTTGTGTTCCCAACAAGCTAGGTGAAGGATGGATTTCACACACAATTATCTCTCAGAACTTAGCATGTGGAGAGACGTTCGTTCATCTAGCACAAAGGGAACGGGTTGCAGGAGAAACATTTACTCTGGTTTCTCAGTCTGTTTCCTAATGCCTTTTTGAAGTTCCTTCAGTTTTCACTGTAAAACCGAGTTGGAGCTATTACCTCCCCATATGTAGGTATGGAGCGGAGTTTGCAACTGAAAAGAAACTTTGTGTTCCCAGCAAGCTAGGTGAAGGACGGCTTTCACACACACTAATTTCTCAGAACTGAGCATGTGGAGAGACGTTCGTTCATCTAGCACAAAGGGAACGGGTTGCAGGATAAACTTTTACTCTGGTTTCTCAGCCTGTTTCCTAGTGCCGCTTTGATGTTCCTGCAGTTTTCACTGTAAAACCGATTTGGAGCTATTACCTCCCCATATATATGTATGGAGTTGAGTTTGCAACTGAAAAGAAACTTTGTGTTCCCTACAAGCTTGGTGAAGGTCGGCTTCCACACACACTTATCTCCGATCTGAGCATGTGGAGAGACGTTCGTTCATCTAGCACAAAGGGAACGGGTTGCAGGAGAAACTTTTACTCTGGTTTCTCAGTCTGTTTCCTAGTGCCGGTTTGAAGTTCCTGCAGTTTCACTGCAAAACCGAGTTGGAGCTAGTACCTCCCCATATATATGTATGGAGTGGAGTTTGCAACTGAAAAGCAACTTTGTGTTCCCAACAAGCTAGGTGAAGGACGGCTTTCAGACACACTTATCTCTCAGAACTGAGCATGTGGAGAGACGTTCGTTCATCTAGCACAAAGGGAACGGGTTGCAGGGGAAACTTTTACTCTGGTTTCTCAGTCTGTTTCCTAGTGCCTTTTTGAAGTTCCTTCACTTTTAACTGTAAAACCGAGTTGGAGCTATTACCTCCCCATATGTAGGTATGGAGTGGAGTTTGCAACTGAAAAGCAACTTTGTTTTCCCAACAAGCTAGGTGAAGGACGGCTTTCAGACACACTTATCTCTCAGATCTGAGCATGTGGAGACACGTTCGTTCATCTAGCACAAAGGGAACGGGTTGCAGTAGAAATTTTACTCTGGTTTCTCAGACTGTTTCCTAGTGCCGGTTTGAAGTTCCTGCTGTTTTCACTTTAAACCGAGTTGGAGCTAGTACCTCACCATATATATGTATGGATTGGAGTTTGCAACTGAAAAGAAACTTTGTGTTCCCAACAAGCTAGGTGAAGGATGGCTTTCACACACACTTATCTCTCAGAACTTAGTATGTGGAAAGACTTTCGTTCATCTAGCACAAAGGGAACGGGTTGCAGGAGAAACATTTACTCTGGTTTCTCAGTCTGTTTCGTAGTGCCTTTTTGAAGTTCCTTCAGTTTTCACTGTAAAACCGAGTTGGAGCTATTACTTCCCCATATGTATGTATCGAGTGGAGTTTGCAACTGAAAAGAAACTTTGTGTTCCCAGCAAGCTAGGTGAAGGACGGCTTTCACACACACTAATTTCTCAGAACTGAGCATGTGGAGAGACGTTCGTTCATCTAGCACAAAGGGAACGTGTTGCAGGAGAAACTTTTACTCTGGTTTCTCAGCCTGTTTCCTAGTGCCGCTTTGATGTTCCTGCAGTTTTCACTGTAAAACCGATTTGGAGCTATTACCTCCCCATATATATGTATGGAGTAGATTTTGCAACTGAAAAGAAACTTTGTGTTCCCTACAAGCTTGGTGAAGGACGGCTTTCAGACACACTTATCTCTCAGAACTGAGCATGTGGAGAGACGTTCGTTCATCTAGCACAAAGGGAACGGGTTGCAGGAGAAACTTTTACTCTGGTTTCTCAGCCTGTTTCCTAGTGCCGGTTTGAAGTTCCTGCCGTTTTCACTGTAAAACCGGGTTGGAGCTAGTACCTCCCCATATATATATACGGAGTGGAGTTTGCAACTGAAAAGAAACTTTGTGTTCCCAACAAGATAGGTGAAGGACGGGTTTCACACACACTTATCTCTCAGAACTGAGCATGTGGAGAGACGTTCGTTCATCTAGCACAAAGGGAACGTGTTGCAGGATAAACTTTTCTCTGGTTTCTCAGTCTGTTTCCTAGTGCCGGTTTTTAATTTCCTGCAGTTTTCATTGTAAAACCGATTTGGAGCTAGTACCTCCCCATATATATATATGGAGTGGAGTTTGCAACTGAAAAGAAACTTTGTGTTCCCAACAAGCTTGGTGAAGGACGGCTTTCACACACACTTATCTCTCAGAACTGAGCATGTGGAGAGACGTTCGTTCATCTAGCACAAAGGGAACGGGTTGCAGGTGAAACTTTTACTCTGGTTTCTCAGTCTGTTTCCTAGTGCCGGTTTGAAGTTCCTGCAGTTTTCACTGTAAAACCGAGTTGGAGCTAGTACCTCCCCATATATATGTATGGAGTGGAGTTTGCAACTGAAAAGAAACTTTGTGTTCCCAACAAGCTAGGTGAAGGACGGCTTTCACACACACTTATCTCTCAGAACTTAGTATGTGGAGAGACGTTCGTTCATCTAGCACAAAGGGAACGGGTTGCAGGAGAAACATTTACTCTGGTTTCTCAGTCTGTTTCGTAGTGCCTTTTTGAAGTTCCTTCAGTTTTCACTGTAAAACCGATTTGGAGCTATTACTTCCCCATATGTATGTATCGAGTGGAGTTTGCAACTGAAAAGAAACTTTGTGTTCCCAACAAGCTAGGTGAAGGACGGCTTTCACACACACTTATCTCTCAGAACTGAGCATGTGGAGAGACGTTCGTTCATCTAGCACAAAGGGAACGTGTTGCAGGAGAAACTTTTACTCTGGTTTCTCAGCATGTTTCCTAGTGCCGCTTTGATGTTCCTGCAGTTTTCACTGTAAAACCGATTTGGAGCTATTACTTCCCCATATATATGTATGGAGTAGATTTTGCAACTGAAAAGAAACTTTGTGTTCCCTACAAGCTTGGTGAAGGACGGCTTTCAGACACACTTATCTCTCAGAACTGAGCATGTGGAGAGACGTTCGTTCATCTAGCACAAAGGGAACGGGTTGCAGGAGAAACTTTTACTCTGGTTTCTCAGCCTGTTTCCTAGTGCCGGTTTGAAGTTCCTGCAGTTTTCACTGTAAAACCGGGTTGGAGCTAGTACCTCCCCATATATATATACGGAGTGGAGTTTGCAACTGAAAAGAAACTTTGTGTTCCCAACAAGCTAGGTGAAGGACGGCTTTCACACACACTTATCTCTCAGAACTGAGCATGTGGAGAGACGTTCGTTCATCTAGCACAAAGGAAACGGGTTGCAGGTGAAACTTTTACTCTGGTTTCTCAGTCTGTTTCCTAGTGCCGGTTTGAAGTTCCTGCAGTTTTCACTGTAAAACCGAGTTGGAGCTAGTACCTCCCCATATATATGTATGGAGTGGAGTTTGCAACTGAAAAGAAACTTTGTGTTCCCAACAAGCTAGGTGAAGGAAGCCTTTCACACACACTTATCTCTCAGAACTGAGCATGTGGAGAGACTTTCGTTCATCTAGCACAAAGGGAACGGGTTGTAGGAGAAACTTTTACTCTGGTTTCTCAGTCTGTTTCCTAGTGCCTTTTTGAAGTTACTGCAGTTTTCACTGTAAAACCGAGTTGGAGCTAGTACCTCTCCATATATATGTATGGATTGGAGTTTGCAACTGAAAAGAAACTTTGTGTTCCCAACAAGCTATGTCAAGTACGGCTTTCACACACGCTTATCTCTCAGAACTGAGCATGTGGAGAGACGTTCGTTCATCTAGCACAAAGGGAACGTGTTGCAGGAGAAATTTTACTCTGGTTTCTCAGTCTGTTTCCTAGTGCCGGTTTGAAGTTCCTGCAGTTTTCACTGTAAAACCGAGTTGGAACTAGTACCTCCCCATATATATGTACGGAGTGGAGTTTGAAACTGAAAAGAAACTTTGTGTTCCCAACAAGCTAGGTGAAGGACGGCTTTCACACACACTTATCTCTCAGAACTGAGCATGTGGAGAGACGTTCGTTCATCTAGCACAAAGGGAACGGGTTGCAGGTAAACTTTTCTCTGGTTTCTCAGTCTGTTTCCTAGTGCCGGTTTTTAATTTCCTGCAGTTTTCATTGTAAAACCGATTTGGAGCTAGTACCTCCCCATATATATGTATGGACTGGAGTTTGCAACTGAAAAGAAACTTTGTGTTCCCAACAAGCTAGGTGAAGGACGGCTTTCACACACACTTATCTCTCAGAACTGAGCATGTGGAGAGACGTTCGTTCATCTAGCACAAAGGGAACGGGTTGCAGGTGAAACTTATACTCTGGTTTCTCAGTCTGTTTCCTAGTGCCGGTTTGAAGTTCCTGCAGTTTTCACTGTAAAACCGAGTTGGAGCTAGTACCTCCCCATATATATGTATGGAGTGGAGTTTGCAACTGAAAAGAAACTTTGTGTTCCCAACAAGCTAGGTGAAGGACGGCTTTCACACACACTTATCTCTCAGAACTTAGTATGTGGAGAGACGTTCGTTCATCTAGCACAAAGGGAACGGGTTGCAGGAGAAACATTTACTCTGGTTTCTCAGTCTGTTTCATAGTGCCTTTTTGAAGTTCCTTCAGTTTTCACTGTAAAACCGAGTTGGATCTATTACTTCCCCATATGTATGTATCGAGTGGAGTTTGCAACTGAAAAGAAACTTTGTGTTCCCAGCAAGCTAGGTGAAGGACGGCTTTCACACACACTAATTTCTCAGAACTGAGCATGTGGAGAGACGTTCGTTCATCTAGCACAAAGGGAACATGTTGCAGGAGAAACTTTTACTCTGGTTTCTCAGCCTGTTTCCTAGTGCCGCTTTGATGTTCCTGCAGTTTTCACTGTAAAACCGATTTGGAGCTATTACCTCCCCATATATATGTATGGAGTAGATTTTGCAACTGAAAAGAAACTTTGTGTTCCCTACAAGCTTGGTGAAGGACGGCTTTCAGACACACTTATCTCTCAGAACTGAGCATGTGGAGAGACGTTCGTTCATCTAGCACAAAGGGAACGGGTTGCAGGAGAAACTTTTACTCTGGTTTCTCAGCCTGTTTCCTAGTGCCGGTTTGAAGTTCCTGCAGTTTTCACTGTAAAACCGGGTTGGAGCTAGTACCTCCCCATATATATATACGGAGTGGAGTTTGCAACTGAAAAGAAACTTTGTGTTCCCAACAAGCTAGGTGAAGGACGGCTTTCACACACACTTATCTCTCAGAACTGAGCATGTGGAGAGACGTTCGTTCATCTAGCACAAAGGGAACGGGTTGCAGGTGAAACTTTTACTCTGGTTTCTCAGTCTGTTTCCTAAGCCGGTTTGAAGTTCCTGCAGTTTTCACTGTAAAACCGAGTTGGAGCTAGTACCTCCCCATATATATGTATGGAGTGGAGTTTGCAACTGAAAAGAAACTTTGTGTTCCCAACAAGCTAGGTGAAGGAAGCCTTTCACACACACTTATCTCTCAGAACTGAGCATGTGGAGGGACTTTCGTTCATCTAGCACAAAGGGAACGGGTTGTAGGAGAAACTTTTACTCTGGTTTCTCAGTCTGTTTCCTAGTGCCTTTTTGAAGTTCCTGCAGTTTTCACTGTAAAACCGAGTTGGAGCTTGTACCTCTCCATATATATGTATGGATTGGAGTTTGCAACTGAAAAGAAACTTTGTGTTCCCAACAAGCTATGTGAAGGACGGCTTTCACACACGCTTATCTCTCAGAACTGAGCATGTGGAGAGACGTTCGTTCATCTAGCACAAAGGGAACGTGTTGCAGGAGAAATTTTACTCTGGTTTCTCAGTCTGTTTCCTAGTGCCGGTTTGAAGTTCCTGCAGTTTTCACTGTAAAACCGAATTGGAACTAGTACCTCCCCATATATATGTACGGAGTGGTGTTTGCAACTGAAAAGAAACTTTGTGTTCCCAACAAGCTAGGTGAAGGACGGCTTTCACAAACTTATCTCTCAGAACTGAGCATGTGGAGAGACGTTCGTTCATCTAGCACAAAGGGAACGGGTTGCAGTAGAAATTTTACTCTGGTTTCTCAGACTGTTTCCAAGTGCCGGTTAGAATTTCCTGCAGTTTTCACTTTAAACCGAGTTGGAGCTAGTACCTCACCATATATATGTATGGAGTGGAGTTTGCAACTGAAAAGGAACTTTGTGTTCCCAACAAGCTAGGTGAAGGACGGCTTTCACACACACTTATCTCTCAGAACTGAGCATGTGGAGAGACGTTCGTTCATCTAGCACAAAGGGAACGGGTTGCAGGAGAAACTTTTACTCTGGTTTCTCAGCCTGTTTCCTAGTGCCGGTTTGAAGTTCCTGCAGTTTTCACTGTAAAACCGAGTTGGAGCTAGTACCTCTCCATATATATGTATGGATTGGAGTTTGCAACTGAAAAGAAACTTTGTGTTCCCAACAAGCTAGGTGAAGGACGGCTTTCACACACACTAATTTGTCAGAACTGAGCATGTGGAGAGACGTTCGTTCATCTAGCACAAAGGGAACTTGTTGCAGGAGAAATTTTACTCTGGTTTCTCAGTCTGTTTCCTAGTGCCGGTTTGAAGTTCCTGCAGTTTTCACTGTAAAACCGAGTTGGAACTAGTACCTCCCCTTATATATGTACGGAGTGGAGTTTGCAACTGAAAAGAAACTTTGTGTTCCCAACAAGCTAGGTGAAGGACAGCTTTCACACACTTATCTCTCAGAACTGAGCATGTGGAGAGACGTTCGTTCATCTAGCACAAAGGGAACGGGTTGCAGTAGAAATTTTACTCTGGTTTCTCAGACTGTTTCCTAGTGCCGGTTAGAATTTCCTGCAGTTTTCAATTTAAACCGAGTTGGAGCTAGTACCTCACCATATATATGTATGGAGTGGAGTTTGCAACTGAAAAGGAACTTTGTGTTCCCAACAAGCTAGGTGAAGGACGGCTTTCACACACACTTATCTCTCAGAACTGAGCATGTGGAGAGACGTTCGTTCATCTAGCACAAAGGGAACGGGTTGCAGGATAAACTTTTCTCTGGTTTCTCAGTCTGTTTCCTAGTGCCGGTTTTTAATTTCCTGCAGTTTTCACTGTAAAACCGATTTGGAGCTAGTACCTCCCCATATATATGTATGGAGTGGAGTTTGCAACTGAAAAGAAACTTTGTGTTCCCTACAAGCTAGGTGAAGGATGGCTTTCATACACACTTATCTCTCAGAACTTAGTATGTGGAGAGACGTTCGTTCATCTAGCACAAAGGGAACGGGTTGCAGGAGAAATATTTACTCTGGTTTCTCAGTCTGTTTCGTAGTGGCTTTTTGAAGTTCCTTCATTTTTCACTGTAAAACCGAGTTGGAGCTATTATTTCCCCATATGTATGTATCGAGTGGAGTTTGCAACTGAAAGAAACTTTGTGTTCCCAGCCAGCTAGGTGAAGGACGGCTTTCACACACACTAATTTCTCAGAACTGAGCATGTGGAGAGACGTTCGTTCATCTAGCACAAAGGGAACGTGTTGCAGGAGAAACTTTTACTCTGGTTTCTCAGCCTGTTTCCTAGTGCCGCTTTGATGTTCCTGCAGTTTTCACTGTAAAACCGATTTGGAGCTATTACCTCCCCATATATATGTATGGAGTAGATTTTGCAACTGAAAAGAAACTTTGTGTTCCCTACAAGCTTGGTGAAGGACGGCTTTCAGACACACTTATCTCTCAGAACTGAGCATGTGGAGAGACGTTCGTTCATCTAGCACAAAGGGAACGGGTTGCAGGAGAAACTTTTACTCTGGTTTCTCAGCCTGTTTCCTAGTGCCGCTTTGATGTTCCTGCAGTTTTCACTGTAAAACCGAGTTGGAGCTATTACCTCCCCATATATATATATACGGAGTGGAGTTTGCAACTGAAAAGGAACTTTGTGTTCCCAACAAGCTAGGTGAAGGACGGCTTTCACACACACTTATCTCTCAGAACTGAGCATGTGGAGAGACGTTCGTTCATCTAGCACAAAGGGAACGGGTTGCAGGATAAACTTTTCTCTGGTTTCTCAGTCTGTTTCCTAGTGCCGGTTTTTAAGTTCCTGCAGTTTTCACTGTAAAACCGATTTGGAGCTAGTACCTCCCCATATATATGTATGGAGTGGAGTTTGCAACTGAAAAGAAACTTTGTGTTCCCAACAAGCTAGGTGAAGGATGGCTTTCACACACACTTATCTCTCAGAACTTAGTATGTGGAGAGACGTTCGTTCATCTAGCACAAAGGGAACGGGTTGCAGGAGAAACATTTACTCTGGTTTCTCAGTCTGTTTCGTAGTGCCTTTTTGAAGTTCCTTCAGTTTTCACTGTAAAACCGTGTTGGAGCTATTAATTCCCCATATGTATGTATCGAGTGGAGTTTGCAACTGAAAAGAAACTTTGTGTTCCCAGCAAGCTAGGTGAAGGACGGCTTTCACACACACTAATTTCTCAGAACTGAGCATGTGGAGAGACGTTCGTTCATCTAGCACAAAGTGAACGTGTTGCAGGAGAAACTTTTACTCTGGTTTCTCAGCATGTTTCCTAGTGCCGCTTTGATGTTCCTGCAGTTTTCACTGTAAAACCGATTTGGAGCTATTACCTCCCCATATATATGTATGGAGTAGATTTTGCAACTGAAAAGAAACTTTGTGTTCCCTACAAGCTTGGTGAAGGACGGCTTTCAGACACACTTATCTCTCAGAACTGAGCATGTGGAGAGACGTTCGTTCATCTAGCACAAAGGGAACGGGTTGCAGGAGAAACTTTTACTCTGGTTTCTCAGCCTGTTTCCTAGTGCCGGTTTGAAGTTCCTGCAGTTTTCACTGTAAAACCGAGTTGGAGCTAGTACCTCTCCATATATATGTATGGATTGGAGTTTGCAACTGAAAAGAAACTTTGTGTTCCCAACAAGCTAGGTGAAGGACGGCTTTCACACACGCTTATCTCTCAGAACTGAGCATGTGGAGAGACGTTCGTTCATCTAGCACAAAGGGAACGTGTTGCAGGAGAAATTTTACTCTGGTTTCTCAGTCTGTTTCCTAGTGCCGGGTTGAAGTTCCTGCAGTTTTCACTGTAAAACCGAGTTGGAACTAGTACCTCCCCATATATATGTACGGAGTGGAGTTTGCAACTGAAAAGAAACTTTGTGTTCCCAACAAGCTAGGTGAATGACAGCTTTCACACACTTATCTCTCAGAACTGAGCATGTGTAGAGACGTTCGTTCATCTAGCACAAAGGGAACGGGTTGCAGGATAAACTTTTCTCTGGTTTCTCAGTCTGTTTCCTAGTGCCGGTTTTTAATTTCCTGCAGTTTTCACTGTAAAACCGATTTGGAGCTAGTACCTCCCCATATATATGTATGGAGTGGAGTTTGCAACTGAAAAGAAACTTTGTGTTCCCTACAAGCTAGGTGAAGGATGGCTTTCATACACACTTATCTCTCAGAACTTAGTATGTGGAGAGACGTTCGTTCATCTAGCACAAAGGGAACGGGTTGCAGGAGAAACATTTACTCTGGTTTCTCAGTCTGTTCCGTAGTGCCTTTTTGAAGTTCCTTCAGTTTTCACTGTAAAACCGAGTTGGAGCTATTATTTCCCCATATGTATGTATCGAGTGGAGTTTGCAACTGAAAGAAACTTTGTTTTCCCAGCAAGCTTGGTGAAGGACGGCTTTCACACACACTAATTTCTCAGAACTGAGCATGTGGAGAGACGTTCGTTCATCTAGCAGAAAGGGAACGTGTTACAGGAGAAACTTTTACTCTGGTTTCTCAGCCTGTTTCCTAGTGCCGCTTTGATGTTCCTGCAGTTTTCACTGTAAAACCGATTTGGAGCTATTATCTCCCCATATATATGTATGGAGTAGATTTTGCAACTGAAAAGAAACTTTGTGTTCCCAACAAGCTAGCTGAAGGACGGCTTTCACACACACTTATCTCTCAGAACTGAGCATGTGGAGAGACGTTCGTTCATCTAGCACAAAGGGAACGGGTTGCAGGTGAAACTTTTACTCTGGTTTCTCAGTCTGTTTCCTAGTGCCGGTTTGAAGTTCCTGCAGTTTTCACTGTAAAACCGAGTTGGAGCTAGTACCTCCCCATATATATGTATGGAGTGGAGTTGGCAACTGAAAAGAAACTTTGTGTTCCCAACAAGCTAGGTGAAGGACGGCTTTCACACACACTTATCTCTCAGAACTTAGTATGTGGAGAGACGTTCGTTCATCTAGCACAAAGGGAACGGGTTGCAGGAGAAACATTTACTCTGGTTTCTCAGTCTGTTTCGTAGTGCCTTTTTGAAGTTCCTTCAGTTTTCACTGTAAAACCGATTTGGAGCTATTACTTCCCCATATGTATGTATCGAGTGGAGTTTGCAACTGAAAAGAAACTTTGTGTTCCCAGCAAGCTAGGTGAAGGACGGCTTTCACACACACTAATTTCTCAGAACTGAGCATGTGGAGAGACGTTCGTTCATCTAGCACAAAGGGAACGTGTTGCAGGAGAAACTTTTACTCTGGTTTCTCAGCCTGTTTCCTAGTGCCGCTTTGATGTTCCTGCAGTTTTCACTGTAAAACCGATTTGGAGCTATTACCTCCCCATATATATGTATGGAGTAGATTTTGCAACTGAAAAGAAACTTTGTGTTCCCTACAAGCTTGGTGAAGGACGGCTTTCAGACACACTTATCTCTCAGAACTGAGCATGTGGAGAGACGTTCGTTCATCTAGCACAAAGGGAACGGGTTGCAGGAGAAACTTTTACTCTGGTTTCTCAGCCTGTCTCCTAGTGCCGGTTTGAAGTTCCTGCAGTTTTCACTGTAAAACCGGGTTGGAGCTAGTACCTCCCCATATATATATACGGAGTGGGGTTTGCAACTGAAAAGAAACTTTGTGTTCCCAACAAGCTAGGTGAAGGACGGCTTTCACACACACTTATCTCTCAGAACTGAGCATGTGGAGAGACGTTCGTTCATCTAGCACAAAGGGAACGGGTTGCAGGTGAAACTTTTACTCTGGTTTCTCAGTCTGTTTCCTAGTGCCGGTTTGAAGTTCCTGCAATTTTCACTGTAAAACCGAGTTGGAGCTAGTACCTCCCCATATATATGTATGGAGTGGAGTTTGCAACTGAAAAGAAACTTTGTGTTCCCAACAAGCTAGGTGAAGGACGGCTTTCACACACACTTATCTCTCAGATCTGAGCATGTGGAGAGACGTTCGTTCATCTAGCACAAAGGGAACGGGTTGTAGGAGAAACTTTTACTCTGGTTTCTCAGTCTGTTTCCTAGTGCCGGTTTGAAGTTCCTGCACTTTTTACTGTAAAACCGAGTTGGAGCTAGTACCTCCCCATATATATGTACGGAGTGGTGTTTGCAACTGAAAAGAAACTTTGTGTTCCCAACAAGCTAGGTGAAGGACGTCTTTCACACACACTTATCTCTCAGAACTGAGCATGTGGAGAGACGTTCGTTCATCTAGCACAAAGGGAACGAGTTGCAGGAGAAACTATTACTCTGGTTTCTCAGTCTGTTTCCTAGGGCCTTTTTGAAGTTCCTGCAGTTTTCACTGTAAAACCGTGTTGGAGCTAGTACTTCCCCATATATATACGGAGTGGAGTTTGCAACTGAAAAGAAACTTTGTGTTCCCAAAAAGCTATGTGAAGGACGGCTTTCACACACACTAATTTCTCAGAACTGAGCATGTTGATAGACGTTCGTTCATCTAGCACAAATGGAACGTGGTGCAGGAGAAACTTTTACTCTGGTTTCTCAGCCTGTTTCCTAGTGCCGCTTTGATGTTCCTGCAGTTTTCACTGTAAAACCGATTTGGAGCTATTACCTCCCCATATATATGTATGGAGTAGATTTTGCAACTGAAAAGAGACTTTGTGTTCCCTACAAGCTTGGTGAAGGACGGCTTTCAGACACACTTATCTCTCAGAACTGAGCATGTGGAGAGACGTTCGTTCATGTAGCACAAAGGGAACGGGTTGCAGGAGAAACTTTTACTCTGGTTTCTCAGCCTGTTTCCTAGTGCCGGTTTGAAGTTCCTGCAGTTTTCACTGTAAAACCGGGTTGGAGCTAGTACCTCCCCATATATATATACGGAGTGGTGTTTGCAACTGAAAAGAAAATTTGTGTTCCCAACAAGCTAGGTGAAGGAAGCCTTTCACACACACTTATCTCTCAGAACTGAGCATGTGGAGAGACTTTCGTTCATCTAGCACAAAGGGAACGGGTTGTAGGAGAAACTTTTACTCTGGTTTCTCAGTCTGTTTCCTAGTGCCTTTTTGAAGTTCCTGCAGTTTTCACTGTAAAACCGAGTTGGAGCTAGTACCTCTCCATATATATGTATGGATTGGAGTTTGCAACTGAAAAGAAACTTTGTGTTCCCAGCAAGCTAGGTGAAGGACGGCTTTCACACACACTTAACACTCAGAACAGAGCATGTGGAGAGACGTTCGTTCATCTAGCACAAAGGGAACGGGTTGCAGGAGAAACATTTACTCTGGTTCCTCAGTCTGTTTCCTAGTGCCGGTTTGAAGTTCCTGCACTTTTTACTGTAAAACCGAGTTGGAGCTAGTACCTCCCCATATATATGTACGGAGTGGTGTTTGCAACTGAAAAGAAACTTTGTGTTCCCAACAAGCTAGGTGAAGGACGTCTTTCACACACACTTATCTCTCAGAACTGAGCATGTGGAGAGACGTTCGTTCATCTAGCACAAAGGGAACGGGTTGCAGGAGAAACTATTACTCTGGTTTCTCAGTCTGTTTCCTAGGGCCTTTTTGAAGTTCGTGCAGTTTTCACTGTAAAACCGTGTTGGAGCTAGTACTTCCCCCTATATATACGGAGTGGAGTTTGCAAGTGAAAAGAAACTTTGTGTTCCCAAAAAGCTATGTGAAGGACGGCTTTCACACACACTTATCTCTCAGAACTGAGCATGTGGTGAGACGTTCGTTCATCTAGTACAAAAGGAACGGGTTGCAGGAGAAACTTTTCTCTGGCTTCTCAGTCTGTTTCCTAGTGCCGGTTTGAAGTTCCTGCAGTTTTCACTGTAAAACCGATTTGGAGCTAGTACCTCCCCATATATATATACTGAGTGGAGTTTGCAACTGAAAAGAAACTTTGTGTTCCCAAAAAGCTATGTGAAGGACGGCTTTCACACACGCTTATCTCTCAGAACTGAGCATGTGGAGAGACGTTCGTTCATCTAGCCCAAAGGGAACGTGTTGCAGGAGAAATTTTACTCTGGTTTCTCAGTCTGTTTCCTAGTGCCGGTTTGAAGTTCCTGCAGTTTTCACTGTAAAACCGAGTTGGAACTAGTACCTCCCCATATATATGTACGGAGTGGAGTTTGCAACTGAAAAGAAACTTTGTGTTCCCAACAAGCTAGGTGAAGTACGGCTTTCAGACACACTTATCTCTCAGAACTGAGCATGTGGAGAGACGTTCGTTCATCTAGAACAAAGGGAACGGGTTGCAGGAGAAACATTTACTCTGGTTTCTCAGTCTGTTTCCTGGTGCCTTTTTGAAGTTCCTTCAGTTTTCACTGTAAAACCGAGTTGGAGCTATTACCTCCCCATAAGTAGGTATGGAGTGGAGTTTGCAACTGAAAAGAAACTTTGTGTTCCCAGCAAGATAGGTGAAGGACGGCTTTAACACACACTAATTTCTCAGAAATAAGCATGTGGAGAGACGTTCGTTCATCTAGCACAAAGGGAAAGGGTTGCAGGGGAAACTTTTACTCTGGTTTCTCAGTCTGTTTCCTAGGGCCTTTTTGAAGTTCCTGCAGTTTTCACTGTAAAACCGAGTTGGAGCTAGTACCTCTACATATATATGTATGGAGTGGAGTTTGCAACTGAAAAGAAACTTTGTGTTCCCAAGAAGCTAGGTGAAGGACGGCTTTCACAGACACTTATCTCTCAGAACTGAGCATGTGGAGAGACGTTCGTTCATCTAGCACAAAGGGAACGGGTTGCATTAGAAACTTTTACTCTGGTTTCTCAGTCTGTTTCCTAGTGCCGGTTTGAAGTTCCTGCAGTTTTCACTGTAAAACCGAGTTGGAGCTAGTACCTCCCCATATATATATACTGAGTGGAGTTTGCAACTGAAAAGAAACTTTGTGTTCCCAAAAAGCTATGTGAAGGACGGCTTTCACACACGCTTATCTCTCAGAACTGAGCATGTGGAGAGACGTTCGTTCATCTAGCACAAAGGGAACGTGTTGCAGGAGAAATTTTACTCTGGTTTCTCAGTCTGTTTCCTAGTGCCGGTTTGAAGTTCCTGCAGTTTTCACTGTAAAACCGAGTTGGAACTAGTACCTCCCTATATATATGTACGGAGTGGAGTTTGCAACTGAAAAGAAACTTTGTGTTCCCTACAAGCTTGGTGAAGGTCGGCTTTCACACACACTTATCTCTCAGAACTGAGCATGTGGAGAGACGTTCGTTCATCTAGCACAAAGGGAACGGGTTGCAGGAGAAACTTTTACTATGGTTTCTCAGTCTGTTTCTTAGTGCCGGTTTGAAGTTCCTGAAGTTTCACTGTAAAACCGAGTTGGAGCTAGTACCTCCCCATATATATGTATGGAGTGGAGTTTGCAACTGAAAAGCAACTTTGTGTTCCCAACAAGCTAGGTGAAGGACGGCTTTCAGACACACTTATCTCTCAGATCTGAGCATGTGGAGAGTGGTTCGTTCATCTAGCACAAAGGGAACGGGTTGCAGGAGAAACTTTTACACTGGATTCTCAGTCTGTTTCCTAGTGCCGGTTTGATTTTCCTGCAGTTTTCTCTGTAAAACAGAGTTTGAGCTACTACCAACCCATATATATGTATGGAGTGGTGTTTGCAACTGAAAAGAAACTTTGTGTTCCCAAAAAGCTATGTGAAGGACGGCTTTCACACACGCTTATCTCTCAGAACTGAGCATGTGGAGAGACGTTCATTCATCTAGCACAAAGGGAACGTGTTGCAGGAGAAATTTTACTCTGAATTCTCAGTCTGTTTCCTAGTGCCGGTTTGAAGTTCCTGCAGTTTTCACTGTAAAACCGAGTTGGAACTAGTACCTCCCAATATATATGTACGGAATGGAGTTTGCAACTGAAAAGAAACTTTGTGTTCCCAACAAGCTAGGTGAAGGACGGCTTTCACACACTTATCTCTCAGAACTGAGCATGTGGAGAGACGTTCGTTCATCTAGCACAAAGGGAACGGGTTGCAGTAGAAATTTTACTCTGGTTTCTCAGACTGTTTCCTAGTGCCGGTTAGAATTTCCTGCAGTTTTCACTTTAAACCGAGTTGGAGCTAGTACCTCACCATATATATGTATGGAGTGGAGTTTGCAACTGAAAAGGAACTTTGTGTTCCCAACAAGCTATGTGAAGGACGGCTTTCACACACACTTATCTCTCAGAAGTGAGCATGTGGAGAGACGTTCGTTCATCTAGCACAAAGGGAACGGGTTGCAGGATAAACTTTTCTCTGGTTTCTCAGTCTGTTTCCTAGTGCCGGTTTTTAATTTCCTGCAGTTTTCACTGTTAAACCGATTTGGAGCTAGTACCTCCCCATATATATGTATGGAGTGGAGTTTGCAACTGAAAAGAAACTTTGTGTTCCCAACAAGCTAGGTGAAGGATGGCTTTCACACACACTTATCTCTCAGAATTTAGTATGTGGAGACACGTTCGTTCATCTAGCACAAAGGGAACGGGTTGCAGGAGAAACTTTTACTCTGGTTTCTCAGTCTGTTTCCTAGGGCCTTTTTGAAGTTCCTGCAGTTTTCACTGTAAAACCGAGTTGGAGCTAGTACCTCTACATATATATGTATGGAGTGGAGTTTGCAACTGAAAAGAAACTTTGTGTTCCCAACAAGCTAGGTGAAGTACGGCTTTCACACACACTTATCTCTCAGAACTGAGCATGTGGAGAGACGTTCGTTCATCTAGCACAAAGGGAACGGGTTGCATTAGAAACTTTTACTCTGGTTTCTCAGTCTGTTTCCTAGTGCCGGTTTGAAGTTCCTGCAGTTTTCACTGTAAAACCGAGTTGGAGCTAGTACCTCCCCATATATATATATTGAGTGGAGTTTGCAAGTGAAAAGAAACTTTGTGTTCCCTACAAGCTTGGTGAAGGTCGGCTTTCACACAAACTTATCTCTCAGAACTGAGCATGTGGAGAGACGTTCGTTCATCTAGCACAAAGGGAACGGGTTGCAGGAGAAACTTTTACTATGGTTTCTCAGTCTGTTTCCTAGTGCCGGTTTGAAGTTCCTGCAGTTTTCACTGTAAAACCGGGTTGGAGCTAGTACCTCCCCATATATATGTATGGAGTAGATTTTGCAACTGAAAACAAACTTTGTGTTCCCAACAAGCTAGGTGAAAGAAGCCTTTCACACACACTTATCTCTCAGAACTGAGCATGTGGAGAGACTTTCGTTCATCTAGCACAAAGGGAACGGGTTGTAGGAGAAACTTTTACTCTGGTTTCTCAGTCTGTTTCCTAGTGCCTTTTTGAAGTTCCTGCAGTTTTCACTGTAAAACCGAGTTGGAGCTAGTACCTCTCCATATATATGTATGGATTGGAGTTTGCAACTGAAAAGAAACTTTGTGTTCCCAGCAAGCTAGGTGAAAGACGGCTTTCACACACACTTATCACTCAGAACTGAGCATGTGGAGAGACGTTCGTTCATCTAGCACAAAGGGAACGGGTTGCAGGAGAAACATTTACTCTGGTTCCTCAGTCTGTTTCCTAGTGCCGGTTTGAAGTTCCTGCACTTTTTACTGTAAAACCGAGTTGGAGATAGTACCTCCCCATATATATGTACGGAGTGGTGTTTGCAACTGAAAAGAAACTTTGTGTTCCCAACAAGCTAGGTGAAGGACGTCTTTCACACACACTTATCTCTCAGAACTGAGCATGTGGAGAGACGTTCGTTCATCTAGCACAAAGGGAACGGGTTGCAGGAGAAACTATTACTCTGGTTTCTCAGTCTGTTTCCTAGGGCCTTTTTGAAGTTCCTGCAGTTTTCATTGTAAAACCGTGTTGGAGCTAGTACTTCCCCATATATATACGGAGTGGAGTTTGCAACTGAAAAGAAACTTTGTGTTCCCAAAAAGCTATGTGAAGGACGGCTTTCACACACACTTATCTCTCAGAACTGAGCATGTGGAGAGACGTTCGTTCATCTAGTACAAAGGGAACGGGTTGCAGGAGAAACTTTTCTCTGGCTTCTCAGTCTGTTTCCTTGTGCCAGTTTGAAGTTCCTGCAGTTTTCACTGTAAAACCGATTTGGAGCTAGTACCTCCCCATATATATGTATGGAGTGGAGTTTGCAACTGAAAAGAAACTTTGTGTTCCCAACAAGCTAGGTGAAGTACGGCTTTCACACACACTTATCTCTCAGAACTTAGCATGTGGAGAGACTTTCGTTCATCTAGAACAAAGGGAACGGGTTGCAGGAGAAACATTTACTCTGGTTTCTCAGTCTGTTTCCTAGTGCCTTTTTGAAGTTCCTTCAGTTTTCACTGTAAAACCGAGTTGGAGCTATTACCTCCCCATAAGTAGGTATGGAGTGGAGTTTGCAACTGAAAAGAAACTTTGTGTTTCCAGCAAGCTAGGTGAAGGACGGCTTTAACACACACTAATTTCTCAGAACTAAGCATGTGGAGAGACGTTCGTTCATCTAGCACAAAGGGAACGGGTTGCAGGAGAAACTTTTACTCTGGTTTCTCAGTCTGTTTCCTAGGGCCTTTTTGAAGTTCCTGCAGTTTTCACTGTAAAACCGAGTTGGAGCTAGTACCTCTACATATATATGTATGGAGTGGAGTTTGCAACTGAAAAGAAACTTTATGTTCCCAAGAAGCTAGGTGAAGGACGGCTTTCACACACACTTATCTCTCAGAACTGAGCATGTGGAGAGACGTTCGTTCATCTAGCACAAAGGGAACGTGTTGCAGGAGAAATTTTACTCTGGTTTCTCAGTCTGTTTCCTAGTGCCGGTTTGAAGTTCCTGCAGTTTTCACTGTAAAACCGAGTTGGAACTAGTACCTCCCCATATATATATACTGAGTGGAGTTTGCAACTGAAAAGAAACTTTGTGTTCCCAAAAAGCTATGTGAAGGACGGCTTTCACACACGCTTATCTCTCAGAACTGAGCATGTGGAGAGACGTTCGTTCATCTAGCACAAAGGGAACGTGTTGCAGGAGAAATTTTACTCTGGTTTCTCAGTCTGTTTCCTAGTGCCGGTTTGAAGTTCCTGCAGTTTTCACTGTAAAACCGAGTTGGAACTAGTACCTCCCCATATATATGTACGGAGTGGAGTTTGCAACTGAGAAGAAACTTTGTGTTCCCTACAAGATTGGTGAAGGTCGGCTTTCACACACACTTATCTCTCAGAACTGAGCATGTGGAGAGACGTTCGTTCATCTAGCACAAAGGGAACGGGTTGCAGGAGAAACTTTTCTATGGTTTCTCAGTCTGTTTCTTAGTGCCGGTTTGAAGTTCCTGCAGTTTCACTGTAAAACCGAGTTGGAGCTAGTACCTCCCCATATATATATATGGAGTTGAGTTTGCAACTGAAAAGCAACTTTGTGTTCCCAACAAGCTAGGTGAAGGACGGCTTTCAGACACACTTATCTCTCAGATCTGAGCATGTGGAGAGTGGTTCGTTCATCTAGCACAAAGGGAACGGGTTGCAGGAGAAACTTTTAGTGTGGATTGTCCGTCTGTTTCCTAGTGCCGGTTTGATGTTCCTGCAGTTTTCACTGTAAAACCGATTTGGAGCTAGTACCTCCCCATATATATGTATGGAGTGGAGTTTGCAACTGAAAAGAAACTTTGTGTTCCCAACAAGCTAGGTGAAGGATGGCTTTCACACACACTTATCTCTCAGAATTTAGTATGTGGAGAGACGTTCGTTCATCTAGCACAAAGGGAACGGGTTGCAGGAGAAACTTTTACTCTGGTTTCTCAGTCTGTTTCCTAGGGCCTTTATGAAGTTCCTGCAGTTTTCACTGTAAAACCGAGTTGGAGCTAGTACCTCTACATATATATGTATGGAGTGGAGTTTGCAACTGAAAAGAAACTTTGTGTTCCCAAGAAGCTAGGTGAAGGACGGCTTTCACACACACTTATCTCTCAGAACTGAGCATGTGGAGAGACGTTCGTTCATCTAGCACATAGGGAACGGGTTGCATTAGAAACTTTTACTCTGGTTTCTCAGTCTGTTTCCTAGTGCCGGTTTGAAGTTCCTGCAGTTTTCACTGTAAAACCGAGTTGGAGCTAGTACCTCCCCATATATATATACTGAGTGGAGTTTGCAACTGAAAAGAAACTTTGTGTTCCCAAAAAGCTATGTGAAGGACGGCTTTCACACACGCTTATCTTTCAGAACTGAGCATGTGGAGAGACGTTCATTCATCTAGCACAAAGGGAACGTGTTGCAGGAGAAATTTTACTCTGGTTTCTCAGTCTGTTTCCTTGTGCCGGTTTGAAGTTCCTGCAGTTTTCACTGTAAAACCGAGTTGGAACTAGTACCTCCCCATATATATCTACGGAGTGGAGTTTGCAACTGAAAAGAAACTTTGTGTTCCCTACAAGCTTGGTGAATGTCGGCTTTCACACAAACTTATCTCTCAGAACTGAGCATGTGGAGAGACGTTCGTTCATCTAGCACAAAGGGAACGGGTTGCAGGAGAAACTTTTACTATGGTTTCTCAGTCTGTTTCCTAGTGCCGGTTTGAAGTTCCTGCAGTTTCACTGTAAAACCGAGTTGGAGCTAGTACCTCCCCATATATATGTATGGAGTGGAGTTTGCAACTGAAAAGCAACTTTGTGTTCCCAACAAGCTAGGTGAAGGACGGCTTTCAGACACACTTATCTCTCAGATCTGAGCATGTGGAGAGTGGTTCGTTCATCTAGCACAAAGGGAACGGGTTGCAGGAGAAACTTTTACTCTGGATTCTCAGTCTGTTTCCTAGTGCCGGTTTGATGTTCCTGCAGTTTTCTCTGTAAAACAGAGTTGGAGCTAGTACCAACCCATATATATGTATGGAGTGGTGTTTGCAACTGAAAAGAAACTTTGTGTTCCCAAAAAGCTATGTGAAGGACGGCTTTCACACATGCTTATCTCTCAGAACTGAGCATGTGGAGAGACGTTCGTTCATCTAGCACAAAGGGAACGGGTTGCAGGAGAAACTTTTACTCTGGTTTCTCAGTCTGTTTCCTAGTGCCGGTTTGAAGTTCCTGCAGTTTTCACTGTAAAACCGAGTTGGAGCTAGTACCTCCCCATATATATATACTGAGTGGAGTTTGCAACTGAAAAGAAACTTTGTGTTCCCAAAAAGATATGTGAAGGACGGCTTTCACACACGCTTATCTCTCAGAACTGAGCATGTGGAGAGACGTTCGTTCATCTAGCACAAAGGGAACGTGTTGCAGGAGAAATTTTACTCTGGTTTCTCAGTCTGTTTCCTAGTGCCGGTTTGAAGTTCCTGCAGTTTTCACTGTAAAACCGAGTTGGAACTAGTACCTCCCCATATATATGTACGGAGTGGAGTTTGCAACTGAAAAGAAACTTTGTGTTCCCTACAAGCTTGGTGAAGGTCGGATTTCACACACACTTTTCTCTTAGAACTGAGCATGTGGAGAGACGTTCGTTCATCTACCACAAAGGGAACGGGTTGCAGGAGAAACTTTTACTATGGTTTCTCAGTCTGTTTCCTAGTGCCTGTTTGAAGTTCCTGCAGTTTCACTGTAAAACCGAGTTGGAGCTAGTACCTCCCCATATATATGTATGGAGTGGAGTTTGCAACTGAAAAGCAACTTTGTGTTCCCAACAAGCTAGGTGAAGGACGGCTTTCAGACAAACTTATCTCTCAGATCTGAGCATGTGGAGAGTGGTTCGTTCATCTAGCACAAAGGGAACGGGTTGCAGGAGAAAGTTTTACTCTGGATTCTCAGTCTGTTTCCTAGTGCCGGTTTGATGTTCCTGCAGTTTTCTCTGTAAAACAGAGTTGGAGCTAGTACCAACCCATATATATGTATGGAGTGGTGTTTGCAACTGAAAAGAAACTTTGTGTTCCCAAAAAGCTATGTGAAGTACGGCTTTCACACACGCTTATCTCTCAGAACTGAGCATGTGGAGAGACGTTCGTTCATCTAGCACAAAGGGAACGTGTTGCAGGAGAAATTTTACTCTGGTTTCTCAGTCTTTTTCCTAGTGCCGGTTTGAAGTTCCTGCAGTTTTCACTGTAAAACCGAGTTTGAACTAGTACCTCCCCATATATATGTACGGAGTGGTGTTTGCAAGTGAAAAGAAACTTTGTGTTCCCAACAAGCTAGGTGAAGGACGGCTTTCACACACTTATCTCTCAGAACTGAGCATGTGGAGAGACGTTCGTTCATCTAGCACAAAGGGAACGGGTTGCAGTAGAAATTTTACTCTGGTTTCTCAGACTGTTTCCTAGTGCCGGTTAGAATTTCCTGCAGTTTTCACTTTAAACCGAGTTGGAGCTAGTACCTCACCATATATATGTATGGAGTGGAGTTTGCAACTGAAAAGGAACTTTGTGTTCCCAACAAGCTAGGTGAAGGACGGCTTTCACACACACTTATCTCTCAGAACTGAGCATGTGGAGAGACGTTCGTTCATCTAGCACAAAGGGAACGGGTTGCAGGATAAACTTTTCTCTGGTTTCTCAGTCTGTTTCCTAGTGCCGGTTTTTAATTTCCTGCAGTTTTCACTGTAAAACCGATTTGGAGCTAGTACCTCCCCATATATATTTATGGAGTGGAGTTTGCAACTGAAAAGAAACTTTGTGTTCCCAACAAGCTATGTGAAGGACGGCTTTCACACACGCTTATCTCTCAGAACTGAGCATGTGGAGAGACGTTCGTTCATCTAGCACAAAGGGAACGTGTTGCAGGAGAAATTTTACTCTGGTTTCTCAGTCTGTTTCCTAGTGCCGGTTTGAAATTCCTGCAGTTTTCACTGTAAAACCGAGTTGGAACTAGTACCTCCCCATATATATGTACGGAGTGGAGTTTGCAACTGAAAAGAAACTTTGTGTTCCCAGCAAGCTTGGTGAAGGTCGGCTTTCACACACACTTATCTCTCAGAACTGAGCATGTGGAGAGACGTTCGTTCATCTAGCACAAAGGGAACGGGTTGCAGGAGAAACTTTTACTATGGTTTCTCAGTCTGTTTCTTAGTGCCGGTTTGAAGTTCCTGCAGTTTCACTGTAAAACCGAGTTGGAGCTAGTACCTCCCCATATATATGTATGGAGTGGAGTTTGCAACTGAAAAGCAACTTTGTGTTCCCAACAAGCTAGGTGAAGGACGGCTTTCAGACACACTTATCTCTCAGATCTGAGCATGTGGAGAGTGGTTCGTTCATCTAGCAAAAAGGGAACGGGTTGCAGGAGAAACTTTTACTCTGGATTCTCAGTCTGTTTCCTAGTGCCGGTTTGATGTTCCTGCAGTTTTCACTGTAAAACCGATTTGGAGCTAGTACCTCCCCATATATATGTATGGAGTGGAGTTTGCAACTGAAAAGAAACTTTGTGTTCCCAACAAGCTAGGTGAAGGATGGCTTCACACACACTTATCTCTCAGAATTTAGTATGTGGAGAGACGTTCGTTCATCTAGCACAAAGGGAACGGTTTGCAGGAGAAACTTTTACTCTGGTTTCTCAGTCTGTTTCCTAGGGCCTTTTTGAAGTTCCTGCAGTTTTCACTGTAAAACCGAGTTGGAGCTAGTACCTCTACATATATATGTATGGAGTGGAGTTTGCAACTGAAAAGAAACTTTGTGTTCCCAAGAAGCTAGGTGAAGGACGGCTTTCACACACACATATCTCTCAGAACTGAGCATGTGGAGAGACGTTCGTTCATCTAGCACAAAGGGAACGGGTTGCATTAGAAACTTTTACTCTGGTTTCTCAGTCTGTTTCCTAGTGCCGGTTTGAAGTTCCTGCAGTTTTCACTGTAAAACCGAGTTGGAGCTTGTACCTCCCCATATATATATACTGAGTGGAGTTTGCAACTGAAAAGAAACTTTGTGTTCCCAAAAAGCTATGTGAAGGACGGCTTTCACACACGCTTATCTTTCAGAACTGAGCATGTGGAGAGACGTTCATTCATCTAGCACAAAGGGAACGTGTTGCAGGAGAAATTTTACTCTGGATTCTCAGTCTGTTTCCTAGTGCCGGTTTGAAGTTCCTGCAGTTTTCACTGTAAAACCGAGTTGGAACTAGTACCTCCCCATATATATGTACGGAGTGGAGTTTGCAACTGAAAAGAAACTTTGTGTTCCCTACAAGCTTGGTGAAGGTCGGCTTTCACACAAACTTATCTCTCAGAACTGAGCATGTGGAGAGACGTTCGTTCATCTAGCACAAAGGGAACGGGTTGCAGGGGAAACTTTTACTATGGTTTCTCAGTCTGTTTCCTAGTGCCGGTTTGAAGTTCCTGCAGTTTCACTGTAAAACCGATTTGGAGCTAGTACCTCCCCATATATATGTATGGAGTGGAGTTTGCAACTGAAAAGCAACTTTGTGTTCCCAACAAGCTAGGTGAAGGACGGCTTTCAGACACAATTATCTCTCAGATCTGAGCATGTGGAGAGTGGTTCGTTCATCTAGCACAAAGGGAACGGGTTGCAGGAGAAACTTTTACTCTGGATTCTCAGTCTGTTTCCTAGTGCCGGTTTGATGTTCCTGCAGTTTTCTCTGTAAAACAGAGTTGGAGCTAGTACCAACCCATATATATGTATGGAGTGGTGTTTGCAACTGAAAAGAAACTTTGTGTTCCCAACAAGCTAGGTGAAGGACGGCTTTCACACACACTTATCTCTCAGAACTGAGCATGTGGAGAGACGTTCGTTCATCTAGCACAAAGGGAACGGGTTGCATTAGAAACTTTTACTCTGGTTTCTCAGTCTGTTTCCTAGTGCCGGTTTGAAGTTCCTGCAGTTTTCACTGTAAAACCGAGTTGGAGCTAGTACCTCCCCATATATATATACTGAGTGGAGTTTGCAACTGAAAAGAAACTTTGTGTTCCCAAAAAGATATGTGAAGGACGGGTTTCACACACGCTTATCTCTCAGAACTGAGCATGTGGAGAGTCGTTCGTTCATCTAGCACAAAGGGAACGTGTTGCAGGAGAAATTTTACTCTGGTTTCTCAGTCTGTTTCCTAGTGCCGGTTTGAAGTTCCTGCAGTTTTCACTGTAAAACCGAGTTGGAACTAGTACCTCCCCATATATATGTACGGAGTGGAGTTTGCAACTGAAAAGAAACTTTGTGTTCCCTACAAGCTTGGTGAAGGTCGGATTTCACACACACTTATCTCTCAGAACTGAGCATGTGGAGAGACGTTCGTTCATCTAGCACAAAGGGAACGTGTTGCAGGAGAAACTTTTACTATGGTTTCTCAGTCTGTTTCCTAGTGCCGGTTTGAAGTTCCTGCAGTTTTCACTGTAAAACCGAGTTGGAAGTAGTACCTCCCCATATATATGTACGGAGTGGAGTTTGCAACTGAAAAGAAACTTTGTGTTCCCAACAAGCTAGGTGAAGGACGGCTTTCACACACTTATCTCTCAGAACTGAGCATGTGGAGACACGTTCGTTCATCTAGCACAAAGGGAACGGGTTGCAGTAGAAATTTTACTCTGGTTTCTCAGACTGTTTCCTAGTGCCGGTTTGAAGTTCCTGCAGTTTTCACTGTAAAACCGAGTTGGAACTAGTACCTCCCCATATATATGTACGGAGTGGAGTTTGCAACTGAAAAGAAACTTTGTGTTCCCTACAAGCTTGGTGAAGGTCGGCTTTCACACACACTTATCTCTCAGAACTGAGCATGTGGAGAGACGTTCGTTCATCTAGCACAAAGGGAACGGGTTGCAGGAGAAACTTTTACTATGGTTTCTCAGTCTGTTTCTTAGTGCCGGTTTGAAGTTCCTGCAGTTTCACTGTAAAACCGAGTTGGAGCTAGTACCTCCCCATATATATGTATGGAGTGGAGTTTGCAACTGAAAAGCAACTTTGTGTTCCCAACAAGCTAGGTGAAGGACGGCATTCAGACACACTTATCTCTCAGATCTGAGCATGTGGAGAGTGGTTCGTTCATCTAGCAAAAGGGGAACGGGTTGCAGGAGAAACTTTTACTCTGGATTCTCAGTCTGTTTCCTAGTGCCGGTTTGATGTTCCTGCAGTTTTCACTGTAAAACCGATTTGGAGCTAGTACCTCCCCATATATATGTATGGAGTGGAGTTTGCAACTGAAAAGAAACTTTGTGTTCCCAACAAGCTAGGTGAAGGATGGCTTCACACACACTTATCTCTCAGAATTTAGTATATGGAGAGACGTTCGTTCATCTAGCACAAAGGGAACGGGTTGCAGGAGAAACTTTTACTCTGGTTTCTCAGTCTGTTTCCTAGGGCCTTTTTGAAGTTCCTGCAGTTTTCACTGTAAAACCGAGTTGGAGCTAGTACCTCTACATATATATGTATGGAGTGGAGTTTGCAACTGAAAAGAAACTTTGTGTTCCCAAGAAGCTAGGTGAAGGACGGCTTTCACACACACATATCTCTCAGAACTGAGCATGTGGAGAGACGTTCGTTCATCTAGCACAAAGGGAACGGGTTGCATTAGAAACTTTTACTCTGGTTTCTCAGTCTGTTTCCTAGTGCCGGTTTGAAGTTCCTGCAGTTTTCACTGTAAAACCGAGTTGGAGCTAGTACCTCCCCATATATATATACTGAGTGGAGTTTGCAACTGAAAAGAAACTTTGTGTTCCCAAAAAGCTATGTGAAGGACGGCTTTCACACAAACTTATCTCTCAGAACTGAGCATGTGGAGAGACGTTCGTTCATCTAGCACAAAGGGAACGGGTTGCAGGGGAAACTTTTACTATGGTTTCTCAGTCTGTTTCCTAGTGCCGGTTTGAAGTTCCTGCAGTTTCACTGTAAAACCGAGTTGGAGCTTGTACCTCCCCATATATATGTATGGGGTGGAGTTTGCAACTGAAAAGCAACTTTGTGTTCCCAACAAGCTAGGTGAAGGACGGCTTTCAGACACACTTATCTCTCAGATCTGAGCATGTGGAGAGTGGTTCGTTCATCTAGCACAAAGGGAACGGGTTGCAGGAGAAACTTTTACTCTGGATTCTCAGTCTGTTTCCTAGTGCCGGTTTGATGTTCCTGCAGTTTTCTCTGTAAAACAGAGTTGGAGCTAGTACCAACCCATATATATGTATGGAGTGGTGTTTGCAACTGAAAAGAAACTTTGTGTTCCCAACAAGCTAGGTGAAGGACGGCTTTCACACACACTTATCTCTCAGAACTGAGCATGTGGAGAGACGTTCGTTCATCTAGCACAAAGGGAACGGGTTGCATTAGAAACTTTTACTCTGGTTTCTCAGTCTGTTTCCTAGTGCCGGTTTGAAGTTCCTGCAGTTTTCACTGTAAAACCGAGTTGGAGCTAGTACCTCCCCATATATATATACTGAGTGGAGTTTGCAACTGAAAAGAAACTTTGTGTTCCCAAAAAGATATGTGAAGGACGGCTTTCACACACACTTATCTCTCAGAACTGAGCATGTGGAGAGTCGTTCGTTCATCTAGCACAAAGGGAACGTGTTGCAGGAGAAATTTTACTCTGGTTTCTCAGTCTGTTTCCTAGTGCCGGTTTGAAGTTCCTGCAGTTTTCACTGTAAAACCGAGTTGGAACTAGTACCTCCCCATATATATGTACGGAGTGGAGTTTGCAACTGAAAAGAAACTTTGTGTTCCCTACAAGCTTGGTGAAGGTCGGATTTCACACACACTTATCTCTCAGAACTGAGCATGTGGAGAGACGTTCGTTCATCTAGCACAAAGGGAACGGGTTGCAGTAGAAATTTTACTCTGGTTTCTCAGACTGTTTCCTAGTGCCGGTTAGAATTTCCTGCAGTTTTCACTTTAAACAGAGTTGGAGCTAGTACCTCACCATATATATTTATGGAGTGGAGTTTGCAACTGAAAAGAAACTTTGTGTTCCCAACAAGCTATGTGAAGGACGGCTTTCACACACGCTTATCTCTCAGAACTGAGCATGTGGAGAGACGTTCGTTCATCTAGCACAAAGGGAACGTGTTGCAGGAGAAATTTTACTCTGGTTTCTCAGTCTGTTTCCTAATGCCGGTTTGAAGTTCCTGCAGTTTTCACTGTAAAACCGAGTTGGAACTAGTACCTCCCCATATATATGTACGGAGTGGAGTTTGCAACTGAAAAGAAACTTTGTGTTCCCTACAAGCTTGGTGAAGGTCGGATTTCACACACACTTATCTCTCAGAACTGAGCATGTGGAGAGACGTTCGTTCATCTAGCACAAAGGGAACGGGTTGCAGGAGAAATTTTACTCTGGTTTCTCAGTCTGTTTCCTAGTGCCGGTTTGAAGTTCCTGCAGTTTTCATTGTAAAACCGAGTTGGAGCTAGTACCTCACCATATATATGTATGGAGTGGAGTTTGCAACTGAAAAGGAACTTTGTGTTCCCAACAAGCTAGGTGAAGGACGGCTTTCACACACACTTATCTCTCAGAACTGAGCATGTGGAGAGACGTTCGTTCATCTAGCACAAAGGGAACGGGTTGCAGGATAAACTTTTCTCTGGTTTCTCAGTCTGTTTCCTAGTGCCGGTTTTTAATTTCCTGCAGTTTTCACTGTAAAACCGATTTGGAGCTAGTACCTCCCCATATATACATATGGAGTGGAGTTTGCAACTGAAAAGAAACTTTGTGTTCCCAACAAGCTAGGTGAAGGATGGCTTTCACACACACTTAACTCTCAGAACTTAATATGTGGAGAGACGTTCGTTCATCTAGCACAAAAGGAACGGGTTGCAGGAGAAACTTTTACTATGGTTTCTCAGTCTGTTTCCTAGGGCCTTTTTGAAGTTCCTGCAGTTTTCACTGTAAAACCGAGTTGGAGCTAGTACCTCTACATATATATGTATGGAGTGGAGTTTGCAACTGAAAAGAAACTTTGTGTTCCCAAGAAGCTAGGTGAAGGACGGCTTTCACACACACTTATCTCTCAGAACTGAGCATGTGGAGAGACGTTCGTTCATCTAGCACAAAGGGAACGGGTTGCATTAGAAACTTTTACTCTGGTTTCTCAGGCTGTTTCCTAGTGCCGCTTTGATGTTCCTGCAGTTTTCACTGTAAAACCGAGTTGGAGCTAGTACCTCCCCATATATATATACTGATTGGAGTTTGCAAGTGAAAAGAATCTTTGTGTTCCCAAAAAGCTATGTGAAGGACGGCTTTCACACACGCTTATCTCTCAGAACTGAGCATGTGGAGAGACGTTCGTTCATCTAGCACAAAGGGAACGTGTTGCAGGAGAAATTTTACTCTGGTTTCTCAGTCTGTTTCCTAGTGCCGGTTTGAAGTTCCTGCAGTTTTCACTGTAAAACCGAGTTGGAACTAGTACCTCCCCATATATATGTACGGAGTTGAGTTTGCAACTGAAAAGAAACTTTGTGTTCCCTACAAGCTTGGTGAAGATCGGCTTTCACACAATATTATCTCTCAGAACTGAGCATGTGGAGAGACGTTCGTTCATCTAGCACAAAGGGAACGGGTTGCAGGAGAAACTTTTACTATGGTTTCTCAGTCTGTTTCCTAGTGCCGGTTTGAAGTTCCTGCAGTTTCACTGTAAAACTGATTTGGAGCTAGTACCTCCCCATATATATGTATGGAGTGGAGTTTGCATCTGAAAAGCAACTTTGTGTTCCCAACAAGCTAGGTGAAGGACGGCTTTCAGACACACTTATCTCTCAGATCTGAGCATGTGGAGAGTGGTTCGTTCATCTAGCACAAAGGGAACGGGTTGCAGGAGAAACTTTTACTCTGGATTCTCAGTCTGTTTCCTAGTGCCGGTTTGATGTTCCTGCAGTTTTCTCTGTAAAACAGAGTTGTAGCTAGTACCAACCCATATATATGTATGGAGTGGTGTTAGCAACTGAAAAGAAACTTTGTGTTCCCAAAAAGCTATGTGAAGGACGGCTTTCACACACGCTTATCTCTCAGAACTGAGCATGTGGAGAGACGTTCGTTCATCTAGCACAAAGGGAACGTGTTGCAGGTGAAATTTTACTCTGGTTTCTCAGTCTGTTTCCTAGTGCCGGTTTGAAGTTCCTGCAGTTTTCACTGTAAAACCGAGTTGGAACTAGTACCTCCCCATATATATGTACGGAGTGGAGTTTGCAACTGAAAAGAAACTTTGTGTTCCCAACAAGCTAGGTGAAGGACGGCTTTCACACACTTATCTCTCAGAACTGAGCATGTGGAGAGACGTTCGTTCATTTAGCACAAAGTGAACGGGTTGCAGGATAAACTTTTCTCTGGTTTCTCAGTCTGTTTCCTAGTGCCGGTTTTTAATTTCCTGTAGTTTTCACTGTAAAACCGATTTGGAGCTAGTACCTCCCCATAAATATGTATGGAGTGGAGTTTGCAACTGAAAATAAACTTTGTGTTCCCAACAAGCTAGGTGAAGGATGGCTTTCACACACACTTATCTCTCAGAACTTAGTATGTGGAGAGACGTTCGTTCATCTAGCACAAAGGGAACGGGTTGCAGGAGAAACATTTACTCTGGTTTCTCAGTCTGTTTCGTAGTGCCTTTTTGAAGTTCCTTCAGTTTTCACTGTAAAACCGAGTTGGAGCTATTACTTCCCCATAAGTAGGTATGGAGTGGAGTTTGCAACTGAAAAGAAACTTTGTGTTCCCAGCAAGCTAGGTGAAGGACGGCTTTAACACACACTAATTTCTCAGAACTAAGCATGTGGAGAGACGTTCGTTCATCTAGCACAAAGGGAACGGGTTGCAGGAGAAACTTTTACTCTGGTTTCTCAGTCTGTTTCCTAGGGCCTTTTTGAAGTTCCTGCAGTTTTCACTGTAAAACCGAGTTGGAGCTAGTACCTCTACATATATATGTATGGAGTGGTGTTTGCAACTGAAAAGAAACTTTGTGTTCCCAAGAAGCTAGGTGAAGGACGGCTTTCACACACACTTATCTCTCAGAACTGAGCATGTGGAGAGACGTTCGTTCATCTAGCACAAAGGGAACGTGTTGCAGGAGAAATTTTACTCTGGTTTCTCAGTCTGTTTCCTAGTGCCGGTTTGAAGTTCCTGCAGTTTTCACTGTAAAACCGAGTTGGAACTAGTACCTCCCCATATATATGTACGGAGTGGAGTTTGCAACTGAAAAGAAACTTTGTGTTCCCTACAAGCTTGGTGAAGTTCGGCTTTCACACACACTTATCTCTCAGAACTGAGCATGTGGAGAGACGTTCGTTCATCTAGCACAAAGGGAACGGGTTGCAGGAGAAACTTTTACTATGGTTTCTCAGTCTGTTTCCTAGTGCCGGTTTGAAGTTCCTGCAGTTTCACTGTAAAACCGAGTTGGAGCTAGTACCTCCCCATTTATATGTATGGAGTGGAGTTTGCAACTGAAAAGCAACTTTGTGTTCCCAACAAGCTAGGTGAAGGACGGCTTTCAGACACACTTATCTCTCAGATCTGAGCATGTGGAGATTGGTTCTTTCATCTAGCACAAAGGGAACGGGTTGCAGGAGAAACTTTTACTCTGGATTCTCAGTCTGTTTCCTAGTGCCGGTTTGATGTTCCTGCAGTTTTCTCTGTAAAACAGAGTTGGAGCTAGTACCAACCCATATATATGTATGGAATGGTGTTTGCAACTGAAAAGAAACTTTGTGTTCCCAAAAAGCTATGTGAAGTACGGCTTTCACACACGCTTATCTCTCAGAACTGAGCATGTGGAGAGACGTTCGTTCATCTAGCACAAAGGGAACGTGTTGCAGGAGAAATTTTACTCTGGTTTCTCAGTCTGTTTCCTAGTGCCGGTTTGAAGTTCCTGCAGTTTTCACTGTAAAACCGAGTTGGAACTAGTACCTCCCCATATATATGTACGGAGTGGAGTTTGCAACTGAAAAGAAACTTTGTGTTCCCTACAAGCTTGGTGAAGGTCGGCTTTCACACACACTTATCTCTCAGAACTGAGCATGTGGAGAGACGTTCGTTCATCTATCACAAAGGGAACGGTTTGCAGGAGAAACTTTTACTATGGTTTCTCAGTCTGTTTCCTAGTGCCGGTTTGAAGTTCCTGCAGTTTCACTGTAAAACCGAGTTGGAGCTAGTACCTCCCCATATATATGTATGGAGTGGAGTTTGCAACTGAAAAGCAACTTTGTGTTCCCAACAAGCTAGGTGAAGGACGGCTTTCAGACACACTTATCTCTCAGATCTGAACATGTGGAGAGTGGTTCGTTCATCTAGCACAAAGGGAACGGGTTGCAGGAGAAACTTTTACTCTGGATTCTCAGTCTGTTTCCTAGTGCCGATTTGATGTTCCTGCAGTTTTCTCTGTAAAACAGAGTTGGAGCTAGTACCAACCCATATATATGTATGGAGTGGTGTTTGCAACTGAAAAGAAACTTTGTGTTCCCAAAAAGCTATGTGAAGGACGGCTTTCACACACGCTTATCTCTCAGAACTGAGCATGTGGAGAGACGTTCGTTCATCTAGCACAAAGGGAACGTGTTGCAGGAGAAATTTTACTCTGGTCTCTCAGTCTGTTTCCTAGTGCCGGTTTGAAGTTCCTTCAGTTTTCACTGTAAAACATAGTTGGAGCTATTACTTCCCCATAAGTAGGTATGGAGTGGAGTTTGCAACTGAAAAGAAACTTTGTGTTCCCAGCAAGCTAGGTGAAGGACGGCTTTAACACACACTAATATCTCAGAACTAAGCATGTGGAGAGACGTTCGTTCATCTAGCACAAAGGGAACGGGTTGCAGGAGAAACTTTTACTCTGGTTTCTCAGTCTGTTTCCTAGGGCCTTTTTGAAGTTCCTGCAGTTTTCACTGTAAAACCGAGTTGGAGCTAGTACCTCTACATATATATGTATGGAGTGGATTTTGCAACTGAAAAGCAACTTTGTGTTCCCAACAAGCTAGGTGAAGGACGGCTTTCAGACACACTTATCTCTCAGATCTGAGCATGTGGAGAGTGGTTCGTTCATCTAGCACAAAGGGAACGGGTTGCAGGAGAAACTTTTACTCTGGATTCTCAGTCTGTTTCCTAGTGCCGGTTTGATGTTCCTGCAGTTTTCTCTGTTAAACAGATTTGGAGCTAGTACCAACCCATATATATGTATGGAGTGGTGTTTGCAACTGAAAAGAATCTTTGTGTTCCCAACAAGCTAGGTGAAGGACGGCTTTCACACACTTATCTCTCAGAACTGAGCATGTGGAGAGACGTTCGTTCATCTAGCACAAAGGGAACGGGTTGCAGTACAAATTTTACTCTGGTTTCTCAGACTGTTTCCTAGTGCCGGTTAGAATTTCCTGCAGTTTTCACTTTAAACCGAGTTGGAGCTAGTACCTCACCATATATATTTATGGAGTGGAGTTTGCAACTGAAAAGGAACTCTGTGTTCCCAACAAGCTAGGTGAAGGACGGCTTTCACACACACTTATCTCTCAGAACTGAGCATGTGGAGAGACGTTCGTTCATCTAGCACAAAGGGAACGGGTTGCAGGATAAACTTTTCTCTGGTTTCTCAGTCTGTTTCCTAGTGCCGGTTTTTAATTTCCTGCAGTTTTCACTGTAATACAGATTTGGAGCTAGTACCTCCCCATATATATGTATGGAGTGGAGTTTGCAACTGAAAAGAAACTTTGTGTTCCCAACAAGCTAGGTGAAGGATGGCTTTCACACACACTTATCTCTCAGAACTTAGTATGTGGAGAGACGTTCGTTCATCTAGCACAAAGGGAACGGGTTGCAGGAGAAACATTTACTCTGGTTTCTCAGTCTGTTTCGTAGTGCCTTTTTGAAGTTCCTTCAGTTTTCACTGTAAAACCGATTTGGAGCTATTACTTCCCCATATGTATGTATCGAGTGGAGTTTGCAACTGAAAAGAAACTTTGTGTTCCCAGCAAGCTAGGTGAAGGACGGCTTTCACACACACTAATTTCTCAGAAATGAGCATGTGGAGAGACGTTCGTTCATCTAGCACAAAGGGAACGTGTTGCAGGAGAAACTTTTACTCTGTTTTCTCAGCCTGTTTCCTAGTGCCGCTTTGATGTTCCTGCAGTTTTCACTGTAAAACCGATTTGGAGCTATTACCTCCCCATATATATGTATGGAGTAGATTTTGCAACTGAAAAGAAACTTTGTGTTCCCTACAAGCTTGGTGAAGGACGGCTTTCAGACACACTTATCTCTCAGAACTGAGCATGTGGAGAGACGTTCGTTCATCTAGCACAAAGGGAACGGGTTGCAGGAGAAACTTTTACTCTGGTTTCTCAGCCTGTTTCCTAGTGCCGGTTTGAAGTTCCTACAGTTTTCACTGTAAAACCGAGTTGGGGCTAGTACCTCTCCTTATATATGTATGGATTGGAGTTTGCAACTGAAAATTAACTTTGTTTTCCCAACAAGCTAGGTGAAGGACGGCTTTCACACACACTTATCTCTCAGAACTGAGCATGTGGAGAGACGTTCGTTCATCTTGCACAAAGGGAACGGGTTGCAGGAGAAACTTTTACTCTGGTTTCTCAGTCTGTTTCCTAGTGCCGGTTTCAAGTTCCTGCAGTTTTCACTGTAAATCCGAGTTGGAGCTAGTACCTCTGCTTATATATATATGGAGTGGAGTTTGCAAATGAAAATAAACTTTGTTTTCCCAACAAGCTAGGTGAAGGACGGCCTTCACACACACTTATCTCTCAGAACTGAGCATGTGGAGAGAGTTCGTTCATCTAGCACAAAGGGAACGGGTTGCAGGAAAAACTTTTACTCTGGTTTCTCAGTCTGTTTCCTAGTGCCGCTTTGATGTTCCTGCAGTTTTCACTTTAAAACCGATTTGGAGCTATTACCTCCCCATATATATGTATGGATTGGAGTTTCCAACTGAAAAGAAACTTTGTGTTCCCAACAAGCTAGGTGAAGGACGGCTTTCACACAAACTAATTTCTCAGAACTGAGCATGTGGAGAGAAGTTCGTTCATCCAGCACAAAGGGAACGGGTTGCAGGAGAAACTTTTACTCTGGTGTCTCAGTCTGTTTCCTAGGGCCTTTTTGATATTCCTGCAGTTTTCACTGTAAAACCGAGATGGAGCAAGTACCTCCCCATATATATGTATGGAGTGGAGTTTGCAAATGAAAAGAAACTTTGTGTTCCCAAAAAGCTAGGTGAAGTACGGGTTTCACACACACTTATCTTACAACTGAGCATGTGGAGAGACGTTCGTTCTTCTAGCACAAAGGGAACGGGTTGCAATAGAAACTTTTACTCTGGTTTCTCAGTCTGTTTCCTAGTGCCGGTTTGAAGTTCCTGCAGTTTTCAGTGTAAAACCGAGTTGGAGCTTGTACCAACCCATATATATGTATGGAGTGGAGTTTGCAACTGAAAAGAAACTTTGTGTTCCCAGCAAGCTAGGTGAAGGACGGCTTTCACACACACTAATTTCTCAGAACTAAGCATGTGGAGAGACGTTCGTTCATCTAGCACAAAGGGAACGGGTTGCAGGAGAAACTTTTACTCTGGTTTCTCAGTCTGTTTCCTAGGGCCTTTTTGAAGTTCCTGCAGTTTTCACTGTAAAACCGAGTTGGAGCTAGTACCTCTACATATATATGTATGGAGTGGATTTTGCAACTGAAAAGCAACTTTGTGTTCCCAACAAGCTAGGTGAAGGACGGCTTTCAGACACACTTATCTCTCAGATCTGAGCATGTGGAGAGTGGTTCGTTCATCTAGCACAAAGGGAACGGGTTGCAGGAGAAACTTTTACTCTGGATTCTCAGTCTGTTTCCTAGTGCCGGTTTGATGTTCCTGCAGTTTTCTCTGTTAAACAGATTTGGAGCTAGTACCAACCCATATATATGTATGGAGTGGTGTTTGCAACTGAAAAGAATCTTTGTGTTCCCAACAAGCTAGGTGAAGGACGGCTTTCACACACTTATCTCTCAGAACTGAGCATGTGGAGAGACGTTCGTTCATCTAGCACAAAGGGAACGGGTTGCAGTACAAATTTTACTCTGGTTTCTCAGACTGTTTCCTAGTGCCGGTTAGAATTTCCTGCAGTTTTCACTTTAAACCGAGTTGGAGCTAGTACCTCACCATATATATTTATGGAGTGGAGTTTGCAACTGAAAAGGAACTCTGTGTTCCCAACAAGCTAGGTGAAGGACGGCTTTCACACACACTTATCTCTCAGAACTGAGCATGTGGAGAGACGTTCGTTCATCTAGCACAAAGGGAACGGGTTGCAGGATAAACTTTTCTCTGGTTTCTCAGTCTGTTTCCTAGTGCCGGTTTTTAATTTCCTGCAGTTTTCACTGTAATACAGATTTGGAGCTAGTACCTCCCCATATATATGTATGGAGTGGAGTTTGCAACTGAAAAGAAACTTTGTGTTCCCAACAAGCTAGGTGAAGGATGGCTTTCACACACACTTATCTCTCAGAACTTAGTATGTGGAGAGACGTTCGTTCATCTAGCACAAAGGGAACGGGTTGCAGGAGAAACATTTACTCTGGTTTCTCAGTCTGTTTCGTAGTGCCTTTTTGAAGTTCCTTCAGTTTTCACTGTAAAACCGATTTGGAGCTATTACTTCCCCATATGTATGTATCGAGTGGAGTTTGCAACTGAAAAGAAACTTTGTGTTCCCAGCAAGCTAGGTGAAGGACGGCTTTCACACACACTAATTTCTCAGAAATGAGCATGTGGAGAGACGTTCGTTCATCTAGCACAAAGGGAACGTGTTGCAGGAGAAACTTTTACTCTGTTTTCTCAGCCTGTTTCCTAGTGCCGCTTTGATGTTCCTGCAGTTTTCACTGTAAAACCGATTTGGAGCTATTACCTCCCCATATATATGTATGGAGTAGATTTTGCAACTGAAAAGAAACTTTGTGTTCCCTACAAGCTTGGTGAAGGACGGCTTTCAGACACACTTATCTCTCAGAACTGAGCATGTGGAGAGACGTTCGTTCATCTAGCACAAAGGGAACGGGTTGCAGGAGAAACTTTTACTCTGGTTTCTCAGCCTGTTTCCTAGTGCCGGTTTGAAGTTCCTACAGTTTTCACTGTAAAACCGAGTTGGGGCTAGTACCTCTCCTTATATATGTATGGATTGGAGTTTGCAACTGAAAATTAACTTTGTTTTCCCAACAAGCTAGGTGAAGGACGGCTTTCACACACACTTATCTCTCAGAACTGAGCATGTGGAGAGACGTTCGTTCATCTTGCACAAAGGGAACGGGTTGCAGGAGAAACTTTTACTCTGGTTTCTCAGTCTGTTTCCTAGTGCCGGTTTCAAGTTCCTGCAGTTTTCACTGTAAATCCGAGTTGGAGCTAGTACCTCTGCTTATATATATATGGAGTGGAGTTTGCAAATGAAAATAAACTTTGTTTTCCCAACAAGCTAGGTGAAGGACGGCCTTCACACACACTTATCTCTCAGAACTGAGCATGTGGAGAGAGTTCGTTCATCTAGCACAAAGGGAACGGGTTGCAGGAAAAACTTTTACTCTGGTTTCTCAGTCTGTTTCCTAGTGCCGCTTTGATGTTCCTGCAGTTTTCACTTTAAAACCGATTTGGAGCTATTACCTCCCCATATATATGTATGGATTGGAGTTTCCAACTGAAAAGAAACTTTGTGTTCCCAACAAGCTAGGTGAAGGACGGCTTTCACACAAACTAATTTCTCAGAACTGAGCATGTGGAGAGAAGTTCGTTCATCCAGCACAAAGGGAACGGGTTGCAGGAGAAACTTTTACTCTGGTGTCTCAGTCTGTTTCCTAGGGCCTTTTTGATATTCCTGCAGTTTTCACTGTAAAACCGAGATGGAGCAAGTACCTCCCCATATATATGTATGGAGTGGAGTTTGCAAATGAAAAGAAACTTTGTGTTCCCAAAAAGCTAGGTGAAGTACGGGTTTCACACACACTTATCTTACAACTGAGCATGTGGAGAGACGTTCGTTCTTCTAGCACAAAGGGAACGGGTTGCAATAGAAACTTTTACTCTGGTTTCTCAGTCTGTTTCCTAGTGCCGGTTTGAAGTTCCTGCAGTTTTCAGTGTAAAACCGAGTTGGAGCTTGTACCAACCCATATATATGTATGGAGTGGAGTTTGCAACTGAAAAGAAACTTTGTGTTCCCAGCAAGCTAGGTGAAGGACGGCTTTCACACACACTAATTTCTCAGAACTAAGCATGTGGAGAGACGTTCGTTCATCTAGCACAATGGGAACGGTTTGCAGGACAAACTTTTACTCTGGTTTCTCAGTCTGTTTCCTAGTGCCTTTTTGAAGTTCCTTCAGTTTTCATTGTGAAACCGATTTGGAGCTATTACCTCCCCATATGTAGGTATGGAGTGGAGTTTGCAACTGAAAAGAAACTTTGTGTTCCCAGCAAGCTAGGTGAAGGACGGCTTTCACACACACTAATTTCTCAGTACTAAGAATGTGGAGAGACGTTCGTTCATCTAGCACAAAGGGAACGGGTTGCAGGAGAAACTTTTACTCTGGTTTCTCAGTCTGTTTCCTAGTGCCGGGTTGAAGTTCCTGCAGTTTTCACTGTAAAACCGAGTTGGTGCTAGTACCTCTCCTTATATATGTATGGAGTGGAGTTTGCAAATGAAAATAAACTTTGTTTTCCCAACAAGCTAGGTGAAGGACGGCTTTCACACACACTTATCTCTCAGAACTGAGCATGTGGAGAGACGTTCGTTCATCTAGCACAAAGGGAACGTGTTGCAGGAGAAATTTTACTCTGGTGTCTCAATCTGTTTCCTAGTGCCGGTTTGAAGTTCCTGCAGTTTTCACTGTAAAACCGAGTTGGAGCTAGTACCTCCGTATATATATGTACGGAGTGGAGTTTGCAACTGAAAATAAACTTTGTGTTCCCAACAAGCTAGGTGAAGTTCGGCTTTCACACACACTTATCTCTCAGAACTGAGCATGTGGAGAGACGTTCATTCATCTAGCACAAAGGGAACGGGTTGCAGTAGAAACTTTTACCCTGGTTTCTCAGTCTGTTTCCCAGTGCCGGTTTGAAGTTCCTGCAGTTTCACAGTAAAACCGAGTTGGAGCTAGTACCTCCCCATATATATGTATGGAGTGGAGTTTGCAACTGAAAAGAAACTTTGTGTTCCCAACAAGCTAGGTGAAGTACGGCTTTCACACACTTATCTCTCAGATCTGAGCATGTGGAGAGACTTTCGTTCATCTAGCACAAAGGGAACGGGTTGCAGGGGAAATTTTACTCTGGTTTCACAGACTGTTTCCTAGTGCCGGTTTGAAGTTCCTGCAGTTTTCACTTTAAACCGAGTTGGAGCTAGTACCTCACCATATATATGTATGGAGTGTAGTTTGCAACTGTAAAGAAACTTTGTGTTCCCAACAAGCTAGGTGAAGGACGGCTTTCACACACACTTATCTCTCAGAACTGAGCATATGGAGAGACGTTCGTTCATCTAGCACAAAGGGAACGGGTTGCAGGAGAAACTTTTCTCTGGTTTCTCAGTCTGTTTCCTACTGCCGGTTTGAAGTTCCTGCAGTTTCACTGTAAAACCGAGTTGGAGCAAGTACCTCCCCATATATATGTATGGAGTGGAGTTTGCAACTGAAAAGAAATTTTGTGTTCCCAACAAGCTAGGTGAAGTACGGCTTTCACACACACTTATCTCTCAGAACTTAGCATGTGGAGAGACGTTCGTTCATCTAGCACAAAGGGAACGGGTTGCAGGAGAAACATTTACTCTGGTTTCTCAGTCTGTTTCCTAGTGCCTTTTTTGAAGTTCCTTCAGTTTTCACTGTAAAACCGAGTTGGAGCTATTACCTCCCCATTTGTAGGTATGGAGTGGAGTTTGCAACTGAAAAGAAACTTTGTGTTCCCAGCAAGCTAGGTGAAGGACGGCTTAAAATCACACTAATTTCTCAGAACAAAGCATGTGGAGAGACGTTCGTTCATCTTTCACAAAGGGAACGGGTTGCAGGAGAAACTTTTACTCTGGTTTCTCAGCCTGTTTCCTAGTGCCGGTTTGAAGTTCCTGCAGTTTTCACTGTAAAACCGAGTTGGAGCTAGTACCTCTCCTTATATATGTATGGATTGGAGTTTGCAACTGAAAATAAACTTTGTTTTCCCAACAAGCTAGGTGAAGGACGGCTTTCACACACACTTATCTCTCAGAACTGAGCATGTGGAGAGACGTTCGTTCATCTAGCACAAAGGGAACGGGTTGCAGGAGAAACTTTTACTCTGGTTTCTCAGTCTCTTTCCTAGTGCCGGTTTCAAGTTCCTGCAGTTTTCACTGTAAAACCTAGTTGGAGCTAGTACCTCTCCTTATATATGTATGGAGTGGAGTTTGCAACTGAAAAGAATCTTTGTGTTCAAAACAAGATAGGTGAAGGACGGCTTTCACACACACATATCTCTCAGAACTGAGCATGTGGAGAGACGTTCGTTCATTTAGCACAAAGGGAACGGGTTGCAGGAAAAACTTTTACTCTGGTTTCTCAGTCTGTTTCCTATTGCCGGTTTGATGTTCCTGCAGTTTTCACTGTAAAACCGAGTTGGAGCTATTACCTCCCCATATATATGTATGGAGTGGAGTTTGCAACTGAAAAGAAACTTTGTGTTCCCAACAAGCTAGGTGAAGGACGGCTTTCACACACACTAATTTCTCAGAACTGAGCATGTGGAGAGACGTTCGTTCATCCAGCACAAATGGAACGGGTTGCAGGAGAAACTTTTCTCTGGTTTCTCAGTCTGTTTCCTAGTGCCGTTTTGAAGTTCCTGCAGTTTCACTGTAAAACCGAGTTGGAGCAAGTACCTCCCCATATATATGTATGGAGTGGAGTTTGCAACTGAAAAGCAACTTTGTGTTCCCCACAAGCTAGGTGAAGGACGGCTTTCAGACACACTTATCTCTCAGATCTGAGCAAGTGGAGAGACTTTCGTTCATCTAGCACAAAGGGAACGGGTTGCAGTAAAAATTTTACTCTGGTTTCTCAGACTGTTTCCTAGTGCCGGTTAGAAGTTCCTGCAGTTTTCACTTTAAACCGAGTTGGAGCTAGTACCTCACCATATATATGTATGGAGTGGAGTTTGCAACTGAAAAGGAACTTTGTGTTCCCAACAAGCTAGGTGAAGGACGGCTTTCACACATACTTATCTCTCAGAACTGAGCATGTGGAGAGACGTTAGTTCATCTAGCACAAAAGGAACGGGTTGCAGGATAAACTTTTCTCTGGTTTCTCAGTCTGTTTCCTAGTGCCGGTTTTTAATTTCCTGCAGTTTTCACTTTAAAACAGATTTGGAGCTAGTACCTCCCCATATATATGTATGGAGTGGAGTTTGCAACTGAAAAGAAACTTTGTGTTCCCAACAAGCTAGGTGAAGGATGGCTTTCACACACACTTATCTTTCAGAACTTAGTATGTGGAGAGACGTTCGTTCATCTAGCACAAAGGGAACGGGTTGCAGGAGAAACTTTTACTCTGGTTTCTCAGCCTGTTTCCTAGTGCCGGTTTGATGTTCCTGCAGTTTTCACTGTAAAACCGATTTGGAGCTATTACCTCGCCATATATATGTATGGAGTAGATTTTGCAACTGAAAAGAAACTTTGTGTTCCCTACAAGATTGGTGAAGGACGGCTTTCAGACACACTTATCTCTCAGAACTGAGCATGTGGAGAGACGTTCGTTCATCTAGCACAAAGGGAACGGGTTGCAGGGAAAACTTTTACTCTGGTTTCTCAGCCTGTTTCCTAGTGCCGGGTTGAAGTTCCTGCAGTTTTCACTGTAAAACTGTTTTGGAGCTATTACCTCCAAATATATATGTATGGAGTGGAGTTTTCAACTGAAAAGAAACTTTGTGTTCCCTACAAGTTAGGTGAAGGACGGCTTGCACACACACATACCTCTCAGAACTGAGCATGTGGAGAGACGTTCGTTCATCTAGCACAAAGGGAACGGATTGCAGGAGAAAATTTTACTCTGGTTTCTCAGTCTGTTTCCTAGTGCCTTTTTGAAGTTCCTGCAGTTTTCACTGTAAAACCGAGTTGGAGCTAGTACCTCTCCATATATATGTATGGAGTGGAGTTTGCAACTGAAAAGAAATTTGTGTTCCCAACAAGCTAGGTGAAGGACGGCTTTCACACACACTTATCTCTCAAAACTGAGCATGTGGAGAGACTTTCGTTCATCTAGCACAAAGGGAACGGGTTGCAGTAGAAATTTTACTCTGGTTTCTCAGACTGTTTCCTAGTGCCGGTTTGAAGTTCCTGCAGTTTTCACTGTAAAACCGATTTGGAGCTAGTACCTCCCCATATATATGTATGGAGTGGAGTTTGCAACTGAAAAGCAACTTTGTGTTCCCAACAAGCTAGGTGAAGGACGGCTTTCAGACACACTACTCTCTCAGATCTGAGCATGTGGAGAGACGTTCGTTCATCTAGCACAAAGGGAACGGGTTGCAGGTGAAACTTTTATTCTGGTTTCTCAGTCTGTTTCCTAGTGCCGGTTTGAAGTTCCTGCAGTTTTCACTGTAAAATCGAGTTGGAGCTAGTACCTCCCCATATATATGTACGGAGTGGAGTTTGCAACTGAAAAGAAACTTTGTGTTCCCAACAACCTAGGTGAAGGACGGCTTTCACACACACTTATCTCTCAGAACTGAGCATGTGGAGAGACTTTCGTTCATCTAGCACAAAGGGAACGGGTTGCAGGAGAAACTTTTACTCTGGTTTCTCAGTCTGTTTCTTAGTGCCTGTTTGAAGTTCCTGCAGTTTTCACTGCAAAAGTGAGTTGGAGCATGTACCTCCCCATATATATGTATGGAGTGGAGTTTGCAACTGAAAAAAACTTGTGTTCCCAAAAAGCTAGGTGAATGACGGGTTTCACACACACTTATCTTAGAACTGAGCATGTGGAGAGACGTTCGTTCATCTAGCACAATGGGAACGGGTTGCAGGAGAAACTTTTACTCTGGGTTCTCAGTCTGTTTCCTAGTGCCGGTTTGAAGATCCTGCAGTTTTCACTGTAAAACTGAGTTGGAGCTAGTACCTCTCCTTATATATGTATGGAGTGGGGTTTGCAACTGAAAAGAAACTTTGTGTTCCCAGCAAGCTAGGTGAAGGACGGCTTTCACACACACTAATTTCTCAGAACTAAGCATGTGGAGAGACGTTCGTTCATCTAGCACAAACGGAACGGGTTCCAGGAGAAACTTTTACTCTGGTTTCTCAGTCTGTTTCCTAGTGCCGGTTTGAAGTTCCTGCAGTTTTCACTGTAAAACCGAGTTGGAGCTATTACCTCCCCATAGGTAGGTATGGAGTGGAGTTTGCAACTATAAAGAAACATTTTCTTCCCAACAAGCTATGTGAAGTACGGCTTTCACACACACTTATCTCTCAGAACTGAGCATGTGGAGAGACGTTCGTTCATCTAGCACAAAGGGAAAGGGTTGCAGGAAAAACTTTTACACTGGTATCTCAGCCTGTTTCCTAGTGCCGGTTTGAAGTTCCTGCAGTTTTCACTGTAAAACCGATTTGGAGCTATTACCTCCCCATATATATGTATGGAGTGGAGTTTGCAACTGAAAAGAAACTTTGTGTTCCCTACAAGCTAGGTGAAGGACGGCTTACACACACACTTATCTCTCAGAACTGAGCATGTGGAGAGAATTTCGTTCATCTAGCACAAAGGGAACGGATTGCAGGAGAAACTTTTACTCTGGTTTCTCAGCCTGTTTCCTAGTGCCGGTTTGAAGTTCCTGCAGTTTTCACTGTAAAACCGATTTGGAGCTAGTACTTACCCATATATATGTATGGAGTGGAGTTTGCAACTGAAAAGCAACTTTGTGTTCCCAACAAGCTAGTTGAAGGACGGCGTTCAGACACACTTATCTCTCAGATCTGAGCATGTGGAGAGACGTTCGTTCATCTAGCACAAAGGGATCGGGTTGCAGTAGAAATTTTACTCTGGTTTCTCAGACTGTTTCCAATTGCCGGTTTGAAGTTCCTGCAGTTTTCACTGTAAAACAGATTTGGAGCTATTACCTCCCCATATATATGTATGGAGTGGAGTTTGCAACTGAAAAGAAACTTTGTGTTCCCAGCAAGCTAGGTGAAGGACGGCTTTCACACACACTAATTTCTCAGCACTAAGCATGTGGAGAGAAGTTCGTTCATCTAGCACAAAGGGAACGGGTTGCAAGAGAATCTTTTACTCTGGTATCTCAGCCTGTTTCCTAGTGCCGGTTTGAAGTTCCTGCAGTTTTCACTGTAAAACCGATTTGGAGATATTACCTCCCCATATATATGTATGGAGTGGAGTTTGCAACTAAAAGAACTTTGTGTTCCCAGCAAGCTCGGTGAAGGACGGCTTTCACACACACAAATTTCTCAGCACTAAGCATGTGGAGAGACGTTCGTTCATCTAGCACAAAGGGAACGGGTTGCAGGAGAAACTTTTACTCTGGTTTCTCAGTCTGTTTCCTAGTGCCGGTTTGAAGTTCCTGCAGTTTTCACTGTAAAATCGAGTTGGAGCTAGTACCTCTCTTATATATGTATGGAGTGGAGTTTGCAACTGAACAGAATCTTTGTGTTCCCAACAAGCTAGGTGAAGTACGGCTATCACACACACTTACCACTCAGAACTGAGCATGTGGAGAGACGTTCGTTCATCTAGCACAAATGGAACGGGTTGCAGGATAAACTTTTACTCTGGTTTCTCAGTCTGTTTCCTAGTGCCGGTTTGAAGTTCCTGCAGTTTTCACAGTAAAACCGAGTTGGAGCTAGTACCTCTCCTTATATATGTATGGAGTGGAGTTTGCAACTGAAAAGAATCTTTGTGTTCAAAACAAGATAGGTGAATGACGGCTTTCACACACACTTATTTCTCAGAACTGAGCATGTGGAGAGACGTTCGTTCAACTAGCACAAAGGGAACGGGTTGCAGGAAAAACTTTTACTCTTGTTTCTCAGTCTGTTTCCTAGTGCCGGTTTGATGTTCCTGCAGTTTTCACTGTAAAACCGTGTTGGAGCTACTACGTCCCCATATATATGTACGGAGTGGGATTTGCAACTGAGAAGAAACTTTGTGTTCCCAACAAGCTAGGTGAAGTACGGCTTTCACACACAATTATCTCTCAGAACTGAGCATGTGGAGAGACGTTCGTTCATCTAGCACAAAGGGAACGGGTTGCAAGAGCAACTTTTACTCTGGTTTCTCAGCCTGTTTCCTAGTGCCGGTTTGAAGTTCCTGCAGTTTTCACTGTAAAACCGATTTGGAGCTAGTACTTACCCATATATATGAATGCAGAGGAGTTTTCAACTGAAAACAAACTTTGTGTTCCCAACAAGCTAGGTAAAGGACGGCTTTCAGACACACTTATCTCACAGAACTTAGCATGTGGAGAGACGTTCTTTCATCTAGCACAAAGGGAACGGGTTGCAGGAGAATCTTTTACTCTGGTTTCTCAGTCTCTTTCCTAGTGCCGGTTTGAAGTTCCTGCAGTTTTCACTGTAAAACAGAGTTGGAGCTAGTACCAACCCATATATATGTATGGAGTGGTGTTTGCAACTGAAAAGATTCTTTGTGTTCCCAACAAGCTAGGTGAAGGACGGCATTCACACAGTCTTATCTCTCAGAAATGAGCATGTGGAGAGACGATCTTTCATCTAGCACAAAGGGAACGGGTTGCAGGAGAAACTTTTACTCTGGTTTCTCAGTCTGTTTCCTAGTGCCGGTTTGAAGTTCCTGCAGTTTTCACTGTAAAATCGAGTTGGAGCTAGTACCTCTCTTATATATTTATGGAGTGGAGTTTGCAACTGAAAAGAATCTTTGTGTTCCCAACAAGCTAGGTGAATGACGGCTTTCACACACAATTACCTCTCAGAAATGAGCATGTGGAGAGACGTTCGTTCATCTAGCACAAATGGAACGGGTTGCAGGAGAAACTTTTACTCTGGTTTCTCAGTCTGTTTCCTAGTGCCGGTTTGAAGTTCCTGCAGTTTTCACAGTAAAACCGAGTTGGAGCTAGTACCTCTCCTTATATATGTATGGAGTGGAGTTTGCAACTGAAAAGAATCTTTGTGTTCAAAACAAGATAGGTGAATGACGGCTTTCACACACACTTATCTCTCAGAACTGAGCATGTGGAGAGACATTCGTTCATCTAGCACAAAGGGAACGGGTTGCAAGAGCAACTTTTACTCTGGTTTCTCAGTCTGTTTCCTAGTGCCGGGTTGAAGTTCCTGCAGTTTTCACTGTAAAACCGAGTTGGGGCATGTACCTCCCCATATATATGTATGGAGTGGAGTTTGCAACTGAAAAGAAACTTTGTGTTCCCAACAAGCTAGGTGAAGGAAGGCTTTCACACACACTTATCTCTCAGAACTGAGCATGTGGAGAGACATTCGTTCATCTAGCACAAAGGGAACGGGTTGCAAGAGCAACTTTTACTCTGGTTTCTCAGCCTGTTTCATAGTGCCGGTTTGAAGTTCCTGCAGTTTTCACTGTAAAACCGATTTGGAGCTAGTACTTAGCCATATATATGAATGGAGAGGAGTTTTCAACTGAAAACAAACTTTGTGTTCCCAACAAGCTAGGTAAAGGACGGCTTTCAGACACACTTATCTCACAGAAGTTAGCATGTGGAGAGACGTTCTTTCATCTAGCACAAAGGGAACGGTTTGCAGGAGAAACTTTTACTCTGGTTTCTCAGTCTCTTTCCTAGTGCCGGTTTGAAGTTCCTGCAGTTTTCACTGTAAAACAGAGTTGGAGCTAGTACCAACCCATATATATGTATGGAGTGGTGTTTGCAACTGAAAAGAATCTTTGTGTTCCCAACAAGCTAGGTGAAGGACGGCATTCACACCGTCTTATCTCTCAGAAATGAGCATGTGGAGAGACTTTCGTTCATCTAGCACAAAGGGAACGGGTTGCAGGAGAAACTTTTACTCTGGTTTCTGAGTCTGTTTCCTAGTGCCGGTTTCAAGTTCCTGCAGTTTTCACTGTAAAACCGAGTTGGAGCTAGTACCTCCCCATATATATGTATGGAGTGGAGTTTGCAACTGAAAAGAAACTTTGTGTTCCCAAAAAGCTAGGTGAAGTACGGCTTTCACACACACTTATCTTAGAACTGAGCATGTGGAGAGACGTTCGTTCATCTAGCACAAATGGAACGGGTTGCAGTAGAAACTTTTACTCTGGTTTCGCAGTCTGTTTCCTAGTGCCGGTTTGAAGTTCCTGCAGTTTTCACTGTAAAACCGAGTCGGAGCAAGTACCTCCCCATATATATGTATGGAGTGGAGTTTGCAACTGAAAAGAAACTTTGTGTTCCCAAAAAGCTAGGTGAAGTACGGCTTTCACACACACTTATCTTAGAACTGAGCATGTGGAGAGACGTTCGTTCATCCAGCACAAAGGGAACGGGTTGCAGGAGAAACTTTTACTCTGGTGTCTCAGTCTGTTTCCTAGTGCCGGTTTGATGTTCCTGCAGTTTTCACTGTAAAACCGAGTTGGAGCAAGTACCTCCCCATATATATGTATGGAGTGGAGTTTGCAAATGAAAAGAAACTTTGTGTTCCCAAAAAGCTAGGTGAAGTACGGGTTTCACACACACTTATCTTACAACTGAGCATGTGGAGAGACGTTCGTTCTTCTAGCACAAAGGGAACGGGTTGCAGTAGAAACTTTTACTCTGGTTTCTCAGACTGTTTCCTAGTGCCGGTTTGAAGTTCCTGCAGTTTTCAGTGTAAAACCGAGTTGGAGCTTGTACCAACCCATATATATGTATGGAGTGGAGTTTGCAACTGAAAAGAAACTTTGTGTTCCCAGCAAGCTAGGTGAAGGACGGCTTTCACACACACTAATTTCTCAGCACTAAGCATGTGGAGAGACGTTCTTTCATCTAGCACAAAGGGAACGGGTTGCAGGAGAAACTTTTACTCTGGTTTCTCAGTCTCTTTCCTAGTGCCGGTTTGAAGTTCCTGCAGTTTTCACTGTAAAACAGAGTTGGAGCTAGTACCAACCCATATATATGTATGGAGTGGTGTTTGCAACTGAAAAGAATCTTTGTGTTCCCAACAAGCTAGGTGAAGGACGGCATTCACACCGTCTTATCTCTCAGAAATGAGCATGTGGAGAGACTTTCGTTCATCTAGCACAAAGGGAACGGGTTGCAGGAGAAACTTTTACTCTGGTTTCTCAGTCTGTTTCCTAGTGCCGGTTTGAAGTTCCTGCAGTTTTCACTGTAAAACCGAGTTGGAGCTAGTACCTCCCCATATATATGTATGGAGTGGAGTTTGCAACTGAAAAGAAACTTTGTGTTCCCAAAAAGCTAGGTGAAGTACGGCTTTCACACACACTTATCTTAGAACTGAGCATGTGGAGAGACGTTCGTTCATCCAGCACAAAGGGAACGGGTTGCAGGAGAAACTTTTACTCTGGTGTCTCAGTCTGTTTCCTAGGGCCTTTTTGATGTTCCTGCAGTTTTCACTGTAAAACCGAGTTGGAGCAAGTACCTCCCCATATATATGTATGGAGTGGAGTTTGCAAATGAAAAGAAACTTTGTGTTCCCAAAAAGCTAGGTGAAGTACGGGTTTCACACACACTTATCTTACAACTGAGCATGTGGAGAGACGTTCGTTCTTCTAGCACAAAGGGAACGGGTTGCAGTAGAAACTTTTACTCTGGTTTCTCAGTCTGTTTCCTAGTGCCGGTTTGAAGTTCCTGCAGTTTTCAGTGTAAAACCGAGTTGGAGCTTGTACCAACCCTTATATATGTATGGAGTGGAGTTTGCAACTGAAAAGAAACTTTGTGTTCCCAGCAAGCTAGGTGAAGGACGGCTTTCACACACACTAATTTCTCAGCACTAAGCATGTGGAGAGACGTTCTTTCATCTAGCACAAAGGGAACGGGTTGCAGGAGAAACTTTTACTCTGGTTTCTCAGTCTGTTTCCTAGTGCCGGTTTGAAGTTCCTGCAGTTTTCACTGTAAAATCGAGTTGGAGCTAGTACCTCTCTTATATATTTATGGAGTGGAGTTTGCAACTGAAAAGAATCTTTGTGTTCCCAACAAGCTAGGTGAATAACGGCTTTCACACACACTTACCTCTCAGAAATGAGCATGTGGAGAGACGTTCGTTCATCTAGCACAAATGGAACGGGTTGCAGAATAAACTTTTACTCTGGTTTCTCAGTCTGTTTCCTAGTGCCGGTTTGAAGTTCCTGCAGTTTTCACAGTAAAACCGAGTTGGAGCTAGTACCTCTCCTTATATATGTATGGAGTGGAGTTTGCAACTGAAAAGAATCTTTGTGTTCAAAACAAGATAGGTGAATGACGGCTTTCACACACACTTATCTCTCAGAACTGAGCATGTGGAGAGACATTCGTTCATCTAGCACAAAGGGAACGGGTTGCAAGAGCAACTTTTACTCTGGTTTCTCAGTCTGTTTCCTAGTGCCGGGTTGAAGTTCCTGCAGTTTTCACTGTAAAACCGAGTTGGGGCATGTACCTCCCCATATATATGTATGGAGTGGAGTTTGCAACTGAAAAGAAACTTTGTGTTCCCAACAAGCTAGGTGAAGGAAGGCTTTCACACACACTTATCTCTCAGAACTGAGCATGTGGAGAGACATTCGTTCATCTAGCACAAAGGGAACCGGTTTCAAGAGCAACTTTTACTCTGGTTTCTCAGCCTGTTTCATAGTGCCGGTTTGAAGTTCCTGCAGTTTTCACTGTAAAACCGATTTGGAGCTAGTACTTAGCCATATATATGAATGGAGAGGAGTTTTCAACTGAAAACAAACTTTGTGTTCCCAACAAGCTAGGTAAAGGACGGCTTTCAGACACACTTATCTCACAGAACTTAGCATGTGGAGAGACGTTCTTTCATCTAGCACAAAGGGAACGGTTTGCAGGAGAAACTTTTACTCTGGTTTCTCAGTCTCTTTCCTAGTGCCGGTTTGAAGTTCCTGCAGTTTTCACTGTAAAACAGAGTTGGAGCTAGTACCAACCCATATATATGTATGGAGTGGTGTTTGCAACTGAAAAGAATCTTTGTGTTCCCAACAAGCTAGGTGAAGGACGGCATTCACACCGTCTTATCTCTCAGAAATGAGCATGTGGAGAGACTTTCGTTCATCTAGCACAAAGGGAACGGGTTGCAGGAGAAACTTTTACTCTGGTTTCTCAGTCTGTTTCCTAGTGCCGGTTTCAAGTTCCTGCAGTTTTCACTGTAAAACCGAGTTGGAGCTAGTACCTCCCCATATATATGTATGGAGTGGAGTTTGCAACTGAAAAGAAACTTTGTGTTCCCAAAAAGCTAGGTGAAGTACGGCTTTCACACACACTTATCTTAGAACTGAGCATGTGGAGAGACGTTCGTTCATCTAGCACAAATGGAACGGGTTGCAGTAGAAACTTTTACTCTGGTTTCTCAGTCTGTTTCCTAGTGCCGGTTTGAAGTTCCTGCAGTTTTCACTGTAAAACCGAGTCGGAGCAAGTACCTCCCCATATATATGTATGGAGTGGAGTTTGCAACTGAAAAGAAACTTTGTGTTCCCAAAAAGCTAGGTGAAGTACGGCTTTCACACACACTTATCTCTCAGAACTGAGCATGTGGAGAGAAGTTCGTTCATCTAGCACAAAGGGAACGGGTTGCAAGAGAATCTTTTACTCTGGTATCTCAGCCTGTTTCCTAGTGCCGGTTTGAAGTTCCTGCAGTTTTCACTGTAAAACCGATTTGGAGATATTACCTCCCCATATATATGTATGGAGTGGAGTTTGCAACTAAAAGAACTTTGTGTTCCCAGCAAGCTCGGTGAAGGACGGCTTTCACACACACAAATTTCTCAGCACTAAGCATGTGGAGAGACGTTCGTTCATCTAGCACAAAGGGAACGGGTTGCAGGAGAAACTTTTACTCTGGTTTCTCAGTCTGTTTCCTAGTGCCGGTTTGAAGTTCCTGCAGTTTTCACTGTAAAATCGAGTTGGAGCTAGTACCTCTCTTATATATGTATGGAGTGGAGTTTGCAACTGAACAGAATCTTTGTGTTCCCAACAAGCTAGGTGAAGTACGGCTATCACACACACTTACCACTCAGAACTGAGCATGTGGAGAGACGTTCGTTCATCTAGCACAAATGGAACGGGTTGCAGGAGAAACTTTTACTCTGGTTTCTCAGTCTGTTTCCTAGTGCCGGTTTGAAGTTCCTGCAGTTTTCACAGTAAAATCGAGTTGGAGCTAGTACCTCTCCTTATATATGTATGGAGTGGAGTTTGCAACTGAAAAGAATCTTTGTGTTCAAAACAAGATAGGTGAATGACGGCTTTCACACACACTTATTTCTCAGAACTGAGCATGTGGAGAGACGTTCGTTCAACTAGCACAAAGGGAACGGGTTGCAGGAAAAACTTTTACTCTTGTTTCTCAGTCTGTTTCCTAGTGCCGGTTTGATGTTCCTGCAGTTTTCACTGTAAAACCGAGTTGGGGCATGTACCTCCCCATATATATGTATGGAGTGGAGTTTGCAACTGAAAAGGAACTTTGTGTTCCCAACAAGCTAGGTGAAGGAAGGCTTTCACACACACTTATCTCTCAGAACTGAGCATGTGGAGAGACATTCGTTCATCTAGCACAAAGGGAACGGGTTGCAAGAGCAACTTTTACTCTGGTTTCTCAGCCTGTTTCATAGTGCCGGTTTGAAGTTCCTGCAGTTTTCACTGTAAAACCGATTTGGAGCTAGTACATAGCCATATATATGAATGGAGAGGAGTTTTCAACTGAAAACAAACTTTGTGTTCCCAACAAGCTAGGTAAAGGACGGCTTTCAGACACACTTATCTCACAGAACTTAGCATGTGGAGAGACGTTCTTTCATCTAGCACAAAGGGAACGGTTTGCAAGAGAAACTTTTACTCTGGTTTCTCAGTCTCTTTCCTAGTGCCGGTTTGAAGTTCCTGCAGTTTTCACTGTAAAACAGAGTTGGAGCTAGTACCAACCCATATATATGTATGGAGTGGTGTTTGCAACTGAGAAGAATCTTTGTGTTCCCAACAAGCTAGGTGAAGGACGGCATTCACACCGTCTTATCTCTCAGAAATGAGCATGTGGAGAGACTTTCGTTCATCTAGCACAAAGGGAACCGGTTGCAGGAGAAACTTTTACTCTGGTTTCTGAGTCTGTTTCCTAGTGCCGGTTTCAAGTTCCTGCAGTTTTCACTGTAAAACCGAGTTGGAGCTAGTACCTCCCCATATATATGTATGGAGTGGAGTTTGCAACTGAAAAGAAACTTTGTGTTCCCAAAAAGCTAGGTGAAGTACGGCTTTCACACACACTTATCTTAGAACTGAGCATGTGGAGAGACGTTCGTTCATCTAGCACAAATGGAACGGGTTGCAGTAGAAACTTTTACCCTGGTTTCTCAGTCTGTTTCCCAGTGCCGGTTTGAAGTTCCTGCAGTTTCACAGTAAAACCGAGTTGGAGCTAGTACCTCCCCATATATATGTATGGAGTGGAGTTTGCAACTGAAAAGAAACTTTGTGTTCCCAACAAGCTAGGTGAAGGACGGCTTTCACACACTTATCTCTCAGATCTGAGCATGTGGAGAGACTTTCGTTCATCTAGCACAAAGGGAACGGGTTGCAGGGGAAATTTTACTCTGGTTTCACAGACTGTTTCCTAGTGCCGGTTTGAAGTTCCTGCAGTTTTCACTTTAAACCGAGTTGGAGCTAGTACCTCACCATATATATGTATGGAGTGTAGTTTGCAACTGTAAAGAAACTTTGTGTTCCCAACAAGCTAGGTGAAGGACGGCTTTCACACACACTTATCTCTCAGAACTGAGCATATGGAGAGACGTTCGTTCATCTAGCACAAAGGGAACGGGTTGCAGGAGAAACGTTTCTCTGGTTTCTCAGTCTGTTTCCTAGTGCCGGTTTGAAGTTCCTGCAGTTTCACTGTAAAACCGAGTTGGAGCAAGTACCTCCCCATATATATGTATGGAGTGGAGTTTGCAACTGAAAAGAAATTTTGTGTTCCCAACAAGCTAGGTGAAGTACGGCTTTCACACACACTTATCTCTCAGAACTTAGCATGTGGAGGGACGTTCGTTCATCTAGCACAAAGGGAACGGGTTGCAGGAGAAACATTTACTCTGGTTTCTCAGTCTGTTTCCTAGTGCCTTTTTTGAAGTTCCTTCAGTTTTCACTGTAAAACCGAGTTGGAGCTATTACCTCCCCATTTGTAGGTATGGAGTGGAGTTTGCAACTGAAAAGAAACTTTGTGTTCCCAGCAAGCTAGGTGAAGGACGGCTTAAAATCACACTAATTTCTCAGAACAAAGCATGTGGAGAGACGTTCGTTCATCTTTCACAAAGGGAACGGGTTGCAGGAGAAACTTTTACTCTGGTTTCTCAGCCTGTTTCCTAGTGCCGGTTTGAAGTTCCTGCAGTTTTCACTGTAAAACCGAGTTGGAGCTAGTACCTCTCCTTATATATGTATGGATTGGAGTTTGCAACTGAAAATAAACTTTGTTTTCCCAACAAGCTAGGTGAAGGACGGCTTTCACACACACTTATCTCTCAGAACTGAGCATGTGGAGAGACGTTCGTTCATCTAGCACAAAGGGAACGGGTTGCAGGAGAAACTTTTACTCTGGTTTCTCAGTCTCTTTCCTAGTGCCGGTTTCAAGTTCCTGCAGTTTTCACTGTAAAACCTAGTTGGAGCTAGTACCTCTCCTTATATATGTATGGAGTGGAGTTTGCAACTGAAAAGAATCTTTGTGTTCAAAACAAGATAGGTGAAGGACGGCTTTCACACACACATATCTCTCAGAACTGAGCATGTGGAGAGACGTTCGTTCATTTAGCACAAAGGGAACGGGTTGCAGGAAAAACTTTTACTCTGGTTTCTCAGTCTGTTTCCTATTGCCGGTTTGATGTTCCTGCAGTTTTCACTGTAAAACCGAGTTGGAGCTATTACCTCCCCATATATATGTATGGAGTGGAGTTTGCAACTGAAAAGAAACTTTGTGTTCCCAACAAGCTAGGTGAAGGACGGCTTTCACACACACTAATTTCTCAGAACTGAGCATGTGGAGAGACGTTCGTTCATCCAGCACAAATGGAACGGGTTGCAGGAGAAACTTTTCTCTGGTTTCTCAGTCTGTTTCCTAGTGCCGTTTTGAAGTTCCTGCAGTTTCACTGTAAAACCGAGTTGGAGCAAACACCTCCCCATATATATGTATGGAGTGGAGTTTGCAACTGAAAAGCAACTTTGTGTTCCCCACAAGCTAGGTGAAGGACGGTTTTCAGACACACTTATCTCTCAGATCTGAGCAAGTGGAGAGACTTTCGTTCATCTAGCACAAAGGGAACGGGTTGCAGTAAAAATTTTACTCTGTTTTCTCAGACTGTTTCCTAGTGCCGGTTAGAAGTTCCTGCAGTTTTCACTTTAAACCGAGTTGGAGCTAGTACTTCACCATATATATGTATGGAGTGGAGTTTGCAACTGAAAAGGAACTTTGTGTTCCCAACAAGCTAGGTGAAGGACGGCTTTCACACACACTTATCTCTCAGAACTGAGCATGTGGAGAGACGTTAGTTCATCTAGCACAAAAGGAACTGGTTGCAGGATAAACTTTTCTCTGGTTTCTCAGTCTGTTTCCTAGTGCCGGTTTTTAATTTCCTGCAGTTTTCACTTTAAAACAGATTTGGAGCTAGTACCTCCCCATATATATGTATGGAGTGGAGTTTGCAACTGAAAAGAAACTTTGTGTTCCCAACAAGCTAGGTGAAGGATGGCTTTCACACACACTTATCTTTCAGAACTTAGTATGTGGAGAGACGTACGTTCATCTAGCACAAAGGGAACGGGTTGCAGGAGAAACTTTTACTCTGGTTTCTCAGCCTGTTTCCTAGTGCCGGTTTGATGTTCCTGCAGTTTTCACTGTAAAACAGATTTGGAGCTATTACCTCGCCATATATATGTATGGAGTAGATTTTGCAACTGAAAAGAAACTTTGTGTTCCCTACAAGATTGGTGAAGGACGGCTTTCAGACACACTTATCTCTCAGAACTGAGCATGTGGAGAGACGTTCTTTCATCTAGCACAAAGGGAACGGGTTGCAGGGAAAACTTTTACTCTGGTTTCTCAGCCTGTTTCCTAGTGCCGGGTTGAAGTTCCTGCAGTTTTCACTGTAAAACTGTTTTGGAGCTATTACCTCCAAATATATATGTATGGAGTGGAGTTTTCAACTGAAAAGAAACTTTGTGTTCCCTACAAGTTAGGTGAAGGACGGCTTGCACACACACATACCTCTCAGAACTGAGCATGTGGAGAGACGTTCGTTCATCTAGCACAAAGGGAACGGATTGCAGGAGAAAATTTTACTCTGGTTTCTCAGTCTGTTTCCTAGTGCCTTTTTGAAGTTCCTGCAGTTTTCACTGTAAAACCGAGTTGGAGCTAGTACCTCTCCATATATATGTATGGAGTGGAGTTTGCAACTGAAAAGAAATTTGTGTTCCCAACAAGCTAGGTGAAGGACGGCTTTCACACACACTTATCTCTCAAAACTGAGCATGTGGAGAGACTTTCGTTCATCTAGCACAAAGGGAACGGGTTGCAGTAGAAATTTTACTCTGGTTTCTCAGACTGTTTCCTAGTGCCGGTTTGAAGTTCCTGCAGTTTTCACTGTAAAACCGATTTGGAGCTAGTACCTCCCCATATATATGTATGGAGTGGAGTTTGCAACTGAAAAGCAACTTTGTGTTCCCAACAAGCTAGGTGAAGGACGGCTTTCAGACACACTACTCTCTCAGATCTGAGCATGTGGAGAGACGTTCGTTCATCTAGCACAAAGGGAACGGGTTGCAGATGAAACTTTTACTCTGGTTTCTCAGTCTGTTTCCTAGTGCCGGTTTGAAGTTCCTGCAGTTTTCACTGTAAAACCGAGTTGGAGCTATTACCTCCCCATAGGTAGGTATGGAGTGGAGTTTGCAACTAAAAAGAAACATTTTCTTCCCAACAAGCTATGTGAAGTACGGCTTTCACACACACTTATCTCTCAGAACTGAGCATGTGGAGAGACGTTCGTTCATCTAGCACAAAGGGAAAGTGTTGCAGGAAAAACTTTTACTCTGGTATCTCAGCCTGTTTCCTAGTGCCGGTTTGAAGTTCCTGCAGTTTTCACTGTAAAACCGATTTGGAGCTATTACCTCCCCATATATATGTATGGAGTGGAGTTTGCAACTGAAAAGAAACTTTGTGTTCCCTACAAGCTAGGTGAAGGACGGCTTACACACACACTTATCTCTCAGAACTGAGCATGTGGAGAGAAGTTCGTTCATCTAGCACAAAGGGAACGGATTGCAGGAGAAACTTTTACTCTGGTTTCTCAGCCTGTTTCCTAGTGCCGGTTTGAAGTTCCTGCAGTTTTCACTGTAAAACCGATTTGGAGCTAGTACTTACCCATATATATGTATGGAGTGGAGTTTGCAACTGAAAAGCAACTTTGTGTTCCCAACAAGCTAGTTGAAGGACGGCGTTCAGACACACTTATCTCTCAGATCTGAGCATGTGGAGAGACGTTCGTTCATCTAGCACAAAGGGATCGGGTTGCAGTAGAAATTTTACTCTGGTTTCTCAGACTGTTTCCAATTGCCGGTTTGAAGTTCCTGCAGTTTTCACTTTAAACAGAGTTGGAGCTAGTACCTCACCATATATATGTATGGAGTGGAGTTTGCACCTGAAAAGAAACTTTGTGTTCCCAACAAGCTAGGTGAAGGACGGCTTTCACACACACTTATCTCTCAGAACTGAGCATGTGAAGAGACGTTCGTTCATCTAGCACAAAGGGAACGGGTTGCAGGAGAAACTTTTACTCTGGTTTCTCAGTCTGTTTCCTAGTGCCTTTTTGAAGTTCCTTCAGTTTTCACTGTAAAACCGAGTTGGAGCTATTACCTTCCCATATGTAGGTATGGAGTGGAGTTTGCAACTAAAAAGAAACTTTTTCTTCCCAACAAGCTAGGTGAAGGACGGCTTTCACACACACTTATCTCTCAGAACTGAGCATGTGGAGAGACGTTCGTTCATCTAGCACAAAGGGAACGGGTTGCAGGAGAAACTTTTACTCTGGTATCTCAGCCTGTTTCCTAGTGCCGGTTTGAAGTTCCTGCAGTTTTCACTGTAAAACAGATTTGGAGCTATTACCTCCCCATATATATGTATGGAGTGGAGTTTGCAACTGAAAAGAAACTTTGTGTTCCCAGCAAGCTAGGTGAAGGACGGCTTTCACACACACTAATTTCTCAGCACTAAGCATGTGGAGAGACGTTCGTTCATCTAGCACAAAGGGAACGGGTTGCAGGAGAAACATTTACTCTGGTTTCTCAGTCTGTTTCCTAGTGCCTTTTTGAAGTTCCTTCAGTTTTCACTGTAAAACCGAGTTGGAGCTATTACCTCCCCATATGTAGGTATGGAGTGGAGTTTGCAACTAAAAAGAAACTTTTTCTTCCCAACAAGCTAGGTGAAGGACGGCTTTCACACACACTTATCTCTCAGAACTGAGCATGTGGAGAGAAGTTCGTTCATCTAGCACAAAGGGAACGGGTTGCAAGAGAATCTTTTACTCTGGTATCTCAGCCTGTTTCCTAGTGCCGGTTTGAAGTTCCTGCAGTTTTCACTGTAAAACCGATTTGGAGATATTACCTCCCCATATATATGTATGGAGTGGAGTTTGCAACTAAAAGAACTTTGTGTTCCCAGCAAGCTCGGTGAAGGACGGCTTTCACACACACAAATTTCTCAGCACTAAGCATGTGGAGAGACGTTCGTTCATCTAGCACAAAGGGAACGGGTTGCAGGAGAAACTTTTACTCTGGTTTCTCAGTCTGTTTCCTAGTGCCGGTTTGAAGTTCCTGCAGTTTTCACTGTAAAATCGAGTTGGAGCTAGTACCTCTCTTATATATGTATGGAGTGGAGTTTGCAACTGAACAGAATCTTTGTGTTCCCAACAAGCTAGGTGAAGTACGGCTATCACACACACTTACCACTCAGAACTGAGCATGTGGAGAGACGTTCGTTCATCTAGCACAAATGGAACGGGTTGCAGGATAAACTTTTACTCTGGTTTCTCAGTCTGTTTCCTAGTGCCGGTTTGAAGTTCCTGCAGTTTTCACAGTAAAACCGAGTTGGAGCTAGTACCTCTCCTTATATATGTATGGAGTGGAGTTTGCAACTGAAAAGAATCTTTGTGTTCAAAACAAGATAGGTGAATGACGGCTTTCACACACACTTATTTCTCAGAACTGAGCATGTGGAGAGACGTTCGTTCAACTAGCACAAAGGGAACGGGTTGCAGGAAAAACTTTTACTCTTGTTTCTCAGTCTGTTTCCTAGTGCCGGTTTGATGTTCCTGCAGTTTTCACTGTAAAACCGTGTTGGAGCTACTACCTCCCCATATATATGTACGGAGTGGGATTTGCAACTGAGAAGAAACTTTGTGTTCCCAACAAGCTAGGTGAAGTACGGCTTTCACACACAATTATCTCTCAGAACTGAGCATGTGGAGAGACGTTCGTTCATCTAGCACAAAGGGAACGGGTTGCAAGAGCAACTTTTACTCTGGTTTCTCAGCCTGTTTCCTAGTGCCGGTTTGAAGTTCCTGCAGTTTTCACTGTAAAACCGATTTGGAGCTAGTACTTACCCATATATATGAATGCAGAGGAGTTTTCAACTGAAAACAAACTTTGTGTTCCCAACAAGCTAGGTAAAGGACGGCTTTCAGACACACTTATCTCACAGAACTTAGCATGTGGAGAGACGTTCTTTCATCTAGCACAAAGGGAACGGGTTGCAGGAGAATCTTTTACTCTGGTTTCTCAGTCTCTTTCCTAGTGCCGGTTTGAAGTTCCTGCAGTTTTCACTGTAAAACAGAGTTGGAGCTAGTACCAACCCATATATATGTATGGAGTGGTGTTTGCAACAGAAAAGATTCTTTGTGTTCCCAACAAGCTAGGTGAAGGACGGCATTCACACAGTCTTATCTCTCAGAAATGAGCATGTGGAGAGACGATCTTTCATCTAGCACAAAGGGAACGGGTTGCAGGAGAAACTTTTACTCTGGTTTCTCAGTCTGTTTCCTAGTGCCGGTTTGAAGTTCCTGCAGTTTTCACTGTAAAATCGAGTTGGAGCTAGTACCTCTCTTATATATTTATGGAGTGGAGTTTGCAACTGAAAAGAATCTTTGTGTTCCCAACAAGCTAGGTGAATGACGGCTTTCACACACAATTACCTCTCAGAAATGAGCATGTGGAGAGACGTTCGTTCATCTAGCACAAATGGAACGGGTTGCAGGAGAAACTTTTACTCTGGTTTCTCAGTCTGTTTCCTAGTGCCGGTTTGAAGTTCCTGCAGTTTTCACAGTAAAACCGAGTTGGAGCTAGTACCTCTCCTTATATATGTATGGAGTGGAGTTTGCAACTGAAAAGAATCTTTGTGTTCAAAACAAGATAGTTGAATGACGGCTTTCACACACACTTATCTCTCAGAACTGAGCATTTGGAGAGACATTCGTTCATCTAGCACAAAGGGAACGGGTTGCAAGAGCAACTTTTACTCTGGTTTCTCAGTCTGTTTCCTAGTGCCGGGTTGAAGTTCCTGCAGTTTTCACTGTAAAACCGAGTTGGGGCATGTACCTCCCCATATATATGTATGGAGTGGAGTTTGCAACTGAAAAGAAACTTTGTGTTCCCAACAAGCTAGGTGAAGGAAGGCTTTCACACACACTTATCTCTCAGAACTGAGCATGTGGAGAGACATTCGTTCATCTAGCACAAAGGGAACGGGTTGCAAGAGCAACTTTTACTCTGGTTTCTCAGCCTGTTTCATAGTGCCGGTTTGAAGTTCCTGCAGTTTTCACTGTAAAACCGATTTGGAGCTAGTACTTAGCCATATATATGAATGGAGAGGAGTTTTCAACTGAAAACAAACTTTGTGTTCCCAACAAGCTAGGTAAAGGACGGCTTTCAGACACACTTATCTCACAGAACTTAGCATGTGGAGAGACGTTCTTTCATCTAGCACAAAGGGAACGGTTTGCAGGAGAAACTTTTACTCTGGTTTCTCAGTCTCTTTCCTAGTGCCGGTTTGAAGTTCCTGCAGTTTTCACTGTAAAACAGAGTTGGAGCTAGTACCAACCCATATATATGTATGGAGTGGTGTTTGCAACTGAAAAGAATCTTTGTGTTCCCAACAAGCTAGGTGAAGGACGGCATTCACACCGTCTTATCTCTCAGAAATGAGCATGTGGAGAGACTTTCGTTCATCTAGCACAAAGGGAACGGGTTGCAGGAGAAACTTTTACTCTGGTTTCTGAGTCTGTTTCCTAGTGCCGGTTTCAAGTTCCTGTAGTTTTCACTGTAAAACCGAGTTGGAGCTAGTACCTCCCCATATATATGTATGGAGTGGAGTTTGCAACTGAAAAGAAACTTTGTGTTCCCAAAAAGCTAGGTGAAGTACGGCTTTCACACACACTTATCTTAGAACTGAGCATGTGGAGAGACGTTCGTTCATCTAGCACAAATGGAACGGGTTGCAGTAGAAACTTTTACTCTGGTTTCTCAGTCTGTTTCCTAGTGCCGGTTTGAAGTTCCTGCAGTTTTCACTGTAAAACCGAGTCGGAGCAAGTACCTCCCCATATATATGTATGGAGTGGAGTTTGCAACTGAAAAGAAACTTTGTGTTCCCAAAAAGCTAGGTGAAGTACGGCTTTCACACACACTTATCTTAGAACTGAGCATGTGGAGAGACGTTCGTTCATCCAGCACAAAGGGAACGGGTTGCAGGAGAAACTTTTACTCTGGTGTCTCAGTCTGTTTCCTAGGGCCTTTTTGATGTTCCTGCAGTTTTCACTGTAAAACCGAGTTGGAGCAAGTACCTCCCCATATATATGTATGGAGTGGAGTTTGCAAATGAAAAGAAACTTTGTGTTCCCAAAAAGCTAGGTGAAGTACGGGTTTCACACACACTTATCTTACAACTGAGCATGTGGAGAGACGTTCGTTCTTCTAGCACAAAGGGAACGGGTTGCAGTAGAAACTTTTACTCTGGTTTCTCAGTCTGTTTCCTAGTGCCGGTTTGAAGTTCCTGCAGTTTTCAGTGTAAAACCGAGTTGGAGCTTGTACCAACCCATATATATGTATGGAGTGGAGTTTGCAACTGAAAAGAAACTTTGTGTTCCCAGCAAGCTAGGTGAAGGACGGCTTTCACACACACTAATTTCTCAGCACTAAGCATGTGGAGAACGTTCTTTCATCTAGCACAAAGGGAACGGGTTGCTGGAGAAACTTTTACTCTGGTTTCTCAGTCTCTTTCCTAGTGCCGGTTTGAAGTTCCTGCAGTTTTCACTGTAAAACAGAGTTGGAGCTAGTACCAACCCATATATATGTATGGAGTGGTGTTTGCAACTGAAAAGAATCTTTGTGTTCCCAACAAGCTAGGTGAAGGACGGCATTCACACCGTCTTATCTCTCAGAAATGAGCATGTGGAGAGACTTTCGTTCATCTAGCACAAAGGGAACGGGTTGCAGGAGAAACTTTTACTCTGGTTTCTCAGTCTGTTTCCTAGTGCCGGTTTCACGTTCCTGCAGTTTTCACTGTAAAACCGAGTTGGAGCTAGTACCTCCCCATATATATGTATGGAGTGGAGTTTGCAACTGAAAAGAAACTTTGTGTTCCCAAAAAGCTAGGTGAAGTACGGCTTTCACACACACTTATCTTAGAACTGAGCATGTGGAGAGACGTTCGTTCATCTAGCACAAATGGAACGGGTTGCAGTAGAAACTTTTACTCTGGTTTCTCAGTCTGTTTCCTAGTGCCGGTTTGAAGTTCCTGCAGTTTTCACTGTAAAACCGAGTCGGAGCAAGTACCTCCCCATATATATGTATGGAGTGGAGTTTGCAACTGAAAAGAAACTTTGTGTTCCCAAAAAGCTAGGTGAAGTACGGCTTTCACACACACTTATCTTAGAACTGAGCATGTGGAGAGACGTTCGTTCATCCAGCACAAAGGGAACGGGTTGCAGGAGAAACTTTTACTCTGGTGTCTCAGTCTGTTTCCTAGGGCCTTTTTGATGTTCCTGCAGTTTTCACTGTAAAACCGAGTTGGAGCAAGTACCTCCCCATATATATGTATGGAGTGGAGTTTGCAAATGAAAAGAAACTTTGTGTTCCCAAAAAGCTAGGTGAAGTACGGGTTTCACACACACTTATCTTACAACTGAGCATGTGGAGAGACGTTCGTTCTTCTAGCACAAAAGGAACGGGTTGCAGTAGAAACTTTTACTCTGGTTTCTCAGTCTGTTTCCTAGTGCCGGTTTGAAGTTCCTGCAGTTTTCAGTGTAAAACCGAGTTGGAGCTTGTACCAACCCATATATATGTATGGAGTGGAGTTTGCAACTGAAAAGAAACTTTGTGTTCCCAGCAAGCTAGGTGAAGGACGGCTTTCACACACACTAATTTCTCAGCACTAAGCATGTGGAGAGACGTTCTTTCATCTAGCACAAAGGGAACGGGTTGCAGGAGAAACTTTTACTCTGGTTTCTCAGTCTGTTTCCTAGTGCCGGTTTGAAGTTCCTGCAGTTTTCACTGTAAAATCGAGTTGGAGCTAGTACCTCTCTTATATATTTATGGAGTGGAGTTTGCAACTGAAAAGAATCTTTGTGTTCCCAACAAGCTAGGTGAATAACGGCTTTCACACACACTTACCTCTCAGAAATGAGCATGTGGAGAGTCGTTCGTTCATCTAGCACAAATGGAACGGGTTGCAGGAGAAACTTTTACTCTGGTTTCTCAGTCTGTTTCCTAGTGCCGGTTTGAAGTTCCTGCAGTTTTCACAGTAAAACCGAGTTGGAGCTAGTACCTCTCCTTATATATGTATGGAGTGGAGTTTGCAACTGAAAAGAATCTTTGTGTTCAAAACAAGATAGGTGAATGACGGCTTTCACACACACTTATCTCTCAGAACTGAGCATGTGGAGAGACATTCGTTCATCTAGCACAAAGGGAACGGGTTGCAAGAGCAACTTTTACTCTGGTTTCTCAGTCTGTTTCCTAGTGCCGGGTTGAAGTTCCTGCAGTTTTCACTGTAAAACCGAGTTGGGGCATGTACCTCCCCATATATATGTATGGAGTGGAGTTTGCAACTGAAAAGAAACTTTGTGTTCCCAACAAGCTAGGTGAAGGAAGGCTTTCACACACACTTATCTCTCAGAACTGAGCATGTGGAGAGACATTCGTTCATCTAGCACAAAGGGAACCGGTTTCAAGAGCAACTTTTACTCTGGTTTCTCAGCCTGTTTCATAGTGCCGGTTTGAAGTTCCTGCAGTTTTCACTGTAAAACCGATTTGGAGCTAGTACTTAGCCATATATATGAATGGAGAGGAGTTTTCAACTGAAAACAAACTTTGTGTTCCCAACAAGCTAGGTAAAGGACGGCTTTCAGACACACTTATCTCACAGAACTTAGCATGTGGAGAGACGTTCTTTCATCTAGCACAAAGGGAACGGTTTGCAGGAGAAACTTTTACTCTGGTTTCTCAGTCTCTTTCCTAGTGCCGGTTTGAAGTTCCTGCAGTTTTCACTGTAAAACAGAGTTGGAGCTAGTACCAACCCATATATATGTATGGAGTGGTGTTTGCAACTGAAAAGAATCTTTGTGTTCCCAACAAGCTAGGTGAAGGACGGCATTCACACCGTCTTATCTCTCAGAAATGAGCATGTGGAGAGACTTTCGTTCATCTAGCACAAAGGGAACGGGTTGCAGGAGAAACTTTTACTCTGGTTTCTCAGTCTGTTTCCTAGTGCCGGTTTCAAGTTCCTGCAGTTTTCACTGTAAAACCGAGTTGGAGCTAGTACCTCCCCATATATATGTATGGAGTGGAGTTTGCAACTGAAAAGAAACTTTGTGTTCCCAAAAAGCTAGGTGAAGTACGGCTTTCACACACACTTATCTTAGAACTGAGCATGTGGAGAGACGTTCGTTCATCTAGCACAAATGGAACGGGTTGCAGTAGAAACTTTTACTCTGGTTTCTCAGTCTGTTTCCTAGTGCCGGTTTGAAGTTCCTGCAGTTTTCACTGTAAAACCGAGTCGGGGCAAGTACCTCCCCATATATATGTATGGAGTGGAGTTTGCAACTGAAAAGAAACTTTGTGTTCCCAAAAAGCTAGGTGAAGTACGGCTTTCACACACACTTATCTTAGAACTGAGCATGTGGAGAGACGTTCGTTCATCCAGCACAAAGGGAACGGGTTGCAGGAGAAACTTTTACTCTGGTGTCTCAGTCTGTTTCCTAGGGCCTTTTTGATGTTCCTGCAGTTTTCACTGTAAAACCGAGTTGGAGCAAGTACCTCCCCATATATATGTATGGAGTGGAGTTTGCAAATGAAAAGAAACTTTGTGTTCCCAAAAAGCTAGGTGAAGTACGGGTTTCACACACACTTATCTTACAACTGAGCATGTGGAGAGACGTTCGTTCTTCTAGCACAAAGGGAACGGGTTGCAGTAGATACTTTTACTCTGGTTTCTCAGTCTGTTTCCTAGTGCCGGTTTGAAGTTCCTGCAGTTTTCAGTGTAAAACCGAGTTGGAGCTTGTACCAACCCATATATATGTATGGAGTGGAGTTTGCAACTGAAAAGAAACTTTGTGTTCCCAGCAAGCTAGGTGAAGGACGGCTTTCACACACACTAATTTCTCAGCACTAAGCATGTGGAGAGACGTTCTTTCATCTAGCACAAAGGGAACGGGTTGCAGGAGAAACTTTTACTCTGGTTTCTCAGTCTGTTTCCTAGTGCCGGTTTGAAGTTCCTGCAGTTTTCACTGTAAAATCGAGTTGGAGCTAGTACCTCTCTTATATATTTATGGAGTGGAGTTTGCAACTGAAAAGAATCTTTGTGTTCCCAACAAGCTAGGTGAATGACGGCTTTCACACACACTTACCTCTCAGAAATGAGCATGTGGAGAGACGTTCGTTCATCTAGCACAAATGGAACGGGTTGCAGGAGAAACTTTTACTCTGGTTTCTCAGTCTGTTTCCTAGTGCCGGTTTGAAGTTCCTGCAGTTTTCACAGTAAAACCGAGTTGGAGCTAGTACCTCTCCTTATATATGTATGGAGTGGAGTTTGCAACTGAAAAGAATCTTTGTGTTCAAAACAAGATAGGTGAATGACGGCTTTCACACACACTTATCTCTCAGAACTGAGCATGTGGAGAGACATTCGTTCATCTAGCACAAAGGGAACGGGTTGCAAGAGCAACTTTTACTCTGGTTTCTCAGTCTGTTTCCTAGTGCCGGGTTGAAGTTCCTGCAGTTTTCACTGTAAAACCGAGTTGGGGCATGTACCTCCCCATATATATGTATGGAGTGGAGTTTGCAACTGAAAAGGAACTTTGTGTTCCCAACAAGCTAGGTGAAGGAAGGCTTTCACACACACTTATCTCTCAGAACTGAGCATGTGGAGAGACATTCGTTCATCTAGCACAAAGGGAACGGGTTTCAAGAGCAACTTTTACTCTGGTTTCTCAGCCTGTTTCATAGTGCCGGTTTGAAGTTCCTGCAGTTTTCACTGTAAAACCGATTTGGAGCTAGTACTTAGCCATATATATGAATGGAGAGGAGTTTTCAACTGAAAACAAACTTTGTGTTCCCAACAAGCTAGGTAAAGGACGGCTTTCAGACACACTTATCTCACAGAACTTAGCATGTGGAGAGACGTTCTTTCATCTAGCACAAAGGGAACGGTTTGCAAGAGAAACTTTTACTCTGGTTTCTCAGTCTCTTTCCTAGTGCCGGTTTGAAGTTCCTGCAGTTTTCACTGTAAAACAGAGTTGGAGCTAGTACCAACCCATATATATGTATGGAGTGGTGTTTGCAACTGAAAAGAATCTTTGTGTTCCCAACAAGCTAGGTGAAGGACGGCATTCACACCGTCTTATCTCTCAGAAATGAGCATGTGGAGAGACGTTCGTTCATCTAGCACAAAGGGAAACGGTTGCAGGAGAAACTTTTACTCTGGTATCTCAGCCTGTTTCCTAGTGCCGGTTTGAAGTTCCTGCAGTTTTCACTGTAAAACCGATTTGGAGATATTACCTCCCCATATATATGTATGGAGTGGAGTTTGCAACTAAAAGAACTTTGTGTTCCCAGCAAGCTCGGTGAAGGACGGCTTTCACACACACAAATTTCTCAGCACTAAGCATGTGGAGAGACGTTCGTTCATCTAGCACAAAGGGAACGGGTTGCAGGAGAAACTTTTACTCTGGTTTCTCAGTCTGTTTCCTAGTGCCGGTTTGAAGTTCCTGCAGTTTTCACTGTAAAATCGAGTTGGAGCTAGTACCTCTCTTATATATGTATGGAGTGGAGTTTGCAACTGAACAGAATCTTTGTGTTCCCAACAAGCTAGGTGAAGTACGGCTATCACACACACTTACCACTCAGAACTGAGCATGTGGAGAGACGTTCGTTCATCTAGCACAAATGGAACGGGTTGCAGGAGAAACTTTTACTCTGGTTTCTCAGTCTGTTTCCTAGTGCCGGTTTGAAGTTCCTGCAGTTTTCACAGTAAAACCGAGTTGGAGCTAGTACCTCTCCTTATATATGTATGGAGTGGAGTTTGCAACTGAAAAGAATCTTTGTGTTCAAAACAAGATAGGTGAATGACGGCTTTCACACACACTTATTTCTCAGAACTGAGCATGTGGAGAGACGTTCGTTCAACTAGCACAAAGGGAACGGGTTGCAGGAAAAATTTTACTCTTGTTTCTCAGTCTGTTTCCTAGTGCCGGTTTGATGTTCCTGCAGTTTTCACTGTAAAACCGTTTTGGAGCTACTACCTCCCCATATATATGTACGGAGTGGGATTTGCAACTGAGAAGAAACTTTGTGTTCCCAACAAGCTAGGTGAAGTACGGCTTTCACACACAATTATCTCTCAGAACTGAGCATGTGGAGAGACGTTCGTTCATCTAGCACAAAGGGAACGGGTTGCAAGAGCAACTTTTACTCTGGTTTCTCATCCTGTTTCCTAGTGCCGGTTAGAAGTTCCTGCAGTTTTCACTGTAAAACCGATTTGGAGCTAGTACTTACCCATATATATGAATGCAGAGGAGTTTTCAACTGAAAACAAACTTTGTGTTCCCAACAAGCTAGGTAAAGGACGGCTTTCAGACACACTTATCTCACAGAACTTAGCATGTGGAGAGACGTTCTTTCATCTAGCACAAAGGGAACGGGTTGCAGGAGAAAATTTTACTCTGGTTTCTCAGTCTCTTTCCTAGTGCCGGTTTGAAGTTCCTGCAGTTTTCACTGTAAAACAGAGTTGGTTCTAGTACCAACCCATATATATGTATGGAGTGGTGTTTGCAACTGAAAAGATTCTATGTGTTCCTAACAAGCTAGGTGAAGGACGGCATTCACACAGTCTTATCTCTCAGAAATGAGCATGTGGAGAGACGATCTTTCATCTAGCACAAAGGGAACGGGTTGCAGGAGAAACTTTTACTCTGGTTTCTCAGTCTGTTTCCTAGTGCCGGTTTGAAGTTCCTGCAGTTTTCACTGTAAAATCGAGTTGGAGCTAGTACCTCTCTTATATATTTATGGAGTGGAGTTTGCAACTGAAAAGAATCTTTGTGTTCCCAACAAGCTAGGTGAATGACGGCTTTCACACACACTTACCTCTCAGAAATGAGCATGTGGAGAGACGTTCGTTCATCTAGCACAAATGGAACGGGTTGCAGGAGAAACTTTTACTCTGGTTTCTCAGTCTGTTTCCTAGTGCCGGTTTGAAGTTCCTGCAGTTTTCACAGTAAAACCGAGTTGGAGCTAGTACCTCTCCTTATATATGTATGGAGTGGAGTTTGCAACTGAAAAGAATCTTTGTGTTCAAAACAAGATAGGTGAATGACGGCTTTCACACACACTTATCTCTCATAACTGAGCATGTGGAGAGACATTCGTTCATCTAGCACAAAGGGAACGGGTTGCAAGAGCAACTTTTACTCTGGTTTCTCAGTCTGTTTCCTAGTGCCGGGTTGAAGTTCCTGCAGTTTTCACTGTAAAACCGAGTTGGGGCATGTACCTCCCCATATATATGTATGGAGTGGAGTTTGCAACTGAAAAGGAACTTTGTGTTCCCAACAAGCTAGGTGAAGGAAGGCTTTCACACACACTTATCTCTCAGAACTGAGCATGTGGAGAGACATTCGTTCATCTAGCACAAAGGGAACGGGTTGCAAGAGCAACTTTTACTCTGGTTTCTCAGCCTGTTTCATAGTGCCGGTTTGAAGTTCCTGCAGTTTTCACTGTAAAACCGATTTGGAGCTAGTACTTAGCCATATATATGAATGGAGAGGAGTTTTCAACTGAAAACAAACTTTGTGTTCCCAACAAGCTAGGTAAAGGACGGCTTTCAGACACACTTATCTCACAGAACTTAGCATGTGGAGAGACGTTCTTTCATCTAGCACAAAGGGAACGGTTTGCAAGAGAAACTTTTACTCTGGTTTCTCAGTCTCTTTCCTAGTGCCGGTTTGAAGTTCCTGCAGTTTTCACTGTAAAACAGAGTTGGAGCTAGTACCAACCCATATATATGTATGGAGTGGTGTTTGCAACTGAAAAGAATCTTTGTGTTCCCAACAAGCTAGGTGAAGGACGGCATTCACACCGTCTTATCTCTCAGAAATGAGCATGTGGAGAGACTTTCGTTCATCTAGCACAAAGGGAACCGGTTGCAGGAGAAACTTTTACTCTGGTTTCTGAGTCTGTTTCCTAGTGCCGGTTTCAAGTTCCTGCAGTTTTCACTGTAAAACCGAGTTGGAGCTAGTACCTCCCCATATATATGTATGGAGTGGAGTTTGCAACTGAAAAGAAACTTTGTGTTCCCAAAAAGCTAGGTGAAGTACGGCTTTCACACACACTTATCTTAGAACTGAGCATGTGGAGAGACGTTCGTTCATCTAGCACAAATGGAACGGGTTGCAGTAGAAACTTTTACTCTGGTTTCTCAGTCTGTTTCCTAGTGCCGGTTTGAAGTTCCTGCAGTTTTCACTGTAAAACCGAGTCGGAGCAAGTACCTCCCCATATATATGTATGGAGTGGAGTTTGCAACTGAAAAGAAACTTTGTGTTCCCAAAAAGCTAGGTGAAGTACGGCTTTCACACACACTTATCTTAGAACTGAGCATGTGGAGAGACGTTCGTTCATCCAGCACAAAGGGAACGGGTTGCAGGAGAAACTTTTACTCTGGTGTCTCAGTCTGTTTCCTAGGGCCTTTTTGATGTTCCTGCAGTTTTCACTGTAAAACCGAGTTGGAGCAAGTACCTCCCCATATATATGTATGGAGTGGAGTTTGCAAATGAAAAGAAACTTTGTGTTCCCAAAAAGCTAGGTGAAGTACGGGTTTCACACACACTTATCTTACAACTGAGCATGTGGAGAGACGTTCGTTCTTCTAGCACAAAGGGAACGGGTTGCAGTAGAAACTTTTACTCTGGTTTCTCAGTCTGTTTCCTAGTGCCGGTTTGAAGTTCCTGCAGTTTTCAGTGTAAAACCGAGTTGGAGCTTGTACCAACCCATATATATGTATGGAGTGGAGTTTGCAACTGAAAAGAAACTTTGTTTTCCCAGCAAGCTAGGTGAAGGACGGCATTCACACCGTCTTATCTCTCAGAAATGAGCATGTGGAGAGACTTTCGTTCATCTAGCACAAAGGGAACGGGTTGCAGGAGAAACTTTTACTCTGGTTTCTCAGTCTGTTTCCTAGTGCCGGTTTCAAGTTCCTGCAGTTTTCACTGTAAAACCGAGTTGGAGCTAGTACCTCCCCATATATATGTATGGAGTGGAGTTTGCAACTGAAAAGAAACTTTGTGTTCCCAAAAAGCTAGGTGAAGTACGGCTTTCACACACACTTATCTTAGAACTGAGCATGTGGAGAGACGTTCGTTCATCTAGCACAAATGGAACGGGTTGCAGTAGAAACTTTTACTCTGGTTTCTCAGTCTGTTTCCTAGTGCCGGTTTGAAGTTCCTGCAGTTTTCACTGTAAAACCGAGTCGGAGCAAGTACCTCCCCATATATATGTATGGAGTGGAGTTTGCAACTGAAAAGAAACTTTGTGTTCCCAAAAAGCTAGGTGAAGTACGGCTTTCACACACACTTATCTTAGAACTGAGCATGTGGAGAGACGTTCGTTCATCCAGCACAAAGGGAACGGGTTGCAGGAGAAACTTTTACTCTGGTGTCTCAGTCTGTTTCCTAGGGCCTTTTTGATGTTCCTGCAGTTTTCACTGTAAAACCGAGTTGGAGCAAGTACCTCCCCATATATATGTATGGAGTGGAGTTTGCAAATGAAAAGAAACTTTGTGTTCCCAAAAAGCTAGGTGAAGTACGGGTTTCACACACACTTATCTTACAACTGAGCATGTGGAGAGACGTTCGTTCTTCTAGCACAAAGGGAACGGGTTGCAGTAGAAACTTTTACTCTGGTTTCTCAGTCTGTTTCCTAGTGCCGGTTTGAAGTTCCTGCAGTTTTCAGTGTAAAACCGAGTTGGAGCTTGTACCAACCCATATATATGTATGGAGTGGAGTTTGCAACTGAAAAGAAACTTTGTGTTCCCAGCAAGCTAGGTGAAGGACGGCTTTCACACACACTAATTTCTCAGCACTAAGCATGTGGAGAGACGTTCTTTCATCTAGCACAAAGGGAACGGGTTGCAGGAGAAACTTTTACTCTGGTTTCTCAGTCTGTTTCCTAGTGCCGTTTTGAAGTTCCTGCAGTTTTCACTGTAAAATCGAGTTGGAGCTAGTACCTCTCTTATATATTTATGGAGTGGAGTTTGCAACTGAAAAGAATCTTTGTGTTCCCAACAAGCTAGATGAATAACGGCTTTCACACACACTTATCTCTCAGAATTGAGCATGTGGAGAGACGTTCGTTCATCTAGCACAAATGGAACGGGTTGCAGGAGAAACTTTTACTCTGGTTTCTCAGTCTGTTTCCTAGTGCCGGTTTGAAGTTCCTGCAGTTTTCACAGTAAAACCGAGTTGGAGCTAGTACCTCTCCTTATATATGTATGGAGTGGAGTTTGCAACTGAAAAGAATCTTTGTGTTTAAAACAAGATAGGTGAATGACGGCTTTCACACACACTTATCTCTCAGAACTGAGCATGTGGAGAGACATTCGTTCATCTAGCACAAAGGGAACGGGTTGCAAGAGCAACTTTTACTCTGGTTTCTCAGTCTGTTTCCTAGTGCCGGGTTGAAGTTCCTGCAGTTTTCACTGTAAAACCGAGTTGGGGCATGTACCTCCCCATATATATGTATGGAGTGGAGTTTGCAACTGAAAAGAAACTTTGTGTTCCCAACAAGCTAGGTGAAGGAAGGCTTTCACACACACTTATCTCTCAGAACTGAGCATGTGGAGAGACATTCGTTCATCTAGCACAAAGGGAACGGGTTTCAAGAGCAACTTTTACTCTGGTTTCTCAGCCTGTTTCATAGTGCCGGTTTGAAGTTCCTGCAGTTTTCACTGTAAAACCGATTTGGAGCTAGTACTTAGCCATATATATGAATGGAGAGGAGTTTTCAACTGAAAACAAACTTTGTGTTCCCAACAAGCTAGGTAAAGGACGGCTTTCAGACACACTTATCTCACAGAACTTAGCATGTGGAGAGACGTTCTTTCATCTAGCACAAAGGGAACGGTTTGCAGGAGAAACTTTTACTCTGGTTTCTCAGTCTCTTTCCTAGTGCCGGTTTGAAGTTCCTGCAGTTTTCACTGTAAAACAGAGTTGGAGCTAGTACCAACCCATATATATGTATGGAGTGGTGTTTGCAACTGAAAAGAATCTTTGTGTTCCCAACAAGCTAGGTGAAGGACGGCATTCACACCGTCTTATCTCTCAGAAATGAGCATGTGGAGAGACTTTCGTTCATCTAGCACAAAGGGAACGGGTTGCAGGAGAAACTTTTACTCTGGTTTCTCAGTCTGTTTCCTAGTGCAGGTTTCAAGTTCCTGCAGTTTTCACTGTAAAACCGAGTTGGAGCTAGTACCTCCCCATATATATGTATGGAGTGGAGTTTGCAACTGAAAAGAAACTTTGTGTTCCCAAAAAGCTAGGTGAAGTACGGCTTTCACACACACTTATCTTAGAACTGAGCATGTGGAGAGACGTTCGTTCATCTAGCACAAATGGAACGGGTTGCAGTAGAAACTTTTACTCTGGTTTCTCAGTCTGTTTCCTAGTGCCGGTTTGAAGTTCCTGCAGTTTTCACTGTAAAACCGAGTCAGAGCAAGTACCTCCCTATATATATGTATGGAGTGGAGTTTGCAACTGAAAAGAAACTTTGTGTTCCCAAAAAGCTAGGTGAAGTACGGCTTTCACACACACTTATCTTAGAACTGAGCATGTGGAGAGACGTTCGTTCATCCAGCACAAAGGGAACGGGTTGCAGGAGAAACTTTTACTCTGGTGTCTCAGTCTGTTTCCTAGGGCCTTTTTGATGTTCCTGCAGTTTTCACTGTAAAACCGAGTTGGAGCAAGTACCTCCCCATATATATGTATGGAGTGGAGTTTGCAAATGAAAAGAAACTTTGTGTTCCCAAAAAGCTAGGTGAAGTACGGGTTTCACACACACTTATCTTACAACTGAGCATGTGGAGAGACGTTCGTTCTTCTAGCACAAAGGGAACGGGTTGCAGTAGAAACTTTTACTCTGGTTTCTCAGTCTGTTTCCTAGTGCCGGTTTGAAGTTCCTGCAGTTTTCAGTGTAAAACCGAGTTGGAGCTTGTACCAACCCATATATATGTATGGAGTGGAGTTTGCAACTGAAAAGAAACTTTGTGTTCCCAGCAAGCTAGGTGAAGGACGGCTTTCACACACACTAATTTCTCAGCACTAAGCATGTGGAGAGACGTTCTTTCATCTAGCACAAAGGGAACGGGTTGCAGGAGAAACTTTTACTCTGGTTTCTCAGTCTGTTTCCTAGTGCCGGTTTGAAGTTCCTGCAGTTTTCACTGTAAAATCGAGTTGGAGCTAGTACCTCTCTTATATATTTATGGAGTGGAGTTTGCAACTGAAAAGAATCTTTGTGTTCCCAACAAGCTAGGTGAATGACGGCTTTCACACACACTTACCTCTCAGAAATGAGCATGTGGAGAGACGTTCGTTCATCTAGCACAAATGGAACGGGTTGCAGGAGAAACTTTTACTCTGGTTTCTCAGTCTGTTTCCTAGTGCCGGTTTGAAGTTCCTGCAGTTTTCACAGTAAAACCGAGTTGGATCTAGTACCTCTCCTTATATATGTATGGAGTGGGGTTTGCAACTGAAAAGAATCTTTGTGTTCAAAACAAGATAGGTGAATGACGGCTTTCACACACACTTATCTCTCAGAACTGAGCATGTGGAGAGACATTCGTTCATCTAGCACAAAGGGAACGGGTTGCAAGAGCAACTTTTACTCTGGTTTCTCAGTCTGTTTCCTAGTGCCGGGTTGAAGTTCCTGCAGTTTTCACTGTAAAACCGAGTTGGGGCATGTACCTCCCCATATATATGTATGGAGTGGAGTTTGCAACTGAAAAGAAACTTTGTGTTCCCAACAAGCTAGGTGAAGGAAGGCTTTCACACACACTTATCTCTCAGAACTGAGCATGTGGAGAGACATTCGTTCATCTAGCACAAAGGGAACGGGTTTCAAGAGCAACTTTTACTCTGGTTTCTCAGCCTGTTTCATAGTGCCAGTTTGAAGTTCCTGCAGTTTTCACTGTAAAACCGATTTGGAGCTAGTACTTAGCCATATATATGAATGGAGAGGAGTTTTCAACTGAAAACAAACTTTGTGTTCCCAACAAGCTAGGTAAAGGACGGCTTTCAGACACACTTATCTCACAGAACTTAGCATGTGGAGAGACGTTCTTTCATCTAGCACAAAGGGAACGGTTTGCAGGAGAAACTTTTACTCTGGTTTCTCAGTCTCTTTCCTAGTGCCGGTTTGAAGTTCCTGCAGTTTTCACTGTAAAACAGAGTTGGAGCTAGTACCAACCCATATATATGTATGGAGTGGTGTTTGCAACTGAAAAGAATCTTTTTGTTCCCAACAAGCTAGGTGAAGGACGGCATTCACACCGTCTTATCTCTCAGAAATGAGCATGTGGAGAGACGTTCGTTCATCTAGCACAAAGGGAACGGGTTGCAAGAGAATCTTTTACTCTGGTATCTCAGCCTGTTTCCTAGTGCCGGTTTGAAGTTCCTGCAGTTTTCACTGTAAAACCGATTTGGAGATATTACCTCCCCATATATATGTATGGAGTGGAGTTTGCAACTAAAAGAACTTTGTGTTCCCAGCAAGCTCGGTGAAGGACGGCTTTCACACACACAAATTTCTCAGCACTAAGCATGTGGAGATACGTTCGTTCATCTAGCACAATGGGAACGGATTGCAGGAGAAACTTTTACTCTGGTTTCTCAGTCTGTTTCCTAGTGCCGGTTTGAAGTTCCTGCAGTTTTCACTGTAAAATCGAGTTGGAGCTAGTACCTCTCTTATATATGTATGGAGTGGAGTTTGCAACTGAACAGAATCTTTGTGTTCCCAACAAGCTAGGTGAAGTACGGCTATCACACACACTTACCACTGAGAACTGAGCATGTGGAGAGACGTTCGTTCATCTAGCACAAATGGAACGGGTTGCAGGAGAAACTTTTACTCTGGTTTCTCAGTCTGTTTCCTAGTGCCGGTTTGAAGTTCCTGCAGTTTTCACAGTAAAACCGAGTTGGAGCTAGTACCTCTCCTTATATATGTATGGAGTGGAGTTTGCAACTGAAAAGAATCTTTGTGTTCCCAACAAGCTAGGTGAATGACGGCTTTCACACACACTTACCTCTCAGAAATGAGCATGTGGAGAGACGTTCGTTCATCTAGCACAAATGGAACGGGTTGCAGGAGAAACTTTTACTCTGGTTTCTCAGTCTGTTTCCTAGTGCCGGTTTGAAGTTCCTGCAGTTTTCACAGTAAAACCGAGTTGGAGCTAGTACCTCTCCTTATATATGTATGGAGTGGAGTTTGCAACTGAAAAGAATCTTTGTGTTCAAAACAAGATAGGTGAATGACGGCTTTCACACACACTTATCTCTCAGAACTGAGCATGTGGAGAGACATTCGTTCATCTAGCACAAAGGGAACGGGTTGCAAGAGCAACTTTTACTCTGGTTTCTCAGTCTGTTTCCTAGTGCCGGGTTGAAGTTCCTGCAGTTTTCACTGTAAAACCGAGTTGGGGCATGTACCTCCCCATATATATGTATGGAGTGGAGTTTGCAACTGAAAAGAAACTTTGTGTTCCCAACAAGCTAGGTGAAGGAAGGCTTTCACACACACTTATCTCTCAGAACTGAGCATGTGGAGAGACATTCGTTCATCTAGCACAAAGGGAACCGGTTTCAAGAGCAACTTTTACTCTGGTTTCTCAGCCTGTTTCATAGTGCCGGTTTGAAGTTCCTGCAGTTTTCACTGTAAAACCGATTTGGAGCTAGTACTTAGCCATATATATGAATGGAGAGGAGTTTTCAACTGAAAACAAACTTTGTGTTCCCAACAAGCTAGGTAAAGGACGGCTTTCAGACACACTTATCTCACAGAACTTAGCATGTGGAGAGACGTTCTTTCATCTAGCACAAAGGGAACGGTTTGCAGGAGAAACTTTTACTCTGGTTTCTCAGTCTCTTTCCTAGTGCCGGTTTGAAGTTCCTGCAGTTTTCACTGTAAAACAGAGTTGGAGCTAGTACCAACCCATATATATGTATGGAGTGGTGTTTGCAACTGAAAAGAATCTTTGTGTTCCCAACAAGCTAGGTGAAGGACGGCATTCACACCGTCTTATCTCTCAGAAATGAGCATGTGGAGAGACTTTCGTTCATCTAGCACAAAGGGAACGGGTTGCAGGAGAAACTTTTACTCTGGTTTCTCAGTCTGTTTCCTAGTGCCGGTTTCAAGTTCCTGCAGTTTTCACTGTAAAACCGAGTTGGAGCTAGTACCTCCCCATATATATGTATGGAGTGGAGTTTGCAACTGAAAAGAAACTTTGTGTTCCCAAAAAGCTAGGTGAAGTACGGCTTTCACACACACTTATCTTAGAACTGAGCATGTGGAGAGACGTTCGTTCATCTAGCACAAATGGAACGGGTTGCAGTAGAAACTTTTACTCTGGTTTCTCAGTCTGTTTCCTAGTGCCGGTTTGAAGTTCCTGCAGTTTTCACTGTAAAACCGAGTCGGGGCAAGTACCTCCCCATATATATGTATGGAGTGGAGTTTGCAACTGAAAAGAAACTTTGTGTTCCCAAAAAGCTAGGTGAAGTACGGCTTTCACACACACTTATCTTAGAACTGAGCATGTGGAGAGACGTTCGTTCATCCAGCACAAAGGGAACGGGTTGCAGGAGAAACTTTTACTCTGGTGTCTCAGTCTGTTTCCTAGGGCCTTTTTGATGTTCCTGCAGTTTTCACTGTAAAACCGAGTTGGAGCAAGTACCTCCCCATATATATGTATGGAGTGGAGTTTGCAAATGAAAAGAAACTTTGTGTTCCCAAAAAGCTAGGTGAAGTACGGGTTTCACACACACTTATCTTACAACTGAGCATGTGGAGAGACGTTCGTTCTTCTAGCACAAAGGGAACGGGTTGCAGTAGATACTTTTACTCTGGTTTCTCAGTCTGTTTCCTAGTGCCGGTTTGAAGTTCCTGCAGTTTTCAGTGTAAAACCGAGTTGGAGCTTGTACCAACCCATATATATGTATGGAGTGGAGTTTGCAACTGAAAAGAAACTTTGTGTTCCCAGCAAGCTAGGTGAAGGACGGCTTTCACACACACTAATTTCTCAGCACTAAGCATGTGGAGAGACGTTCTTTCATCTAGCACAAAGGGAACGGGTTGCAGGAGAAACTTTTACTCTGGTTTCTCAGTCTGTTTCCTAGTGCCGGTTTGAAGTTCCTGCAGTTTTCACTGTAAAATCGAGTTGGAGCTAGTACCTCTCTTATATATTTATGGAGTGGAGTTTGCAACTGAAAAGAATCTTTGTGTTCCCAACAAGCTAGGTGAATGACGGCTTTCACACACACTTACCTCTCAGAAATGAGCATGTGGAGAGACGTTCGTTCATCTAGCACAAATGGAACGGGTTGCAGGAGAAACTTTTACTCTGGTTTCTCAGTCTGTTTCCTAGTGCCGGTTTGAAGTTCCTGCAGTTTTCACAGTAAAACCGAGTTGGAGCTAGTACCTCTCCTTATATATGTATGGAGTGGAGTTTGCAACTGAAAAGAATCTTTGTGTTCAAAACAAGATAGGTGAATGACGGCTTTCACACACACTTATCTCTCAGAACTGAGCATGTGGAGAGACATTCGTTCATCTAGCACAAAGGGAACGGGTTGCAAGAGCAACTTTTACTCTGGTTTCTCAGTCTGTTTCCTAGTGCCGGGTTGAAGTTCCTGCAGTTTTCACTGTAAAACCGAGTTGGGGCATGTACCTCCCCATATATATGTATGGAGTGGAGTTTGCAACTGAAAAGGAACTTTGTGTTCCCAACAAGCTAGGTGAAGGAAGGCTTTCACACACACTTATCTCTCAGAACTGAGCATGTGGAGAGACATTCGTTCATCTAGCACAAAGGGAACGGGTTTCAAGAGCAACTTTTACTCTGGTTTCTCAGCCTGTTTCATAGTGCCGGTTTGAAGTTCCTGCAGTTTTCACTGTAAAACCGATTTGGAGCTAGTACTTAGCCATATATATGAATGGAGAGGAGTTTTCAACTGAAAACAAACTTTGTGTTCCCAACAAGCTAGGTAAAGGACGGCTTTCAGACACACTTATCTCACAGAACTTAGCATGTGGAGAGACGTTCTTTCATCTAGCACAAAGGGAACGGTTTGCAAGAGAAACTTTTACTCTGGTTTCTCAGTCTCTTTCCTAGTGCCGGTTTGAAGTTCCTGCAGTTTTCACTGTAAAACAGAGTTGGAGCTAGTACCAACCCATATATATGTATGGAGTGGTGTTTGCAACTGAAAAGAATCTTTGTGTTCCCAACAAGCTAGGTGAAGGACGGCATTCACACCGTCTTATCTCTCAGAAATGAGCATGTGGAGAGACGTTCGTTCATCTAGCACAAAGGGAAACGGTTGCAGGAGAAACTTTTACTCTGGTATCTCAGCCTGTTTCCTAGTGCCGGTTTGAAGTTCCTGCAGTTTTCACTGTAAAACCGATTTGGAGATATTACCTCCCCATATATATGTATGGAGTGGAGTTTGCAACTAAAAGAACTTTGTGTTCCCAGCAAGCTCGGTGAAGGACGGCTTTCACACACACAAATTTCTCAGCACTAAGCATGTGGAGAGACGTTCGTTCATCTAGCACAAAGGGAACGGGTTGCAGGAGAAACTTTTACTCTGGTTTCTCAGTCTGTTTCCTAGTGCCGGTTTGAAGTTCCTGCAGTTTTCACTGTAAAATCGAGTTGGAGCTAGTACCTCTCTTATATATGTATGGAGTGGAGTTTGCAACTGAACAGAATCTTTGTGTTCCCAACAAGCTAGGTGAAGTACGGCTATCACACACACTTACCACTCAGAACTGAGCATGTGGAGAGACGTTCGTTCATCTAGCACAAATGGAACGGGTTGCAGGAGAAACTTTTACTCTGGTTTCTCAGTCTGTTTCCTAGTGCCGGTTTGAAGTTCCTGCAGTTTTCACAGTAAAACCGAGTTGGAGCTAGTACCTCTCCTTATATATGTATGGAGTGGAGTTTGCAACTGAAAAGAATCTTTGTGTTCAAAACAAGATAGGTGAATGACGGCTTTCACACACACTTATTTCTCAGAACTGAGCATGTGGAGAGACGTTCGTTCAACTAGCACAAAGGGAACGGGTTGCAGGAAAAATTTTACTCTTGTTTCTCAGTCTGTTTCCTAGTGCCGGTTTGATGTTCCTGCAGTTTTCACTGTAAAACCGTTTTGGAGCTACTACCTCCCCATATATATGTACGGAGTGGGATTTGCAACTGAGAAGAAACTTTGTGTTCCCAACAAGCTAGGTGAAGTACGGCTTTCACACACAATTATCTCTCAGAACTGAGCATGTGGAGAGACGTTCGTTCATCTAGCACAAAGGGAACGGGTTGCAAGAGCAACTTTTACTCTGGTTTCTCATCCTGTTTCCTAGTGCCGGTTAGAAGTTCCTGCAGTTTTCACTGTAAAACCGATTTGGAGCTAGTACTTACCCATATATATGAATGCAGAGGAGTTTTCAACTGAAAACAAACTTTGTGTTCCCAACAAGCTAGGTAAAGGACGGCTTTCAGACACACTTATCTCACAGAACTTAGCATGTGGAGAGACGTTCTTTCATCTAGCACAAAGGGAACGGGTTGCAGGAGAAAATTTTACTCTGGTTTCTCAGTCTCTTTCCTAGTGCCGGTTTGAAGTTCCTGCAGTTTTCACTGTAAAACAGAGTTGGTTCTAGTACCAACCCATATATATGTATGGAGTGGTGTTTGCAACTGAAAAGATTCTATGTGTTCCTAACAAGCTAGGTGAAGGACGGCATTCACACAGTCTTATCTCTCAGAAATGAGCATGTGGAGAGACGATCTTTCATCTAGCACAAAGGGAACGGGTTGCAGGAGAAACTTTTACTCTGGTTTCTCAGTCTGTTTCCTAGTGCCGGTTTGAAGTTCCTGCAGTTTTCACTGTAAAATCGAGTTGGAGCTAGTACCTCTCTTATATATTTATGGAGTGGAGTTTGCAACTGAAAAGAATCTTTGTGTTCCCAACAAGCTAGGTGAATGACGGCTTTCACACACACTTACCTCTCAGAAATGAGCATGTGGAGAGACGTTCGTTCATCTAGCACAAATGGAACGGGTTGCAGGAGAAACTTTTACTCTGGTTTCTCAGTCTGTTTCCTAGTGCCGGTTTGAAGTTCCTGCAGTTTTCACAGTAAAACCGAGTTGGAGCTAGTACCTCTCCTTATATATGTATGGAGTGGAGTTTGCAACTGAAAAGAATCTTTGTGTTCAAAACAAGATAGGTGAATGACGGCTTTCACACACACTTATCTCTCATAACTGAGCATGTGGAGAGACATTCGTTCATCTAGCACAAAGGGAACGGGTTGCAAGAGCAACTTTTACTCTGGTTTCTCAGTCTGTTTCCTAGTGCCGGGTTGAAGTTCCTGCAGTTTTCACTGTAAAACCGAGTTGGGGCATGTACCTCCCCATATATATGTATGGAGTGGAGTTTGCAACTGAAAAGGAACTTTGTGTTCCCAACAAGCTAGGTGAAGGAAGGCTTTCACACACACTTATCTCTCAGAACTGAGCATGTGGAGAGACATTCGTTCATCTAGCACAAAGGGAACGGGTTGCAAGAGCAACTTTTACTCTGGTTTCTCAGCCTGTTTCATAGTGCCGGTTTGAAGTTCCTGCAGTTTTCACTGTAAAACCGATTTGGAGCTAGTACTTAGCCATATATATGAATGGAGAGGAGTTTTCAACTGAAAACAAACTTTGTGTTCCCAACAAGCTAGGTAAAGGACGGCTTTCAGACACACTTATCTCACAGAACTTAGCATGTGGAGAGACGTTCTTTCATCTAGCACAAAGGGAACGGTTTGCAAGAGAAACTTTTACTCTGGTTTCTCAGTCTCTTTCCTAGTGCCGGTTTGAAGTTCCTGCAGTTTTCACTGTAAAACAGAGTTGGAGCTAGTACCAACCCATATATATGTATGGAGTGGTGTTTGCAACTGAAAAGAATCTTTGTGTTCCCAACAAGCTAGGTGAAGGACGGCATTCACACCGTCTTATCTCTCAGAAATGAGCATGTGGAGAGACTTTCGTTCATCTAGCACAAAGGGAACCGGTTGCAGGAGAAACTTTTACTCTGGTTTCTGAGTCTGTTTCCTAGTGCCGGTTTCAAGTTCCTGCAGTTTTCACTGTAAAACCGAGTTGGAGCTAGTACCTCCCCATATATATGTATGGAGTGGAGTTTGCAACTGAAAAGAAACTTTGTGTTCCCAAAAAGCTAGGTGAAGTACGGCTTTCACACACACTTATCTTAGAACTGAGCATGTGGAGAGACGTTCGTTCATCTAGCACAAATGGAACGGGTTGCAGTAGAAACTTTTACTCTGGTTTCTCAGTCTGTTTCCTAGTGCCGGTTTGAAGTTCCTGCAGTTTTCACTGTAAAACCGAGTCGGAGCAAGTACCTCCCCATATATATGTATGGAGTGGAGTTTGCAACTGAAAAGAAACTTTGTGTTCCCAAAAAGCTAGGTGAAGTACGGCTTTCACACACACTTATCTTAGAACTGAGCATGTGGAGAGACGTTCGTTCATCCAGCACAAAGGGAACGGGTTGCAGGAGAAACTTTTACTCTGGTGTCTCAGTCTGTTTCCTAGGGCCTTTTTGATGTTCCTGCAGTTTTCACTGTAAAACCGAGTTGGAGCAAGTACCTCCCCATATATATGTATGGAGTGGAGTTTGCAAATGAAAAGAAACTTTGTGTTCCCAAAAAGCTAGGTGAAGTACGGGTTTCACACACACTTATCTTACAACTGAGCATGTGGAGAGACGTTCGTTCTTCTAGCACAAAGGGAACGGGTTGCAGTAGAAACTTTTACTCTGGTTTCTCAGTCTGTTTCCTAGTGCCGGTTTGAAGTTCCTGCAGTTTTCAGTGTAAAACCGAGTTGGAGCTTGTACCAACCCATATATATGTATGGAGTGGAGTTTGCAACTGAAAAGAAACTTTGTTTTCCCAGCAAGCTAGGTGAAGGACGGCATTCACACCGTCTTATCTCTCAGAAATGAGCATGTGGAGAGACTTTCGTTCATCTAGCACAAAGGGAACGGGTTGCAGGAGAAACTTTTACTCTGGTTTCTCAGTCTGTTTCCTAGTGCCGGTTTCAAGTTCCTGCAGTTTTCACTGTAAAACCGAGTTGGAGCTAGTACCTCCCCATATATATGTATGGAGTGGAGTTTGCAACTGAAAAGAAACTTTGTGTTCCCAAAAAGCTAGGTGAAGTACGGCTTTCACACACACTTATCTTAGAACTGAGCATGTGGAGAGACGTTCGTTCATCTAGCACAAATGGAACGGGTTGCAGTAGAAACTTTTACTCTGGTTTCTCAGTCTGTTTCCTAGTGCCGGTTTGAAGTTCCTGCAGTTTTCACTGTAAAACCGAGTCGGAGCAAGTACCTCCCCATATATATGTATGGAGTGGAGTTTGCAACTGAAAAGAAACTTTGTGTTCCCAAAAAGCTAGGTGAAGTACGGCTTTCACACACACTTATCTTAGAACTGAGCATGTGGAGAGACGTTCGTTCATCCAGCACAAAGGGAACGGGTTGCAGGAGAAACTTTTACTCTGGTGTCTCAGTCTGTTTCCTAGGGCCTTTTTGATGTTCCTGCAGTTTTCACTGTAAAACCGAGTTGGAGCAAGTACCTCCCCATATATATGTATGGAGTGGAGTTTGCAAATGAAAAGAAACTTTGTGTTCCCAAAAAGCTAGGTGAAGTACGGGTTTCACACACACTTATCTTACAACTGAGCATGTGGAGAGACGTTCGTTCTTCTAGCACAAAGGGAACGGGTTGCAGTAGAAACTTTTACTCTGGTTTCTCAGTCTGTTTCCTAGTGCCGGTTTGAAGTTCCTGCAGTTTTCAGTGTAAAACCGAGTTGGAGCTTGTACCAACCCATATATATGTATGGAGTGGAGTTTGCAACTGAAAAGAAACTTTGTGTTCCCAGCAAGCTAGGTGAAGGACGGCTTTCACACACACTAATTTCTCAGCACTAAGCATGTGGAGAGACGTTCTTTCATCTAGCACAAAGGGAACGGGTTGCAGGAGAAACTTTTACTCTGGTTTCTCAGTCTGTTTCCTAGTGCCGTTTTGAAGTTCCTGCAGTTTTCACTGTAAAATCGAGTTGGAGCTAGTACCTCTCTTATATATTTATGGAGTGGAGTTTGCAACTGAAAAGAATCTTTGTGTTCCCAACAAGCTAGATGAATAACGGCTTTCACACACACTTATCTCTCAGAATTGAGCATGTGGAGAGACGTTCGTTCATCTAGCACAAATGGAACGGGTTGCAGGAGAAACTTTTACTCTGGTTTCTCAGTCTGTTTCCTAGTGCCGGTTTGAAGTTCCTGCAGTTTTCACAGTAAAACCGAGTTGGAGCTAGTACCTCTCCTTATATATGTATGGAGTGGAGTTTGCAACTGAAAAGAATCTTTGTGTTTAAAACAAGATAGGTGAATGACGGCTTTCACACACACTTATCTCTCAGAACTGAGCATGTGGAGAGACATTCGTTCATCTAGCACAAAGGGAACGGGTTGCAAGAGCAACTTTTACTCTGGTTTCTCAGTCTGTTTCCTAGTGCCGGGTTGAAGTTCCTGCAGTTTTCACTGTAAAACCGAGTTGGGGCATGTACCTCCCCATATATATGTATGGAGTGGAGTTTGCAACTGAAAAGAAACTTTGTGTTCCCAACAAGCTAGGTGAAGGAAGGCTTTCACACACACTTATCTCTCAGAACTGAGCATGTGGAGAGACATTCGTTCATCTAGCACAAAGGGAACGGGTTTCAAGAGCAACTTTTACTCTGGTTTCTCAGCCTGTTTCATAGTGCCGGTTTGAAGTTCCTGCAGTTTTCACTGTAAAACCGATTTGGAGCTAGTACTTAGCCATATATATGAATGGAGAGGAGTTTTCAACTGAAAACAAACTTTGTGTTCCCAACAAGCTAGGTAAAGGACGGCTTTCAGACACACTTATCTCACAGAACTTAGCATGTGGAGAGACGTTCTTTCATCTAGCACAAAGGGAACGGTTTGCAGGAGAAACTTTTACTCTGGTTTCTCAGTCTCTTTCCTAGTGCCGGTTTGAAGTTCCTGCAGTTTTCACTGTAAAACAGAGTTGGAGCTAGTACCAACCCATATATATGTATGGAGTGGTGTTTGCAACTGAAAAGAATCTTTGTGTTCCCAACAAGCTAGGTGAAGGACGGCATTCACACCGTCTTATCTCTCAGAAATGAGCATGTGGAGAGACTTTCGTTCATCTAGCACAAAGGGAACGGGTTGCAGGAGAAACTTTTACTCTGGTTTCTCAGTCTGTTTCCTAGTGCAGGTTTCAAGTTCCTGCAGTTTTCACTGTAAAACCGAGTTGGAGCTAGTACCTCCCCATATATATGTATGGAGTGGAGTTTGCAACTGAAAAGAAACTTTGTGTTCCCAAAAAGCTAGGTGAAGTACGGCTTTCACACACACTTATCTTAGAACTGAGCATGTGGAGAGACGTTCGTTCATCTAGCACAAATGGAACGGGTTGCAGTAGAAACTTTTACTCTGGTTTCTCAGTCTGTTTCCTAGTGCCGGTTTGAAGTTCCTGCAGTTTTCACTGTAAAACCGAGTCAGAGCAAGTACCTCCCTATATATATGTATGGAGTGGAGTTTGCAACTGAAAAGAAACTTTGTGTTCCCAAAAAGCTAGGTGAAGTACGGCTTTCACACACACTTATCTTAGAACTGAGCATGTGGAGAGACGTTCGTTCATCCAGCACAAAGGGAACGGGTTGCAGGAGAAACTTTTACTCTGGTGTCTCAGTCTGTTTCCTAGGGCCTTTTTGATGTTCCTGCAGTTTTCACTGTAAAACCGAGTTGGAGCAAGTACCTCCCCATATATATGTATGGAGTGGAGTTTGCAAATGAAAAGAAACTTTGTGTTCCCAAAAAGCTAGGTGAAGTACGGGTTTCACACACACTTATCTTACAACTGAGCATGTGGAGAGACGTTCGTTCTTCTAGCACAAAGGGAACGGGTTGCAGTAGAAACTTTTACTCTGGTTTCTCAGTCTGTTTCCTAGTGCCGGTTTGAAGTTCCTGCAGTTTTCAGTGTAAAACCGAGTTGGAGCTTGTACCAACCCATATATATGTATGGAGTGGAGTTTGCAACTGAAAAGAAACTTTGTGTTCCCAGCAAGCTAGGTGAAGGACGGCTTTCACACACACTAATTTCTCAGCACTAAGCATGTGGAGAGACGTTCTTTCATCTAGCACAAAGGGAACGGGTTGCAGGAGAAACTTTTACTCTGGTTTCTCAGTCTGTTTCCTAGTGCCGGTTTGAAGTTCCTGCAGTTTTCACTGTAAAATCGAGTTGGAGCTAGTACCTCTCTTATATATTTATGGAGTGGAGTTTGCAACTGAAAAGAATCTTTGTGTTCCCAACAAGCTAGGTGAATGACGGCTTTCACACACACTTACCTCTCAGAAATGAGCATGTGGAGAGACGTTCGTTCATCTAGCACAAATGGAACGGGTTGCAGGAGAAACTTTTACTCTGGTTTCTCAGTCTGTTTCCTAGTGCCGGTTTGAAGTTCCTGCAGTTTTCACAGTAAAACCGAGTTGGATCTAGTACCTCTCCTTATATATGTATGGAGTGGGGTTTGCAACTGAAAAGAATCTTTGTGTTCAAAACAAGATAGGTGAATGACGGCTTTCACACACACTTATCTCTCAGAACTGAGCATGTGGAGAGACATTCGTTCATCTAGCACAAAGGGAACGGGTTGCAAGAGCAACTTTTACTCTGGTTTCTCAGTCTGTTTCCTAGTGCCGGGTTGAAGTTCCTGCAGTTTTCACTGTAAAACCGAGTTGGGGCATGTACCTCCCCATATATATGTATGGAGTGGAGTTTGCAACTGAAAAGAAACTTTGTGTTCCCAACAAGCTAGGTGAAGGAAGGCTTTCACACACACTTATCTCTCAGAACTGAGCATGTGGAGAGACATTCGTTCATCTAGCACAAAGGGAACGGGTTTCAAGAGCAACTTTTACTCTGGTTTCTCAGCCTGTTTCATAGTGCCAGTTTGAAGTTCCTGCAGTTTTCACTGTAAAACCGATTTGGAGCTAGTACTTAGCCATATATATGAATGGAGAGGAGTTTTCAACTGAAAACAAACTTTGTGTTCCCAACAAGCTAGGTAAAGGACGGCTTTCAGACACACTTATCTCACAGAACTTAGCATGTGGAGAGACGTTCTTTCATCTAGCACAAAGGGAACGGTTTGCAGGAGAAACTTTTACTCTGGTTTCTCAGTCTCTTTCCTAGTGCCGGTTTGAAGTTCCTGCAGTTTTCACTGTAAAACAGAGTTGGAGCTAGTACCAACCCATATATATGTATGGAGTGGTGTTTGCAACTGAAAAGAATCTTTTTGTTCCCAACAAGCTAGGTGAAGGACGGCATTCACACCGTCTTATCTCTCAGAAATGAGCATGTGGAGAGACGTTCGTTCATCTAGCACAAAGGGAACGGGTTGCAAGAGAATCTTTTACTCTGGTATCTCAGCCTGTTTCCTAGTGCCGGTTTGAAGTTCCTGCAGTTTTCACTGTAAAACCGATTTGGAGATATTACCTCCCCATATATATGTATGGAGTGGAGTTTGCAACTAAAAGAACTTTGTGTTCCCAGCAAGCTCGGTGAAGGACGGCTTTCACACACACAAATTTCTCAGCACTAAGCATGTGGAGAGACGTTCGTTCATCTAGCACAATGGGAACGGATTGCAGGAGAAACTTTTACTCTGGTTTCTCAGTCTGTTTCCTAGTGCCGGTTTGAAGTTCCTGCAGTTTTCACTGTAAAATCGAGTTGGAGCTAGTACCTCTCTTATATATGTATGGAGTGGAGTTTGCAACTGAACAGAATCTTTGTGTTCCCAACAAGCTAGGTGAAGTACGGCTATCACACACACTTACCACTGAGAACTGAGCATGTGGAGAGACGTTCGTTCATCTAGCACAAATGGAACGGGTTGCAGGAGAAACTTTTACTCTGGTTTCTCAGTCTGTTTCCTAGTGCCGGTTTGAAGTTCCTGCAGTTTTCACAGTAAAACCGAGTTGGAGCTAGTACCTCTCCTTATATATGTATGGAGTGGAGTTTGCAACTGAAAAGAATCTTTGTGTTCAAAACAAGATAGGTGAATGACGGCTTTCACACACACTTATTTCTCAGAACTGAGCATGTGGAGAGACGTTCGTTCAACTAGCACAAAGGGAACGGGTTGCAGGAAAAACTTTTACTCTGGTTTCTCAGTCTGTTTCCTAGTGCCGGTTTGATGTTCCTGCAGTTTTCACTGTAAAACCGTGTTGGAGCTACTACCTCCCCATATATATGTACGGAGTGGGATTTGCAACTGAGAAGAAACTTTGTGTTCCCAACAAGCTAGGTGAAGTACGGCTTTCACACACAATTATCTCTCAGAACTGAGCATGTGGAGAGACGTTCGTTCATCTAGCACAAAGGGAACGGGTTGCAAGAGCAACTTTTACTCTGGTTTCTCAGCCTGTTTCCTAGTGCCGGTTTGAAGTTCCTGCAGTTTTCACTGTAAAACCGATTTGGAGCTAGTACCTCCCCATATATATGTATGGAGTGGAGTTTGCAACTGAAAAGCAACTTTGTGTTCCCAACAAGCTAGGTGAAGGACGGCTTTCAAACACACTTCTCTCTCAGATCTGAGCATGTGGAGAGACGTTCGTTCATCTAGCACAAAGGGAACGGGTTGCAGGTGAAACTTTTACTCTGGTTTCTCAGTCTGTTTCCTAGTGCCGGTTTGAAGTTCCTGCAGTTTTCACTGTAAAACCGAGTTGGAGCTAGTACCTCCCCATATATATGTACGGAGTGGAGTTTGCAACTGAAAAGAAACTTTGTGTTCCCAACAACCTAGGTGAAGGACGGCTTTCACACACACATATCTCTCAGAACTGAGCATGTGGAGAGACTTTCGTTCATCTAGCACAAAGGGAACGGGTTGCAGGAGAAACTTTTACTCTGGTTTCTCAGTCTGTTTCTTAGTGCCGGTTTGAAGTTCCTGCAGTTTTCACTGCAAAACTGAGTTGGAGCATGTACCTCCCCATATATATGTATGGAGTGGAGTTTGCAACTAAAAAGAAACTTGTGTTCCCAAAAAGCTAGGTGAAGGACGGGTTTCACACACACTTATCTTAGAACTGAGCATGTGGAGAGACGTTCGTTCATCTAGCACAATGGGAACGGGTTGCAGGAGAAACTTTTACTCTGGGTTCTCAGTCTGTTTCCTAGTGCCGGTTTGAAGTTCCTGCAGTTTTCACTGTAAAACTGAGTTGGAGCTAGTACCTCTCCTTATATATGTATGGACTGGGGTTTGCAACTGAAAAGAAACTTTGTGTTCCCAGCAAGCTAGGTGAAGGACGGCTTTCACACACACTTATTTCTCAGAACTAAGCATGTGGAGAGACGTTCGTTCATCTAGCACAAACGGAACGGGTTCCAGGAGAAACTTTTACTCTGGTTTCTCAGTCTGTTTCCTAGTGCCGGTTTGAAGTTCCTGCAGTTTTCACTGTAAAACCGAGTTGGAGCTATTACCTCCCCATAGGTAGGTATGGAGTGGAGTTTGCAACTAAAAAGAAACATTTTCTTCCCAACAAGCTATGTGAAGTACGGCTTTCACACACACTTATCTCTCAGAACTGAGCATGTGGAGAGACGTTCGTTCATCTAGCACAAAGGGAAAGGGTTGCAGGAAAAACTTTTACTCTGGTATCTCAGCCTGTTTCCTAGTGCCGGTTTGAAGTTCCTGCAGTTTTCACTGTAAAACCGATTTGGAGCTATTACCTCCCCATATATATGTATGGAGTGGAGTTTGCAACTGAAAAGAAACTTTGTGTTCCCTACAAGCTAGGTGAAGGACGGCTTACACACACACTTATCTCTCAGAACTGAGCATGTGGAGAGAAGTTCGTTCATCTAGCACAAAGGGAACGGATTGCAGGAGAAACTTTTACTCTGGTTTCTCAGCCTGTTTCCTAGTGCCGGTTTGAAGTTCCTGCAGTTTTCACTGTAAAACCGATTTGGAGCTAGTACTTACCCATATATATGTATGGAGTGGAGTTTGCAACTGAAAAGCAACTTTGTGTTCCCAACAAGCTAGTTGAAGGACGGCGTTCAGACACACTTATCTCTCAGATCTGAGCATGTGGAGAGACGTTCGTTCATCTAGCACAAAGGGATCGGGTTGCAGTAGAAATTTTACTCTGGTTTCTCAGACTGTTTCCAATTGCCGGTTTGAAGTTCCTGCAGTTTTCACTTTAAACAGAGTTGGAGCTAGTACCTCACCATATATATGTATGGAGTGGAGTTTGCACCTGAAAAGAAACTTTGTGTTCCCAACAAGCTAGGTGAAGGACGGCTTTCACACACACTTATCTCTCAGAACTGAGCATGTGAAGAGACGTTCGTTCATCTAGCACAAAGGGAACGGGTTGCAGGGAAACATTTACTCTGGTTTCTCAGTCTGTTTCCTAGTGCCTTTTTGAAGTTCCTTCAGTTTTCACTGTAAAACCGAGTTGGAGCTATTACCTCCCCATATGTAGGTATGGAGTGGAGTTTGCAACTAAAAAGAAACTTTTTCTTCCCAACAAGCTAGGTGAAGGACGGCTTTCACACACACTTATCTCTCAGAACTGAGCATGTGGAGAGACGTTCGTTCATCTAGCACAAAGGGAACGCGTTGCAGGAGAAACTTTTACTCTGGTATCTCAGCCTGTTTCCTAGTGCCGGTTTGAAGTTTCTGCAGTTTTCACTGTAAAACCGATTTGGAGCTATTACCTCCCCATATACATGTATGGAGTGGAGTTTGCAACTGAAAAGAAACGTTGTGTTCCCAGCAAGCTAGGTGAAGGACGGCTTTCACACACACTAATTTCTCAGCACTAAGCATGTGGAGAGACGTTCGTTCATCTAGCACAAAGGGAACGGGTTGCAGGAGAAACATTTACTCTGGTTTCTCAGTCTGTTTCCTAGTGCCTTTTTGAAGTTCCTTCAGTTTTCACTGTAAAACCGAGTTGGAGCTATTACCTCCCCATATGTAAGTATGGAGTGGAGTTTGCAACTAAAAAGAAACTTTTTCTTCCCAACAAGCTAGGTGAAGGACGGCTTTCACACACACTTATCTCTCAGAACTGAGCATGTGGAGAGACGTTCGTTCATCTAGCACAAAGGGAACGGGTTGCAAGAGAATCTTTTACTCTGGTATCTCAGCCTGTTTCCTAGTGCCGGTTTGAAGTTCCTGCAGTTTTCACTGTAAAATCGAGTTGGAGCTAGTACCTCTCTTATATATGTATGGAGTGGAGTTTGCAACTGAACAGAATCTTTGTGTTCCCAACAAGCTAGGTGAATGACGGCTTTCACACACACTTACCACTCAGAACTGAGCATGTAGAGACGTTCGTTCATCTAGCACAAATGGAACGGGTTGCAGGAGAAACTTTTACTCTGGTTTCTCATTCTGTTTCCTAGTGCCGGTTTGAAGTTCCTGCAGTTTTCACAGTAAAACCGAGTTGGAGCTAGTACCTCTCCTTATATATGTATGGAGTGGAGTTTGCAACTGAAAAGAATCTTTGTGTTCAAAACAAGATAGGTGAATGACGGCTTTCACACACACTTATTTCTCAGAACTGAGCATGTGGAGAGACGTTCGTTCAACTAGCACAAAGGGAACGGGTTGCAGGAAAAACTTTTACTCTTGTTTCTCAGTCTGTTTCCTAGTGCCGGTTTGATGTTCCTGCAGTTTTCACTGTAAAACCGTGTTGGAGCTACTACCTCCCCATATATATGTACGGAGTGGGATTTGCAACTGAGAAGAAACTTTGTGTTCCCAACAAGCTAGGTGAAGTACGGCTTTCACACACAATTATCTCTCAGAACTGAGCATGTGGAGAGACGTTCGTTCATCTAGCACAAAGGGAACGGGTTGCAAGAGCAACTTTTACTCTGGTTTCTCAGCCTGTTTCCTAGTGCCGGTTTGAAGTTCCTGCAGTTTTCACTGTAAAACCGATTTGGAGCTAGTACTTACCCATATATATGAATGCAGAGGAGTTTTCAACTGAAAACAAACTTTGTGTTCCCAACAAGCTAGGTAAAGGACGGCTTTCAGACACACTTATCTCACAGAACTTAGCATGTGGAGAGACGTTCTTTCATCTAGCACAAAGGGAACGGGTTGCAGGAGAAACTTTTACTCTGGTTTCTCAGTCTCTTTCCTAGTGCCGGTTTGAAGTTCCTGCAGTTTTCACTGTAAAACAGAGTTGGAGCTAGTACCAACCCATATATATGTATGCAGTGGTGTTTGCAACTGAAAAGATTCTTTGTGTTCCCAACAAGCTAGGTGAAGGACGGCATTCACACAGCCTTATCTCTCAGAAATGAGCATGTGGAGAGACTTTCGTTCATCTAGCACAAAGGGAACGGGTTGCAGGAGAAACTTTTACTCTGGTATCTCAGCCTGTTTCCTAGTGCCGGTTTGAAGTTCCTGCAGTTTTCACTGTAAAACCGATTTGGGGCTATTACCTCCCCATATATATGTATGGAGTGGAGTTTGCAACTGAAAAGAAACTTTGTGTTCCCAGCAAGCTAGGTGAAGGACGGCTTTCACACACACTAATTTCTCAGCACTAAGCATGTGGAGAGACGTTCTTTCATCTAGCAAAAAGGGAACGGGTTGCAGGAGAAACTTTTACTCTGGTTTCTCAGTCTGTTTCCTAGTGCCGGTTTGAAGTTCCTGCAGTTTTCACTGTAAAATCGAGTTGGAGCTAGTACCTCTCTTATATATTTATGGAGTGGAGTTTGCAACTGAAAAGAATCTTTGTGTTCAAAACAAGATAGGTGAATGACGGCTTTCACACACACTTATCTCTCAGAACTGAGCATGTGGAGAGACATTCGTTCATCTAGCACAAAGGGAACGGGTTGCAAGAGCAACTTTTACTCTGGTTTCTCAGATTGTTTCCTAGTGCCGGGTTGAAGTTCCTGCAGTTTTCACTGTAAAACCGAGTTGGGGCATGTACCTCCCCATATATATGTATGGAGTGGAGTTTGCAACTGAAAAGAAACTTTGTGTTCCCAACAAGCTAGGTGAAGGGAGGCTTTCACACACACTTATCTCTCAGAACTGAGCATGTGGAGAGACATTCGTTCATCTAGCACAAAGGGAACGGGTTTCAAGAGCAACTTTTACTCTGGTTTCTCAGCCTGTTTCATAGTGCCGGTTTGAAGTTCCTGCAGTTTTCACTGTAAAACCGATTTGGAGCTAGTACTTAGCCATATATATGAATGGAGAGGAGTTTTCAACTGAAAACAAACTTTGTGTTCCCAACAAGCTAGGTAAAGGACGGCTTTCAGACACACTTATCTCACAGAACTTGGCATGTGGAGAGACGTTCTTTCATCTAGCACAAAGGGAACGGTTTGCAGGAGAAACTTTTACTCTGGTTTCTCAGTCTCTTTCCTAGTGCCGGTTTGAAGTTCCTGCAGTTTTCACTGTAAAACAGAGTTGGAGCTAGTACCAACCCATATATATGTATGGAGTGGTGTTTGCAACTGAAAAGAATCTTTGTGTTCCCAACAAGCTAGGTGAAGGACGGCATTCACACCGTCTTATCTCTCAGAAATGAGCATGTGGAGAGACTTTCGTTCATCTAGCACAAAGGGAACGGGTTGCAGGAGAAACTTTTACTCTGGTTTCTCAGTCTGTTTCCTAGTGCCGATTTCAAGTTCCTGCAGTTTTCACTGTAAAACCGAGTTGGAGCTAGTACCACCCCATATATATGTATGGAGTGGAGTTTGCAACTGAAAAGAGACTTTGTGTTCCCAAAAAGCTAGGTGAAGTACGGCTTTCACACACACTTATCTTAGAACTGAGCATGTGGAGAGACGTTCGTTCATCTAGCACAAATGGAACGGGTTGCAGTAGAAACTTTTACTCTGGTTTCTCAGTCTGTTTCCTAGTGCCGGTTTGAAGTTCCTGCAGTTTTCACTGTAAAACAGAGTTGGAGCTAGTACCAACCCATATATATGTATGGAGTGGTGTTTGCAACTGAAAAGATTCTTTGTGTTCCCAACAAGCTAGGTGAAGGACGGCATTCACACAGTCTTATCTCTCAGAAATGAGCATGTGGAGAGACTTTCGTTCATCTAGCACAAAGGGAACGGGTTGCAGGAGAAACTTTTACTCTGGTATCTCAGCCTGTTTCCTAGTGCCGGTTTGAAGTTCCTGCAGTTTTCACTGTAAAACCGATTTGGGGCTATTACCTCCCCATATATATGTATGGAGTGGAGTTTGCAACTGAAAAGAAACTTTGTGTTCCCAGCAAGCTAGGTGAAGGACGGCTTTCACACACACTAATTTCTCAGCACTAAGCATGTGGAGAGACGTTCTTTCATCTAGCAAAAAGGGAACGGGTTGCAGGAGAAACTTTTACTCTGGTTTCTCAGTCTGTTTCCTAGTGCCGGTTTGAAGTTCCTGCAGTTTTCACTGTAAAATCGAGTTGGAGCTAGTACCTCTCTTATATATTTATGGAGTGGAGTTTGCAACTGAAAAGAATCTTTGTGTTCAAAACAAGATAGGTGAATGACGGCTTTCACACACACTTATCTCTCAGAACTGAGCATGTGGAGAGACATTCGTTCATCTAGCACAAAGGGAACGGGTTGCAAGAGCAACTTTTACTCTGGTTTCTCAGATTGTTTCCTAGTGCCGGGTTGAAGTTCCTGCAGTTTTCACTGTAAAACCGAGTTGGGGCATGTACCTCCCCATATATATGTATGGAGTGGAGTTTGCAACTGAAAAGAAACTTTGTGTTCCCAACAAGCTAGGTGAAGGGAGGCTTTCACACACACTTATCTCTCAGAACTGAGCATGTGGAGAGACATTCGTTCATCTAGCACAAAGGGAACGGGTTTCAAGAGCAACTTTTACTCTGGTTTCTCAGCCTGTTTCATAGTGCCGGTTTGAAGTTCCTGCAGTTTTCACTGTAAAACCGATTTGGAGCTAGTACTTAGCCATATATATGAATGGAGAGGAGTTTTCAACTGAAAACAAACTTTGTGTTCCCAACAAGCTAGGTAAAGGACGGCTTTCAGACACACTTATCTCACAGAACTTGGCATGTGGAGAGACGTTCTTTCATCTAGCACAAAGGGAACGGTTTGCAGGAGAAACTTTTACTCTGGTTTCTCAGTCTCTTTCCTAGTGCCGGTTTGAAGTTCCTGCAGTTTTCACTGTAAAACAGAGTTGGAGCTAGTACCAACCAATATATATGTATGGAGTGGTGTTTGCAACTGAAAAGAATCTTTGTGTTCCCAACAAGCTAGGTGAAGGACGGCATTCACACCGTCTTATCTCTCAGAAATGAGCATGTGGAGAGACTTTCGTTCATCTAGCACAAAGGGAACGGGTTGCAGGAGAAACTTTTACTCTGGTTTCTCAGTCTGTTTCCTAGTGCCGATTTCAAGTTCCTGCAGTTTTCACTGTAAAACCGAGTTGGAGCTAGTACCACCCCATATATATGTATGGAGTGGAGTTTGCAACTGAAAAGAAACTTTGTGTTCCCAAAAAGCTAGGTGAAGTACGGCTTTCACACACACTTATCTTAGAACTGAGCATGTGGAGAGACGTTCGTTCATCTAGCACAAATGGAACGGGTTGCAGTAGAAACTTTTACTCTGGTTTCTCAGTCTGTTTCCTAGTGCCGGTTTGAAGTTCCTGCAGTTTTCACTGTAAAACCGATTCGGAGCAAGTACCTCCCCATATATATGTATGGAGTGGAGTTTGCAACTGAAAAGAAACTTTGTGTTCCCAAAAAGATAGGTGAAGTACGGCTTTCACACACACTTATCTTAGAACTGAGCATGTGGAGAGACGTTCGTTCATCCAGCACAAAGGGAACGGGTTGCAGGAGAAACTTTTACTCTGGTGTCTCAGTCTTTTTCCTAGGGCCTTTTTGATGTTCCTGCAGTTTTCACTGTAAAACCGAGTTGGAGCAAGTACCTCCCCATATATATGTATGGAGTGGAGTTTGCAAATGAAAAGAAACTTTGTGTTCCCAAAAAGCTAGGTGAAGTACGGGTTTCACACACACTTATCTTACAACTGAGCATGTGGAGAGACGTTCGTTCTTCTAGCACAAAGGGAACGGGTTGCAGTAGAAACTTTTACTCTGGTTTCTCAGTCTGTTTCCTAGTGCCGGTTTGAAGTTCCTGCAGTTTTCAGTGTAAAACCGAGTTGGAGCTTGTACCAACCCATATATATGTATGGAGTGGAGTTTGCAACTGAAAAGAAACTTTGTGTTCCCAGCAAGCTAGGTGAAGGACGGCTTTCACACACACTAATTTCTCAGAACTAAGCATGTGGAGAGACGTTCGTTCATCTAGCACAATGGGAACGGTTTGCAGGACAAACTTTTACTCTGGTTTCTCAGTCTGTTTCCTAGTGCCTTTTTGAAGTTCCTTCAGTTTTCATTGTGAAACCGATTTGGAGCTATTACCTCCCCATATGTAGGTATGGAGTTGAGTTTGCAACTGAAAAGAAACTTTGTGTTCCCAGCAAGCTAGGTGAAGGACGGCTTTCACACACACTAATTTCTCAGTACTAAGAATGTGGAGAGACGTTCGTTCATCTAGCACAAAGGGAACGTGTTGCAGGAGAAACTTTTACTCTGGTTTCTCAGCCTGTTTCCTAGTGCCGGGTTGAAGTTCCTGCAGTTTTCACTGTAAAACCGAGTTGGTGCTAGTACCTCTCCTTATATATGTATGGAGTGGAGTTTGCAAATGAAAATAAACTTTGTTTTCCCAACAAGCTAGGTGAAGGACGGCTTTCACACACACTTATCTCTCAGAACTGAGCATGTGGAGAGACGTTCGTTCATCTAGCACAAAGGGAACGTGTTGCAGGAGAAATTTTACTCTGGTGTCTCAATCTGTTTCCTAGTGCCGGTTTGAAGTTCCTGCAGTTTTCACTGTAAAACCGAGTTGGAGCTAGTACCTCCGTATATATATGTACGGAGTGGAGTTTGTAACTGAAAATAAACTTTGTGTTCCCAACAAGCTAGGTGAAGTTCGGCTTTCACACACACTTATCTCTCAGAACTGAGCATGTGGAGAGACGTTCATTCATCTAGCACAAAGGGAACGGGTTGCAGTAGAAACTTTTACTCTGGTTTCTCAGTCTGTTTCCTAGTGCCGGTTTGAAGTTCCTGCAGTTTTTACTGTAAAACCGAGTTGGAGCTATTACCTCCCCTTATATATGTATGGAGTGGAGTTTGCAACTGAAAAGAAACTTTGTGTTCCCTACAAGCTTGGTGAAGGACGGCTTGCACACACACTTATCTCTCAGAACTGAGCATGTGGAGAGACGTTCGTTCATCTAGCACAAAGGGAACGGGTTGCAGGAGAAACTTTTACTATGGTTTCTCAGTCTGTTTCCCAGTGCCGGTTTGAAGTTCCTGCAGTTTCACAGTAAAACCGAGTTGGAGCTAGTACCTCCCCATATATATGTATGGATTGGAGTTTGCAACTGAAAAGAAACTTTGTGTTCCCAACAAGCTAGGTGAAGGACGGCTTTCAGACACACTTATCTCTCAGATCTGAGCATGTGGAGAGACTTTCGTTCATCTAGCACAAACGGAACGGGTTGCAGGAGAAATTTTACTCTGGTTTCACGGACTGTTTCCTAGTGCCGGTTTGAAGTTCCTGCAGTTTTCACTTTAAACCGAGTTGGAGCTAGTACCTCACCATATATATGTATGGAGTGTAGTTTGCAACTGTAAAGAAACTTTGTGTTCCCAACAAGCTGGGTGAAGGACGGCTTTCACACACACTTATCTCTCAGAACTGAGCATATGGAGAGACGTTCGTTCATCTAGCACAAAGGGAACGGGTTGCAGGAGAAACTTTTCTCTGGTTTCTCAGTCTGTTTCCTAGTGCCGGTTTGAAGTTCCTGCAGTTTCACTGTAAAACCGAGTTGGAGCAAGTACCTCCCCATATATATGTATGGAATGGAGTTTGCAACTGAAAAGAAATTTTGTGTTCCCAACAAGCTAGGTGAAGTACGGCTTTCACACACACTTATCTCTCAGAACTTAGCATGTGGAGAGACGTTCGTTCATCTAGCACAAAGGGAACGGGTTGCAGGAGAAACATTTACTCTGGTTTCTCAGTCTGTTTCCTAGTGCCTTTTTTGAAGTTCCTTCAGTTTTCACTGTAAAACAGAGTTGGAGCTATTACCTCCCCATTTGTAGGTATGGAGTGGAGTTTGCAACTGAAAAGAAACTTTGTGTTCCCAGCAAGCTAGGTGAAGGACGGCTTAAAATCACACTAATTTCTCAGAACAAAGCATGTGGAGAGACGTTCGTTCATCTTTCACAAAGGGAACGGGTTGCAGGAGAAACTTTTACTCTGGTTTCTCAGCCTGTTTCCTAGTGCCGGTTTGAAGTTCCTGCAGTTTTCACTGTAAAACCGAGTTGGAGCTAGTACCTCTCCTTATATATGTATGGATTGGAGTTTGCAACTGAAAATAAACTTTGTTTTCCCAACAAGTTGGTGAAGGACGGCTTTCACACACACTTATCTCTCAGAACTGAGCATGTGGAGAGACGTTCGTTCATCTAGCACAAAGGGAACGGGTTGCAGGAGAAACTTTTACTCTGGATTCTCAGTCTGTTTCCTATTGCCAGTTTCAAGTTCCTGCAGTTTTCACTTTAAACAGATTTGGAGCTAGTACCTCTCCTTATATATGTATGGAGTGGAGTTTGCAACTGAAAAGAATCTTTGTGTTCAAAACAAGATAGGTGAAGGACGGCTTTCACACACACATATCTCTCAGAACTGAGCATGTGGAGAGACGTTCGTTCATTTAGCACAAAGGGAACGGGTTGCAGGAAAAACTTTTACTCTGGTTTCTCAGTCTGTTTCCTATTGCCGGTTTGATGTTCCTGCAGTTTTCACTGTAAAACCGAGTTGGAGCTATTACCTCCCCATATATATGTATGGAGTGGAGTTTGCAACTGAAAAGAAACTTTGTGTTCCCAACAAGCTAGGTGAAGGACGGCTTTCACACACACTAATTTCTCAGAACTGAGCATGTGGAGAGACGTTCGTTCATCCAGCACAAAGGGAACGGGTTGCAGGAGAAACTTTTCTCTGGTTTCTCAGTCTGTTTCCTAGTGCCGTTTTGAAGTTCCTGCAGTTTCACTGTAAAACCGAGTTGGAGCAAGTACCTCCCCATATATATGTATGGAGTGGAGTTTGCAACTGAAAAGCAACTTTGTGTTCCCCACAAGCTAGGTGAAGGACGGCTTTCAGACACACTTATCTCTCAGATCTGAGCAAGTGGAGAGACTTTCGTTCATCTAGCACAAAGGGAACGGGTTGCAGTAAAAATTTTACTCTGGATTCTCAGTCTGTTTCCTAGTGCCGGTTTGATGTTCCTGCAGTTTTCTCTGTAAAACAGATTTGGAGCTAGTACCAACCCATATATATGTATGGAGTGGTGTTTGCAACTGAAAAGAAACTTTGTGTTCACAACAAGCTAGGTGAAGGACGGCATTCACACAGTCTTATCTCTCAGAACTGAGCATGTGGAGAGACGTTCGTTCATCTAGCACAAAGGGAACGGGATGCAGGAGAAACTTTTATTCTGGTTTCTCAGTCGTTTCCTAGTGCCGGTTTGAAGTTCCTGCACTTTTTACTGTAAAACCGAGTTGGAGCTAGTACCTCCCCATATATATGTACGGAGTGGTGTTTGCAACTGAAAAGAAACTATGTGTTCCCAACAAGCTAGGTGAAGGACGGCTTTCACACACACTTATCTCTCAGAACTGAGCATGTGGAGAGACGTTCGTTCATCTAGCACAAAGGGAACGGGTTGCAGGAGAAACTATTACTCTGGTTTCTCAGTCTGTTTCCTAGGGCCTTTTAGAAGTTCCTGCAGTTTTCACTGTAAAACCGAGTTGGAGCAAGTACCTCCCCATATATATGTATGGAGTGTTGTTTGCAACTGAAAAGAAACTTTGTGTTCCCAAAAAGCTAGGTGAAGTACGGCTTTCACACACACTTATCTTATACCTGGGCATGTGGAGAGACGTTCGTTCATCTAGCACAAATGGAACGGGTTGCAGTAGAAACTTTTACTCTGGATTCTCAGTCTGTTTCCTAGTGCCGGTTTGATGTTCCTGCAGTTTTCTCTGTAAAACAGATTTGGAGCTAGTACCAACCCATATATATGTATGGAGTGGTGTTTGCAACTTAAAAGAAACTTTGTGTTCACAACAAGCTAGGTGAAGGACGGCATTCACACAGTCGTATCTCTCAGAACTGAGCATGTGGAGAGACGTTCGTTCATCTAGAACAAAGGGAACGGGATGAAGGAGAAACTTTTACTCTGGTTTCTCAGTCTGTTTCCTAGTGCCGGTTTGAAGTTCCTGCACTTTTTACTGTAAAACCGAGTTGGAGCTAGTACCTCCCCATATATATGTACGGAGTGGTGTTTGCAACTGAAAAGAAACTTTGTGTTCCCAACAAGCTAGGTGAAGGACGGCTTTCACACACACTTATCTCTCAGAACTGAGCATGTGGAGAGACGTTCGTTCATCTAGCACAAAGGGAACGGGTTGCAGGAGAAACTATTACTCTGGTTTCTCAGTCTGTTTCCTAGGGCCTTTTTGAAGTTCCTGCAGTTTTCACTGTAAAACAGAGTTGGAGCATGTACCTCCCCATATATATGTATGGAGTGGAGTTTGCAACTGAAAAGAAACTTTGTGTTCCCAAAAAGCTAGGTGAAGTACGGCTTTCACACACACTTATCTTAGAACTGAGCATGTGGAGAGACGTTCGTTCATCTAGCACAAATGGAACGGGTTGCAGTAGAAACTTTTACTCTGGTTTCTCAGTCTGTTTCCTAGTGCCGGTTTGAAGTTCCTGCAGTTTTCACTGTAAAACCGAGTTGGAGCATGTACCTCCCCATATATATGTATGGAGTGGAGTTTGCAACTGAAAAGAAACTTTGTGTTCCCAACAAGCTAGGTGAAGGTCGGCTTTCACACACACTTATCTCTCAGAACTGAGCATGTGGAGAGACTTTCGTTCATCTAGCACAAAGGGAACGTGCTGCAGGAGAAACTTTTACTCTGGTTTCTCAGTCTGTTTCCTAGTGCCGGTTTGAAGTTCCTGCAGTTTTCACTGTAAAACCGATTTGGAGCTATTACCTCCCCATATATATGTATGGAGTGGAGTTTGCAACTGAAAAGAAACTTTGTGTTCCCAAAAAGTTATGTGAAGGACGGCTTGCACACACACTTATCTCTCAGAACTGAGCATGTGGAGAGACGTTCGTTCATCTAGCACAAAGGGAACGGGATGCAGGAGAAACTTTTACTCTGGTTTCTCAGTCTGTTTCCTAGTGCCGGTTTGAAGTTCCTGCAGTTTTCACTGTAAAACCGAGTTGGAGCTTGTACCTCCCCATATATATGTATGGAGTGGATTTTGCAACTGAAAAGAAACTTTGTGTTCCCAAGAAGCTAGGTGAAGGACGGCTTTCACACACACTTATCTCTCAGAACTGAGCATGTGGAGAGACGTTCGTTCATCTAGCACAAAGGGAACGTGGTGCAGGAGAAACTTTTACTCTGGTTTCTCACCCTGTTTCCTAGTGCCGGTTTGATGTTCCTGCAGTTTTCACTGTAAAACCGATTTGGAGCTATTACCTCCCCATATATATGTATGGAGTGGAGTTGGCAACTGAAAAGAAACTTTGTGTTCCCAAAAAGCTAGGTGAAGTTCGGCTTTCACACACACTTATCTCTCAGAACTGAGCATGTGGAGAGACGTTCGTTCATCTAGCACAAAGGGAACGTGTTGCAGGAGAAACTTTTACTCTGGTTTCTCAGCCTGTTTCCTAGTGCCGGTTTGATGTTCCTGCAGTTTTCACTGTAAAACCGATTTGGAGCTATTACCTCCCCATGTATATGTATGGAGTGGAGTTTGCAACTGAAAAGAAACTTTGTGTTCCCTACAAGCTTGGTGAAGGACGGCTTGCACACACACTTATCTCTGAGAACTGAGCATGTGGAGAGACGTTCGTTCATGTAGCACAAAGGGAACGGGTTGCAGGAGTAACTTTTACTCTGGTTTCTCAGTCTGTTTCCTAGTGCCGGTTTGAAGTTCCTGCAGTTTTCACTGTAAAACCGAGTTGGAGCTTGTACCTCCCCATATATATGTATGGAGTGGAGTTTGCAACTGAAAAGAAACTTTGTGTTCCCAAAAAGCTAGGTGAAGTTCGGCTTTCACACACACTTATCTCTCAGAACTGAGCATGTGGAGAGACGTTAGTTCATCTAGCACAAAGGGAACGTGGTGCAGGAGAAACTTTTACTCTGGTTTCTCAGCCTGTTTCCTAGTGCCGGTTTGATGTTCCTGCAGTTTTCACTGTAAAACCGATTTGGAGATATTACCTCCCCATATATATGTATGGAGTGGAGTTGGCAAGTGAAAAGAAACTTTGTGTTCCCAACAAGCTAGGTGAAGTACGGGTTTCACACACACTAATTTCTCAGAACTGAGCATGTGGAGAGACGTTCGTTCATCTAGCACAAAGGGAACAGGTTGCAGGAGAAACTTTTACTCTGGTTTCTCAGTCTGTTTCCTAGTGCCGGTTTGAAGTTCCTGCACTTTTTACTGTAAAACAGAGTTGGAGCTAGTACCTCCCCATATATATGTACGGATTGGTGTTTGCAACTGAAAAGAAACTTTGTGTTCCCAACAAGCTAGGTGAAGGACGGCTTTCACACACACTTATCTCTCAGAACTGAGCATGTGGAGAGACGTTCGTTCATCTAGCACAAAGGGAACGGGTTGCAGGAGAAACTATTACTCTGGTTTCTCAGTCTGTTTCCTGGGGACTTTTTGAAGTTCCTGCAGTTTTCACTGTAAAACCGAGTTGGAGCAAGTACCTCCCCATATATATGTATGGATTGGAGTTTGCATCTGAAAAGAAACTTTGTGTTCCCAAAAAGCTAGGTGAAGTACGGCTTTCACACACACTTATCTTAGAACTGAGCATGTGGAGAGACGTTCGTTCATCTAGCAAAAATGTAACGGGTTGCAGTAGAAACTTTTACTCTGGTTTCTCAGTCTGTTTCCTAGTGCCGGTTTGAAGTTCCTGCAGTTTTCACTGTAAAACCGAGTTGGAGCATGTACCTCCCCATATATATGTATGGAGGGGAATTTGCAACTGAAAAGAAACTTTGTGTTCCCAAAAAGCTAGGTGAAGTACGGATTTCACACACACTTATCTTATAACTGAGCATGTGGAGAGAAGTTCGTTCATCTAGCACAAAGGGAACGTGTTGCAGGAGGAATTTTACTCTGGTTTCTCAGTCTGTTTCCTAGTGCCGGTTTGAAGTTCCTGCAGTTTTCACTGTAAAACCGAGTTGGAGCTAGTACCTCCCATATATATGTACGGAGTGGAGTTTGCAACTGAAAATAAACTTTGTGTTCCCAACAAGTTAGGTGAAGGTCGGCTTTCACACACACTTATCTCTCAGAACTGAGCATGTGGAGAGACGTTCGTTCATCTAGCATAAAGGGAACGTGTTGCAGTAGAAACTTTTACTCTGGTTTCTCAGCCTGTTTCCTAGTGCCGGTTTGATGTTCCTGCAGTTTTCACTGTAAAACCGATTTGGAGCTATTACCTCCCCATATATATGTATGGAGTGGAGTTTGCAACTGAAAAGAAACTTTGTGTTCCCTACAAGCTTGGTGAAGGACGGCTTGCACACACACTTATCTCTCAGAACTGAGCATGTGGAGAGACTTTCGTTCATGTAGCACAAAGGGAACGGGTTGCAGGAGAGACTTTTACTATGGTTTCTCAGTCTGTTTCCTAGTGCCGGTTTGAAGTTCCTGCAGTTTCACTGTAAAACCGAGTTGGAGCTAGTACCTCCCCATATATATGTATGGAGTGGAGTTTGCAACTGAAATGCAACTTTGTGTTCCCAACAAGCTAGGTGAAGGACGGCTTTCAGACACACTTATCCTTCAGATCTGATCATGTGGAGAGAGGTTCGTTCATCTAGCACAAAGGGAACGGGTTGCAGGAGAAACTTTTACTCTGGATTCTCAGTCTGTTTCCTAGTGCCGGTTTGATGTTCCTGCAGTTTTCTCAGTAAAACAGATTTGGAGCTTGTACCAACCCATATATATGTATGGAGTGGTGTTTGCAACTGAAAAGAAACTTTGTGTTCACAACAAGCTAGGTGAAGTACGGCATTCACACAGTCTTATCTCTCAGAACTGAGCATGTGGAGAGACGTTCGTTCATCTAGCACAAAGGGAACGGGTTGCAGGAGAAACTTTTACTCTGGTTTCTCAGTCTGTTTCCTAGTGCCGGTTTGAAGTTCCTGCACTTTTTCTGTAAAACCGAGTTGGAGCTAGTACCTCCCCATATATATGTACGGAGTGGTGTTTGCAACTGAAAAGAAACTTTGTGTTCCCAACAAGCTAGTTGAAGGACGGCTGTCACACACACTTATCTCTCAGAACTGAGCATGTGGACAGACGGTCGTTCATCTAGCACAAATGGAACGGGTTGCAGGAGAAACTATTACTCTGGTTTCTCAGTCTGTTTCCTAGGGCCTTTTTGAAGTTCCTGCAGTTTTCACTGTAAAACCGAGTTGGAGCAAGTACCTCCCCATATATATGTACGGAGTGGAGTTTGCAACTGAAAAGAAAATTTGTGTTCCCAAAAAGCTAGGTGAAGTACGGCTTTCACACACACTTATCTTAGAACTGAGCATGTGGAGAGACGTTCGTTCATCTAGCACAAAGGGATCGGGTTGCAGTAGAAACTTTTACTCTGGTTTCTCAGGCTTTTTCCTAGTGCCGGTTTGAAGTTCCTGCAGTTTTCACTGTAAAACCGAGTTGGAGCTAGTACCAACCCATATATATGTATGGAGTGGAGTTTGCAACTGAAAAGCAACTTTGTGTTCCCGACAAGCTAGGTGAAGGACGGCTTTCACACACACTAATCTCTCAGAACTGAGCATGTGTAGAGACGTTCATTCATCTAGCACAAAGGGAACGGGTTGCAGGAGAAACTTTTACTCTGTTTTCTCAGTCTGTTTCCTAGGGCCTTTTTGAAGTTCCTGCAGTTTTCACTGTAAAACCGAGTTGGAGCAAGTACCTCCCCATATATATGTATGGAGTGGAGTTTGCAACTGAAAAGAAACTTTGTGTTCCCAAAAAGCTAGTTGAAGTACGGCTTTCACACACACTTATCTTAGAACTGAGCATGTGGAGAGACGTTCGTTCATCTAGCACAAATGGAACGGGTTGCAGTAGAAACATTTACTCTTGTTTCTCAGTCTGTTTCCTAGTGCCAGTTTGAAGTTCCTGCAGTTTTCACTGTAAAACCTAGTTGGAGCATGTACCTCACCATATATATGTATGGAGTGGAGTTTGCAACTGAAAAGAAACTTTGTGTTCCCAAAAAGCTAGGTGAAGTACGGCTTTCACACACACTTATCTTATAACTGAGCATGTGGAGAGACGTTCGTTCATCTAGCACAAAGGGAACGGGTTGCAGGAGAAACTTTTACTCTGGTTTCTCAGTCTGTTTCCTACTGCAAGTTTGAAGTTCCTGCAGTTTTCACTGTAAAACCGAGTTGGAACTAGTTACCTCCCCATGTATATGTATGGAGTGGAGTTTGCACCTGAAAAGAAACTTTGTATTCCCAACAAGCTAGCTGAAGGACGGCTTTCACACACACTTATCAATCAGAACTGAGCATGTGGAGAGATGTTCGTTCATCTAGCACCAAGGGAACGGGTTGCAGGAGAAACTTTTGCTCTGGTTTCTCAGTCTTTTTCCTAGTGCCGGTTTGAAGTTCCTGCAGTTTTCACTGTAAAGCCGAGTTCGAGATAGTACCTCCCCATATATATGTATGGAGTGGAGTTTGCAACTGAAAAGAAACTTTGTGTTCCCTTCAAGCTAGTTGCAGGACAGCTTTCACACACACTTATTTCTCACAACTGACCATGTGGATAGACGTTCGTTCATCTAACAACAAGGACACGTGTTGCAGGAGAAACTTTTACTCTGGTTTCTCAGGCTTTTTCCTAGTGCCGGTTTGAAGTTCCTGCAGTTTTCACTGTAAAACCGAGTTGGAGCTAGTACCAACCCATATATATGTATGGAGTGGAGTTTGCAACTGAAAAGCAACTTTGTGTTCCCGACAAGCTAGGTGAAGGACGGCTTTCACACACACTAATCTCTCAGAACTGAGCATGTGGAGAGACGTTCATTCATCTAGCACAAAGGGAACGGGTTGCAGGAGAAACTTTTACTCTGTTTTCTCAGTCTGTTTCCTAGTGCCGGTTTGAAGTTCCTGCAGTTTTCACTGTAAAACCGGGTTGGAGCTAGTACCTCCCCATATATATATACGGAGTGGAGTTTGCAACTGAAAATAAACTTTGTGTTCCCTACAAGCTTGGTAAAGGACGGCTTGCACACACACTTATCTCTCAGAACTGAGCATGTGGAGAGACGTACGTTCATCTAGCACAAAGGGAACGGGTTGCAGGAGAAACTTTTACTATGGTTTCTCAGTCTATTTCCTAGTGCCGGTTTGAAGTTCCTGCAGTTTCACTGTAAAACCGAGTTGGAGGTAGTACCTCCCCATATATATGTATGGAGTGGAGTTTGCAACTGAAAAGCAACTTTGTGTTCCCAACAAGCTAGGTGAAGGACGGCTTTCACACACACTTATTTCTCAGAACTGAGCATGTGGAGAGACGTTCGTTCATCTAGCGCAAAGGGAACGGGTTGCAGGAGAAACTATTACTCTGGTTTCTCAGTCTGTTTCCTAGGGCCTTTTTGAAGTTCCTGCAGATTTCACTGTAAAACCGAGTTGGAGCAAGTACCTCCCCATATATATGTATGGAGTGGAGTTTGCAACTGAAAAGAAACTTTGTGTTCCCAAAAAGCTAGTTGAAGTACGGCTTTCACACACACTTATCTTAGAACTGAGCATGTGGAGAGACGTTCGTTCATCTAGCACAAATGGAACGGGTTGCAGTAGAAACATTTACTCTTGTTTCTCAGTCTGTTTCCTAGTGCCAGTTTGAAGTTCCTGCAGTTTTCACTGTAAAACCTAGTTGGAGCATGTACCTCACCATATATATGTATGGAGTGGAGTTTGCAACTGAAAAGAAACTTTGTGTTCCCAAAAAGCTAGGTGAAGTACGGCTTTCACACACACTTATCTTATAACTGAGCATGTGGAGAGACGTTCGTTCATCTAGCACAAAGGGAACGGGTTGCAGGAGAAACTTTTACTCTGGTTTCTCAGTCTGTTTCCTACTGCAAGTTTGAAGTTCCTGCAGTTTTCACTGTAAAACCGAGTTGGAACTAGTTACCTCCCCATGTATATGTATGGAGTGGAGTTTGCACCTGAAAAGAAACTTTGTATTCCCAACAAGCTAGCTGAAGGACGGCTTTCACACACACTTATCAATCAGAACTGAGCATGTGGAGAGATGTTCGTTCATCTAGCACCAAGGGAACGGGTTGCAGGAGAAACTTTTGCTCTGGTTTCTCAGTCTTTTTCCTAGTGCCGGTTTGAAGTTCCTGCAGTTTTCACTGTAAAGCCGAGTTCGAGATAGTACCTCCCCATATATATGTATGGAGTGGAGTTTGCAACTGAAAAGAAACTTTGTGTTCCCTTCAAGCTAGTTGCAGGACAGCTTTCACACACACTTATTTCTCACAACTGACCATGTGGATAGACGTTCGTTCATCTAACAACAAGGACACGTGTTGCAGGAGAAACTTTTACTCTGGTTTCTCAGTCTGTTTCCTAGTGCCGGTTTGAAGTTCCTGCAGATTTCACTGTGAAAACGAGTTTTAGCTAGTAACTCCCCTTATATATGTATGGAGTGGAGATTGCACCTGAAAACAAACTTTGTGTTCCCTACAAGCTAGTTGAAGTACGGCTATCACACACACTTGTCTCTCGGAAATGAGCATGTGGAGAGATGTTCGTTCATCTAGCACCAAGGGAACGGGTTGCAGGAGAAACTTTTACTCTGGTTTCTCAGTCTGTTTCCTAGTGCCGGTTGGAAGTTCATGCAGTTTTCACTGTAAAACAGATTTGGAACTAGTACCTCCACATATATATGTATGCAGTGGAGTTTGCACCTGAAAAGAAACTTTGTATTCCCAACAAGCTAGCTGAAGGACGGCTTTCACACACACTTATTAATCAGAACTGAGCATGTGGAGAGACGTTCGTTCATCTAGCACAAATGGAACGGGTTGCAGGAGAAACTTTTACTCTGGTTTCTCAGTCTGTTTCCTAGTGCCGGTTTGATGTTCCTGCAGTTTTCACTGTAAAACCGAGTTGGAGGTAGTAATTCCCCATATATATGTATGGAGTGGAGTTTGCAACTGAAAAGAAACTTTCTGTTCCCTTCAAGCTAGGTGAAGGGCGGCTTTCACACACACTTATCTCTCATAACTGACCATGAGGATAGACGTTCGTTCATTAGCACCAAGGACACGTGTTGCATAAGAAACTCTTACTCTGGTTTCTCAGTATGTTTCCTACTGCCGGGTGTAATTTCCTGCAGTTTTCACTGTAAAACCGAGTTGTAACTCGTACCTCCCCGTATATATGTATGGAGTGGAGTTTGCACCTGAAAAGAAACTTTGTATTCCCAACAAGCTAGCTGAAGGACGGCTTTCACACACACTTATTAATCAGAACTGAGCATGTGGAGAGACGTTCGTTCATCTAGCACCAATGGAACGGGTTGCAGGAGAAACTTTTACTCTGGTTTCTCAGTCTATTTCCTAGTGCCGGTTTGATGTTCCTGCAGTTTTCACTGTAAAACCGAGTTGGAGGTAGTACTTCCCCATATATATGTATGGAGTGGAGTTTGCAACTGAAAAGAAACTTTCTGTTAGCTTCAAGCTAGGTGAAGGACGGCTTTCACACACACTTATCTCTCATAACTGACCATGTGGATAGACGTTCGTTCATTAGCACCAAGGACACGTGTTGCATAAGAAACTCTTACTCTGGTTTCTCAGTATGTTTCCTACTGCCTGGTGTAAGTTCCTGCAGTTTTTACTGTAAAACCGAGTTGTAACTCGTACCTCCCCGTATATATGTATGGAGTGGAGTTTGCAACTGAAAAGAACTTTGTGTTCCAAACAAGCTAGCTGAAGGACGGCTTTCACACACACTTATCTCTCAGAACTGAGCATGTGGAGAGACGTTCGTTCATCTAGCAACAAGGGAACGGGTTGCAGGAGAAACTTTTACTCTGGTTTCTCAGTCTTTTTCCTACTGCCGGTTTGAAGTTTCTTCAGTTTTCACTGTAAAACCGATTTGGAACTAGTATTTCCCCATATATATGTATGGAGTGAGTTTGAAACTGAAAAGAAACTTTGTGTTCCAAACAAGCTTGCTGAAGTACGGCTTTCACACACACTTATCTCTAAGAACTGACCAAGTGGAGACACGTTCGTTCATCTAACACAAATGGAACGGGTTGCAGGAGAAACTTTTACTCTGGTTTCTCAGTCTGTTTCCTTGTGCCGGTTGGAAGTTCCTGCAGTTTTCACTGTAAAACCGAGTTGTAACTCGTACCTCCCCATATATATGTACGGAGTGGTGTTTGCAACTGAAAAGAACTTTGTGTTCCAAACAAGCTAGCTGAAGGACGGCTTTCAGACACCCTTATCTCTCAGAACTGAGCATGTGGAGAGACGTTCATTCATCTAGCATAAAGGGAACGTGTTGCAGGAGAAACTTTTACTCTGGTTTCTCAGTCTGTTTCCTAGTGCTGGTTTGAAGTTCCTGCACTTTTTACTGTAAAACCGAGTTGGAGCTAGTACCTCCCCATATATATGTACGGAGTGGTGTTTGCAACTGAAAAGAAACTTTGTGTTCCCAACAAGCTAGCTGAAGGACGGCTTTCACACACACTTATCAATCAGAACTGAGCATGTGGAGAGGTGTTCGTTCATCTAGCACCAAGGGAACGGGTTGCAGGAGAAACTTTTGCTCTGGTTTCTCAGTCTTTTTCCTAGTGCCGGTTTGAAGTTCCTGCAGTTTTCACTGTAAAGCCGAGTTCGAGATAGTACCTCCCCATATATATGTATGGAGTGGAGTTTGCAACTGAAAAGAAACTTTGTGTTCCCTTCAAGCTAGTTGCAGGACAGCTTTCACACACACTTATTTCTCACAACTGACCATGTGGATAGACGTTCGTTCATCTAACAACAAGGACACGTGTTGCAGGAGAAACTTTTACTCTGGTTTCTCAGTCTGTTTCCTAGTGCCGGTTTGAAGTTCCTGCAGATTTCACTGTGAAAACGAGTTTTAGCTAGTAACTCCCCTTATATATGTATGGAGTGGAGATTGCACCTGAAAACAAACTTTGTGTTCCCTACAAGCTAGTTGAAGTACGGCTATCACACACACTTGTCTCTCGGAAATGAGCATGTGGAGAGATGTTCGTTCATCTAGCACCAAGGGAACGGGTTGCAGGAGAAACTTTTGCTCTGGTTTCTCAGTCTTTTTCCTAGTGCCGGTTTGAAGTTCCTGCAGTTTTCACTGTAAAACAGATTTGGAACTAGTACCTCCACATATATATGTATGCAGTGGAGTTTGCACCTGAAAAGAAACTTTGTATTCCCAACAAGCTAGCTGAAGGACGGCTTTCACACACACTTATTAATCAGAACTGAGCATGTGGAGAGACGTTCGTTCATCTAGCACAAATGGAACGGGTTGCAGGAGAAACTTTTACTCTGGTTTCTCAGTCTGTTTCCTAGTGCCGGTTTGATGTTCCTGCAGTTTTCACTGTAAAACCGAGTTGGAGGTAGTAATTCCCCATATATATGTATGGAGTGGAGTTTGCAACTGAAAAGAAACTTTCTGTTCCCTTCAAGCTAGGTGAAGGACGGCTTTCACACACACTTATCTCTCATAACTGACCATGAGGATAGACGTTCGTTCATTAGCACCAAGGACACGTGTTGCATAAGAAACTCTTACTCTGGTTTCTCAGTATGTTTCCTACTGCCGGGTGTAATTTCCTGCAGTTTTCACTGTAAAACCGAGTTGTAACTCGTACCTCCCCGTATATATGTATGGAGTGGAGTTTGCACCTGAAAAGAAACTTTGTATTCCCAACAAGCTAGCTGAAGGACGGCTTTCACACACACTTATTAATCAGAACTGAGCATGTGGAGAGACGTTCGTTCATCTAGCACCAATGGAACGGGTTGCAGGAGAAACTTTTACTCTGGTTTCTCAGTCTATTTCCTAGTGCCGGTTTGATGTTCCTGCAGTTTTCACTGTAAAACCGATTTGGAGCTATTACCTCCCCATATATATGTATGGAGTGGAGTTTGCAACTGAAAAGAAACTTTGTGTTCCCTACAAGCTTGGTGAAGGACGGCTTGCACACACACTTATCTCTCAGAACTGAGCATGTGGAGAGACTTTCGTTCATGTAGCACAAAGGGAACGGGTTGCAGGAGAGACTTTTACTATGGTTTCTCAGTCTGTTTCCTAGTGCCGGTTTGAAGTTCCTGCAGTTTCACTGTAAAACCGAGTTGGAGCTAGTACCTCCCCATATATATGTATGGAGTGGAGTTTGCAACTGAAATGCAACTTTGTGTTCCCAACAAGCTAGGTGAAGGACGGCTTTCAGACACACTTATCCTTCAGATCTGATCATGTGGAGAGAGGTTCGTTCATCTAGCACAAAGGGAACGGGTTGCAGGAGAAACTTTTACTCTGGATTCTCAGTCTGTTTCCTAGTGCCGGTTTGATGTTCCTGCAGTTTTCTCAGTAAAACAGATTTGGAGCTTGTACCAACCCATATATATGTATGGAGTGGTGTTTGCAACTGAAAAGAAACTTTGTGTTCACAACAAGCTAGGTGAAGTACGGCATTCACACAGTCTTATCTCTCAGAACTGAGCATGTGGAGAGACGTTCGTTCATCTAGCACAAAGGGAACGGGTTGCAGGAGAAACTTTTACTCTGGTTTCTCAGTCTGTTTCCTAGTGCCGGTTTGAAGTTCCTGCACTTTTTCTGTAAAACCGAGTTGGAGCTAGTACCTCCCCATATATATGTACGGAGTGGTGTTTGCAACTGAAAAGAAACTTTGTGTTCCCAACAAGCTAGTTGAAGGACGGCTGTCACACACACTTATCTCTCAGAACTGAGCATGTGGACAGACGGTCGTTCATCTAGCACAAATGGAACGGGTTGCAGGAGAAACTATTACTCTGGTTTCTCAGTCTGTTTCCTAGGGCCTTTTTGAAGTTCCTGCAGTTTTCACTGTAAAACCGAGTTGGAGCAAGTACCTCCCCATATATATGTACGGAGTGGAGTTTGCAACTGAAAAGAAAATTTGTGTTCCCAAAAAGCTAGGTGAAGTACGGCTTTCACACACACTTATCTTAGAACTGAGCATGTGGAGAGACGTTCGTTCATCTAGCACAAAGGGATCGGGTTGCAGTAGAAACTTTTACTCTGGTTTCTCAGGCTTTTTCCTAGTGCCGGTTTGAAGTTCCTGCAGTTTTCACTGTAAAACCGAGTTGGAGCTAGTACCAACCCATATATATGTATGGAGTGGAGTTTGCAACTGAAAAGCAACTTTGTGTTCCCGACAAGCTAGGTGAAGGACGGCTTTCACACACACTAATCTCTCAGAACTGAGCATGTGTAGAGACGTTCATTCATCTAGCACAAAGGGAACGGGTTGCAGGAGAAACTTTTACTCTGTTTTCTCAGTCTGTTTCCTAGTGCCGGTTTGAAGTTCCTGCAGTTTTCACTGTAAAACCGGGTTGGAGCTAGTACCTCCCCATATATATATACGGAGTGGAGTTTGCAACTGAAAATAAACTTTGTGTTCCCTACAAGCTTGGTAAAGGACGGCTTGCACACACACTTATCTCTCAGAACTGAGCATGTGGAGAGACGTACGTTCATCTAGCACAAAGGGAACGGGTTGCAGGAGAAACTTTTACTATGGTTTCTCAGTCTATTTCCTAGTGCCGGTTTGAAGTTCCTGCAGTTTCACTGTAAAACCGAGTTGGAGGTAGTACCTCCCCATATATATGTATGGAGTGGAGTTTGCAACTGAAAAGCAACTTTGTGTTCCCAACAAGCTAGGTGAAGGACGGCTTTCACACACACTTATTTCTCAGAACTGAGCATGTGGAGAGACGTTCGTTCATCTAGCACAAAGGGAACGGGTTGCAGGAGAAACTATTACTCTGGTTTCTCAGTCTGTTTCCTAGGGCCTTTTTGAAGTTCCTGCAGTTTTCACTGTAAAACCGAGTTGGAGCAAGTACCTCCCCATATATATGTATGGAGTGGAGTTTGCAACTGAAAAGAAACTTTGTGTTCCCAAAAAGCTAGTTGAAGTACGGCTTTCAACACACTTATCTTAGAACTGAGCATGTGGAGAGACGTTCGTTCATCTAGCACAAATGGAACGGGTTGCAGTAGAAACATTTACTCTTGTTTCTCAGTCTGTTTCCTAGTGCCAGTTTGAAGTTCCTGCAGTTTTCACTGTAAAACCTAGTTGGAGCATGTACCTCACCATATATATGTATGGAGTGGAGTTTGCAACTGAAAAGAAACTTTGTGTTCCCAAAAAGCTAGGTGAAGTACGGCTTTCACACACACTTATCTTATAACTGAGCATGTGGAGAGACGTTCGTTCATCTAGCACAAAGGGAACGGGTTGCAGGAGAAACTTTTACTCTGGTTTCTCAGTCTGTTTCCTACTGCAAGTTTGAAGTTCCTGCAGTTTTCACTGTAAAACCGAGTTGGAACTAGTTACCTCCCCATGTATATGTATGGAGTGGAGTTTGCACCTGAAAAGAAACTTTGTATTCCCAACAAGCTAGCTGAAGGACGGCTTTCACACACACTTATCAATCAGAACTGAGCATGTGGAGAGATGTTCGTTCATCTAGCACCAAGGGAACGGGTTGCAGGAGAAACTTTTGCTCTGGTTTCTCAGTCTTTTTCCTAGTGCCGGTTTGAAGTTCCTGCAGTTTTCACTGTAAAGCCGAGTTCGAGATAGTACCTCCCCATATATATGTATGGAGTGAAGTTTGCAACTGAAAAGAAACTTTGTGTTCCCTTCAAGCTAGTTGCAGGACAGCTTTCACACACACTTATTTCTCACAACTGACCATGTGGATAGACGTTCGTTCATCTAACAACAAGGACACGTGTTGCAGGAGAAACTTTTACTCTGGTTTCTCAGGCTTTTTCCTAGTGCCGGTTTGAAGTTCCTGCAGTTTTCACTGTAAAACCGAGTTGGAGCTAGTACCAACCCATATATATGTATGGAGTGGAGTTTGCAACTGAAAAGCAACTTTGTGTTCCCGACAAGCTAGGTGAAGGACGGCTTTCACACACACTAATCTCTCAGAACTGAGCATGTGGAGAGACGTTCATTCATCTAGCACAAAGGGAACGGGTTGCAGGAGAAACTTTTACTCTGTTTTCTCAGTCTGTTTCCTAGTGCCGGTTTGAAGTTCCTGCAGTTTTCACTGTAAAACCGGGTTGGAGCTAGTACCTCCCCATATATATATACGGAGTGGAGTTTGCAACTGAAAATAAACTTTGTGTTCCCTACAAGCTTGGTAAAGGACGGCTTGCACACACACTTATCTCTCAGAGCTGAGCATGTGGAGAGACGTACGTTCATCTAGCACAAAGGGAACGGGTTGCAGGAGAAACTTTTACTATGGTTTCTCAGTCTATTTCCTAGTGCCGGTTTGAAGTTCCTGCAGTTTCACTGTAAAACCGAGTTGGAGGTAGTACCTCCCCATATATATGTATGGAGTGGAGTTTGCAACTGAAAAGCAACTTTGTGTTCCCAACAAGCTAGGTGAAGGACGGCTTTCACACACACTTATTTCTCAGAACTGAGCATGTGGAGAGACGTTCGTTCATCTAGCACAAAGGGAACGGGTTGCAGGAGAAACTATTACTCTGGTTTCTCAGTCTGTTTCCTAGGGCCTTTTTGAAGTTCCTGCAGATTTCACTGTAAAACCGAGTTGGAGCAAGTACCTCCCCATATATATGTATGGAGTGGAGTTTGCAACTGAAAAGAAACTTTGTGTTCCCAAAAAGCTAGTTGAAGTACGGCTTTCACACACACTTATCTTAGAACTGAGCATGTGGAGAGACGTTCGTTCATCTAGCACAAATGGAACGGGTTGCAGTAGAAACATTTACTCTTGTTTCTCAGTCTGTTTCCTAGTGCCAGTTTGAAGTTCCTGCAGTTTTCACTGTAAAACCTAGTTGGAGCATGTACCTCACCATATATATGTATGGAGTGGAGTTTGCAACTGAAAAGAAACTTTGTGTTCCCAAAAAGCTAGGTGAAGTACGGCTTTCACACACACTTATCTTATAACTGAGCATGTGGAGAGACGTTCGTTCATCTAGCACAAAGGGAACGGGTTGCAGGAGAAACTTTTACTCTGGTTTCTCAGTCTGTTTCCTACTGCAAGTTTGAAGTTCCTGCAGTTTTCACTGTAAAACCGAGTTGGAACTAGTTACCTCCCCATGTATATGTATGGAGTGGAGTTTGCACCTGAAAAGAAACTTTGTATTCCCAACAAGCTAGCTGAAGGACGGCTTTCACACACACTTATCAATCAGAACTGAGCATGTGGAGAGATGTTCGTTCATCTAGCACCAAGGGAACGGGTTGCAGGAGAAACTTTTGCTCTGGTTTCTCAGTCTTTTTCCTAGTGCCGGTTTGAAGTTCCTGCAGTTTTCACTGTAAAGCCGAGTTCGAGATAGTACCTCCCCATATATATGTATGGAGTGGAGTTTGCAACTGAAAAGAAACTTTGTGTTCCCTTCAAGCTAGTTGCAGGACAGCTTTCACACACACTTATTTCTCACAACTGACCATGTGGATAGACGTTCGTTCATCTAACAACAAGGACACGTGTTGCAGGAGAAACTTTTACTCTGGTTTCTCAGTCTGTTTCCTAGTGCCGGTTTGAAGTTCCTGCAGATTTCACTGTGAAAACGAGTTTTAGCTAGTAACTCCCCTTATATATGTATGGAGTGGAGATTGCACCTGAAAACAAACTTTGTGTTCCCTACAAGCTAGTTGAAGTACGGCTATCACACACACTTGTCTCTCGGAAATGAGCATGTGGAGAGATGTTCGTTCATCTAGCACCAAGGGAACGGGTTGCAGGAGAAACTTTTACTCTGGTTTCTCAGTCTGTTTCCTAGTGCCGGTTGGAAGTTCATGCAGTTTTCACTGTAAAACAGATTTGGAACTAGTACCTCCACATATATATGTATGCAGTGGAGTTTGCACCTGAAAAGAAACTTTGTATTCCCAACAAGCTAGCTGAAGGACGGCTTTCACACACACTTATTAATCAGAACTGAGCATGTGGAGAGACGTTCGTTCATCTAGCACAAATGGAACGGGTTGCAGGAGAAACTTTTACTCTGATTTCTCAGTCTGTTTCCTAGTGCCGGTTTGAAGTTCCTGCAGTTTTCACTGTAAAACCGAGTTGGAGGTAGTAATTCCCCATATATATGTATGGAGTGGAGTTTGCAACTGAAAAGAAACTTTCTGTTCCCTTCAAGCTAGGTGAAGGGCGGCTTTCACACACACTTATCTCTCATAACTGACCATGAGGATAGACGTTCGTTCATTAGCACCAAGGACACGTGTTGCATAAGAAACTCTTACTCTGGTTTCTCAGTATGTTTCCTACTGCCGGGTGTAATTTCCTGCAGTTTTCACTGTAAAACCGAGTTGTAACTCGTACCTCCCCGTATATATGTATGGAGTGGAGTTTGCACCTGAAAAGAAACTTTGTATTCCCAACAAGCTAGCTGAAGGACGGCTTTCACACACACTTATTAATCAGAACTGAGCATGTGGAGAGACGTTCGTTCATCTAGCACCAATGGAACGGGTTGCAGGAGAAACTTTTACTCTGGTTTCTCAGTCTATTTCCTAGTGCCGGTTTGATGTTCCTGCAGTTTTCACTGTAAAACCGAGTTGGAGGTAGTACTTCCCCATATATATGTATGGAGTGGAGTTTGCAACTGAAAAGAAACTTTCTGTTAGCTTCAAGCTAGGTGAAGGACGGCTTTCACACACACTTATCTCTCATAACTGACCATGTGGATAGACGTTCGTTCATTAGCACCAAGGACACGTGTTGCATAAGAAACTCTTACTCTGGTTTCTCAGTATGTTTCCTACTGCCTGGTGTAAGTTCCTGCAGTTTTTACTGTAAAACCGAGTTGTAACTCGTACCTCCCCGTATATATGTATGGAGTGGAGTTTGCAACTGAAAAGAACTTTGTGTTCCAAACAAGCTAGCTGAAGGACGGCTTTCACACACACTTATCTCTCAGAACTGAGCATGTGGAGAGACGTTCGTTCATCTAGCAACAAGGGAACGGGTTGCAGGAGAAACTTTTACTCTGGTTTCTCAGTCTTTTTCCTACTGCCGGTTTGAAGTTTCTTCAGTTTTCACTGTAAAACCGATTTGGAACTAGTATTTCCCCATATATATGTATGGAGTGAGTTTGAAACTGAAAAGAAACTTTGTGTTCCAAACAAGCTTGCTGAAGTACGGCTTTCACACACACTTATCTCTAAGAACTGACCAAGTGGAGACACGTTCGTTCATCTAACACAAATGGAACGGGTTGCAGGAGAAACTTTTACTCTGGTTTCTCAGTCTGTTTCCTTGTGCCGGTTGGAAGTTCCTGCAGTTTTCACTGTAAAACCGAGTTGTAACTCGTACCTCCCCATATATATGTACGGAGTGGTGTTTGCAACTGAAAAGAACTTTGTGTTCCAAACAAGCTAGCTGAAGGACGGCTTTCAGACACCCTTATCTCTCAGAACTGAGCATGTGGAGAGACGTTCATTCATCTAGCATAAAGGGAACGTGTTGCAGGAGAAACTTTTACTCTGGTTTCTCAGTCTGTTTCCTAGTGCTGGTTTGAAGTTCCTGCACTTTTTACTGTAAAACCGAGTTGGAGCTAGTACCTCCCCATATATATGTACGGAGTGGTGTTTGCAACTGAAAAGAAACTTTGTGTTCCCAACAAGCTAGCTGAAGGACGGCTTTCACACACACTTATCAATCAGAACTGAGCATGTGGAGAGGTGTTCGTTCATCTAGCACCAAGGGAACGGGTTGCAGGAGAAACTTTTGCTCTGGTTTCTCAGTCTTTTTCCTAGTGCCGGTTTGAAGTTCCTGCAGTTTTCACTGTAAAGCCGAGTTCGAGATAGTACCTCCCCATATATATGTATGGAGTGGAGTTTGCAACTGAAAAGAAACTTTGTGTTCCCTTCAAGCTAGTTGCAGGACAGCTTTCACACACACTTATTTCTCACAACTGACCATGTGGATAGACGTTCGTTCATCTAACAACAAGGACACGTGTTGCAGGAGAAACTTTTACTCTGGTTTCTCAGTCTGTTTCCTAGTGCCGGTTTGAAGTTCCTGCAGATTTCACTGTGAAAACGAGTTTTAGCTAGTAACTCCCCTTATATATGTATGGAGTGGAGATTGCACCTGAAAACAAACTTTGTGTTCCCTACAAGCTAGTTGAAGTACGGCTATCACACACACTTGTCTCTCGGAAATGAGCATGTGGAGAGATGTTCGTTCATCTAGCACCAAGGGAACGGGTTGCAGGAGAAACTTTTGCTCTGGTTTCTCAGTCTTTTTCCTAGTGCCGGTTTGAAGTTCCTGCAGTTTTCACTGTAAAACAGATTTGGAACTAGTACCTCCACATATATATGTATGCAGTGGAGTTTGCACCTGAAAAGAAACTTTGTATTCCCAACAAGCTAGCTGAAGGACGGCTTTCACACACACTTATTAATCAGAACTGAGCATGTGGAGAGACGTTCGTTCATCTAGCACAAATGGAACGGGTTGCAGGAGAAACTTTTACTCTGGTTTCTCAGTCTGTTTCCTAGTGCCGGTTTGATGTTCCTGCAGTTTTCACTGTAAAACCGAGTTGGAGGTAGTAATTCCCCATATATATGTATGGAGTGGAGTTTGCAACTGAAAAGAAACTTTCTGTTCCCTTCAAGCTAGGTGAAGGACGGCTTTCACACACACTTATCTCTCATAACTGACCATGAGGATAGACGTTCGTTCATTAGCACCAAGGACACGTGTTGCATAAGAAACTCTTACTCTGGTTTCTCAGTATGTTTCCTACTGCCGGGTGTAATTTCCTGCAGTTTTCACTGTAAAACCGAGTTGTAACTCGTACCTCCCCGTATATATGTATGGAGTGGAGTTTGCACCTGAAAAGAAACTTTGTATTCCCAACAAGCTAGCTGAAGGACGGCTTTCACACACACTTATTAATCAGAACTGAGCATGTGGAGAGACGTTCGTTCATCTAGCACCAATGGAACGGGTTGCAGGAGAAACTTTTACTCTGGTTTCTCAGTCTATTTCCTAGTGCCGGTTTGATGTTCCTGCAGTTTTCACTGTAAAACCGAGTTGGAGGTAGTACTTCCCCATATATATGTATGGAGTGGAGTTTGCAACTGAAAAGAAACTTTCTGTTAGCTTCAAGCTAGGTGAAGGACGGCTTTCACACACACTTATCTCTCATAACTGACCATGTGGATAGACGTTCGTTCATTAGAACCAAGGACACGTGTTGCATAAGAAACTCTTACTCTGGTTTCTCAGTATGTTTCCTACTGCCTGGTGTAAGTTCCTGCAGTTTTCACTGTAAAACCGAGTTGTAACTCGTACCTCCCCGTATATATGTATGGAGTGGAGTTTGCAACTGAAAAGAACTTTGTGTTCCAAACAAGCTAGCTGAAGGATGGCTTTCACACACACTTATCTCTCAGAACTGAGCATGTGGAGAGACGTTCGTTCATCTAGCAACAAGGGAACGGGTTGCAGGAGAAACTTTTACTCTGGTTTCTCAGTCTTTTTCCTACTGCCGGTTTGAAGTTTCTTCAGTTTTCACTGTAAAACCGATTTGGAACTAGTATTTCCCCATATATATGTATGGAGTGAGTTTGAAACTGAAAAGAAACTTTGTGTTCCAAACAAGCTAGCTGAAGGACGGCTTTCAGACACCCTTATCTCTCAGAACTGAGCATGTGGAGAGACGTTCATTCATCTAGCATAAAGGGAACGTGTTGCAGGAGAAACTTTTACTCTGGTTTCTCAGTCTGTTTCCTAGTGCTGGTTTGAAGTTCCTGCACTTTTTACTGTAAAACCGAGTTGGAGCTAGTACCTCCCCATATATATGTACGGAGTGGTGTTTGCAACTGAAAAGAAACTTTGTGTTCCCAACAAGCTAGGTGAAGGACGGCTTTCACACACACTTATCTCTCAGAACTGAGCATGTGGAGAGACGTTCGTTCATCTAGCACAAATGGAACGGGTTGCAGTAGAAACTTTTACACTGGTTTCTCAGTCTGTTTCCTAGTGCCGGTTTGAAGTTCTTGCAGTTTTCACTGTAAAACCGAGTTGGAGCATGTATCTCCCCATATATATGTATGGAGTGGAGTTTGCAACTGAAAAGAATCTTTGTGTTCCCAAAAAGCTAGGTGAAGTACGGCTTTCACACACACTTATCTTATAACTGAGCATGTGGAGAGACGTTCGTTCATCTAGCACAAAGGGAACGGGTTGCAGTAGAAACTTTTACTCTGGTTTCTCAGGCTTTTTCCTAGTGCCGGTTTGATGTTCCTGCAGTTTTCACTGTAACACCGAGTTGGAGCTAGTACCAACCCATATATATGTATGGAGTGGAGTTTGCAACTGAAAAGCAACTTTGTGTTCCCGACAAGCTAGGTGAAGGACGGCTTTCACACACACTTATCTCTCAGAACTGAGCATGTGGAGAGACGTTCATTCATCTAGCACAAAGGGAACGGGTTGTAGGAGAAACTTTTACTCTAGTTTCTCAGCCTGTTTCCTAGTGCCGGTTTGATGTTCCTGCAGTTTTCACTGTAAAACCGATTTGGAGCTATTACCTCCCCATATATATGTATGGAGTGGAGTTTGCAACTGAAAAGAAACTTTGTGTTCCCTACAAGCTTGGTGAAGGACGGCTTGCACACACACTTATCTCTCAGAACTGAGCATGTGGAGAGACGTTCGTTCATGTAGCACAAAGGGAAGAGGATGCAGGAGAAACTTTTACTATGGTTTCTCAGTCTGTTTCCTAGTGCCGGTTTGAAGTTCCTGCAGTTTCACTGTAAAACCGAGTTGGAGCTAGTACCTCCCCATATATATGTATGGAGTGGAGTTTGCAACTGAAAAGCAACTTTGTGTTCCCAACAAGCTAAGTGAAGGACGGCTTTCAGACACATTTATCCTTCAGATCTGAGCATGTGGAAAGAGGTTCGTTGATCTAGCACAAAGGGAACGGGTTGCAGGAGAAACTTTTACTCTGGATTCTCAGTCTGTTTCCTAGTGCCGGTTTGATGTTCCTGCAGTTTTCTCTGTAAAACAGATTTGGAGCTTGTACCAACCCATATATATGTATGGAGTGGTGTTTGCAACTGAAAAGAAACTTTGTGTTCACAACAAGCTAGGTGAAGGACGGCATTCACACAGTCTTATCTCTCAGAACTGAGCATGTGGAGAGACGTTCGTTCATCTAGCACAAAGGGAACGGGTTGCAGGTGAAACACTTACTCTGGTTTCTCAGTCTGTTTCCTAGTGCTGGTTTGAAGTTCCTGCACTTTTTACTGTAAAACCGAGTTGGAGCTAGTACCTCCCCATATATATGTACGGAGTGGTGTTTGCAACTGAAAAGAAACTTTGTGTTCCCAACAAGCTAGGTGAAGGACGGCTTTCACACACACTTATCTCTCAGAACTGAGCATGTGGAGAGACGTTCGTTCATCTAGCACAAATGGAACGGGTTGCAGTAGAAACTTTTACTCTGGTTTCTCAGGCTTTTTCCTAGTGCCGGTTTGATGTTCCTGCAGTTTTCACTGTAAAACCGAGTTGGAGCTAGTACCAACCCATATATATGTATGGAGTGGAGTTTGCAACTGAAAAGCAACTTTGTGTTCCCGACAAGCTAGGTGAAGGACGGCTTTAACACACACACTTATCTCTCAGAACTGAGCATGTGGAGAGACGTTCATTCATCTAGCACAAAGGGAACGGGTTGTAGGAGAAACTTTTACTCTGGTTTCTCAGTCTGTTTCCTAGTGCCTTTTTGAAGTTCCTGCAGTTTTCTCTGTAAAACCGAGTTGGAGCTAGTACCTCTCCATATATATGTATGGATTGGAGTTTGCAACTGGAAAGAATCTATGTTTTCACAACAAGCTAGGTGAAGGACGGCTTTCACACACACTTATCTCTCAGAACTGAGCTTGTGGAGAGACGTTCGTTCAACTAGCACAAAGGGAACGGGTTGCAGGAGATACTTTTACTCTGGTTTCTCAGTCTGTTTCCTAGTGCCGGTTTGAAGTTCCTGCAGTTTTCACTGTAAAACAGAGTTGGAGCTAGTACCAACCCATATATATGTATGGAGTGGTGTTTGCAACTGAAAAGAAATTTTGTGTTCCCAAAAAGCTAGGTGAAGTACGGCTTTCACACACACTTATCTTAGAACTGAGCATGTGGAGAGACGTTCGTTCATCTAGCACATATGGAACGGGTTGCAGTTGAAAGTTTTACTCTGGTTTCTCAGTCTGTTTCCTAGTGCCGGTTTGAAGTTCCTGCACTTTTTACTGTAAAACCGAGTTGGAGCTAGTACCTCCCCATATATATGTACGGAGTGGTGTTTGCAACTGAAAAGAAACTTTGTGTTCCCAACAAGCTAGGTGAAGGACGGCTTTCACACACACTTATCTCTCAGAACTGAGCATGTGGAGAGACGTTCGTTCATCTAGCACAAAGGGAACGGGTTGCAGGAGAAACTTTTACTCTGGTTTCTCCGTCTGTTTCCTAGTGCCGGTTTGAAGTTCCTGCAGTTTTCACTGTAAAACCGAGTTGGAGCATGTACCTCCACATATATATGTATGGAGTGGAGTTTGCAACTGAAAAGAAACTTTGTGTTCCCAAAAAGCTAGGTGAAGTTCGGCTTTCACACACACTTATCTCTCAGAACTGAGCATGTGGAGAGACGTTCGTTCATCTAGCACAAAGGGAACGTGTTGCAGGAGAAACTTTTACTCTGGATTCTCAGCCTGTTTCCTAGTGCCGGTTTGATGTTCCTGCAGTTTTCACTGTAAAACCGATTTGGAGCTATTACCTCCCCATATATATGTATGGAGTGGAGTTTGCAACTGAAAAGAAACTTTGTGTTCCCTACAAGCTTGGTGAAGGACGGCTTGCAAACACACTTATCTCTGAGAACTGAGCATGTGGAGAGACGTGCGTTCATGTAGCACAAAGGGAACGGGTTGCAGGAGAAACTTTTACTATGGTTTCTCAGTCTGTTTCCTAGTGCCGGTTTAAAGTTCCTGCAGTTTCACTGTAAAACCGAGTTGGAGCTAGTACCTCCCCATATATATGTATGGAGTGGATTTGCAACTGAAAAGGAACTTTGTGTTCCCAACAAGCTAGATGAAGGACGGCTTTCAGACACACTTATCTCTCAGATCTGAGCATGTGGAGAGAGGTTCGTTCATCTAGCACAAAGGGAACGGGTTGCAGGAGAAACTTTTACTCTGGAATCTCAGTCTGTTTCCTAGTGCCGGTTTGATGTTCCTGCAGTTTTCTCTGTAAAACCGATTTGGAGCTATTACCTCCCCATATATAGGTATGGAGTGGAGTTTGCAACTGAAAAGAAACTTTGTGTTCCCAAAAAGCTATGTGAAAGACGGCTTGCACACACACTTATCTCTCAGAACTGAGCATGTGGAGAGACGTTCGTTCATCTATCACAAAGGGAACGGGATGCAGGAGAAACTTTTACTCTGGTTTCTCAGTCTGTTTCCTAGTGCCGGTTTGAAGTTCCTGCAGTTTTCACTGTAAAACCGAGTTGGAGCTTGTACCTCCCCATATATATGTATGGATTGGAGTTTGCAACTGAAAAGAAACTTTGTGTTCCCAAAAAGGTAGGTGAAGGTCGGCTTTCACACACACTTATCTCTCAGAACTGAGCATGTGGAGAGACGTTCGTTCATCTAGCACAAAGGAACGTGGTGCAGGAGAAACTTTTACTCTGGTTTCTCAGCCTGTTTCCTAGTGCCGGTTTGATGTTCCTGCACTTTTCACTGTAAAACCGATTTGGAGCTATTACCTCCCCATATATATGTATGGAGTGGAGTTGGCAAGTGAAAAGAAACTTTGTGTTCCTAACAAGCTAGGTGAAGTACGGGTTTCACACACACTAATTTCTCAGAACTGAGCATGTGGAGAGACGTTCGTTCATCTAGCACAAAGGGAACAGGTTGCAGGAGAAACTTTTACTCTGGTTTCTCAGTCTGTTTCCTAGTGCCGGTTTGAAGTTCCTGCACTTTTTACTGTAAAACCGAGTTGGAGCTAGTACCTCCCCATATATATGTAAGGAGTGGTGTTTGCAACTGAAAAGAAACTTTGTCTTCCCAACAAGCTAGGTGAAGGACTGCTTTCACACACACTTATCTCTCAGAACTGAGCATGTTGAGAGACGTTCGTTCATCTAGCACAAAGGGAACGGGTTGCAGGAGAAACTATTACTCTGGTTTCTCAGTCTGTTTCCTAGTGCCGGTTTGATGTTCCTGCAGTTTTCACTGTAAAACCGATTTGGAGCTAGTACCTCCCCATATATATGTAAGGAGTGGTGTTTGCAACTGAAAAGAAACTTTGTGTTCCCGACAAGCTATGTGAAGGACGGCTTTCACACACACTTATCTCTCAGAACTGAGCATGTGAAGAGACGTTCGTTCATCTAGCACAAAGGGAACGGATTGCAGGAGAAACTATTACTCTGGTTTCTCAGTCTGTTTCCTGGGGACTTTTTGAAGTTCCTGCAGTTTTCACTGTAAAACCGAGTTGGAGCAAGTACCTCCCCATATATATGTATGGAGTGGAGTTTGCATCTGAAAAGAAACTTTGTGTTCCCAAAAAGCTAGGTGAAGTACGGCTTTCACACACACTTATCTTAGAACTGAGCATGTGGAGAGAAGTTCGTTCATCTAGCAAAAATGTAACGGGTTGCAGTAGAAACTTTTACTCTGGTTTCTCAGTCTGTTTCCTAGTGCCGGTTTGAAGTTCCTGCAGTTTTCACTGTAAAACCGAGTTGGAGCATGTACCTCCCCATATATATGTATGGAGTGGAGTTTGCAACTGAAAAGAAACTTTGTGTTCCCAAAAAGCTAGTTGAAGTACGGATTTCACACACACTTATCTTATAACTGAGCATGTGGAGAGAAGTTCGTTCATCTAGCACAAAGGGAACGTGTTGCAGGAGAAATTTTACTCTGGTTTCTCAGTCTGTTTCCTAGTGCCGGTTTGAAGTTCCTGCAGTTTTCGCTGTAAAACCGAGTTGGAGCTAGTTCCTACCCATATATATGTACGGAGTGGAGTTTGCAACTGAAAATAAACTTTGTGTTCCCAACAAGTTAGGTGAGGTCGGCTTTCACACACACTTATCTCTCAGAACTGAGCATGTGGAAAGACGTTCGTTCATCTAGCATAAAGGGAACGTGTTGCAGGAGAAACTTTTACTCTGGTTTCTCAGCCTGTTTCCTAGTGCCGGTTTGATGTTCCTGCAGTTTTCACTGTAAAACCGATTTGGAGCTATTACCTCCCCATATATATGTATGGAGTGGAGTTTGCAACTGAAAAGAAACTTTGTGTTCCCTACAAGCTTGGTGAAGGACGGCTTGCACACACATTTATCTCTCAGAACTGAGCATGTGGAGAGACTTTCGTTCATGTAGCACAAAGGGAACGGGTTGCAGGAGAGACTTTTACTATGGTTTCTCAGTCTGTTTCCTAGTGCCGGTTTGAAGTTCCTGCAGTTTCACTGTAAAACCGAGTTGGAGCTAGTACCTCCCCATATATATGTATGGAGTGGAGTTTGCAACTGAAAAGCAACTTTGTGTTCCCAACAAGCTAGGTGAAGGACGGCTTTCAGACACACTTATCCTTCAGATCTGATCATGTGGAGAGAGGTTCGTTCATCTAGCACAAAGGGAACGGGTTGCAGGAGAAACTTTTACTCTGGATTCTCAGTCTGTTTCCTAGTGCCGGTTTGATGTTCCTGCAGTTTTCTCTGTAAAACAGATTTGGAGCTTGTACCATCCCATATATATGTATGGAGTGGTGTTTGCAACTGAAAAGAAACTTTGTGTTCACAACAAGCTAGGTGAAGGACGGCATTCACACAGTCTTATCTCTCAGAACTGAGCATGTGGAGAGACGTTCGTTCATCTAGCACAAAGGGAACGGGTTGCAGGAGAAACTTTTACTCTGGTTTCTCAGTCTGTTTCCTAGTGCCGGTTTGAAGTTCCTGCACTTTTTACTGTAAAACCGAGTTGGAGCTAGTACCTCCCCATATATATGTACGGAGTGGTGTTTGCAACTGAAAAGAAACTTTGTGTTCCCAACAAGCTAGGTGAAGGACGGCTGTCACACACACTTATCTCTCAGAACTGAGCATGTGGACAGACGTTCGTTCATCTAGCACAAAGGGAACGGTTTGCAGGAGAAACTATTACTCTGGTTTCTCAGTCTGTTTCCTAGGGCCTTTTTGAAGTTCCTGCAGTTTTCACTGTAAAACCGAGTTGGAGCATGTACCTCCCCATATATATGTATGGAGTGGAGTTTGCAACTGAAAAGAAAATTTGTGTTCCCAAAAAGCTAGGTGAAGTACGGCTTTCACACACACTTATCTTAGAACTGAGCATGTGGAGAGACGTTCGTTCATCTAGCACAAATGGAACGGGTTGCAGGAGAAACTTTTACTCTGGTTTCTCAGTCTGTTTCCTAGTGCCGGTTTGATGTTCCTGCAGTTTTCACTGTAAAACCGAGTTGGAGGTAGTAATTCCCCATATATATGTATGGAGTGGAGTTTGCAACTGAAAAGAAACTTTCTGTTCCCTTCAAGCTAGGTGAAGGACGGCTTTCACACACACTTATCTCTCATAACTGACCATGAGGATAGACGTTCGTTCATTAGCACCAAGGACACGTGTTGCATAAGAAACTCTTACTCTGGTTTCTCAGTATGTTTCCTACTGCCGGGTGTAAGTTCCTGCAGTTTTCACTGTAAAACCGAGTTGTAACTCGTACCTCCCCGTATATATGTATGGAGTGGAGTTTGCACCTGAAAAGAAACTTTGTATTCCCAACAAGCTAGCTGAAGGACGGCTTTCACACACACTTATTAATCAGAACTGAGCATGTGGAGAGACGTTCGTTCATCTAGCACCAATGGAACGGGTTGCAGGAGAAACTTTTACTCTGGTTTCTCAGTCTATTTCCTAGTGCCGGTTTGATGTTCCTGCAGTTTTCACTGTAAAACCGAGTTGGAGGTAGTACTTCCCCATATATATGTATGGAGTGGAGTTTGCAACTGAAAAGAAACTTTCTGTTAGCTTCAAGCTAGGTGAAGGACGGCTTTCACACACACTTATCTCTCATAACTGACCATGTGGATAGACGTTCGTTCATTAGCACCAAGGACACGTGTTGCATAAGAAACTCTTACTCTGGTTTCTCAGTATGTTTCCTACTGCCGGGTGTAAGTTCCTGCAGTTTTCACTGTAAAACCGAGTTGTAACTCGTACCTCCCCGTATATATGTATGGAGTGGAGTTTGCAACTGAAAAGAACTTTGTGTTCCAAACAAGCTAGCTGAAGGACGGCTTTCACACACACTTATCTCTCAGAACTGAGCATGTGGAGAGACGTTCGTTCATCTAGCAACAAGGGAACGGGTTGCAGGAGAAACTTTTACTCTGGTTTCTCAGTCTTTTTCCTACTGCCGGTTTGAAGTTTCTTCAGTTTTCACTGTAAAACCGATTTGGAACTAGTATTTCCCCATATATATGTATGGAGTGGAGTTTGAAACTGAAAAGAAACTTTGTGTCCCAAACAAGCTTGCTGAAGTACGGCTTTCACACACACTTATCTCTAAGAACTGACCAAGTGGAGACACGTTCGTTCATCGAACACAAATGGAACGGGTTGCAGGAGAAACTTTTACTCTGGTTTCTCAGTCTGTTTCCTTGTGCCGGTTGGAAGTTCCTGCAGTTTTCACTGTAAAACCGAGTTGTAACTCGTACCTCCCCATATATATGTACGGAGTGGTGTTTGCAACTGAAAAGAACTTTGTGTTCCAAACAAGCTAGCTGAAGGACGGCTTTCAGACACCCTTATCTCTCAGAACTGAGCATGTGGAGAGACGTTCATTCATCTAGCATAAAGGGAACGTGTTGCAGGAGAAACTTTTACTCTGGTTTCTCAGTATGTTTCCTAGTGCTGGTTTGAAGTTCCTGCACTTTTTACTGTAAAACCGAGTTGGAGCTAGTACCTCCCCATATATATGTACGGAGTGGTGTTTGCAACTGAAAAGAAACTTTGTGTTCCCAACAAGCTAGGTGAAGGACGGCTTTCACACACACTTATCTCTTAGAACTGAGCATGTGGAGAGACGTTCGTTCATCTAGCACAAATGGAACGGGTTGCAGTAGAAACTTTTACACTGGTTTCTCAGTCTGTTTCCTAGTGCCGGTTTGAAGTTCTTGCAGTTTTCACTGTAAAACCGAGTTGGAGCATGTATCTCCCCATATATATGTATGGAGTGGAGTTTGCAACTGAAAAGAATCTTTGTGTTCCCAAAAAGCTAGGTGAAGTACGGCTTTCACACACACTTATCTTATAACTGAGCATGTGGAGAGACGTTCGTTCATCTAGCACAAAGGGAACGGGTTGCAGTAGAAACTTTTACTCTGGTTTCTCAGGCTTTTTCCTAGTGCCGGTTTGATGTTCCTGCAGTTTTCACTGTAAAACCGAGTTGGAGCTAGTACCAACCCATATATATGTATGGAGTGGAGTTTGCAACTGAAAAGCAACTTTGTGTTCCCGACAAGCTAGGTGAAGGACGGCTTTCACACACACTTATCTCTCAGAACTGAGCATGTGGAGAGACGTTCATTCATCTAGCACAAAGGGAACGGGTTGTAGGAGAAACTTTTACTCTGGATTCTCAGTCTGTTTCCTAGTGCTTTTTTGAAGTTCCTGCAGTTTTCACTGTAAAACCGAGTTGGAGCTAGTACCTCTCCATATATATGTATGGATTGGAGTTTGCAACTGGAAAGAATCTATGTTTTCACAACAAGCTAGGTGAAGGACGGCTTTCACACACACTTATCTCTCAGAACTGAGCTTGTGGAGAGACGTTCGTTCAACTAGCACAAAGGGAACGGGTTGCAGGAGATACTTTTACTCTGGTTTCTCAGTCTGTTTCCTAGTGCCGGTTTGAAGTTCCTGCAGTTTTCACTGTAAAACAGAGTTGGAGCTAGTACCAACCCATATATATGTATGGAGTGGTGTTTGAAACTGAAAAGAAATTTTGTGTTCCCAAAAAGCTAGGTGAAGTACGGCTTTCACACACACTTATCTTAGAACTGAGCATGTGGAGAGACGTTCGTTCATCTAGCACATATGGAACGGGTTGCAGTTGAAAGTTTTACTCTGGTTTCTCAGTCTGTTTCCTAGTGCCGGTTTGAAGTTCCTGCACTTTTTACTGTAAAACCGAGTTGGAGCTAGTACCTCCCCATATATATGTACGGAGTGGTGTTTGCAACTGAAAAGAAACTTTGTGTTCCCAACAAGCTAGGTGAAGGACGGCTTTCACACACACTTATCTCTCAGAACTGAGCATGTGGAGAGACGTTCGTTCATCTAGCACAAAGGGAACGGGTTGCAGGAGAAACTTTTACTCTGGTTTCTCAGTCTGTTTCCTAGTGCCGGTTTGAAGTTCCTGCAGTTTTCACTGTAAAACCGAGTTGGAGCATGTACCTCCCCATATATATGTATGGAGTGGAGTTTGCAACTGAAAAGAAACTTTGTGTTCCCAAAAAGCTAGGTGAAGGTCGGCTTTCACACACACTTATCTCTCAGAACTGAGCATGTGGAGAGACGTTCGTTCATCTAGCACAAAGGGAACGTGTTGCAGGAGAAACTTTTACTCTGGTTTCTCAACCTGTTTCCTAGTGCCGGTTTGATGTTCCTGCAGTTTTCACTGTAAAACCGATTTGGAGCTATTACCTCCCCATATATATGTATGGAGTGGAGTTTGCAACTTAAAAGAAACTTTGTGTTCCCTACAAGCTTGGTGAAGGACGGCTTGCACACACACTTATCTCTCAGAACTGAGCATGTGGAGAGACGTTCGTTCATGTAGCACAAAGGGAACAGGTTGCAGGAGAAACTTTTACTATGGTTTCTCAGTCTGTTTCCTAGTGCCGGTTTGAAGTTCCTGCAGTTTCACTGTAAAACCGAGTTGGAGCTAGTACCTCCCCATATATATGTATGGAGTGGAGTTTGCAACTGAAAAGCAACTTTGTGTTCCCAACAAGCTAAGTGAAGGACGGCTTTCAGACACATTTATCCTTCAGATCTGAGCATGTGGAAAGAGGTTCGTTCATCTAGCACAAAGGGAACGGGTTGCAGGAGAAACTTTTACTCTGGATTCTCAGTCTGTTTCCTAGTGCCGGTTTGATGTTCCTGCAGTTTTCTCTGTAAAACAGATTTGGAGCTTGTACCAACCCATATATATTTATGGAGTGGTGTTTGCAACTGAAAAGAAACTTTGTGTTCACAACAAGCTAGGTGAAGGACGGCATTCACACAGTCTTATCTCTCAGAACTGAGCATGTGGAGAGACGTTCGTTCATCTAGCACAAAGGGAACGGGTTGCAGGTGAAACTTTTACTCTGGTTTCTCAGTCTGTTTCCTAGTGCTGGTTTGAAGTTCCTGCACTTTTTACTGTAAAACCGAGTTGGAGCTAGTACCTCCCCATATATATGTACGGAGTGGTGTTTGCAACTGAAAAGAAACTTTGTGTTCCCAACAAGCTAGGTGAAGGACGTCTTTCACACACACTTATCTCTCAGAACTGAGCATGTGGAGAGACGTTCGTTCATCTAGCACAAATGGAACGGGTTGCAGTAGAAACTTTTACTCTGGTTTCTCAGGCTTTTTCCTAGTGCCGGTTTGATGTTCCTGCAGTTTTCACTGTAAAACCGAGTTGGAGCTAGTACCAACCCATATATATGTATGGAGTGGAGTTTGCAACTGAAAAGCAACTTTGTGTTCCCGACAAGCTAGGTGAAGGACGGCTTTCACACACACTTATCTCTCAGAACTGAGCATGTGGAGAGACGTTCATTCATCTAGCACAAAGGGAACGGGTTGTAGGAGAAACTTTTACTCTGGTTTCTCAGTCTGTTTCCTAGTGCCTTTTTGAAGTTCCTGCAGTTTTCACTGTAAAACCGAGTTGGAGCTAGTACCTCTCCATATATATGTATGGATTGGAGTTTGCAACTGGAAAGAATCTATGTTTTCACAACAAGCTAGGTGAAGGACGGCTTTCACACACACTTATCTCTCAGAACTGAGCTTGTGGAGAGACGTTCGTTCAACTAGCACAAAGGGAACTGGTTGCAGGAGATACTTTTACTCTGGTTTCTCAGTCTGTTTCCTAGTGCCGGTTTGAAGTTCCTGCAGTTTTCACTGTAAAACAGAGTTGGAGCTAGTACCAACCCATATATATGTATGGAGTGGTGTTTGCAACTGAAAAGAAATTTTGTGTTCCCAAAAAGCTAGGTGAAGTACGGCTTTCACACACACTTATCTTAGAACTGAGCATGTGGAGAGACGTTCGTTCATCTAGCACATATGGAACGGGTTGCAGTTGAAAGTTTTACTCTGGTTTCTCAGTCTGTTTCCTAGTGCCGGTTTGAAGTTCCTGCACTTTTTACTGTAAAACCGAGTTGGAGCTAGTACCTCCCCATATATATGTACGGAGTGGTGTTTGCAACTGAAAAGAAACTTTGTGTTCCCAACAAGCTAGGTGAAGGACGGCTTTCACACACACTTATCTCTCAGAACTGAGCATGTGGAGAGACGTTCGTTCATCTAGCACAAAGGGAACGGGTTGCAGGAGAAACTTTTACTCTGGTTTCTCAGTCTGTTTCCTAGTGCCGGTTTGAAGTTCCTGCAGTTTTCACTGTAAAACCGAGTTGGAGCATGTACCTCCCCATATATATGTATGGAGTGGAGTTTGCAACTGAAAAGAAACTTTGTGTTCCCAAAAAGCTAGGTGAAGGTCGGCTTTCACACACACTTATCTCTCAGAACTGAGCATGTGGAGAGACGTTCGTTCATCTAGCACAAAGGGAACGTGTTGCAGGAGAAACTTTTACTCTGGTTTCTCAGCCTGTTTCCTAGTGCCGGTTTGATGTTCCTGCAGTTTTCACTGTAAAACCGATTTGGAGCTATTACCTCCCCATATATATGTATGGAGTGGAGTTTGCAACTGAAAAGAAACTTTGTGTTCCCTACAAGCTTGGTGAAGGACGGCTTGCACACACACTTATCTCTGAGAACCGAGCATGTGGAGAGACGTGCGTTCATGTAGCACAAAGGGAACGGGTTGCAGGAGAAACTTTTACTATGGTTTCTCAGTCTGTTTCCTAGTGCCGGTTTGAAGTTCCTGCAGTTTCACTGTAAAACCGAGTTGGAGCTAGTTCCTCCCCATATATATGTATGGAGTGGATTTGCAACTGAAAAGGAACTTTGTGTTCCCAACAAGCTAGGTGAAGGACGGCTTTCAGACACACTTATCTCTCAGATCTGAGCATGTGGAGAGAGGTTCGTTCATCTAGCACAAAGGGAACGGGTTGCAGGAGAAACTTTTACTCTGGATTCTCAGTCTGTTTCCTAGTGCCGGTTTGATGTTCCTGCAGTTTTCTCTGTAAAACAGATTTGGAGCTAGTACCAACCCATATATATGTATGGAGTGGTGTTTGCAACTGAAAAGAAACTTTGTGTTCACAACAAGCTAGGTGAAGTACGGATTTCACACAGTCTTATCTCTCAGAACTGAGCATGTGGAGAGACGTTCGTTCATCTAGCACAAAGGGAACGGGATGCAGGAGAAACTTTTACTCTGGTTTCTCAGTCTGTTTCCTAGTGCCGGTTTGAAGTTCCTGCAGTTTTCACTGTAAAACCGAGTTGGAGCTTGTACCTCCCCATATATATGTATGGAGTGGAGTTTGCAACCGAAAAGAAACTTTGTGTTCCCAAAAAGGTAGGTGAAGGTCGGCTTTCACACACACTTATCTCTCAGAACTGAGCATATGGAGAGACGTTCGTTCATCTAGCACAAAGGAACGTGGTGCAGGAGAAACTTTTACTCTGGTTTCTCAGCCTGTTTCCTAGTGCCGGTTTGATGTTCCTCCACTTTTCACTGTAAAACCGATTTGGAGCTATTACTTCCCCATATATATGTATGGAGTGGAGTTGGCAAGTGAAAAGAAACTTTGTGTTCCTAACAAGCTAGGTGAAGTACGGGTTTCACACACACTAATTTCTCAGAACTGAGCATGTGGAGAGACGTTCGTTCATCTAGCACAAAGGGAACAGGTTGCAGGAGAAACTTTTACTCTGGTTTCTCAGTCTGTTTCCTAGTGCCGGTTTGAAGTTCCTGCACTTTTTACTGTAAAACCGAGTTGGAGCTAGTACCTCCCCATATATATGTACGGAGTGGTGTTTGCAACTGAAAAGAAACTTTGTCTTCCCAACAAGCTAGGTGAAGGACGGCTTTCACACACACTTATCTCTCAGAACTGAGCATGTGGAGAGACGTTCGTTCATCTAGCACAGAGGGAACGGGTTGCAGGAGAAACTATTACTCTGGTTTCTCAGTCTGTTTCCTAGGGCCTTTTTGAAGTTCCTGCAGTTTTCACTGAAAAACCGAGTTGGAGAAAGTACCTCCCCATATATATGTATGGAGTGGAGTTTGCAACTGAAAAGAAACTTTGTGATCAAAAAAAGCTAGGTGAAGTACGGCTTTCACACACACTTATCTTAGAACTGAGCATGTGGAGAGACGTTCGTTCATCTAGCACAAATGGAACGGGTTGCATTAGAAACTTTTACTCTGGTTTCTCAGTCTGTTTCCTAGTGCCGGTTTGATGTTCCTGCAGTTTTCACTGTAAAACCGATTTGGAGCTAGTACCTCCCCATATATATGTAAGGAGTGGTGTTTGCAACTGAAAAGAAACTTTGTGTTCCCGACAAGCTATGTGAAGGACGGCTTTCACACACACTTATCTCTCAGAACTGAGCATGTGAAGAGACGTTCGTTCATCTAGCACAAAGGGAACGGATTGCAGGAGAAACTATTACTCTGGTTTCTCAGTCTGTTTCCTGGGGACTTTTTGAAGTTCCTGCAGTTTTCACTGTAAAACCGAGTTGGAGCAAGTACCTCCCCATATATATGTATGGAGTGGAGTTTGCATCTGAAAAGAAACTTTGTGTTCCCAAAAAGCTAGGTGAAGTACGGCTTTCACACACACTTATCTTAGAACTGAGCATGTGGAGAGACGTTCGTTCATCTAGCAAAAATGTAACGGGTTGCAGTAGAAACTATTACTCTGGTTTCTCAGTCTGTTTCCTAGTGCCGGTTTGAAGTTCCTGCAGTTTTCACTGTAAAACCGAGTTGGAGCATGTACCTCCCCATATATATGTATGGAGTGGAGTTTGCAACTGAAAAGAAACTTTGTGTTCCCAAAAAGCTAGTTGAAGTACGGATTTCACACACACTTATCTTATAACTGAGCATGTGGAGAGAAGTTCGTTCATCTAGCACAAAGGGAACGTGTTGCAGGAGAAATTTTACTCTGGTTTCTCAGTCTGTTTCCTAGTGCCGGTTTGAAGTTCCTGCAGTTTTCACTGTAAAACCGATTTGGAGCTATTACCTCCCCATATATATGTATGGAGTGTAGTTTGCAACTGAAAAGAAACTTTGTGTTCCCTACAAGCTTGGTGAAGGACGGCTTGCACACACACTTATCTCTCAGAACTGAGCATGTGGAGAGACTTTCGTTCATGTAGCACAAAGGGAACGGGTTGCAGGAGAGACTTTTACTATGGTTTCTCAGTCTGTTTCCTAGTGCCGGTTTGAAGTTCCTGCAGTTTCACTGTAAAACCGAGTTGGAGCTAGTACCTCCCCATATATATGTATGGAGTGGAGTTTGCAACTGAAAAGCAACTTTGTGTTCCCAACAAGCTAGGTGAAGGACGGCTTTCAGACACACTTATCCTTCAGATCTGATCATGTGGAGAGAGGTTCGTTCATCTAGCACAAAGGGAACGGGTTGCAGGAGAAACTTTTACTCTGGATTCTCAGTCTGTTTCCTAGTGCCGGTTTGATGTTCCTGCAGTTTTCTCTGTAAAACAGATTTGGAGCTTGTACCATCGCATATATATGTATGGAGTGGTGTTTGCAACTGAAAAGAAACTTTGTGTTCACAACAAGCTAGGTGAAGGACGGCATTCACACAGTCTTATCTCTCAGAACTGAGCATGTGGAGAGACGTTCGTTCATCTAGCACAAAGGGAACGGGTTGCAAGAGAAACTTTTACTCTGGTTTCTCAGTCTGTTCCCTAGTGCCGGTTTGAAGTTCCTGCACTTTTTACTGTAAAACCGAGTTGGAGCTAGTACCTCCCCATATATATGTACGGAGTGGTGTTTGCAACTGAAAAGAAACTTTGTGTTCCCAACAAGCTAGGTGAAGGACGGCTGTCACACACACTTATCTCTCAGAACTGAGCATGTGGACAGACGTTCGTTCATCTAGCACAAAGGGAACGGGTTGCAGGAGAAACTATTACTCTGGTTTCTCAGTCTGTTTCCTAGGGCCTTTTTGAAGTTCCTGCAGTTTTCACTGTAAAACCGAGTTGGAGCAAGTACCTCCCCATATATATGTATGGAGTGGAGTTTGCAACTGAAAAGAAAATTTGTGTTCCCAAAAAACTAGGTGAAGTACGGCTTTCACACACACTTATCTTAGAACTGAGCATGTGGAGAGACGTTCGTTCATCTAGCACAAAGGGATCGGGTTGCAGTAGAAACTTTTACTCTGGTTTCTCAGGCTTTTTCCTAGTGCCGGTTTGAAGTTCCTGCAGTTTTCACTGTAAAACCGAGTTGGAGCTAGTACCAACCCATATATATGTATGGAGTGGAGTTTGCAACTGAAAAGCAACTTTGTGTTCCCGACAAGCTAGGTGAAGGACGGCTTTCACACACACTTATCTCTCAGAACTGAGCATGTGGAGAGACGTTCATTCATCTAGCACAAAGGGAACGGGTTGCAGGAGAAACTTTTACTCTGTTTTCTCAGTCTGTTTCCTAGTGCCGGTTTGAAGTTCCTGCAGTTTTCACTGTAAAACCGGGTTGGAGCTAGTACCTCCCCATATATATATACGGAGTGGAGTTTGCAACTGAAAAGAATCTATGTTTTCACAACAAGCTAGGTGAAGGACGGCTTTCACACACACTTATCTCTCAGAACTGAGCTTGTGGAGAGACGTTCGTTCAACTAGCACAAAGGGAACGGGTTGCAGGAGATACTTTTACTCTGGTTTCTCAGTCTGTTTCCTAGTGCCGGTTTGAAGTTCCTGCAGTTTTCACTGTAAAACAGAGTTGGAGCTAGTACCAACCCATATATATGTATGGAGTGGTGTTTGCAACTGAAAAGAAATTTTGTGTTCCCAAAAAGCTAGGTGAAGTACGGCTTTCACACACACTTATCTTAGAACTGAGCATGTGGAGAGACGTTCGTTCATCTAGCACATATGGAACGGGTTGCAGTTGAAAGTTTTACTCTGGTTTCTCAGTCTGTTTCCTAGTGCCGGTTTGAAGTTCCTGCACTTTTTACTGTAAAACCGAGTTGGAGCTAGTACCTCCCCATATATATGTACGGAGTGGTGTTTGCAACTGAAAAGAAACTTTGTGTTCCCAACAAGCTAGGTGAAGGACGGCTTTCACACACACTTATCTCTCAGAACTGAGCATGTGGAGAGACGTTCGTTCATCTAGCACAAAGGGAACGGGTTGCAGGAGAAACTTTTACTCTGGTTTCTCAGTCTGTTTCCTAGTGCCGGTTTGAAGTTCCTGCAGTTTTCACTGTAAAACCGAGTTGGAGCATGTACCTCCCCATATATATGTATGGAGTGGAGTTTGCAACTGAAAAGAAACTTTGTGTTCCCAAAAAGCTAGGTGAAGGTCGGCTTTCACACACACTTATCTCTCAGAACTGAGCATGTGGAGAGACGTTCGTTCATCTAGCACAAAGGGAACGTGTTGCAGGAGAAACTTTTACTCTGGTTTCTCAGCCTGTTTCCTAGTGCCGGTTTGATGTTCCTGCAGTTTTCACTGTAAAACCGATTTGGAGCTATTACCTCCCCATATATATGTATGGAGTGGAGTTTGCAACTGAAAAGAAACTTTGTGTTCCCTACAAGCTTGGTGAAGGACGGCTTGCACACACACTTATCTCTGAGAACTGAGCATGTGGAGAGACGTGCGTTCATGTAGCACAAAGGGAACGGGTTGCAGGAGAAACTTTTACTATGGTTTCTCAGTCTGTTTCCTAGTGCCGGTTTGAAGTTCCTGCAGTTTCACTGTAAAACCGAGTTGGAGCTAGTTCCTCCCCATATATATGTATGGAGTGGATTTGCAACTGAAAAGGAACTTTGTGTTCCCAACAAGCTAGGTGAAGGACGGCTTTCAGACACACTTATCTCTCAGATCTGAGCATGTGGAGAGAGGTTCGTTCATCTAGCACAAAGGGAACGGGTTGCAGGAGAAACTTTTACTCTGGATTCTCAGTCTGTTTCCTAGTGCCGGTTTGATGTTCCTGCAGTTTTATCTGTAAAACAGATTTGGAGCTAGTACCAACCCATATATATGTATGGAGTGGTGTTTGCAACTGAAAAGAAACTTTGTGTTCACAACAAGCTAGGTGAAGGACGGATTTCACACAGTCTTATCTCTCAGAACTGAGCATGTGGAGAGACGTTCGTTCATCTAGCACAAAGGGAACGGGATGCAGGAGAAACTTTTACTCTGGTTTCTCAGTCTGTTTCCTAGTGCCGGTTTGAAGTTCCTGCAGATTTCACTGTAAAACCGAGTTGGAGCTTGTACCTCCCCATATATATGTATGGAGTGGAGTTTGCAACTGAAAAGAAACTTTGTGTTCCCAAAAAGGTAGGTGAATGTCGGCTTTCACACACACTTATCTCTCAGAACTGAGCATGTGGAGAGACGTTCGTTCATCTAGCACAAAGGAACGTGGTGCAGGAGAAACTTTTACTCTGGTTTCTCAGCCTGTTTCCTAGTGCCGGTATGATGTTCCTGCACTTTTCACTGTAAAACCGATTTGGAGCTATTACCTCCCCATATATATGTATGGAGTGGAGTTGGCAAGTGAAAAGAAACTTTGTGTTCCTAACAAGCTAGGTGAAGTACGGGTTTCACACACACTAATTTCTCAGAACTGAGCATGTGGAGAGACGTTCGTTCATCTAGCACAAAGGGAACAGGTTGCAGGAGAAACTTTTACTCTGGTTTCTCAGTCTGTTTCCTTGTGCCGGTTTGAAGTTCCTGCACTTTTTACTGTAAAACCGAGTTGGAGCTAGTACCTCCCCATATATATGTACGGAGTGGTGTTTGCAACTGAAAAGAAACTTTGTCTTCCCAACAAGCTAGGTGAAGGACGGCTTTCACACACACTTATCTCTCAGAACTGAGCATGTGGAGAGACGTTCGTTCATCTAGCACAAAGGGATCGGGTTGCAGTAGAAACTTTTACTCTGGTTTCTCAGGCTTTTTCCTAGTGCCGGTTTGAAGTTCCTGCAGTTTTCACTGTAAAACCGAGTTGGAGCTAGTACCAACCCATATATATGTATGGAGTGGAGTTTGCAACTGAAAAGCAACTTTGTGTTCCCGACAAGCTAGGTGAAGGACGGCTTTCACACACACTTATCTCTCAGAACTGAGCATGTGGAGAGACGTTCATTCATCTAGCACAAAGGGAACGGGTTGCAGGAGAAACTTTTACTCTGTTTTCTCAGTCTGTTTCCTAGTGCCGGTTTGAAGTTCCTGCAGTTTTCACTGTAAAACCGGGTTGGAGCTAGTACCTCCCCATATATATATACGGAGTGGAGTTTGCAACTGAAAAGAATCTATGTTTTCACAACAAGCTAGGTGAAGGACGGCTTTCACACACACTTATCTCTCAGAACTGAGCTTGTGGAGAGACGTTCGTTCAACTAGCACAAAGGGAACGGGTTGCAGGAGATACTTTTACTCTGGTTTCTCAGTCTGTTTCCTAGTGCCGGTTTGAAGTTCCTGCAGTTTTCACTGTAAAACAGAGTTGGAGCTAGTACCAACCCATATATATGTATGGAGTGGTGTTTGCAACTGAAAAGAAATTTTGTGTTCCCAAAAAGCTAGGTGAAGTACGGCTTTCACACACACTTATCTTAGAACTGAGCATGTGGAGAGACGTTCGTTCATCTAGCACATATGGAACGGGTTGCAGTTGAAAGTTTTACTCTGGTTTCTCAGTCTGTTTCCTAGTGCCGGTTTGAAGTTCCTGCACTTTTTACTGTAAAACCGAGTTGGAGCTAGTACCTCCCCATATATATGTACGGAGTGGTGTTTGCAACTGAAAAGAAACTTTGTGTTCCCAACAAGCTAGGTGAAGGACGGCTTTCACACACACTTATCTCTCAGAACTGAGCATGTGGAGAGACGTTCGTTCATCTAGCACAAAGGGAACGGGTTGCAGGAGAAACTTTTACTCTGGTTTCTCAGTCTGTTTCCTAGTGCCGGTTTGAAGTTCCTGCAGTTTTCACTGTAAAACCGAGTTGGAGCATGTACCTCCCCATATATATGTATGGAGTGGAGTTTGCAACTGAAAAGAAACTTTGTGTTCCCAAAAAGCTAGGTGAAGGTCGGCTTTCACACACACTTATCTCTCAGAACTGAGCATGTGGAGAGACGTTCGTTCATCTAGCACAAAGGGAACGTGTTGCAGGAGAAACTTTTACTCTGGTTTCTCAGCCTGTTTCCTAGTGCCGGTTTGATGTTCCTGCAGTTTTCACTGTAAAACCGATTTGGAGCTATTACCTCCCCATATATATGTATGGAGTGGAGTTTGCAACTGAAAAGAAACTTTGTGTTCCCTACAAGCTTGGTGAAGGACGGCTTGCACACACACTTATCTCTGAGAACTGAGCATGTGGAGAGACGTGCGTTCATGTAGCACAAAGGGAACGGGTTGCAGGAGAAACTTTTACTATGGTTTCTCAGTCTGTTTCCTAGTGCCGGTTTGAAGTTCCTGCAGTTTCACTGTAAAACCGAGTTGGAGCTAGTTCCTCCCCATATATATGTATGGAGTGGATTTGCAACTGAAAAGGAACTTTGTGTTCCCAACAAGCTAGGTGAAGGACGGCTTTCAGACACACTTATCTCTCAGATCTGAGCATGTGGAGAGAGGTTCGTTCATCTAGCACAAAGGGAACGGGTTGCAGGAGAAACTTTTACTCTGGATTCTCAGTCTGTTTCCTAGTGCCGGTTTGATGTTCCTGCAGTTTTATCTGTAAAACAGATTTGGAGCTAGTACCAACCCATATATATGTATGGAGTGGTGTTTGCAACTGAAAAGAAACTTTGTGTTCACAACAAGCTAGGTGAAGGACGGATTTCACACAGTCTTATCTCTCAGAACTGAGCATGTGGAGAGACGTTCGTTCATCTAGCACAAAGGGAACGGGATGCAGGAGAAACTTTTACTCTGGTTTCTCAGTCTGTTTCCTAGTGCCGGTTTGAAGTTCCTGCAGATTTCACTGTAAAACCGAGTTGGAGCTTGTACCTCCCCATATATATGTATGGAGTGGAGTTTGCAACTGAAAAGAAACTTTGTGTTCCCAAAAAGGTAGGTGAATGTCGGCTTTCACACACACTTATCTCTCAGAACTGAGCATGTGGAGAGACGTTCGTTCATCTAGCACAAAGGAACGTGGTGCAGGAGAAACTTTTACTCTGGTTTCTCAGCCTGTTTCCTAGTGCCGGTATGATGTTCCTGCACTTTTCACTGTAAAACCGATTTGGAGCTATTACCTCCCCATATATATGTATGGAGTGGAGTTGGCAAGTGAAAAGAAACTTTGTGTTCCTAACAAGCTAGGTGAAGTACGGGTTTCACACACACTAATTTCTCAGAACTGAGCATGTGGAGAGACGTTCGTTCATCTAGCACAAAGGGAACAGGTTGCAGGAGAAACTTTTACTCTGGTTTCTCAGTCTGTTTCCTAGTGCCGGTTTGAAGTTCCTGCACTTTTTACTGTAAAACCGAGTTGGAGCTAGTACCTCCCCATATATATGTACGGAGTGGTGTTTGCAACTGAAAAGAAACTTTGTCTTCCCAACAAGCTAGGTGAAGGACGGCTTTCACACACACTTATCTCTCAGAACTGAGCATGTGGAGAGACGTTCGTTCATCTAGCACAGAGGGAACGGGTTGCAGGAGAAACTATTACTCTGGTTTCTCAGTCTGTTTCCTAGGGCCTTTTTGAAGTTCCTGCAGTTTTCACTGAAAAACCGAGTTGGAGAAAGTACCTCCCCATATATATGTATGGAGTGGAGTTTGCAACTGAAAAGAAACTTTGTGATCAAAAAAAGCTAGGTGAAGTACGGCTTTCACACACACTTATCTTAGAACTGAGCATGTGGAGAGACGTTCGTTCATCTAGCACAAATGGAACGGGTTGCATTAGAAACTTTTACTCTGGTTTCTCAGTCTGTTTCCTAGTGCCGGTTTGATGTTCCTGCAGTTTTCACTGTAAAACCGATTTGGAGCTAGTACCTCCCCATATATATGTAAGGAGTGGTGTTTGCAACTGAAAAGAAACTTTGTGTTCCCGACAAGCTATGTGAAGGACGGCTTTCACACACACTTATCTCTCAGAACTGAGCATGTGAAGAGACGTTCGTTCATCTAGCACAAAGGGAAAGGATTGCAGGAGAAACTATTACTCTGGTTTCTCAGTCTGTTTCCTGGGGACTTTTTGAAGTTCCTGCAGTTTTCACTGTAAAACCGAGTTGGAGCAAGTACCTCCCCATATATATGTATGGAGTGGAGTTTGCATCTGAAAAGAAACTTTGTGTTCCCAAAAAGCTAGGTGAAGTACGGCTTTCACACACACTTATCTTAGAACTGAGCATGTGGAGAGACGTTCGTTCATCTAGCAAAAATGTAACGGGTTGCAGTAGAAACTATTACTCTGGTTTCTCAGTCTGTTTCCTAGTGCCGGTTTGAAGTTCCTGCAGTTTTCACTGTAAAACCGAGTTGGAGCATGTACCTCCCCATATATATGTATGGAGTGGAGTTTGCAACTGAAAAGAAACTTTGTGTTCCCAAAAAGCTAGTTGAAGTACGGATTTCACACACACTTATCTTATAAATGAGCATGTGGAGAGAAGTTCGTTCATCTAGCACAAAGGGAACGTGTTGCAGGAGAAATTTTACTCTGGTTTCTCAGTCTGTTTCCTAGTGCCGGTTTGAAGTTCCTGCAGTTTTCACTGTAAAACCGAGTTGGAGCTAGTTCCTACCCATATATATGTACGGAGTGGAGTTTGCAACTGAAAATAAACTTTGTGTTCCCAACAAGTTAGGTGAGGTCGGCTTTCACACACACTTATCTCTCAGAACTGAGCATGTGGAAAGACGTTCGTTCATCTAGCATAAAGGGAACGTGTTGCAGGAGAAACTTTTACTCTGGTTTCTCAGCCTGTTTCCTAGTGCCGGTTTGATGTTCCTGCAGTTTTCACTGTAAAACCGATTTGGAGCTATTACCTCCCCATATATATTTATGGAGTGGAGTTTGCAACTGAAAAGAAACTTTGTGTTCCCTACAAGCTTGGTGAAGGACGGCTTGCACACACACTTATCTCTCAGAACTGAGCATGTGGAGAGACTTTCGTTCATGTAGCACAAAGGGAACGGGTTGCAGGAGAGACTTTTACTATGGTTTCTCAGTCTGTTTCCTAGTGCCGGTTTGAAGTTCCTGCAGTTTCACTGTAAAACCGAGTTGGAGCTAGTACCTCCCCATATATATGTATGGAGTGGAGTTTGCAACTGAAAAGCAACTTTGTGTTCCCAACAAGCTAGGTGAAGGACGGCTTTCAGACACACTTATCCTTCAGAACTGATCATGTGGAGAGAGGTTCGTTCATCTAGCACAAAGGGAACGGGTTGCAGGAGAAACTTTTACTCTGGATTCTCAGTCTGTTTCCTAGTGCCGGTTTGATGTTCCTGCAGTTTTCTCTGTAAAACAGATTTGGAGCTTGTACCATCGCATATATATGTATGGAGTGGTGTTTGCAACTGAAAAGAAACTTTGTGTTCACAACAAGCTAGGTGAAGGACGGCATTCACACAGTCTTATCTCTCAGAACTGAGCATGTGGAGAGACGTTCGTTCATCTAGCACAAAGGGAACGGGTAGCAAGAGAAACTTTTACTCTGGTTTCTCAGTCTGTTTCCTAGTGCCGGTTTGAAGTTCCTGCACTTTTTACTGTAAAACCGAGTTGGAGCTAGTACCTCCCCATATATATGTACGGAGTGGTGTTTGCAACTGAAAAGAAACTTTGTGTTCCCAACAAGCTAGGTGAAGGACGGCTGTCACACACACTTATCTCTCAGAACTGAGCATGTGGACAGACGTTCGTTCATCTAGCACAAAGGGAACGGGTTGCAGGAGAAACTATTACTCTGGTTTCTCAGTCTGTTTCCTAGGGCCTTTTTGAAGTTCCTGCAGTTTTCACTGTAAAACCGAGTTGGAGCAAGTACCTCCACATATATATGTATGGAGTGGAGTTTGCAACTGAAAAGAAAATTTGTGTTCCCAAAAAACTAGGTGAAGTACGGCTTTCACACACACTTATCTTAGAACTGAGCATGTGGAGAGACGTTCGTTCATCTAGCACAAAGGGATCGGGTTGCAGTAGAAACTTTTACTCTGGTTTCTCAGGCTTTTTCCTAGTGCCGGTTTGAAGTTCCTGCAGTTTTCACTGTAAAACCGAGTTGGAGCTAGTACCAACCCATATATATGTATGGAGTGGAGTTTGCAACTGAAAAGCAACTTTGTGTTCCCGACAAGCTAGGTGAAGGACGGCTTTCACACACACTTATCTCTCAGAACTGAGCATGTGGAGAGACGTTCATTCATCTAGCACAAAGGGAACGGGTTGCAGGAGAAACTTTTACTCTGTTTTCTCAGTCTGTTTCCTAGTGCCGGTTTGAAGTTCCTGCAGTTTTCACTGTAAAACCGTGTTGGAGCTAGTACCTCCCCATATATATATACGGAGTGGAGTTTGCAACTGAAAATAAACTTTGTGTTCCCTACAAGCTTGGTAAAGGACGGCTTGCACACACACTTATCTCTCAGAACTGAGCATGTGGAGAGACGTACGTTCATCTAGCACAAAGGGAACGGGTTGCAGGAGGAACATTTACTATGGTTTCTCAGTCTGTTTCCTAGTGCCGGTTTGAAGTTCCTGCAGTTTCACTGTAAAACCGAGTTGGAGGTAGTACCTCCCCATATATATGTATGGAGTGGAGTTTGCAACTGAAAAGCAACTTTGTGTTCCCAACAAGCTAGGTGAAGGACGGCTTTCACACACACTTATTTCTCAGAACTGATCATGTGGAGAGACTTTCGTTCATCTAGCACAAAGGGAACGGGTTGCAGGAGAAACTATTACTCTGGTTTCTCAGTCTGTTTCCTAGGGCCTTTTTGAATTTCCTGCAGTTTTCACTGTAAAACCGAGTTGGAGCAAGTACCTCCCCATATATATGTATGGAGTGGAGTTTGCAACTGAAAAGAAACTTTGTGTTCCCAAAAAGCTAGGTGAATTACGGCTTTCACACACATTTATCTTAGAACTGAGCATGTGGAGAGACGTTCGTTCATCTAGCACAAATGGAACGGGTTGCAGTAGAAACTTTTACTCTTGTTTCTCAGTCTGTTTCCTAATGCCAGTTTGAAGTTCCTGCAGTTTTCACTGTAAAACCGAGTTGGAGCATGTACCTCACCATATATATGTATGGAGTGGAGTTTGCAACTGAAAAGAAACTTTGTGTTCCCAAAAAGCTAGGTGAAGTACGGCTTTCACACACACTTATCTTATAACTGAGCATGTGGAGAGACGTTCGTTCATCTAGCACAAAGGGAACGGGTTGCAGGAGAAACTTTTACTCTGGTTTCTCAGTCTGTTTCCTACTGCAAGTTTGAAGTTCCTGCAGTTTTCACTGTAAAACCGAGTTGGAACTAGTTACCTCCCCATGTATATGTATGGAGTGGAGTTTGCACCTGAAAAGAAACTTTGTATTCCCAACAAGCTAGCTGAAGGACGGCTTTCACACACACTTATCAATCAGAACTGAGCATGTGGAGAGATGTTCGTTCATCTAGCACCAAGGGAACGGGTTGCCGGAGAAACTTTTGCTCTGGTTTCTCAGTCTTTTTCCTAGTGCCGGTTTGAAGTTCCTGCAGTTTTCACTGTAAAGCCGAGTTCGAGATAGTACCTCCCCATATATATGTATGGAGTGGAGTTTGCAACTGAAAAGAAACTTTGTGTTCCCTTCAAGCTAGGTGCAGGACAGCTTTCACACACACTTATTTCTCACAACTGACCATGTGGATAGACGTTCGTTCATCTAGCAACAAGGACACGTGTTGCAGGAGAAACTTTTACTCTGGTTTCTCAGTCTGTTTCCTAGTGCCGGTTTGAAGTTCCTGCAGTTTTCACTGTGAAAACGAGTTTTAGCTAGTAACTCCCCTTATATATGTATGGAGTGGAGATTGCACCTGAAAACAAACTTTGTGTTCCCTACAAGCTAGTTGATGTACGGCTATCACACACACTTGTCTCTCGGAAATGAGCATGTGGAGAGATGTTCGTTCATCTAGCACCAAGGGAACGGATTGCAGGAGAAACTTTTACTCTGGTTTCTCAGTCTGTTTCCTAGTGCCGGTTGGAAGTTCATGCAGTTTTCACTGTAAAACAGAGTTGGAACTAGTACCTCCACATATATATGTATGCAGTGGAGTTTGCACCTGAAAAGAAACGTTGTATTCCCAACAAGCTAGCTGAAGGACGGCTTTCACACACACTTATTAATCAGAACTGAGCATGTGGAGAGACGTTCGTTCATCTAGCACCAATGGAACGGGTTGCAGGAGAAACTTTTACTCTGGTTTCTCAGTCTGTTTCCTAGTGCCGGTTTGATGTTCCTGCAGTTTTCACTGTAAAACCGAGTTGGAGGTAGTACTTCCCCATATATATGTATGGAGTGGAGTTTGCAACTGAAAAGAAACTTTCTGTTCCCTTCCAGCTAGGTGAAGGACGGCTTTCACACACACTTATCTCTCATAACTGACCATGTGGATAGACGTTCGTTCATTAGCACCAAGGAAACGTGTTGCATAAGAAATTCTTACTCTGGTTTCTCAGTATGTTTCCTACTGCCGGGTGTAAGTTCCTGCAGTTTTCACTGTAAAACCGAGTTGTAACTCGTACCTCCCCGTATATATGTATGGAGTGGAGTTTGCACCTGAAAAATAACTTTGTATTCCCAACAAGCTAGCTGAAGGACGGCTTTCACACACACTTATTAATCAGAACTGAGCATGTGGAGAGACGTTCGTTCATCTAGCACCAATGGAACGGGTTGCAGGAGAAACTTTTACTCTGGATTCTCAGTCTGTTTCCTAGTGCCGGTTTGATGTTCCTGCAGTTTTCTCTGTAAAACAGATTTGGAGCTTGTACCAACCCATATATATGTATGGAGTGGTGTTTGCAACTGAAAAGAAACTTTGTGTTCACAACAAGCTATTTGAAGGACGGCATTCACACAGTCTTATCTCTCAGAACTGAGCATGTGGAGAGACGTTCGTTCATCTAGCACAAAGGGAACGGGTTGCAGGTGAAACTTTTACTCTGGTTTCTCAGTCTGTTTCCTAGTGCCGGTTTGATGTTCCTGCACTTTTTACTGTAAAACCGAGTTGGAGCTCTTACCTCCCCATATATATGTACGGAGTGGTGTTTGCAACTGAAAAGAAACTTTGTGTTCCCAACAAGCTAGGTGAAGGACGGCTTTCACACACACTTATCTCTCAGAACTGAGCATGTGGAGAGACGTTCGTTCATCTAGCACAAATGGAACGGGTTGCAGTAGAAACTTTTACACTGGTTTCTCAGTCTGTTTCCTAGTGCCGGTTTGAAGTTCTTGCAGTTTTCACTGTAAAACCGAGTTGGAGTATGTACCTCCCCATATATATGTATGGAGTGGAGTTTGCAACTGAAAAGAATCTTTGTGTTCCCAAAAAGCTATGTGAAGTACGGCTTTCACACACACTTATCTTATAACTGAGCATGTGGAGAGACGTTCGTTCATCTAGCACAAAGGGAACGGGTTGCAGTAGAAACTTTTACTCTGCTTTCTCAGGCTTTTTCCTAGTGCCAGTTTGAAGTTCCTGCAGTTTTCAGTGTAAAACCGAGTTGGAGCTAGTACCAACCCATATATATGTATGGAGTGGAGTTTGCAACTGAAAAGCAACTTTGTGTTCCCGACAAGCTAGGTGAAGGACGGCTTTCACACACACATATCTCTCAGAACTGAGCATGTGGAGAGACGTTCATTCATCTAGCACAAAGGGAACGGTTTGTAGGAGAAACTTTTACTCTATTTTCTCAGTCTGTTTCCTAGTACCTTTTTGAAGTTCCTGCAGTTTTCACTGTAAAACCGAGTTGGAGCTAGTACCTCTCCATATATATGTATGGATTGGAGTTTGCAACTGAAAAGAATCTATGTTTTCACAACAAGCTAGGTGAAGGACGGCTTTCACACACACTTATCTCTCAGAACTGAGCTTGTGGAGAGACGTTCGTTCAACTAGCACAAAGGGAACGGGTTGCAGGAGATACTTTTACTCTGGTTTCTCAGTCTGTTTCCTAGTGCCGGTTTGAAGTTCCTGCAGTTTTCACTGTAAAACAGAGTTGGAGCTAGTACCAACCCATATATATGTATGGAGTGGTGTTTGCAACTGAAAAGAAACTTTGTGTTCCCAACAAGCTAGGTGAAGTACGGGTTTCACACACACTAATTTCTCAGAACTGAGCATGTGGAGAGACGTTCGTTCATCTAGCTCAAAGGGAACGGGTTGCAGGAGAAACTGTTACTCTGGTTTCTCAGTCTGTTTCCGAGGGCCTTTTTGAAGTTCTTGCAGTTTTCACTGTAAAACCGAGTTGGAGCAAGTACCTACCCATATATATGTATGGAGTGGAGTTTGCAACTGAAAAGAAACTTTGTGATCAAAAAAAGCTAGGTGAAGTACGGCTTTCACACACACTTATCTTAGAACTGAGCATGTGGAGAGACGTTCGTTCATCTAGCACAAAGGGAACGGGTTGCATTAGAAACTTTTACTCTGGTCTCTCAGTCTGTTTCCTAGTGCCGGTTTGAAGTTCCTGCAGTTTTCACTGTAAAACCGAGTTGGAGCTAGTACCTCCCCATATATATATACTGAGTGGAGTTTGCAACTGAAAAGAAACTTTGTGTTCCCGACAAGCTATGTGAAGGACGGCTTTCACACACACTTATCTCTCAGAACTGAGCATGTGGAGAGACGTTCGTTCATCTAGCACAAAGGGAACGTGTTGCAGGAGAAATTTTACTCTGGTTTCTCAGTCTGTTTCCTAGTGCCGGTTTGAAGTTCCTGCAGTTTTCACTGTAAAACCGAGTTGGAGCTAGTACCACCCCATATATATGTACGGAGTGGAGTTTGCAACTGAAAATAAACTTTGTGTTCCCAACAAGCTAGGTGAAGGTCGGCTTTCACACACACTTATCTCTCAGAACTGAGCATGTGGAGAGACGTTCGTTCATCTAGCACAAAGGGAACGTGTTGCAGGAGAAACTTTTACTCTGGTTTCTCAGACTTTTCCTAGTGCCGGTTTGATGTTCCTGCAGTTTTCACTGTAAAACCGATTTGGAGCTCTTACCTCCCCATATATATGTATGGAGTGGAGTTTGCAACTGAAAATAAACTTTGTGTTCCCTACAAGCTTGGTAAAGGATGGCTTGCACACACACTTATCTCTCAGAACTGAGCATGTGGACAGACGTACGTTCATCTAGCACAAAGGGAACGGGTTGCAGGAGAAACTTTTACTATGGTTTCTCAGTCTGTTTCCTAGTGCCGGTTTGAAGTTCCTGCAGTTTCACTGTAAAACCGAGTTGGAGGTAGTACCTCCCCATATATATGTATGGAGTGGAGTTTGCAACTGAAAAGCAACTTTGTGTTCCCAACAAGCTAGGTGAAGGACGGCTTTCACACACACTTATTTCTCAGAACTGAGCATGTGGAGAGACGTTCGTTCATCTAGCACAAAGGGAACGGGTTGCAGGAGAAACTATTACTCTGGTTTCTCAGTCTGTTTCCTAGGGCCTTTTTGAAGTTCCTGCAGTTTTCACTGTAAAACCGAGTTGGAGCAAGTACCTCCCCATATATATGTATGGAGTGGAGTTTGCAACTGAAAAGAAACTTTGTGTTCCCAAAAAGCTAGGTGAAGTACGGCTTTCACACACACTTATCTTAGAACTGAGCATGTGGAGAGACGTTCGTTCATCTAGCACATATGGAACGGGTTGCAGTAGAAACTTTTACTCTGGTTTCTCAGTCTGTTTCCTAGTGCTAGTTTGAAGTTCCTGCAGTTTTCACTGTAAAACCGAGTTGGAGCATGTACCTCCCCATATATATGTATGGAGTGGAGTTTGCAACTGAAAAGAAACTTTGTGTTCCCAAAAAGCTAGGTGAAGTACGGCTTTCACACACACTTATCTTATAACTGAGCATGTGGAGAGACGTTCGTTCATCTAGCACAAAGGGAACGGGTTGCAGTAGAAACTTTTACTCTGGTTTCTCAGGCTTTTTCCTAGTGCCGGTTTGAAGTTCCTGCAGTTTTCACTGTAAAACCGGGTTGGAGCTAGTATCTCCCCATATATATATACGTAGTGGAGTTTGCAACTGAAAAGAAACTTTGTGTTCCCAAAAAGCTAGGTGAATTACGGCTTTCACACACACTTATCTTATAACTGAGCATGTGGAGAGACATTCGTTCATCTAGCACAAAGGGAACGGGTTGCAGTAGAAACTTTTACTCTGGTTTCTCAGGCTTTTTCCTAGTGCCGGTTTGAAGTTCCTGCAGTTTTCACTGTAAAACCGAGTTGGAGCAAGTACCAACCCATATATATGTATGGAGTGGAGTTTGCAACTGAAAAGCAACTTTGTGTTCCCGACAAGCTCGGTGAAGGACGGCTTTCACACACACTTATCTCTCAGAACTGAGCATGTGGAGAGACGTTCATTCATCTAGCACAAAGGGAACGTGTTGCAGGAGAAATTTTACTCTGTTTTCTCAGTCTGTTTCCTAGTGCCGGTTTGAAGTTCCTGCAGTTTTCACTGTAAAACCGGGTTGGAGCTAGTACCTCCCCATATATATATACGGAGTGGAGTTTGCAACTGAAATGAAACTTTGTGTTCCCAACAAGCTAGGTGAAGGACGGCTTTCACACACACTTATCTCTCAGAACTGAGCATGTGGAGAGACGTTCGTTCATCTAGCACAAAGGGAACGGGTTGCAGGTGAAACTTTTACTCTGGTTTCTCAGTCTGTTTCCTAGTGCCTTTTTGAAGTTCCTGCAGTTTTCACTGTAAAACCGAGTTGGAGCTATTACCTCCCCATATATATGTATGGAGTGGAGTTTGCAACTGAAAAGAAACTTTGTGTTCCCAACAAGCTAGGTGAAGGAAGGCTTTCACACACATTTATCTCTCAGAACTGAGCATGTGGAGAGACTTTCGTTCATCTAGCACAAAGGGAACGGGTTGTAGGAGAAACTTTTACTCTGGTTTCTCAGTCTGTTTCCTAGTGCCGGTTTGAAGTTCCTGCAGTTTTCACTGTAAAACCGAGTTGGAGCTAGTACCTCTCCATATATATGTATGGATTGGAGTTTGCAACTGAAAAGAAACTATGTTTTCACAACAAGCTAGGTGAAGGACGGCTTTCACACACACTTATCTCTCAGAACTGAGCTTGTGGAGAGACGTTCGTTCAACTAGCACAAAGGGAACGGGTTGCAGGAGATACATTTACTCTGGTTTCTCAGTCTGTTTCCTAGTGCCGGTTTGAAGTTCCTGCAGTTTTCACTGTAAAACAGAGTTGGAGCTAGTACCAACCCATATATATGTATGGAGTGTTGTTTGCAACTGAAAAGAAACTTTGTGTTCCCAACAAGCTAGGTGAAGTACGGGTTTCACACACACTAATTTCTCAGAACTGAGCATGTGGAGAGACGTTCGTTCATCTAGCACAAAGGGAACGGGTTGCAGGAGAAACTTTTACTCTGGTTTCTCAGTCTGTTTCCGAGGGCCTTTTTGAAGTTCTTGCAGTTTTCACTGTAAAACCGAGTTGGAGCAGGTACCTCCCCATATATATGTATGGAGTGGAGTTTGCAACTGAAAAGAAACTTTGTGATCAAAAAAATCTAGGTGAAGTACGGCTTTCACACACACTTATCTTAGAACTGAGCATGTGGAGAGACGTTCGTTCATCTAGCACAAAGGGAACGTGTTGCAGGAGAAACTTTTACTCTGGTTTCTCAGCCTGTTTCCTAGTGCCGGTTTGATGTTCCTGCAGTTTTCACTGTAAAACCGATTTGGAGCTCTTACCTCCCCATATATATGTATGGAGTGGAGTTTGCAACTGAAAATAAACTTTGTGTTCCCTACAAGCTTGGTAAAGGACGGCTTGCACACACACTTATATCTCAGAACTGAGCATGTGGACAGACGTACGTTCATCTAGCACAAAGGGAACGGGTTGCAGGAGAAACTTTTACTATGGTTTCTCAGTCTGTTTCCTAGTGCCGGTTTGAAGTTCCTGCAGTTTCACTGTAAAACCGAGTTGGAGGTAGTACCTCCCCATATATATGTATGGAGTGGAGTTTGCAACTGAAAAGCAACTTTGTGTTCCCAACAAGCTAGGTGAAGGACGGCTTTCACACACACTTATTTCTCAGAACTGAGCATGTGGAGAGACGTTCGTTCATCTAGCACAAATGGAACGGGTTTCAGGAGAAACTATTACTCTGGTTTCTCAGTCTGTTTCCTAGGGCCTTTTTGAAGTTCCTGCAGTTTTCACTGTAAAACCGTGTTGGAGCAAGTACCTCCCCATATATATGTATGGAGTGGAGTTTGCAACTGAAAAGAAACTTTGTGTTCCCAAAAAGCTAGGTGAAGTACGGCTTTCACACACACTTTTCTTAGAACTGAGCATGTGGAGAGACGTTCGTTCATCTAGCACATATGGAACGGGTTGCAGTAGAAACTTTTACTCTGGTTTCTCAGTCTGTTTCCTAGTGCTAGTTTGAAGTTCCTGCAGTTTTCACTGTAAAACCGAGTTGGAGCATGTACCTCCCCATATATATGTATGGAGTGGAGTTTGCAACTGAAAAGAAACTTTGTGTTCCCAAAAAGCTAGGTGAAGTACGGCTTTCACACACACTTATCTTATAACTGAGCATGTGGACAGACGTTCGTTCATCTAGCACAAAGGGAACGGGTTGCAGTAGAAACTTTTACTCTGGTTTCTCAGGCTTTTTCCTAGTGCCAGTTTGAAGTTCCTGCAGTTTTCACTGTAAAACCGGGTTGGAGCTAGTATCTCCCCATATATATATACGTAGTGGAGTTTGCAACTGAAAAGAAACTTTGTGTTCCCAAAAAGCTAGGTGAAGTACGGCTTTCACACACACTTATCTTAGAACTGAGCATGTGGAGAGACGTTCGTTCATCTAGCACAAAGGGAACGGGTTGCATTAGAAACTTTTACTCTGGTTTCTCAGTCTGTTTCCTAGTGCCGGTTTGAAGTTCCTGCAGTTTTCACTGTAAAACCGAGTTGGTGCTAGTACCTCCCCATATATATATACTGAGTAGAGTTTGCAACTGAAAAGAAACTTTGTGTTCCCGACCTGCTATGTGAAGGACGGCTTTCACACACACTTATCTCTCAGAACTGAGCATGTGGAGAGACGTTCGTTCATCTAGCACAAAGGGAACGTGTTGCAGGAGAAATTTTACTCTGGTTTCTCAGTCTGTTTCCTAGTGCCGGTTTGAAGTTCCTGCAGTTTTCACTGTAAAACCGAGTTGGAGCTAGTACCACCCCATATATATGTACGGAGTGGAGATTGCAACTGAAAATAAACTTTGTGTTCCCAACAAGCTAGGTGAAGGTCGGCTTTCACACACACTTATCTCTCAGAACTGAGCATGTGGAGAGACGTTCGTTCATCTAGCACAAAGGGAACGTGTTGCAGGAGAAACTTTTACTCTGGTTTCTCAGACTTTTCCTAGTGCCGGTTTGATGTTCCTGCAGTTTTCACTGTAAAACCGATTTGGAGCTCTTACCTCCCCATATATATGTATGGAGTGGAGTTTGCAACTGAAAATAAACTTTGTGTTCCCTACAAGCTTGGTAAAGGATGGCTTGCACACACACTTATCTCTCAGAACTGAGCATGTGGACAGACGTACGTTCATCTAGCACAAAGGGAACGGGTTGCAGGAGAAACTTTTACTATGGTTTCTCAGTCTGTTTCCTAGTGCCGGTTTGAAGTTCCTGCAGTTTCACTGTAAAACCGAGTTGGAGGTAGTACCTCCCCATATATATGTATGGAGTGGAGTTTGCAACTGAAAAGCAACTTTGTGTTCCCAACAAGCTAGGTGAAGGACGGCTTTCACACACACATATTTCTCAGAACTGAGCATGTGGAGAGACGTTCGTTCATCTAGCACAAATGGAACGGGTTGCAGGAGAAACTATTACTCTGGTTTCTCAGTCTGTTTCCTAGGGCCTTTTTGAAGTTCCTGCAGTTTTCACTGTAAAACCGAGTTGGAGCAAGTACCTCCCCATATATATGTATGGAGTGGAGTTTGCAACTGAAAAGAAACTTTGTGTTCCCAAAAAGCTAGGTGAAGTACGGCTTTCACACACACTTATCTTAGAACTGAGCATGTGGAGAGACGTCCGTTCATCTAGCACATATGGAACGGGTTGCAGTAGAAACTTTTACTCTGGTTTCTCAGTCTGTTTCCTAGTGCTAGTTTGAAGTTCCTGCAGTTTTCACTGTAAAACCGAGTTGGAGCATGTACCTCCCCATATATATGTATGGAGTGGAGTTTGCAACTGAAAAGAAACTTTGTGTTCCCAAAAAGCTAGGTGAAGTACGGCTTTCTCACACACTTATCTTATAACTGAGCATGTGGAGAGACGTTCGTTCATCTAGCACAAAGGGAACGGGTTGCAGTAGAAACTTTTACTCTGGTTTCTCAGGCTTTTTCCTAGTGCCGGTTTGAAGTTCCTGCAGTTTTCACTGTAAAACCGGGTTGGAGCTAGTATCTCCCCATATATATATACGTAGTGGAGTTTGCAACTGAAAAGAAACTTTGTGTTCCCAAAAAGCTAGGTGAAGTACGGCTTTCACACACACTTATCTTATAACTGAGCATGTGGAGAGACGTTCGTTCATCTAGCACAAAGGGAACGGGTTGCAGTAGAAACTTTTACTCTGGTTTCTCAGGCTTTTTCCTAGTGCCGGTTTGAAGTTCCTGCAGTTTTCACTGTAAAACCGAGTTGGAGCATGTACCAACCCATATATATGTATGGAGTGGAGTTTGCAACTGAAAAGCAACTTTGTGTTCCCGACAAGCTCGGTGAAGAACGGCTTTCACACACACTTATCTCTCAGAACTGAGCATGTGGAGAGACGTTCATTCATCTAGCACAAAGGGAACGGGTTGCAGGAGAAATTTTACTCTGTTTTCTCAGTCTGTTTCCTAGTGCCGGTTTGAAGTTCCTGCAGTTTTCACTGTAAAACAGGGTTGGAGCTAGTACCTCCCCATATATATATACGGAGTGGAGTTTGCAACTGAAATGAAACTTTGTGTTCCCAACAAGCTAGGTGAAGGACGGCTTTCACACACACTTATCTCTCAGAACTGAGCATGTGGAGAGACGTTCGTTCATCTAGCAAAAAGGGAACGGGTTGCAGGTGAAACTTTTACTCTGGTTTCTCAGTCTGTTTCCTAGTGCCGGTTTGAAGTTCCTGCAGTTTTCACTGTAAAACCGAGTTGGAGCTATTACCTCCCCATATATATGTATGGAGTGGAGTTTGCAACTGAAAAGAAACTTTGTGTTCCCAACAAGCTAGGTGAAGGAAGGCTTTCACACACATTTATCTCTCAGAACTGAGCATGTGGAGAGACTTTCGTTCATCTAGCACAAAGGGAACGGGTTGTAGGAGAAACTTTTACTCTGGTTTCTCAGTCTGTTTCCTAGTGCCTTTTTGAAGTTCCTGCAGTTTTCACTGTAAAACCGAGTTGGAGCTAGTACATCTCCATATATATGTATGGATTGGAGTTTGCAACTGAAAAGAAACTATGTTTTCACAACAAGCTAGGTGAAGTACGGGTTTCACACACACTTATCTCTCAGAACTGAGCTTGTGGAGAGACGTTCGTTCAACTAGCACAAAGGGAACGGGTTGCAGGAGATACATTTACTCTGGTTTCTCAGTCTGTTTCCTAGTGCCGGTTTGAAGTTCCTGCAGTTTTCACTGTAAAACAGAGTTGGAGCTAGTACCAACCCATATATATGTATGGAGTGTTGTTTGCAACTGAAAAGAAACTTTGTGTTCCCAACAAGCTAGGTGAAGTACGGGTTTCACACACACTAATTTCTCAGAACTGAGCATGTGGAGAGACGATCGTTCATCTAGCACAAAGGGAACGGGTTGCAGGAGAAACTTTTACTCTGGTTTCTCAGCCTGTTTCCGAGGGCCTTTTTGAAGTTCTTGCAGTTTTCACTGTAAAACCGAGTTGGAGCAAGTACCTCCCCATATATATGTATGGAGTGGAGTTTGCAACTGAAAAGAAACTTTGTGATCAAAAAAAGCTAGGTGAAGTACGGCTTTCACACACACTTATCTTAGAACTGAGCATGTGGAGAGACGTTCGTTCATCTAGCACAAAGGGAACGGGTTGCATTAGAAACTTTTACTCTGGTTTCTCAGTCTGTTTCCTAGTGCCGGTTTGAAGTTCCTGCAGTTTTCACTGTAAAACCGAGTTGGAGCTAGTACCTCCCCATATATATGTACGGAGTGGAGTTTGCAACTGAAAATAAACTTTGTGTTCCCAACAAGCTAGCTGAAGGACGGCTTTCACACACACTTATCTCTCAGAACTGAGCATGTGGAGAGACGTTCGTTCATCTAGCACAAAGGGAACGTGTTGCAGGAGAAACTTTTACTCTGGTTTCTCAGCCTGTTTCCTAGTGCCGGTTTGATGTTCCTGCAGTTTTCACTGTAAAACCGATTTGGAGCTCTTACCTCCCCATATATATGTATGGAGTGGGTTTGCAACTGAAAATAAACTTTGTGTTCCCTACAAGCTTGGTAAAGGACGGCTTGCACACACACTTATCTCTCAGAACTGAGCATGTGGAGAGACGTACGTTCATCTAGCACAAAGGGAACGGGTTGCAGGAGAAACTTTTACTATGGTTTCTCAGTCTGTTTCCTAGTGCCGGTTTGAAGTTCCTGCAGTATCACTGTAAAACCGAGTTGGAGGTAGTACCTACCCATATATATGTATGGAGTGGAGTTTGCAACTGAAAAGCAACTTTGTGTTCCCAACAAGCTAGGTGAAGGACGGGTTTCACACACACTAATTTCTCAGAACTGAGCATGTGGAGAGACGTTCGTTCATCTAGCTCAAAGGGAACGGGTTGCAGGAGAAACTTTTACTGTGGTTTCTCAGTCTGTTTCCGAGGGCCTTTTTGAAGTTCTTGCAGTTTTCACTGTAAAACCGAGTTGGAGCAAGTACCTACCCATATATATGTATGGAGTGGAGTTTGCAACTGAAATAAACTTTGTGATCAAAAAAAGCTAGGTGAAGTACGGCTTTCACACACACTTATCTTAGAACTGAGCATGTGGAGAGACGTTCGTTCATCTAGCACAAAGGGAACGGGTTGCATTAGAAACTTTTACTCTGGTTTCTCAGTCTGTTTCCTAGTGCCGGTTTGAAGTTCCTGCAGTTTTCACTGTAAAACCGAGTTGGAGCTAGTACCTCCCCATATATATATACTGAGTGGAGTTTGCAACTGAAAAGAAACTTTGTGTTCCCGACAAGCTATGTGAAGGACGGCTTTCACACACACTTATCTCTCAGAACTGAGCATGTGGAGAGACGTTCGTTCATCTAGCACAAAGGGAACGTGTTGCAGGAGAAATTTTACTCTGGTTTCTCAGTCTGTTTCCTAGTGCCGGTTTGAAGTTCCTGCAGTTTTCACTGTAAAACCGAGTTGGAGCTAGTACCACCCCATATATATGTACGGAGTGGAGTTTGCAACTGAAAATAAACTTTGTGTTCCCAACAAGCTAGGTGAAGGTCGGCTTTCACACACACTTATCTCTCAGAACTGAGCATGTGGAGAGACGTTCGTTCATCTAGCACAAAGGGAACGTGTTGCAGGAGAAACTTTTACTCTGGTTTCTCAGACTTTTCCTAGTGCCGGTTTGATGTTCCTGCAGTTTTCACTGTAAAACAGATTTGGAGCTCTTACCTCCCCATATATATGTATGGAGTGGAGTTTGCAACTGAAAATAAACTTTGTGTTCCCTACAAGCTTGGTAAAAGACGGCTTGCACACACACTTATCTCTCAGAACTGAGCATGTGGACAGACGTACGTTCATCTAGCACAAAGGGAACGGGTTGCAGGAGAAACTTTTACTATGGTTTCTCAGTCTGTTTCCTAGTGCCGGTTTGAAGTTCCTGCAGTTTCACTGTAAAACCGAGTTGGAGGTAGTACCTCCCCATATATATGTATGGAGTGGAGTTTGCAACTGAAAAGCAACTTTGTGTTCCCAACAAGCTAGGTGAAGGACGGCTTTCACACACACTTATTTCTCAGAACTGAGCATGTGGAGAGACGTTCGTTCATCTAGCACAAAGGGAACGGGTTGCAGGAGAAACTATTACTCTGGTTTCTCAGTCTGTTTCCTAGGGCCTTTTTGAAGTTCCTGCAGTTTTCACTGTAAAACCGAGTTGGAGCAAGTACCTCCCAATATATATGTATGGAGTGGAGTTTGCAACTGAAAAGGAACTTTGTGTTCCCAAAAAGCTAGGTGAAGTACGGCTTTCACACACACTTATCTTAGAACTGAGCATGTGGAGAGACGTTCGTTCATCTAGCACATATGGAACGGGTTGCAGTAGAAACTTTTACTCTGGTTTCTCAGTCTGTTTCCTAGTGCTAGTTTGAAGTTCCTGCAGTTTTCACTGTAAAACCGAGTTGGAGCATGTACCTCCCCATATATATGTATGGAGTGGAGTTTGCAACTGAAAAGAAACTTTGTGTTCCCAAAAAGCTAGGTGAAGTACGGCTTTCACACACACTTATCTTATAACTGAGCATGTGGACAGACGTTCGTTCATCTAGCACAAAGGGAACGGGTTGCAGTAGAAAATTTACTCTGGTTTCTCAGGCTTTTTCCTAGTGCCGGTTTGAAGTTCCTGCAGTTTTCACTGTAAAACAGAGTTGGAGCTAGTACCAACCCATATATATGTATGGAGTGGAGTTTGCAACCTAAAAGCAACTTTGTGTTCCCGACAAGCTCGTTGAAGGACGGCTTTCACACACACTTATCTCTCAGAACTGAGCATGTGGAGAGACGTTCATTCATCTAGCACAAAGGGAACGGGTTGCTGGAGAAATTTTACTCTGTTTTCTCAGTCTGTTTCCTAGTGCCGGTTTGAAGTTCCTGCAGTTTTCACTGTAAAACCGGGTTGGAGCTAGTACCTCCCCATATATATATACGGAGTGGAGTTTGCAACTGAAATGAAACTTTGTGTTCCCAACAAGCTAAGTGAAGGACGGCTTTCACACACACTTATCTCTCAGAACTGAGCATGTGGAGAGACGTTCGTTCATCTAGCACAAAGGGAACGGGTTGCATTTGAAACTTTTACTCTGGTTTCTCAGACTGTTTCCTAGTGCCTTTTTGAAGTTCCTGCAGTTTTCACTGTAAAACAGAGTTGGAGCTAGTACCTCTCCATATATATGTATGGAGTGTTGTTTGCAACTGAAAAGAAACTTTGTGTTCCCAACAAGCTAGGTGAAGTACGGGTTTCACACACACTAATTTCTCAGAACTGAGCATGTGGAGAGACGTTCGTTCATCTAGCACAAAGGGAACGGGTTGCAGGAGAAACTTTTACTCTGGTTTCTCAGTCTGTTTCCGAGGGCCTTTTTGAAGTTCTTGCAGTTTTCACTGTAAAACCGAGTTGGAGCAAGTACCTCCCCATTTATATGTATGGAGTGGAGTTTGCAACTGAAAAGAAACTTTGTGATCAAAAAAAGCTAGGTGAAGTACGGCTTTCACACACACTTATCTTAGAACTGAGCATGTGGAGAGACGTTCGTTCATCTAGCACAAAGGGAATGGGTTGCATTAGAAACTTTTACTCTGGTTTCTCAGTCTGTTTCCTAGTGCCGGTTTGAAGTTCCTGCAGTTTTCACTGTAAAACCGAGTTGGAGCTAGTACCTCCCCATATATATTTAGTGAGTGGGGTTTGCAACTGAAAAGAAACTTTGTGTTCCCGACAAGCTATGTGAAGGACGGCTTGCACACACACTTATCTCTCAGAACTGAGCATGTGGAGAGACGTTCGTTCATCTAGCACAAAGGGAACGTGTTGCAGGAGAAATTTTACTCTGGTTTCTCAGTCTGTTTCCTAGTGCCGGTTTGAAGTTCCTGCAGTTTTCACTGTAAAACCGAGTTGGAGCTAGTACCTCCCCATATATATGTACGGAGTGGAGTTTGCAACTGAAAATAAACTTTGTGTTCCCAACAAGCTAGGTGAAGTTCGGCTTTCACACACAATTATCTCTCAGAACTGAGCATGTGGAGAGACGTTCGTTCATCTAGCACAAAGGGAACGTGTTGCAGGAGAAACTTTTGCTCTGGTTTCTCAGCCTGTTTCCTAGTGCCGGTTTGATGTTCCTGCAGTTTTCACTGTAAAACCGATTTGGAGCTCTTACCTCCCCATATATATGTATGGAGTGGAGTTTGCAACTGAAAAGCAACTTTGTGTTCCCAACAAGCTAGGTGAAGGACGGCTTTCACACACACTTATTTCTCAGAACTGAGCATATGGAGAGACGTTCGTTCATCTAGCACAAAGGGAACGGGTTGCAGGAGAAACTATTACTCTGGTTTCTCAGTCTGTTTCCTAGGGCCTTTTTGAAGTTCCTGCAGTTTTCACTGTAAAACAGAGTTGGAGCAAGTACCTCCCCATATATATGTATGGAGTGGAGTTTGCAACTGAAAAGAAACTTTGTGTTCCCAAAAAGCTAGGTGAAGTACGGCATTCACACACACTTATCTTAGAACTGAGCATGTGGAGAGACGTTCGTTCATCTAGCACAAATGGAACGGGTTGCAGTAGAAACTTTTACTCTGGTTTCTCAGTCTGTTTCCTAGTGCCAGTGTGAAGTTCCTGCAGTTTTCACTGTATAACCGAGTTGGAGCATGTACCTCCCCATATATATGTATGGAGTGGAGTTTGCAACTGAAAAGAAACTTTGTGTTCCCAAAAAGCTAGGTGAAGTACGGCTTTCACACACACTTATCTTATAACTGAGCATGTGGAGAGACGTTCGTTCATCTAGCAGAAAGGGAACGGGTTGCAGTAGAAACTTTTACTCTGGTTTCTCAGGCTTTTTCCTAGTGCCGGTTTGAAGTTCCTGCAGTTTTCACTGTAAAACCGGGTTGGAGCTAGTACCTCCCCATATATATATACGGAGTGGAGTTTGCAACTGAAAAGAAACTTTGTGTTCCCAACAAGCTAGGTGAAGGACGGCTTTCACACACAATTATCTCTCAGAACTGAGCATGTGGAGAGACGTTCGTTCATCTAGCACAAAGGGAACGGTTTGCAGGTGAAACTTTTACTCTGGTTTCTCAGTCTGTTTCCTAGTGCCGGTTTGAAGTTCCTGCAGTTTTCACTGTAAAACCGAGTTGGAGCTAGTACCTCCCCATATATATGTATGGAGTGGAGTTTGCAACTGAAAAGAAACTTTGTGTTCCCAACAAGCTAGGTGAAGGACGGCTTTCACACACACTAATTTCTCAGAACTGAGCATGTGGAGAGACTTTCGTTCATCTAGCAAAAAGGGAACGGGTTGCAGGAGAAACATTTACTCTGGTTTCTCAGTCTGTTTCCTAGGGCCTTTTTGAAGTTCCTGCAGTTTTCACTGTAAAACCGAGTTGGAGCTATTACTTCCCCATATGTATGTATGGAGTGGAGTTTGCAACTGAAAAGAAACTTTGTGTTCCCAACAAGCTAGGTGAAGGACGGCTTTCAGACACACTTATCTCTCAGAACTGAGCATGTGGAGAGACGTTCGTTCATCTAGCACAAAGGGAACGTGTTGCAGGAGAAATTTTACTCTGGTTTCTCAGTCTGTTTCCTAGTGCCGTTTTGAAGTTCCTGCAGTTTTCACTGTAAAACCGAGTTGGAGCTAGTACCTCCCCATATATATGTACGGAGTGGAGTTTGCAACTGAAAATAAACTTTGTGTTCCCAACAAGCTAGGTGAAGGTCGGCTTTCACACACACTTATCTCTCAGAACTGAGCATGTGGAGAGACGTTCGTTCATCTAGCACAAAGGGAACGTGTTGCAGGAGAAACTTTTACTCTGGTTTCTCAGCCTGTTTCCTAGTGCCGGTTTGATGTTCCTGCAGTTTTCACTGTAAAACCGATTTGGAGCTATTACCTCCCCATATATATGTATGGAGTGGAGTTTGCAACTGAAAAGAAACTTTGTGTTCCCTACAAGCTTGGTGAAGGACGGCTTGCACACACACTTATCTCTCAGAACTGAGCATGTGGAGAGACGTTCGTTCATGTAGCACAAAGGGAACGGGTTGCAGGAGAAACTTTTACTATGGTTTCTCAGTCTGTTTCCTAGTGCCGGTTTGAAGTTCCTGCAGTTTCACTGTAAAACCGAGTTGGATCTAGTACCTCCCCATATATATGTATGGAGTGGAGTTTGCAACTGAAAAGCAACTTTGTGTTCCCAACAAGCTAGGTGAAGGACGGCTTTCAGACACACTTATCTCTCAGATCTGAGCATGTGGAGAGAGGTTCGTTCATCTAGCACAAAGGGAACGGGTTGCAGGAGAAACTTTTACTCTGGATTCTCAGTCTGTTTCCTAGTGCCGGTTTGATGTTCCTGCAGTATTCTCTGTAAAACAGATTTGGAGCTAGTACCAACCCATATATATGTATGGAGTGGTGTTTGCAACTGAAAAGAAACTTTGTGTTCACAACAAGCTAGGTGAAGGACGGCATTCACACAGTCTTATCTCTCAGAACTGAGCACGTGGAGAGACGTTCGTTCATCTAGCACAAAGGGAACGGGATGCAGGAGAAACTTTTACTCTGGTTTCTCAGTCTGTTTCCTAGTGCCGGTTTGAAGTTCCTGCACTTTTTACTGTAAAACCGAGTTGGAGCTAGTACCTCCCCATATATATGTACGGAGTGGTGTTTGTAACTGAAAAGAAACTTTGTGTTCCCAACAAGCTATGTGAAGGACGGCTTTCACACACACTTATCTCTCAGAACTGAGCATGTGGAGAGACGTTCGTTCATCTAGCACAAAGGGAACGGGTTGCAGGAGAAACTATTACTCTGGTTTCTCAGTCTGTTTCCTAGGGCCTTTTTGAAGTTCCTGCAGTTTTCACTGTAAAACCGAGTTGGAGCATGTACCTCCCCATATATATGTATGGAGTGGTGTTTGCAACTGAAAAGAAACTTTGTGTTCCCAAAAAGCTAGGTGAAGTACGGCTTTCACACACACTTATCTTATACCTGGGCATGTGGAGAGACGTTCGTTCTTCTAGCACAAAGGGAACGTGTTGCAGGAGAAATTTTACTCTGGTTTCTCAGTCTGTTTCCTAGTGCCGGTTTGAAGTTCCTGCAGTTTTCACTGTAAAACCGAGTTGGAGCTAGTACCTCCCTATATATATGTACGGAGTGGAGTTTGCAACTGAAAAGAAACTTTGTGTTCCCAACAAGCTAGGTGAAGGTCGGCTTTCACACACACTTTTCTCTCAGATCTGAGCATGCGGAGAGACGTTCGTTCATGTAGCACAAAGGGAACGGGTTGCAGGAGAAACTTTTACTATGGTTTCTCAGCCTGTTTCCTAGTGCCGGTTTGAAGTTCCTGCAGTTTCACTGTAAAACCGAGTTGGAGCTAGTACCTCCCCATATATATGTATGGAGTGGAGTTTGCAACTGAAAAGCAACTTTGTGTTCCCAACAAGCTAGGTGAAGGACGGCTTTCAGACACACTTATCTCTCAGATCTGAGCATGTGGAGAGACTTTCGTTCATCTAGCACAAAGGGAACGGGTTGCAGGAGAAACTTTTACTCTGGATTCTCAGTCTGTTTCCTAGTGCTGGTTTGATGTTCCTGCAGTTTTCTCTGTAAAACAGATTTGGAGCTAGTACCAACCCATATATATGTATGGAGTGGTGTTTGCAACTGAAAAGAAACTTTGTGTTCACAACAAGCTAGGTGAAGGACGGCATTCACACAGTCTTATCTCTCAGAACTGAGCATGTGGAGAGACGTTCGTTCATCTAGCACAAAGGGAACGGGATGCAGGAGAAACTTTTACTCTGGTTTCTCAGTCTGTTTCCTAGTGCCGGTTTGAAGTTCCTGCACTTTTTACTGTAAAACCGAGTTGGAGCTAGTACCTCCCCATATATATGTACGGAGTGGTGTTTGCACCTGAAAAGAAACTTTGTTTTCCCAACAAGCTAGGTGAAGGACGGCTTTCACACACACTTATCTCTCAGAACTGAGCATGTGGAGAGACGTTCGTTCATCTAGCACAAAGGGAACGGGTTGCAGGAGAAACTATTACTCTGGTTTCTCAGTCTGTTTCCTAGTGCCGGTTTGAAGTTCCTGCAGTTTTCACTGTAAAACCGAGTTGGAGCATGTACCTCCCCATATATATGTATGGAGTGGAGTTTGCAACTGAAAAGAAACTTTGTGTTCCCAAAAAGCTAGGTGAAGTACGGCTTTCACACACACTTATCTTATACCTGGCATTTGGAGAGACGTTCGTTCTTCTAGCACAAAGGGAACGTGTTGCAGGAGAAATTTTACTCTGGTTTCTCAGTCTGTTTCCTAGTGCCGGTTTGAAGTTCCTGCAGTTTTCACTGTAAAACCGAGTTGGAGCTAGTACCTCCCCATATATATGTACGGAGTGGAGTTTGCAACTGAAAATAATCTTTGTGTTCCCAACAAGATAGGTGAAGGTCGGCTTTCACACACACTTATCTCTCAGAACTGAGCATGTGGAGAGACGTTCGTTCATCTAGCACAAAGGGAACGGGTTGCAGGAGAAACTTTTACTCTGGTTTCTCAGCCTGTTTCCTAGTGCCGGTTTGATGTTCCTGCAGTTTTCACTGTAAAACCGATTTGGAGCTATTACCTCCCCATATATATGTATGGAGTGGAGTTTGCAACTGAAAAGAAACTTTGTGTTCCCTACAAGCTTGGTGAAGGACGGCTTTCACACACACTTATCTTAGAACTGAGCATGTGGAGAGACGTTCGTTCATCTAGCACAAAGGGAACGGGTTGCATTAGAAACTTTTACTCTGGTTTCTCAGTCTGTTTCCTAGTGCCGGTTTGAAGTTCCTACAGTTTTCACTGTAAAACCGAGTTGGAGCTAGTACCTCCCCATATATATATACTGAGTGGAGTTTGCAACTGAAAAGAAACTTTGTGTTCCCGACAAGCTATGTGAAGGACGGCTTTCACACACACTTATCTCTCAGAACTGAGCATGTGGAGAGACGTTCGTTCATCTAGCACAAAGGGAACGTGTTGCAGGAGAAATTTTACTCTGGTTTCTCAGTCTGTTTCCTAGTGCCGGTTTGAAGTTCCTGCAGTTTTCACTGTAAAACCGAGTTGGAGCTAGTACCACCCCATATATATGTACGGAGTGGAGTTTGCAACTGAAAATAAACTTTGTGTTCCCAACAAGCTAGGTGAAGGTCGGCTTTCACACACACTTATCTCTCAGAACTGAGCATGTGGAGAGACGTTCGTTCATCTAGCACAAAGGGAACGTGTTGCAGGAGAAACTTTTACTCTGGTTTCTCAGACTTTTCCTAGTGCCGGTTTGATGTTCCTGCAGTTTTCACTGTAAAACCGATTTGGAGCTCTTACCTCCCCATATATATGTATGGAGTGGAGTTTGCAACTGAAAATAAACTTTGTGTTCCCTACAAGCTTGGTAAAAGACGGCTTGCACACACACTTATCTCTCAGAACTGAGCATGTGGACAGACGTACGTTCATCTAGCACAAAGGGAACGGGTTGCAGGAGAAACTTTTACTATGGTTTCTCAGTCTGTTTCCTAGTGCCGGTTTGAAGTTCCTGCAGTTTCACTGTAAAACCGAGTTGGAGGTAGTACCTCCCCATATATATGTATGGAGTGGAGTTTGCAACTGAAAAGAAACTTTGTGTTCCCAAAAAGCTAGGTGAAGTACGGCTTTCACACACACTTATCTTAGAACTGAGCATGTGGAGAGACGTTCGTTCATCTAGCACATATGGAACGGGTTGCAGTAGAAACTTTTACTCTGGTTTCTCAGTCTGTTTCCTAGTGCTAGTTTGAAGTTCCTGCAGTTTTCACTGTAAAACCGAGTTGGAGCATGTACCTCCCCATATATATGTATGGAGTGGAGTTTGCAACTGAAAAGAAACTTTGTGTTCCCAAAAAGCTAGGTGAAGTACGGCTTTCACACACACTTATCTTATAACTGAGCATGTGGACAGACGTTCGTTCATCTAGCACAAAGGGAACGGGTTGCAGTAGAAACTTTTACTCTGGTTTCTCAGGCTTTTTCCTAGTGCCGGTTTGAAGTTCCTGCAGTTTTCACTGTAAAACAGAGTTGGAGCTAGTACCAACCCATATATATGTATGGAGTGGAGTTTGCAACCTAAAAGCAACTTTGTGTTCCCGACAAGCTCGTTGAAGGACGGCTTTCACACACACTTATCTTAGAACTGAGCATGTGGAGAGACGTTCGTTCATCTAGCACAAAGGGAATGGGTTGCATTAGAAACTTTTACTCTGGTTTCTCAGTCTGTTTCCTAGTGCCGGTTTGAAGTTCCTGCAGTTTTCACTGTAAAACCGAGTTGGAGCTAGTACCTCCCCATATATATATACTGAGTGGAGTTTGCAACTGAAAAGAAACTTTGTGTTCCCGACAAGCTATGTGAAGGACGGCTTGCACACACACTTATCTCTCAGAACTGAGCATGTGGAGAGACGTTCGTTCATCTAGCACAAAGGGAACGTGTTGCAGGAGAAATTTTACTCTGGTTTCTCAGTCTGTTTCCTAGTGCCGGTTTGAAGTTCCTGCAGTTTTCACTGTAAAACCGAGTTGGAGCTAGTACCTCCCCATATATATGTACGGAGTGGAGTTTGCAACTGAAAATAAACTTTGTGTTCCCAACAAGCTAGGTGAAGTTCGGCTTTCACACACAATTATCTTAGAACTGAGCATGTGGAGAGACGTTCGTTCATCTAGCACAAATGGAACGGGTTGCAGTAGAAACTATTACTCTGGTTTCTCAGTCTGTTTCCTAGTGCCAGTGTGAAGTTCCTGCAGTTTTCACTGTATAACCGAGTTGGAGCATGTACCTCCCCATATATATGTATGGAGTGGAGTTTGCAACTGAAAAGAAACTTTGTGTTCCCAAAAAGCTAGGTGAAGTACGGCTTTCACACACACTTATCTTATAACTGAGCATGTGGAGAGACGTTCGTTCATCTAGCAGAAAGGGAACGGGTTGCAGTAGAAACTTTTACTCTGGTTTCTCAGGCTTTTTCCTAGTGCCCGTTTGAAGTTCCTGCAGTTTTCACTGTAAAACCGGGTTGGAGCTAGTACCTCCCCATATATATATACGGAGTGGAGTTTGCAACTGAAAAGAAACTTTGTGTTCCCAACAAGCTAGGTGAAGGACGGCTTTCACACACAATTATCTCTCAGAACTGAGCATGTGGAGAGACGTTCGTTCATCTAGCACAAAGGGAACGGTTTGCAGGTGAAACTTTTACTCTGGTTTCTCAGTCTGTTTCCTAGTGCCGGTTTGAAGTTCCTGCAGTTTTCACTGTAAAACCGAGTTGGAGCTAGTACCTCCCCATATATATGTATGGAGTGGAGTTTGCAACTGAAAAGAAACTTTGTGTTCCCAACAAGCTAGGTGAAGGACGGCTTTCACACACACTTATCTCTCAGAACTGAGCATGTGGAGAGACTTTCGTTCATCTAGCAAAAAGGGAACGGGTTGCAGGAGAAACATTTACTCTGGTTTCTCAGTCTGTTTCCTAGGGCCTTTTTGAAGTTCCTGCAGTTTTCACTGTAAAACCGAGTTGGAGCTATTACTTCCCCATATGTATGTATGGAGTGGAGTTTGCAACTGAAAAGAAACTTTGTGTTCCCAACAAGCTAGGTGAAGGACGGCTTTCAGACACACTTATCTCTCAGAACTGAGCATGTGGAGAGACGTTCGTTCATCTAGCACAAAGGGAACGTGTTGCAGGAGAAATTTTACTCTGGTTTCTCAGTCTGTTTCCTAGTGCCGTTTTGAAGTTCCTGCAGTTTTCACTGTAAAACCGAGTTGGAGCTAGTACCTCCCCATATATATGTACGGAGTGGAGTTTGCAACTGAAAATAAACTTTGTGTTCCCAACAAGCTAGGTGAAGGTCGGCTTTCACACACACTTATCTCTCAGAACTGAGCATGTGGAGAGACGTTCGTTCATCTAGCACAAAGGGAACGTGTTGCAGGAGAAATTTTTACTCTGGTTTCTCAGCCTTTTTCCTAGTGCCGGTTTGATGTTCCTGCAGTTTTCACTGTAAAACCGATTTGGAGCTATTACCTCCCCATATATATGTATGGAGTGGAGTTTGCAACTGAAAAGAAACTTTGTGTTCCCTACAAGCTTGGTGAAGGACGGCTTGCACACACACTTATCTCTCAGAACTGAGCATGTGGAGAGACGTTCGTTCATGTAGCACAAAGGGAACGGGTTTCAGGAGAAACTTTTACTATGGTTTCTCAGTCTGTTTCCTAGTGCCGGTTTGAAGTTCCTGCAGTTTCACTGTAAAACCGAGTTGGATCTAGTACCTCCCCATATATATGTATGGAGTGGAGTTTGCAACTGAAAAGCAACTTTGTGTTCCCAACAAGCTAGGTGAAGGACGGCTTTCAGACACACTTATCTCTCAGATCTGAGCATGTGGAGAGAGGTTCGTTCATCTAGCACAAAGGGAACGGGTTGCAGGAGAAACTTTTACTCTGGATTCTCAGTCTGTTTCCTAGTGCCGGTTTGATGTTCCTGCAGTATTCTCTGTAAAACAGATTTGGAGCTAGTACCAACCCATATATATGTATGGAGTGGTGTTTGCAACTGAAAAGAAACTTTGTGTTCACAACAAGCTAGGTGAAGGACGGCATTCACACAGTCTTATCTCTCAGAACTGAGCACGTGGAGAGACGTTCGTTCATCTAGCAAAAAGGGAACGGGATGCAGGAGAAACTTTTACTCTGGTTTCTCAGTCTGTTTCCTAGTGCCGGTTTGAAGTTCCTGCACTTTTTACTGTAAAACCGAGTTGGAGCTAGTACCTCCCCATATATATGTACGGAGTGGTGTTTGTAACTGAAAAGAAACTTTGTGTTCCCAACAAGCTATGTGAAGGACGGCTTTCACACACAATTATCTCTCAGAACTGAGCATGTGGAGAGACGTTCGTTCATCTAGCACAAAGGGAACGGGTTGCAGGAGAAACTATTACTCTGGTTTCTCAGTCTGTTTCCTAGTGCCGGTTTGAAGTTCCTGCAGTTTTCACTGTAAAACCGAGTTGGAGCTAGTACCACCCCATATATATGTACGGAGTGGAGTTTGCAACTGAAAATAAACTTTGTGTTCCCAACAAGCTAGGTGAAGGTCGGCTTTCACACACACTTATCTCTCAGAACTGAGCATGTGGAGAGACGTTCGTTCATCTAGCACAAAGGGAACGTGTTGCAGGAGAAACTTTTACTCTGGTTTCTCAGACTTTTCCTAGTGCCGGTTTGATGTTCCTGCAGTTTTCACTGTAAAACCGATTTGGAGCTCTTACCTCCCCATATATATGTATGGAGTGGAGTTTGCAACTGAAAATAAACTTTGTGTTCCCTACAAGCTTGGTAAAAGACGGCTTGCACACACACTTATCTCTCAGAACTGAGCATGTGGACAGACGTACGTTCATCTAGCACAAAGGGAACGGGTTGCAGGAGAAACTTTTACTATGGTTTCTCAGTCTGTTTCCTAGTGCCGGTTTGAAGTTCCTGCAGTTTCACTGTAAAACCGAGTTGGAGGTAGTACCTCCCCATATATATGTATGGAGTGGAGTTTGCAACTGAAAAGAAACTTTGTGTTCCCAAAAAGCTAGGTGAAGTACGGCTTTCACACACACTTATCTTAGAACTGAGCATGTGGAGAGACGTTCGTTCATCTAGCACATATGGAACGGGTTGCAGTAGAAACTTTTACTCTGGTTTCTCAGTCTGTTTCCTAGTGCTAGTTTGAAGTTCCTGCAGTTTTCACTGTAAAACCGAGTTGGAGCATGTACCTCCCCATATATATGTATGGAGTGGAGTTTGCAACTGAAAAGAAACTTTGTGTTCCCAAAAAGCTAGGTGAAGTACGGCTTTCACACACACTTATCTTATAACTGAGCATGTGGACAGACGTTCGTTCATCTAGCACAAAGGGAACGGGTTGCAGTAGAAACTTTTACTCTGGTTTCTCAGGCTTTTTCCTAGTGCCGGTTTGAAGTTCCTGCAGTTTTCACTGTAAAACAGAGTTGGAGCTAGTACCAACCCATATATATGTATGGAGTGGAGTTTGCAACCTAAAAGCAACTTTGTGTTCCCGACAAGCTCGTTGAAGGACGGCTTTCACACACACTTATCTTAGAACTGAGCATGTGGAGAGACGTTCGTTCATCTAGCACAAAGGGAATGGGTTGCATTAGAAACTTTTACTCTGGTTTCTCAGTCTGTTTCCTAGTGCCGGTTTGAAGTTCCTGCAGTTTTCACTGTAAAACCGAGTTGGAGCTAGTACCTCCCCATATATATATACTGAGTGGAGTTTGCAACTGAAAAGAAACTTTGTGTTCCCGACAAGCTATGTGAAGGACGGCTTGCACACACACTTATCTCTCAGAACTGAGCATGTGGAGAGACGTTCGTTCATCTAGCACAAAGGGAACGTGTTGCAGGAGAAATTTTACTCTGGTTTCTCAGTCTGTTTCCTAGTGCCGGTTTGAAGTTCCTGCAGTTTTCACTGTAAAACCGAGTTGGAGCTAGTACCTCCCCATATATATGTACGGAGTGGAGTTTGCAACTGAAAATAAACTTTGTGTTCCCAACAAGCTAGGTGAAGTTCGGCTTTCACACACAATTATCTTAGAACTGAGCATGTGGAGAGACGTTCGTTCATCTAGCACAAATGGAACGGGTTGCAGTAGAAACTATTACTCTGGTTTCTCAGTCTGTTTCCTAGTGCCAGTGTGAAGTTCCTGCAGTTTTCACTGTATAACCGAGTTGGAGCATGTACCTCCCCATATATATGTATGGAGTGGAGTTTGCAACTGAAAAGAAACTTTGTGTTCCCAAAAAGCTAGGTGAAGTACGGCTTTCACACACACTTATCTTATAACTGAGCATGTGGAGAGACGTTCGTTCATCTAGCAGAAAGGGAACGGGTTGCAGTAGAAACTTTTACTCTGGTTTCTCAGGCTTTTTCCTAGTGCCCGTTTGAAGTTCCTGCAGTTTTCACTGTAAAACCGGGTTGGAGCTAGTACCTCCCCATATATATATACGGAGTGGAGTTTGCAACTGAAAAGAAACTTTGTGTTCCCAACAAGCTAGGTGAAGGACGGCTTTCACACACAATTATCTCTCAGAACTGAGCATGTGGAGAGACGTTCGTTCATCTAGCACAAAGGGAACGGTTTGCAGGTGAAACTTTTACTCTGGTTTCTCAGTCTGTTTCCTAGTGCCGGTTTGAAGTTCCTGCAGTTTTCACTGTAAAACCGAGTTGGAGCTAGTACCTCCCCATATATATGTATGGAGTGGAGTTTGCAACTGAAAAGAAACTTTGTGTTCCCAACAAGCTAGGTGAAGGACGGCTTTCACACACACTTATCTCTCAGAACTGAGCATGTGGAGAGACTTTCGTTCATCTAGCAAAAAGGGAACGGGTTGCAGGAGAAACATTTACTCTGGTTTCTCAGTCTGTTTCCTAGGGCCTTTTTGAAGTTCCTGCAGTTTTCACTGTAAAACCGAGTTGGAGCTATTACTTCCCCATATGTATGTATGGAGTGGAGTTTGCAACTGAAAAGAAACTTTGTGTTCCCAACAAGCTAGGTGAAGGACGGCTTTCAGACACACTTATCTCTCAGAACTGAGCATGTGGAGAGACGTTCGTTCATCTAGCACAAAGGGAACGTGTTGCAGGAGAAATTTTACTCTGGTTTCTCAGTCTGTTTCCTAGTGCCGTTTTGAAGTTCCTGCAGTTTTCACTGTAAAACCGAGTTGGAGCTAGTACCTCCCCATATATATGTACGGAGTGGAGTTTGCAACTGAAAATAAACTTTGTGTTCCCAACAAGCTAGGTGAAGGTCGGCTTTCACACACACTTATCTCTCAGAACTGAGCATGTGGAGAGACGTTCGTTCATCTAGCACAAAGGGAACGTGTTGCAGGAGAAATTTTTACTCTGGTTTCTCAGCCTTTTTCCTAGTGCCGGTTTGATGTTCCTGCAGTTTTCACTGTAAAACCGATTTGGAGCTATTACCTCCCCATATATATGTATGGAGTGGAGTTTGCAACTGAAAAGAAACTTTGTGTTCCCTACAAGCTTGGTGAAGGACGGCTTGCACACACACTTATCTCTCAGAACTGAGCATGTGGAGAGACGTTCGTTCATGTAGCACAAAGGGAACGGGTTTCAGGAGAAACTTTTACTATGGTTTCTCAGTCTGTTTCCTAGTGCCGGTTTGAAGTTCCTGCAGTTTCACTGTAAAACCGAGTTGGATCTAGTACCTCCCCATATATATGTATGGAGTGGAGTTTGCAACTGAAAAGCAACTTTGTGTTCCCAACAAGCTAGGTGAAGGACGGCTTTCAGACACACTTATCTCTCAGATCTGAGCATGTGGAGAGAGGTTCGTTCATCTAGCACAAAGGGAACGGGTTGCAGGAGAAACTTTTACTCTGGATTCTCAGTCTGTTTCCTAGTGCCGGTTTGATGTTCCTGCAGTATTCTCTGTAAAACAGATTTGGAGCTAGTACCAACCCATATATATGTATGGAGTGGTGTTTGCAACTGAAAAGAAACTTTGTGTTCACAACAAGCTAGGTGAAGGACGGCATTCACACAGTCTTATCTCTCAGAACTGAGCACGTGGAGAGACGTTCGTTCATCTAGCAAAAAGGGAACGGGATGCAGGAGAAACTTTTACTCTGGTTTCTCAGTCTGTTTCCTAGTGCCGGTTTGAAGTTCCTGCACTTTTTACTGTAAAACCGAGTTGGAGCTAGTACCTCCCCATATATATGTACGGAGTGGTGTTTGTAACTGAAAAGAAACTTTGTGTTCCCAACAAGCTATGTGAAGGACGGCTTTCACACACAATTATCTCTCAGAACTGAGCATGTGGAGAGACGTTCGTTCATCTAGCACAAAGGGAACGGGTTGCAGGAGAAACTATTACTCTGGTTTCTCAGTCTGTTTCCTAGGGCCTTTTTGAAGTTCCTGCAGTTTTCACTGTAAAACCGAGTTGGAGCATGTACCTCCCCATATATATGTATGGAGTGGTGTTTGCAACTGAAAAGAAACTTTGTGTTCCCAAAAAGCTAGGTGAAGTACGGCTTTCACACACACTTATCTTATACCTGGGCATGTGGAGAGACGTTCGTTCTTCTAGCACAAAGGGAACGTGTTGCAGGAGAAATTTTACTCTGGTTTCTCAGTCTGTTTCCTAGTGCCGGTTTGAAGTTCCTGCAGTTTTCACTGTAAAACCGAGTTGGAGCTAGTACCTCCCTATATATATGTACGGAGTGGAGTTTGCAACTGAAAAGAAACTTTGTGTTCCCAACAAGCTAGGTGAAGTTCGGCTTTCACACACACTTTTCTCTCAGATCTGAGCATGCGGAGAGACGTTCGTTCATGTAGCACAAAGGGAACGGGTTGCAGGAGAAACTTTTACTATGGTTTCTCAGCCTGTTTCCTAGTGCCGGTTTGAAGTTCCTGCAGTTTCACTGTAAAACCGAGTTGGAGCTAGTACCTCCCCATATATATGTATGGAGTGGAGTTTGCAACTGAAAAGCAACTTTGTGTTCCCAACAAGCTAGGTGAAGGACGGCTTTCAGACACACTTATCTCTCAGATCTGAGCATGTGGAGAGACTTTCGTTCATCTAGCACAAAGGGAACGGGTTGCAGGAGAAACTTTTACTCTGGATTCTCAGTCTGTTTCCTAGTGCTGGTTTGATGTTCCTGCAGTTTTCTCTGTAAAACAGATTTGGAGCTAGTACCAACCCATATATATGTATGGAGTGGTGTTTGCAACTGAAAAGAAACTTTGTGTTCACAACAAGCTAGGTGAAGGACGGCATTCACACAGTCTTATCTCTCAGAACTGAGCATGTGGAGAGACGTTCGTTCATCTAGCACAAAGGGAACGGGATGCAGGAGAAACTTTTACTCTGGTTTCTCAGTCTGTTTCCTAGTGCCGGTTTGAAGTTCCTGCACTTTTTACTGTAAAACCGAGTTGGAGCTAGTACCTCCCCATATATATGTACGGAGTGGTGTTTGCACCTGAAAAGAAACTTTGTGTTCCCAACAAGCTAGGTGAAGGACGGCTTTCACACACACTTATCTCTCAGAACTGAGCATGTGGAGAGACGTTCGTTCATCTAGCACAAAGGGAACGGGTTGCAGGAGAAACTATTACTCTGGTTTCTCAGTCTGTTTCCTAGGGCCTTTTTGAAGTTCCTGCAGTTTTCACTGTAAAACCGAGTTGGAGCATGTACCTCCCCATATATATGTATGGAGTGGTGTTTGCAACTGAAAAGAAACTTTGTGTTCCCAAAAAGCTAGGTGAAGTACGGCTTTCACACACACTTATCTTATACCTGGCATTTGGAGAGACGTTCGTTCTTCTAGCACAAAGGGAACGTGTTGCAGGGGAAATTTTACTCTGGTTTCTCAGTCTGTTTCCTAGTGCCGGTTTGAAGTTCCTGCAGTTTTCACTGTAAAACCGAGTTGGAGCTAGTACCTCCCCATATATATGTACGGAGTGGAGTTTGCAACTGAAAATAATCTTTGTGTTCCCAACAAGATAGGTGAAGTTCGGCTTTCACACACACTTATCTCTCAGAACTGAGCATGTGGAGAGACGTTCGTTCATCTAGCACAAAGGGAACGTGTTGCAGGAGAAACTTTTACTCTGGTTTCTCAGCCTGTTTCCTAGTGCCGGTTTGATGTTCCTGCAGTTTTCACTGTAAAACCGATTTGGAGCTATTACCTCCCCATATATATGTATGGAGTGGAGTTTGCAACTGAAAAGAAACTTTGTGTTCCCTACAAGCTTGGTGAAGGACGGCTTGCACACACACTTATCTCTCAGAATTGAGCATGTGGAGAGACGTTCGTTCATGTAGCACAAAGGGAACGGGTTGCAGGAGAAACTTTTACTATGGTTTCTCAGTCTGTTTCCTAGTGCCGGTTTGAAGTTCCTGCAGTTTCATTGTAAAACCGAGTTGGAGCTAGTACCTCCCCATATATATGTATGGAGTGGAGTTTGCAACTGAAAAGCAACTTTGTGTTCCCAACAAGCTAGGTGAAGGACGGCTTTCAGACACACTTATCTCTCAGATCTGAGCATGTGGAGAGACTTTCGTTCATCTAGCACAAAGGGAACGGGTTGCAGGAGAAACTTTTACTCTGGATTCTCAGTCTGTTTCCTAGTGCCGGTTTGATGTTCCTGCAGTATTCTCTGTAAAACAGATTTGGAGCTAGTACCAACCCATATATATGTATGGAGTGGTGTTTGCAACTGAAAAGAAACTTTGTGTTCACAACAAGCTAGGTGAAGGACGGCATTCACACAGTCTTATCTCTCAGAACTGAGCATGTGGAGAGACGTTCGTTCATCTAGCACAAAGGGAACGGGATGAAGGAGAAACTTTTACTCTGGTTTCTCAGTCTGTTTCCTAGTGCCGGTTTGAAGTTCCTGCACTTTTTACTGTAAAACCGAGTTGGAGCTAGTACCTCCCCATATATATGTACGGAGTGGTTTTTGCAACTGAAAAGAAACTTTGTGTTCCCAACAAGCTAGGTGAAGGACGGCTTTCACACACACTTATCTCTCAGAACTGAGCATGTGGAGAGACGTTCGTTCATTTGCACAAAGGGAACGGGTTGCAGGAGAAACTATTACTCTGGTTTCTCAGTCTGTTTCCTAGGGCCTTTTTGAAGTTCTGGCAGTTTTCACTGTAAAACCGAGTTGGAGCAAGTACCTCCCCATATATATGTATGGAGTGGAGTTTGCAACTGAAAAGAAACTTTGTGTTCCCAAAAAGCTAGGTGAAGTACTGCTTTCACACACACTTATCTTAGAACTGAGCATGTGGAGAGACGTTCGTTCATCTAGCACAAATGGAACGGGTTGCAGTAGAAACTTTTACTCTGGTTTCTCAGTCTGTTTCCTAGTGCCGGTTTGAAGTTCCTGCAGTTTTCACTGTAAAACCGAGTTGGAGCATGTACCGCACCATATATATGTATGGAGTGGAGTTTGCAACTGAAAAGAAACTTTGTGTTCCCAAAAAGCTAGGTGAATGTCGGCTTTCACACACACTTATCTCTCAGAACTGAGCATGTGGAGAGACGTTCGTTCATCTAGCACAAAGGGAACGTGTTGCAGGAGAAACTTTTACTCTGGTTCCTCAGCCTGTTTCCTAGTGCCGGTTTGATGTTCCTGCAGTTTTCACTGTAAAACCGATTTGGAGCTATTACCTCCCCATATATATGTATGGAGTGGAGTTTGCAACTGAAAAGAAACTTTGTGTTCCCTACAAGCTTGGTGAAGGACGGCTTGCACACACACTTATCTCTGAGAACTGAGCATGTGGAGAGACGTTCGTTCATGTAGCACAAAGGGAACGGGTTGCAGGAGAAACTTTTACTATGGTTTCTCAGTCTGTTTCCTAGGGCCGGTTTGAAGTTCCCGCAGTTTCACAGTAAAACCGAGTTGGAGCTAGTACCTCCCCATATATATGTATGGAGTGGATTTGCAACTGAAAAGCAACTTTGTGTTCCCAACAAGCTAGGTGAAGGACGGCTTTCAGACACACTTATCTCTCAGATCTGAGCATGTGGATAGAGTTTCGTTCATCTAGCACAAAGGGAACGGGTTGCAGGATAAACTTTTACTCTTGTTTCTCACTCTGTTTCCTAGTGCCGGTTTGAAGTTCCTGCACTTTTTACTGTAAAACCGAGTTGGAGCTAGTACCTCCCCATATATATGTACGGAGTGGTGTTTGCAACTGAAAAGAAACTTTGTGTTCCCAACAAGCTAGGTGAAGGACGGCTTTCACACACACTTATCTCTCAGAACTGAGCATGTGGAAAGACTTTCGTTCATCTAGCACAAATGGAACGGGTTGCAGGAGAAACTATTACTCTGGTTTCTCAGTCTGTTTCCTAGGGCCTTTTTGAAGTTCCTGCAGTTTTCACTGTAAAACCGAGTTGGAGCAATTACCTCCCCATATATATGTATGGAGTGGAGTTTGCAACTGAAAAGAAACTTTGTGATCAAAAAAAGCTAGGTGAAGTACGGCTTTCACAGACACTTATCTTAGAACTGAGCATGTGGACAGACGTTCGTTCATCTAGCACAAAGGGAACGGGTTGCAGTAGAAACTTTTACTCTGGTTTCTCAGGCTTTTTCCTAGTGCCGGTTTGAAGTTCCTGCAGTTTTCACTGTAAAACAGAGTTGGAGCTAGTACCAACCCATATATATGTATGGAGTGGAGTTTGCAACCTAAAAGCAACTTTGTGTTCCCGACAAGCTCGTTGAAGGACGGCTTTCACACACACTTATCTCTCAGAACTGAGCATGTGGAGAGACGTTCATTCATCTAGCACAAAGGGAACGGGTTGCTGGAGAAATTTTACTCTGTTTTCTCAGTCTGTTTCCTAGTGCCGGTTTGAAGTTCCTGCAGTTTTCACTGTAAAACCGGGTTGGAGCTAGTACCTACCCATATATATATACGGAGTGGAGTTTGCAACTGAAATGAAACTTTGTGTTCCCAACAAGCTAGGTGAAGGACGGCTTTCACACACACTTATCTCTCAGAACTGAGCATGTGGAGAGACGTTCGTTCATCTAGCACAAAGGAACGGGTTGCATTTGAAACTTTTACTCTGGTTTCTCAGACTGTTTCCTAGTGCCTTTTTGAAGTTCCTGCAGTTTTCACTGTAAAACAGAGTTGGAGCTAGTACCTCTCCATATATATGTATGGAGTGTTGTTTGCAACTGAAAAGAAACTTTGTGTTCCCAACAAGCTAGGTGAAGTACGGGTTTCACACACACTAATTTCTCAGAACTGAGCATGTGGAGAGACGTTCGTTCATCTAGCACAAAGGGAACGGGTTGCAGGAGAAACTTTTACTCTGGTTTCTCAGTCTGTTTCCGAGGGCCTTTTTGAAGTTCTTGCAGTTTTCACTGTAAAACCGAGTTGGAGCTATTACTTCCCCATATGTATGTATGGAGTGGAGTTTGCAACTGAAAAGAAACTTTGTGTTCCCAACAAGCTAGGTGAAGGACGGCTTTCAGACACACTTATCTCTCAGAACTGAGCATGTGGAGAGACGTTCGTTCATCTAGCACAAAGGGAACGTGTTGCAGGAGAAATTTTACTCTGGTTTCTCAGTCTGTTTCCTAGTGCCGTTTTGAAGTTCCTGCAGTTTTCACTGTAAAACCGAGTTGGAGCTAGTACCTCCCCATATATATGTACGGAGTGGAGTTTGCAACTGAAAATAAACTTTGTGTTCCCAACAAGCTAGGTGAAGGTCGGCTTTCACACACACTTATCTCTCAGAACTGAGCATGTGGAGAGACGTTCGTTCATCTAGCACAAAGGGAACGTGTTGCAGGAGAAACTTTTACTCTGGTTTCTCAGCCTGTTTCCTAGTGCCGGTTTGATGTTCCTGCAGTTTTCACTGTAAAACCGATTTGGAGCTATTACCTCCCCATATATATGTATGGAGTGGAGTTTGCAACTGAAAAGAAACTTTGTGTTCCCTACAAGCTTGGTGAAGGACGGCTTGCACACACACTTATCTCTCAGAACTGAGCATGTGGAGAGACGTTCTTTCATGTAGCACAAAGGGAACGGGTTGCAGGAGAAACTTTTACTATGGTTTCTCAGTCTGTTTCCTAGTGCCGGTTTGAAGTTCCTGCAGTTTCACTGTAAAACCGAGTTGGATCTAGTACCTCCCCATATATATGTATGGAGTGGAGTTTGCAACTGAAAAGCAACTTTGTGTTCCCAACAAGCTAGGTGAAGGACGGCTTTCAGACACACTTATCTCTCAGATCTTAGCATGTGGAGAGAGGTTCGTTCATCTAGCACAAAGGGAACGGGTTGCAGGAGAAACTTTTACTCTGGATTCTCAATCTGTTTCCTAGTGCCGGTTTGATGTTCCTGCAGTTTTCTCTGTAAAACAGATTTGGAGCTAGTACCAACCCATATATATGTATGGAGTGGTGTTTGCAACTGAAAAGAAACTTTGTGTTCACAACAAGCTAGGTGAAGGACGGCATTCACACAGTCTTATCTCTCAGAACTGAGCACGTGTAGAGACGTTCGTTCATCTAGCACAAAGGGAACGGGATGCAGGAGAAACTTTTACTCTGGTTTCTCAGTCTGTTTCCTAGTGCCGGTTTGAAGTTCCTGCACTTTTTACTGTAAAACCGAGTTGGAGCTAGTACCTCCCCATATATATGTACGGAGTGGTGTTTGTAACTGAAAAGAAACTTTGTGTTCCCAACAAGCTATGTGAAGGACGGCTTTCACACACACTTATATCTCAGAACTGAGCATGTGGAGAGACGTTCGTTCATCTAGCACAAAGGGAACGGGTTGCAGGAGAAACTATTACTCTGGTTTCTCAGTCTGTTTCCTAGGGCCTTTTTGAAGTTCCTGCAGTTTTCACTGTAAAACCGAGTTGGAGCATGTACCTCCCCATATATATGTATGGAGTGGTGTTTGCAACTGAAAAGAAACTTTGTGTTCCCAAAAAGCTAGGTGAAGTACGGCTTTCACACACACTTATCTTATACCTGGGCATGTGGAGAGACGTTCGTTCTTCTAGCACAAAGGGAACGTGTTGCAGGAGAAATTTTACTCTGGTTTCTCAGTCTGTTTCCTAGTGCCGGTTTGAAGTTCCTGCAGTTTTCACTGTAAAACCGAGTTGGAGCTAGTACCTCCCTATATATATGTACGGAGTGGAGTTTGCAACTGAAAAGAAACTTTGTGTTCCCAACAAGCTAGGTGAAGGTCGGCTTTCACACACACTTATCTCTCAGATCTGAGCATGCGGAGAGACGTTCGTTCATGTAGCACAAAGGGAACGGGTTGCAGGAGAAACTTTTACTATGGTTTCTCAGCCTGTTTCCTAGTGCCGGTTTGAAGTTCCTGCAGTTTCACTGTAAAACCGAGTTGGAGCTAGTACCTCCCCATATATATGTATGGAGTGGAGTTTGCAACTGAAAAGCAACTTTGTGTTCCCAACAAGCTAGGTGAAGGACGGCTTTCAGACACACTTATCTCTCAGATCTGAGCATGTGGAGAGACTTTCGTTCATCTAGCACAAAGGGAACGGGTTGCAGGAGAAACTTTTACTCTGGATTCTCAGTCTGTTTCCTAGTGCTGGTTTGATGTTCCTGCAGTTTTCTCTGTAAAACAGATTTGGAGCTAGTACCAACCCATATATATGTATGGAGTGGTGTTTGCAACTGAAAAGAAACTTTGTGTTCACAACAAGCTAGGTGAAGGACGGCATTCACACAGTCTTATCTCTCAGAACTGAGCATGTGGAGAGACGTTCGTTCATCTAGCACAAAGGGAACGGGATGCAGGAGAAACTTTTACTCTGGTTTCTCAGTCTGTTTCCTAGTGCCGGTTTGAAGTTCCTGCACTTTTTACTGTAAAACCGAGTTGGAGCTAGTACCTCCCCATATATATGTACGGAGTGGTGTTTGCACCTGAAAAGAAACTTTGTGTTCCCAACAAGCTAGGTGAAGGACGGCTTTCACACACACTTATCTCTCAGAACTGAGCATGTGGAGAGACGTTCGTTCATCTAGCACAAAGGGAACGGGTTGCAGGAGAAACTATTACTCTGGTTTCTCAGTCTGTTTCCTAGGGCCTTTTTGAAGTTCCTGCAGTTTTCACTGTAAAACCGAGTTGGAGCATGTACCTCCCCATATATATGTATGGAGTGGTGTTTGCAACTGAAAAGAAACTTTGTGTTCCCAAAAAGCTAGGTGAAGTACGGCTTTCACACACACTTATCTTATACCTGGCATTTGGAGAGACGTTCGTTCTTCTAGCACAAAGGGAACGTGTTGCAGGAGAAATTTTACTCTGGTTTCTCAGTGTGTTTCCTAGTGCCGGTTTGAAGTTCCTGCAGTTTTCACTGTAAAACCGATTTGGAGCTAGTACCTCCCCATATATATGTACGGAGTGGAGTTTGCAACTGAAAATAATCTTTGTGTTCCCAACAAGATAGGTGAAGGTCGGCTTTCACACACACTTATCTCTCAGAACTGAGCATGTGGAGAGACGTTCGTTCATCTAGCACAAAGGGAACGTGTTGCAGGAGAAACTTTTACTCTGGTTTCTCAGCCTGTTTCCTAGTGCCGGTTTGATGTTCCTGCAGTTTTCACTGTAAAACCGATTTGGAGCTATTACCTCCCCATATATATGTATGGAGTGGAGTTTGCAACTGAAAAGAAACTTTGTGTTCCCTACAAGCTTGGTGAAGGACGGCTTGCACACACACTTATCTCTCAGAATTGAGCATGTGGAGAGACGTTCGTTCATGTAGCACAAAGGGAACGGGTTGCAGGAGAAACTTTTACTATGGTTTCACAGTCTGTTTCCTAGTGCCGGTTTGAAGTTCCTGCAGTTTCATTGTAAAACCGAGTTGGAGCTAGTACCTCCCCATATATATGTATGGAGTGGAGTTTGCAACTGAAAAGCAACTTTGTGTTCCCAACAAGCTAGGTGAAGTACGGCTTTCAGACACACTTATCTCTCAGATCTGAGCATGTGGAGAGACTTTCGTTCATCTAGCACAAAGGGAACGGGTTGCAGGAGAAACTTTTACTCTGGATTCTCAGTCTGTTTCCTAGTGCCGGTTTGATGTTCCTGCAGTTTTCTCTGTAAAACAGATTTGGAGCTAGTACCAACCCATATATATGTATGGAGTGGTGTTTGCAACTGAAAAGAAACTTTGTGTTCACAACAAGCTAGGTGAAGGACGGCATTCACACAGTCTTATCTCTCAGAACTGAGCATGTGGAGAGACGTTCGTTCATCTAGCACAAAGGGAACGGGATGAAGGAGAAACTTTTACTCTGGTTTCTCAGTCTGTTTCCTAGTGCCGGTTTGAAGTTCCTGCACTTTTTACTGTAAAACCGAGTTGGAGCTAGTACCTCCCCATATATATGTACGGAGTGGTGTTTGCAACTGAAAAGAAACTTTGTGTTCCCAACAAGCTAGGTGAAGGACGGCTTTCACACACACTTATCTCTCAGAACTGAGCATGTGGAGAGACGTTCGTTCATTTGCACAAAGGGAACGGGTTGCAGGAGAAACTATTACGCTGGTTTCTCAGTCTGTTTCCTAGGGCCTTTTTGAAGTTCTGGCAGTTTTCACTGTAAAACCGAGTTGGAGCAAGTACCTCCCCATATATATGTATGGAGTGGAGTTTGCAACTGAAAAGAAACTTTGTGTTCCCAAAAAGCTAGGTGAAGTACTGCTTTCACACACACTTATCTTAGAACTGAGCATGTGGAGAGACGTTCGTTCATCTAGCACAAATGGAACGGGTTGCAGTAGAAACTTTTACTCTGGTTTCTCAGTCTGTTTCCTAGTGCCGGTTTGAAGTTCCTGCAGTTTTCACTGTAAAACCGAGTTGGAGCATGTACCGCACCATATATATGTATGGAGTGGAGTTTGCAACTGAAAAGAAACTTTGTGTTCCCAAAAAGCTAGGTGAATGTCGGCTTTCACACACACTTATCTCTCAGAACTGAGCATGTGGAGAGACGTTCGTTCATCTAGCACAAAGGGAACGTGTTGCAGGAGAAACTTTTACTCTGGTTCCTCAGCCTGTTTCCTAGTGCCGGTTTGATGTTCCTGCAGTTTTCACTGTAAAACCGATTTGGAGCTATTACCTCCCCATGTATATGTATGGAGTGGAGTTTGCAACTGAAAAGAAACTTTGTGTTCCCTACAAGCTTGGTGAAGGACGGCTTGCACACACACTTATCTCTGAGAACTGAGCATGTGGAGAGACGTTCGTTCATGTAGCACAAAGGGAACGGGTTGCAGGAGAAACTTTTACTATGGTTTCTCAGTCTGTTTCCTAGTGCCGGTTTGAAGTTCCCGCAGTTTCACAGTAAAACCGAGTTGGAGCTAGTACCTCCCCATATATATGTATGGAGTGGATTTGCAACTGAAAAGCAACTTTGTGTTCCCAACAAGCTAGGTGAAGGACGGCTTTCAGACACACTTATCTCTCAGATCTGAGCATGTGGATAGAGTTTCGTTCATCTAGCACAAAGGGAACGGGTTGCAGGAGAAACTTTTACTCTGGATTCTCAGTCTGTTTCCTAGTGCAGGTTTGATGTTCCTGCAGTTTTCTCTGTAAAACAGATTTGGAGCTAGTACCAACCCATATATATGTATGGAGTGGTATTTGCAACTGAAAAGAAACTTTGTGTTCACAACAAGCTAGGTGAAGGACGGCATTCACACAGTCTTATCTCTCAGAAATGAGCATGTGGAGAGACGTTCGTTCATCTAGCACAAAGGGAACGGGATGCAGGAGAAACTTTTACTCTGGTTTCTCAGTCTGTTTCCTAGTGCCGGTTTGAAGTTCCTGCAGTTTTCACTGTAAAACCGAGTTGGAGCTTGTACCTCCCCATATATATGTATGGAGTGGAGTTTGCAACTGAAAAGAAATTTTGTGTTCCCAAAAAGCTAGGTGAATGTCGGCATTCACACACACTTATCTCTCAGAACTGAGCATGTGGAGAGACTTTCGTTCATCTAGCACAAAGGGAACATGGTGCAGGAGAAACTTTTACTCTGGTTTCTCAGCCTGTTTCCTAGTGCCGGTTTGAAGTTCCTGCAGTTTCACTGTAAAACCGAGTTGGAGCTAGTACCTCCCCATATATATGTATGGAGTGGAGTTTGCAACTGAAAAGCAACTTTGTGTTCCCAACAAGCTAGGTGAAGGACGGCTTTCAGACACACTTATCTCTCAGATCTGAGCATGTGGAGAGACTTTCGTTCATCTAGCACAAAGGGAACGGGTTGCAGGAGAAACTTTTACTCTGGATTCTCAGTCTGTTTCCTAGTGCTGGTTTGATGTTCCTGCAGTTTTCTCTGTAAAACAGATTTGGAGCTAGTACCAACCCATATATATGTATGGAGTGGTGTTTGCAACTGAAAAGAAACTTTGTGTTCACAACAAGCTAGGTGAAGGACGGCATTCACACAGTCTTATCTCTCAGAACTGAGCATGTGGAGAGACGTTCGTTCATCTAGCACAAAGGGAACGGGATGCAGGAGAAACTTTTACTCTGGTTTCTCAGTCTGTTTCCTAGTGCCGGTTTGAAGTTCCTGCACTTTTTACTGTAAAACCGAGTTGGAGCTAGTACCTCCCCATATATATGTACGGAGTGGTGTTTGCACCTGAAAAGAAACTTTGTGTTCCCAACAAGCTAGGTGAAGGACGGCTTTCACACACACTTATCTCTCAGAACTGAGCATGTGGAGAGACGTTCGTTCATCTAGCACAAAGGGAACGGGTTGCAGGAGAAACTATTACTCTGGTTTCTCAGTCTTTTTCCTAGGGCCTTTTTGAAGTTCCTGCAGTTTTCACTGTAAAACCGAGTTGGAGCATGTACTTCCCCATATATATGTATGGAGTGGTGTTTGCAACTGAAAAGAAACTTTGTGTTCCCAAAAAGCTAGGTGAAGTACGGCTTTCACACACACTTATCTTATACCTGGCATTTGGAGAGACGTTCGTTCTTCTAGCACAAAGGGAACGTGTTGCAGGAGAAATTTTACTCTGGTTTCTCAGTGTGTTTCCTAGTGCCGGTTTGAAGTTCCTGCAGTTTTCACTGTAAAACCGAGTTGGAGCTAGTACCTCCCCATATATATGTACGGAGTGGAGTTTGCAACTGAAAATAATCTTTGTGTTCCCAACAAGATAGGTGAAGGTCGGCTTTCACACACACTTATCTCTCAGAACTGAGCATGTGGAGAGACGTTCGTTCATCTAGCACAAAGGGAACGTGTTGCAGGAGAAACTTTTACTCTGGTTTCTCAGCCTGTTTCCTAGTGCCGGTTTGATGTTCCTGCAGTTTTCACTGTAAAACCGATTTGGAGCTATTACCTCCCCATATATATGTATGGAGTGGAGTTTGCAACTGAAAAGAAACTTTGTGTTCCCTACAAGCTTGGTGAAGGACGGCTTGCACACACACTTATCTCTCAGAATTGAGCATGTGGAGAGACGTTCGTTCATGTAGCACAAAGGGAACGGGTTGCAGGAGAAACTTTTACTATGGTTTCTCAGTCTGTTTCCTAGTGCCGGTTTGAAGTTCCTGCAGTTTCATTGTAAAACCGAGTTGGAGCTAGTACCTCCCCATATATATGTATGGAGTGGAGTTTGCAACTGAAAAGCAACTTTGTGTTCCCAACAAGCTAGGTGAAGGACGGCTTTCAGACACACTTATCTCTCAGATCTGAGCATGTGGAGAGACTTTCGTTCATCTAGCACAAAGGGAACGGTTTGCAGGAGAAACTTTTACTCTGGATTCTCAGTCTGTTTCCTAGTGCCGGTTTGATGTTCCTGCAGTTTTCTCTGTAAAACAGATTTGGAGCTAGTACCAACCCATATATATGTATGGAGTGGTGTTTGCAACTGAAAAGAAACTTTGTGTTCACAACAAGCTAGGTGAAGGACGGCATTCACACAGTCTTATCTCTCAGAACTGAGCATGTGGAGAGACGTTCGTTCATCTAGCACAAAGGGAACGGGATGAAGGAGAAACTTTTACTCTGGTTTCTCAGTCTGTTTCCTAGTGCCGGTTTGAAGTTCCTGCACTTTTTACTGTAAAACCGAGTTGGAGCTAGTACCTCCCCATATATATGTACGGAGTGGTGTTTGCAACTGAAAAGAAACTTTGTGTTCCCAACAAGCTAGGTGAAGGACGGCTTTCACACACACTTATCTCTCAGAACTGAGCATGTGGAGAGACGTTCGTTCATCTAGCACAAATGGAACGGGTTGCAGTAGAAACTTTTACTCTGGTTTCTCAGTCTGTTTCCTAGTGCCGGTTTGAAGTTCCTGCAGTTTTCACTGTAAAACCGAGTTGGAGCATGTACCGCACCATATATATGTATGGAGTGGAGTTTGCAACTGAAAAGAAACTTTGTGTTCCCAAAAAGCTAGGTGAATGTCGGCTTTCACACACACTTATCTCTCAGAACTGAGCATGTGGAGAGACGTTCGTTCATCTAGCACAAAGGGAACGTGTTGCAGGAGAAACTTTTACTCTGGTTCCTCAGCCTGTTTCCTAGTGCCGGTTTGATGTTCCTGCAGTTTTCACTGTAAAACCGATTTGGAGCTATTACCTCCCCATATATATGTATGGAGTGGAGTTTGCAACTGAAAAGAAACTTTGTGTTCCCTACAAGCTTGGTGAAGGACGGCTTGCACACACACTTATCTCTGAGAACTGAGCATGTGGAGAGACGTTCGTTCATGTAGCACAAAGGGAACGGGTTGCAGGAGAAACTTTTACTATGGTTTCTCAGTCTGTTTCCTAGTGCCGGTTTGAAGTTCCCGCAGTTTCACAGTAAAACCGAGTTGGAGCTAGTACCTCCCCATATATATGTATGGAGTGCTATTTGCAACTGAAAAGAAACTTTGTGTTCACAACAAGCTAGGTGAAGGACGGCATTCACACAGTCTTATCTCTCAGAAATGAGCATGTGGAGAGACGTTCGTTCATCTAGCACAAAGGGAACGGGATGCAGGAGAAACTTTTACTCTGGTTTCTCAGTCTGTTTCCTAGTGCCGGTTTGAAGTTCCTGCAGTTTTCACTGTAAAACCGAGTTGGAGCTTGTACCTCCCCATATATATGTATGGAGTGGAGTTTGCAACTGAAAAGAAACTTTGTGTTCCCAAAAAGCTAGGTGAATGTCGGCATTCACACACACTTATCTCTCAGAACTGAGCATGTGGAGAGACTTTCGTTCATCTAGCACAAAGGGAACATGGTGCAGGAGAAACTTTTACTCTGGTTTCTCAGCCTGTTTCCTAGTGCCGGTTTGATGTTCCTGCAGTTTTCACTGTAAAACCGATTTGGAGCTATTACCTCCCCATATATATGTATGGAGTGGAGTTTGCAAGTGAAAAGAAACTTTGTGTTCCCAACAAGATAGGTGAAGTACGGGTTTCACACACACTAATTTCTCAGAACTGAGCATGTGGAGAGACGTTCGTTCATCTAGCACAAAGGGAACAGGTTGCAGGAGAAACTTTTACTCTGGTTTCTCAGTCTGTTTCCTAGTGCCGGTTTGAAGTTCCTGCACTTTTTACTGTAAAACCGAGTTGGAGCTAGTACCTCCCCATATATATGTACGGAGTGGTGTTTGCAACTGTAAAGAAACTTTGTGTTCCCAACAAGCTAGGTGAAGGACGGCTTTCACACACACTTATCTCTCAGAACTGAGCATGTGGAGAGACGTTCGTTCATCTAGCACAAAGGGAACGGGTTGCAGGAGAAACTATTACTCTGGTTTCTCAGTCTGTTTCCTAGGGCCTTTTTGAAGTTCCTGCAGTTTTCACTGTAAAACCGAGTTGGAGCAATTACCTCCCCATATATATGTATGGAGTGGAGTTTGCAACTGAAAAGAAACTTTGTGATCAAAAAAAGCTAGGTGAAGTACGGCTTTCACAGACACTTATCTTAGAACTGAGCATGTGGAGAGACGTTCGTTCATCTAGCACAAATGGAACGGGTTGCATTAGAAACTTTTACTCTGGTTTCTCAGTCTATTTCCTAGTGCCGGTTTGAAGTTCCTGCAGTTTTCACTGTAAAACCTAGTTGGAGCTATTACCTCCCCATATATATGTTAGGAGTGGAGTTTGCAACTGAAAAGAAACTTTGTGATCAAAAAAAGCTAGGTGAAGTACGGCTTTCACACACACTTATCTCTCAGAACTGAGCATGTGAAGAGACGTTCGTTCATCTAGCACAAAGGGAACGGGATGCAGGAGAAACTATTACTCTGGTTTCTCAGTCTGTTTCCTGGGGACTTTTTGAAGTTCCTGCAGTTTTCACTGTAAAACCGAGTTGGAGATAGTACCTCCCCATATATATGTATGGAGTGGAGTTTGCATCTGAAAAGAAACTTTTTGTTCCCAAAAAGCTAGGTGAAGTACGGCTTTCACACACACTTATCTTAGAACTGAGCATGTGGAGAGACGTTCGTTCATCTAGCAAAAATGTAACGGGTTGCAGTAGAAACTTTTACTCTGGTTTCTCAGTCTGTTTCCTAGTGCCGGTTTGAAGTTCCTGCAGTTTTCACTGTAAAACCGAGTTGGAGCATGTACCTCCCCATATATATGTATGGAGTGGAGTTTGCAACTGAAAAGAAACTTTGTGTTCCCAAAAAGCTAGGTGAAGTACGGATTTCACACACACTTATCTTAGAACTGAGCATGTGGAGAGACGTTCGTTCATCTAGCACAAAGGGAACGTGTTGCAGGAGAAATTTTACTCTGGTTTCTCAGTCTGTTTCCTAGTGCCGGTTTGAAGTTCCTGCAGTTTTCACTGTAAAACCGAGTTGGAGCTAGTACCTCCCCATATATATGTACGGAGTGGAGTTTGCAAGTGAAAATAAACTTTGTGTTCCCAACAAGCTAGGTGAAGGTCGGCTTTCACACACACTTATCTCTCAGAACTGAGCATGTGGAGAGACGTTCGTTCATCTAGCATAAAGGGAACGTGTTGCAGGAGAAACTTTTACTCTGGTTTCTCAGCCTGTTTCCTAGTGCCGGTTTGATGTTCCTGCAGTTTTCACTGTAAAACCGATTTGGAGCTATTACCTCCCCATATATATGTATGGAGTGGAGTTTGCAACTGAAAAGAAACTTTGTGTTCCCTACAAGCTTGGTGAAGGACGGCTTGCACCCACACTTATCTCTCAGAACTGAGCATGTGGAGAGACGTTCGTTCATGTAGCACAAAGGGAACGGGTTGCAGGAGAAACTTTTACTATGGTTTCTCAGTCTGTTTCCTAGTGCCGGTTTGAAGTTCCTGCAGTTTCACTGTAAAAACGAGTTGGAGCTAGTACCTCCCCATATATATGTATGGAGTGGAGTTTGCAACTGAAAAGCAACTTTGTGTTCCCAACAAGCTAGGTGAAGGACGGCTTTCAGACACACTTATCCTTCAGATCTGATCATGTGGAGAGAGGTTCGTTCATCTAGCACAAAGGGAACGGGTTGCAGGAGAAACTTTTACTCTGGATTCTCAGTCTGTTTCCTAGTGCCGGTTTGATGTTCCTGCAGTTTTCTCTGTAAAACAGATTTGGAGCTTGTACCAACCCATATATATGTATGGAGTGGTGTTTGCAACTGAAAAGAAACTTTGTGTTCACAACAAGCTAGGTGAAGGACGGCATTCACACAGTCTTATCTCTCAGAACTGAGCATGTGGAGAGACGTTCGTTCATCTAGCACAAAGGGAACGGGTTGCAGGAGAAACTTTTACTCTGGTTTCTCAGTCTGTTTCCTAGTGCCGGTTTGAAGTTCCTGCAATTTTACTGTAAAACCGAGTTGGAGCTAGTACCTCCCCATATATATGTACGGAGTGGTGTTTGCAACTGAAAAGAAACTTTGTGTTCCCAACAAGCTAGGTGAAGGACGGCTTTCACACACACTTATCTCTCAGAACTGAGCTTGTGGAGAGACGTTCGTTCAACTAGCACAAAGGGAACGGGTTGCAGGAGATACTTTTACTCTGCTTTCTCAGTCTGTTTCCTAGTGCCGGTTTGAAGTTCCTGCAGTTTTCACTGTAAAACAGAGTTGGAGCTAGTACCAACCCATATATATGTATGGAGTGGTGTTTGCAACTGAAAAGAAACTTTGTGTTCCCAAAAAGCTAGGTGAAGTACGGGTTTCACACACACTAATTTCTCAGAACTGAGCATGTGGAGAGACGTTCGTTCATCTAGCACAAAGGGAACGGGTTGCAGGAGAAACTTTTACTCTGGTTTCTCAGTCTGTTTCCGAGGGCCTTTTTGAAGTTCTTGCAGTTTTCACTGTAAAACAGAGTTGGAGCAAGTACCTCCCCATATATATGCATGGAGTGGAGTTTGCAACTGAAAAGAAACATTGTGATCAAAAAAAGCCAAGTGAAGTACGGCTTTAACACACACTTATCTTAGAACTGAGCATGTGGAGAGACGTTCGTTCATCTAGCACAAAGGGAACGGGTTGCATTAGAAACTTTTACTCTGGTTTCTCAGTCTGTTTCCTAGTGCCGGTTTGAAGTTCCTGCAGTTTTCACTGTAAAACCGAGTTGGAGCTAGTACCTCCCCATATATATATACTGAGTGGAGTTTGCAACTGAAAAGAAACTTTGTGTTCCCGACAAGCTATGTGAAGGACGGCTTTCACACACACTTATCTCTCAGAACTGAGCATGTGGAGAGACGTTCGTTCATCTAGCACAAAGGGAACGTGTTGCAGGAGAAATTTTACTCTGGTTTCTCAGTCTGTTTCCTAGTGCCGGTTTGAAGTTCCTGCAGTTTTCACTGTAAAACAGATTTGGAGCTAGTACCTCCCCATATATATGTACGGAGTGGAGTTTGCAACTGAAAATAAACTTTGTTTTCCCAACAAGCTAGTTGAAGATCGGCTTTCACACACACCTATCTCTCAGAACTGAGCATGTGGAGAGACGTTCGTTCATCTAGCACAAAGGGAACGTGTTGCAGGAGAAACTTTTACTCTGGTTTCTCAGCCTGTTTCCTAGTGCCGGTTTGATGTTCCTGCAGTTTTCACTGTAAAACCGATTTGGAGCTCTTACCTCCCCATATATATGTATGGAGTGGAGTTTGCAACTGAAAATTAACTTTGTGTTCCCTACAAGCTTGGTAAAGGACGGCTTGCACACACACTTATCTCTCAGAACTGAGCATGTGGAGAGACGTACGTTCATCTAGCACAAAGGGAACGGGTTGCAGGAGAAACTTTTACTATGGTTTCTCAGTCTGTTTCCTAGTGCCGGTTTGAAGATCCTGCAGTTTCACTGTAAAACCGATTTGGAGCTATTACCTCCCCATATATATGTATGGAGTGGAGTTTGCAACTGAAAAGCAACTTTGTGTTCCCAACAAGCTAGGTGAAGGACGGCTTTCACACACACTTATCTCTCAGAACTGAGCATGTGGAGAGACGTTCGTTCATCTAGCACAAAGGGAACGGGTTGCAGGAGAAACTATTACTCTGGTTTCTCAGTCTGTTTCCTAGGGCCTTTTTGAAGTTCCTGCAGTTTTCACTGTAAAACCGAGTTGGAGCAAGTACCTCCCCATATATATGTACGGAGTGGAGTTTGCAACTGAAAAGAAACTTTGTGTTCCCAAAAAGCTAGCTGAAGTACGGCTTTCACACACACTTATCTTAGAAATGAGCATGTGGAGAGACGTTCGTTCATCTAGCACAAATGGAACGGGTTGCAGTAGAAACTTTTACTCTGGTTTCTCAGTCTGTTTCCTAGTGCCAGTTTGAAGTTCCTGCAGTTTTCACTGTAAAACCGAGTCGGAGCATGTACTTCCCCATATATATGTATGGAGTGGAGTTTGCAACTGAAAAGAAACTTTGTGTTCCCAAAAAGCTAGGTGAAGTACGGCTTTCACACACACTTATCTTATAACTGAGCATGTGGTGAGACGTTCGTTCATCTAGCACAAAGGGAACGGGTTGCAGGAGAAACTTTTACTCTGGTTTCTCAGTCTGTTTCCTACTGCAAGTTTGAAGTTCCTGCAGTTTTCACTGTAAAACCGAGTCGGAACTATTTACCTCCCCATGTATATGTATGGAGTGGAGTTTGCACCTGAAAAGAAACTTTGTGTTCCCTTCAAGCTAGTTGAAGTACGGCTATCACACACACTTGTCTCTCGGAAATGAGCATGTGGAGAGACGTTCGTTCATCTAGCACAAAGGGAACGGGTTGCAGTAGAAACTTTTACTCTGGTTTCTCAGGCTTTTTCCTAGTGCCGGTTTGAAGTTCCTGCAGTTTTCACTGTAAAACCGGGTTGGAGCTTGTATCTCCCCATATATATATACGTAGTGGAGTTTGCAACTGAAAAGAAACTTTGTGTTCCCAAAAAGCTAGGTGAAGGACGGCTTTCACACACACTTATCTCTCAGAACTGAGCATGTGGAGAGACGTTCATTCATCTAGCACAAAGGGAACGGGTTGCAGGAGAAACTTTTACTCTGTTATCTCAGTCTGTTTCCTAGTGCCGGTTTGAAGTTCCTGCAGTTTTCACTGTAAAACCGATTTGGAGCTCTTACCTCCCCATATATATGTATGGAGTGGTTTTGCAACTGAAAATAAACTTTGTGTTCCCCACAAGATTTTTAAAGGACGGCTTGCACACACACTTATCTCTCAGAACTGAGCATGTGGAGAGACGTACGTTCATCTAGCACAAAGGGAACGGGTTGCAGGAGAAACTTTTACTATGGTTTCTCAGTCTGTTTCCTAGTGCCGGTTTGAAGTTCCTGCAGTTTCACTGTAAAACCGAGTTGGAGGTAGTACCTCCCCATATATATGTATGGAGTGGAGTTTGCAACTGAAAAGCAACTTTGTGTTCCCAACAAGCTAGGTGAAGGACGGCTTTCACACACACTTATTTCTCAGAACTGAGCATGTGGAGAGACGTTCGTTTATCTAGCACAAAGAGAACGGGTTGCAGGAGAAACTATTACTCTGGTTTCTCAGTCTGTTTCCTAGGGCCTTTTTGAAGTTCCTGCAGTTTTCACTGTAAAACCGAGTTGGAGCAAGTACCTTCCCATATATATGTATGGAGTGGAGTTTGCAACTGAAAAGAAACTTTGTGTTCCCAAAAAGCTAGGTGAAGTACGGCTTTCACACACACTTATCTTAGAACTGAGCATGTGGAGAGACGTTCGTTCATCTAGCAAAAATTGAACGGGTTGCAGTAGAAACTTTTACTGTGGTTTCTCAGTCTGTTTACTAGTGCCAGTTTGAAGTTCCTGCAGTTTTCACTGTAAAACCGAGTTGGAGCATGTACCATCCCATATATATGTATGGAGTGGAGTTTGCAACTGAAAAGAAACTTTGTGTTCCCAAAAAGCTAGGTGAAGTACGGCTTTCACACACACTTATCTTATAACTGAGCATGTGGGCAGACGTTCGTTCATCTAGCACAAAGGGAACGGGTTGCAGTAGAAACTTTTACTCTGGTTTCTCAGGCTTTTTCCTAGTGCCGGTTTGAAGTTCCTGCAGTTTTCACTGTAAAACCGGGTTGGAGCTAGTACCTCCCCATATATATATACGGAGTGGAGTTTGCAACTGAAAAGAAACTTTGTGTTCCCAACAAGCTAGGTGAAGGACGGCTTTCACACACACTTATCTCTCAGAACTGAGCATGTGGAGAGACGTTCGTTCATCTAGCACAAAGGGAACGGTTTGCAGGTGAAACTTTTACTCTGGTTTCTCAGTCTGTTTCCTAGTGCCGGGTTGAAGTTCCTGCAGTTTCACTGTAAAACCGAGTTGGAGATAGTACCTCCCCATATATATGTATGGAGTGGAGTTTGCAACTGAAAAGCAACTTTGTGTTCCCAACAAGCTAGGTGAAGGACGGCTTTCAGACACACTTATCTCTCAGATCTGAGCATGTGGAGAGAGGTTCGTTCATCTAGCACAAAGGGAACGGGTTGCAGGAGAAACTTTTACTCTGGATTCTCAGTCTGTTTCCTAGTGCCGGTTTGATGTTCCTGCAGTTTTCTCTGTAAAACAGAGTTGGAGCTAGTACCAACCCATATATATGTATGGAGTGGTGTTTGCAACTGAAAAGAAAATTTGTGTTCACAACAAGCTAGGTGAAGGACGGTATTCACACAGTCTTATCTCTCAGAACTGAGCATGTGGAAAGACGTTCGTTCATCTAGCACAAAGGGAACGTTTTGCAGGAGAAATTTTACTCTGGTTTCTCAGTCTGTTTCCTAGTGCCGCTTTGATGTTCCTGCAGTTTTCACTGTAAAACTGATTTGGAGATATTACCTCCCCATATATATGTATGGAGTGGAGTTTGCAACTGAAAAGAAACTTTGTGTTCCCTACAAGCGTGGTGAAGGACGGCTTGCACACACATTTATCTCTCAGAACTGAGCATGTGGAGAGACGTTCGTTCATCTAGCACAAAGGGAACGGGTTGCAGGAGAAACTTTTCCTATGGTTTCTCAGTCTGTTTCCTAGTGCCGGTTTGAAGTTCCTGCAGTTTCACTGTAAAATCGAGTTGGAGCTTGTACCACCCCATATATATGTATGGAGTGGAGTTTGCAAATGAAAAGCAACTTTGTGTTCCCAAAAAGCTAGGTGAAGGACGGCTTTCAGACACACTTATCTCTCAGATCTGAGCATGTGGAGAGACGTTCGTTCATCTAGCACAAAGGGAACGGGTTGCAGGATAAACTTTTCTCTGGTTTCTCAGTCTGTTTCCTAGTGCCGGTTTTTAAGTTCCTGCAGTTTTCACTGTAAAACCGATTTGGAGCTAGTACCTCCCCATATATATGTATGGTGTGGAGTTTGCAACTGAAAAGAAACTTTGTGTTCCCAACAAGCTAGGTGAAGGATGGCTTTCACACACAGTTATCTCTCAGAACTTAGCATGTGGAGAGACGTTCGTTCATCTAGCAAAAAGGGAACGTGTTTCAGGAGAAACTTTTACTCTGGTTTCTCAGCCTGTTTCCTAGTGCCGCTTTGATGTTCCTGCAGTTTTCACTGTAAAACCGATTTGGAGCTATTACCTCCCCATATATATGTATGGAATGGAGTTTGCAACTGCAAAGAAACTTTGTGTTCCCTACAAGCTTTCTGAAGGACAGCTTGCACACACACTTATCTCTCAGATCTGAGCATGTGGAGAGACGTTCGTTCATCTAGCACAAAGGGAACGGGTTGCAAGAGAAACTTTTACTATGGTTTCTCAGTCTGTTTCCTAGTGCCTGTTTGAAGTTCCTGCAGTTTCACTGTAAAACCGAGTTGGAGCTAGTACCTCCCCATATATATGTATGGAGTGGAGTTAGCAACTGAAAAGCAACTTTGTGTTCCCAACAAGCTAGGTGAAGGACGGCTTTCAGACACACTTATCTCTCAGAACTGAGCATGTGGAGAAACGTTCGTTCATCTAGCACAAAGGGAACGGTTTGCAGGAGAAACTTTTCTCTGGTTTCTCAGTCTGTTTCCTAGTGCCGGTTTGAAGTTCCTGCAGTTTCACTGTAAAACCGAGTTGGAGCAAGTACCTCCCCATATATATGTATGGAGTGGAGTTTGCAACTGAAAAGAAACTTTGTGTTCCCAACAAGCTAGGTGAAGTACGGCTTTCACACACACTTATCTCTCAGAAATTAGCATGTGGAGAGACGTTCGTTCATCTAGCACGAAGGGAACGGGTTGCAGGAGAAACATTTACTCTGGTTTCTCAGTCTGTTTCCTAGTGCCTTTTTGATGTTCCTTCAGTTTTCACTGTAAAACCGATTTGGAGCTATTACCTCCCCATATGTAGGTATGGAGTGGAGTTTGCAACTGAAAAGCAACTTTGTATTCCCAACAAGCTAGGTGAAGGACGGCTTTCAGACACACTTATCTCTCAGATCTGAGCATGTGGAGACACGTTCGTTCATCTAGCACAAAGGGAACGGGTTGCAGTAGAACTTTTACTCTGTTTTCTCAGACTGTTTCCTAGTGCCGGTTTGAAGTTCCTGCAGTTTTCACTTTAAACCGAGTTGGAGCTAGTACCTCACCATATATATGTATGGAGTGTAGTTTGCAACTGTAAAGAAACTTTGTGTTCCCAACAAGCTAGGTGAAGGACGTCTTTCACACACTTATCTCTCAGAACTGAGCATGTGGAGAGACGTTCGTTAATCTAGCACAAATGGAACGGGTTGCAGGAAAAACTTTTCTCTGGTTTCTCAGTCTGTTTCCTAGTGCCGTTTTGAAGTTCCTGCAGTTTCACTGTAAAACCGAGTTGGAGCAAGTACCTCCCCATATATATGTATGGAGTGGAGTTTGCAACTGAAAAGCAACTTTGTGTTCCCAACAAGCTAGATGAAGGACGGCTTTCAGACACACATATCTCTCAGATCTGAGCAAGTGGAGAGACGTTCGTTCATCTAGCACAAAGGGAACGGGTTGCAGTAGAAATTTTACTCTGGTTTCTCAGACTGTTTCCTAGTGCCGGTTTGAAGTTCCTGCAGTTTTCACTTTAAACCGAGTAGGAGCTAGTACCTCACCATATATTTGTATGGAGTGGAGTTTGCAACTGAAAAGGAACTTTGTGTTCCCAACAAGCTAGGTGAAGTACGGCTTTCACACACACTTATCTCTCAGAACTGAGCATGTGGAGAGACGTTCGTTCATCTTGCACAAAGGGAACGGGTTGCAGGATAAACTTTTCTCTGGTTTCTCAGTCTGTTTCCTAGTGCCGGTTTTTAATTTCCTGCAGTTTTCACTGTAAAACCGATTTGGAGCTAGTACCTCCCCATATATATGTATGGAGTGGAGTTTGCAACTGAAAAGAAACTTTGTGTTCCCAACAAGCTAGGTGAAGGATGGCTTTCACACACACTTATCTCTCAGAACTTAGTATGTGGAGAGACGTTCGTTCATCTAGCACAAAGGGAACGGGTTGCAGGAGAAACATTTTCTCTGGTTTCTCAGTCTGTTTCCTAGTGCCTTTTTGAAGTTCCTTCAGTTTTCACTGTAAAACCGAGTTGGAGCTATTACCTCCCCATATGTATGTATGGAGTGGAGTTTGCAACTGAAAAGAAACTTTGTGTTCCCTGCAATCTAGGTGAAGGACGGCTTTCACACACACTAATTTCTCAGAACTGAGCATGTGGAGAGACGTTCGTTCATCTAGCACAACGGGAACGTGTTGCAGGTGAAACTTTTACTCTGGTTTCTCAGCCTGTTTCCTAGTGCCGCTTTGATGTTCCTGCAGTTTTCACTGTAAAACAGATTTGGAGCTATTACCTCCCCTTATATATGTATGGAGTAGATTTTGCAACTGAAAAGAAACTTTGTGTTCCCTACAAGCTTGGTGAAGGACGGCTTTCAGACACACTTATCTCTCAGAACTGAGCATGTGGAGAGACTTTCGTTCATCTAGCACAAAGGGAACGGGTTGCAGGAGAAACTTTTACTCTGGTTTCTCAGCCTGTTTCCTAGTGCCGGTTTGAAGTTCCTACAGTTTTCACTGTAAAACCGAGTTGGAGCCAGTACCTCTCCTTATATATGTATGGATTGGAGTTTGCAACTGAAAATTAACTTTGTTTTCCCAACAAGCTTGGTGAAGGACGGCTTTCACACACACTTATCTCAAAGACCTTAGCATGTGGAGAGACGTTCGTTCATCTAGCACAAAGGGAACGGTTTGCAGGAGAAACTTTTACTATGGTTTCTCAGTCTGTTTCCTAGTGCCGGTTTGAAGTTCCTGCAGTTTCACTGTAAAACCGAGTTGGAGGTAGTACCTCCCCATATATATGTATGGAGTGGAGTTTGCAACTGAAAAGAAACTTTGTGTTCCCAACAAGCTAGGTGAAGGACGGCTTTCACACACACTTATCTCTCAGAACTGAGCATGTGGAAAGACGTTCGTTCATCTTGCACAAAGGGAACGGGTTGCAGGAGAAACTATTACTCTGGTTTCTCAGTCTGTTTCCTAGGGCCTTTTTGAAGTTTCTGCAGTTTTCACTGTAAAACCGAGTTGGAGCAAGTACCTCCCCATATATATGTATGGATTGGAGTTTGCAACTGAAAAGAAACTTTTTGTTCCCAACAAGCTAGGTGAAGGATGGCTTTCACACACACTTATCTCTCAGAACTTAGCATGTGGAGAGACGTTCGTTCATCTAGCACAAAGGGAACGGGTTGCAGGAGAAACATTTACTCTGGTTTCTCAGTCTGTTTCCTAGTGCCTTTTTGAAGTTCCTTCAGTTTTCACTGTAAAACCGAGTTGGAGCTATTACCTCCCCATATGTATGTATGGAGTGGAGTTTGCAACTGAAAAGCAACTTTGTGTTCCCAGCAAGCTAGGTGAAGGACGGCTTTCACACACACTAATTTCTCAAAACTGAGCATGTGGAGAGACGTTCGTTCATCTAGCACAAAGGGAACGTGTTGCAGGTGAAACTTTTACTCTGGTTTCTCAGCCTGTTTCCTAGTGCCGCATTGATGTTCCTGCAGTTTTCACTGTAAAACCGATTTGGAGCTATTACCTCCCCATATATATATATGGAGTAGATTTTGCAACTGAAAAGAAACTTTGTGTTCCCTACAAGCTTGGTGAAGGACGGCTTTCATACACACTTATCTCTCAGAACTGAGCATGTGGAGAGACTTTCGTTCATCTAGCACAAAGGGAACGGGTTGCAGGAGAAACTTTTACTCTGGTTTCTCAGCCTGTTTCCTAGTGCCGGTTTGAAGTTCCTACAGTTTTCACTGTAAAATCGAGTTGGAGCCAGTACCTCTCCTTATATATGTATGGATTGTAGTTTGCAACTGAAAATTAACTTTGTTTTCCCAACAAGCTTGGTGAAGGACGGCTTTCACACACACTTATCTCAAAGAACTTAGCATGTGGAGAGACGTTCGTTCATCTAGCACAAAGGGAACGGGTTGCAGGAGAAACTTTTCTCTGGTTTCTCAGTCTGTTTCCTAGTGCCGGTTTGAAGTTCCTGCAGTTTCACTGTAAAACCGAGTTGGAGCAAGTACCTCCCCATATATATGTATGGAGTGGAGTTTGCAACTGAAAAGAAACTTTGTGTTCCCAACAAGCTAGGTGAAGTACGGCTTTCACACACACTTATCTCTCAGAACTTAGCATGTGGAGAGACGTTCGTTCATCTAGCACAAAGGGAACGGGTTGCAGGAGAAACATTTACTCTGGTTTCTCAGTCTGTTTCCTAGTGCCTTTTTGAAGTTCCTTCAGTTTTCACTGTAAAACCGATTTGGAGCTATTACCTCCCATATGTAGGTATGGAGTGGAGTTTGCAACTGAAAAGCAACTTTGTGTTCCCAACAAGCTAGGTGAAGGACGGCTTTCAGACACACTTATCTCTCAGATCTGAGCATGTGGAGACACGTTCGTTCATCTAGCACAAAGGGAACGGGTTGCAGTAGAACTTTTACTCTGGTTTCTCAGACTGTTTCCTAGTGCCGGTTTGAAGTTCCTGCAGTTTTCACTTTAAACCGAGTTGGAGCTAGTACTTCACCATATATATGTATGGAGTGTAGTTTGCAACTGTAAAGAAACTTTGTGTTCCCAACAAGCTAGGTGAAGGACGGCTTTCACACACTTATCTCTCAGAACTGAGCATGTGGAGAGACGTTCGTTAATCTAGCACAAATGGAACGGGTTGCAGGAGAAACTTTTACTATGGTTTCTCAGTCTGTTTCCTAGTGCCGTTTTGAAGTTCCTGCAGTTTCACTGTAAAACCGAGTTGGAGCAAGTACCTCCCCATATATATGTATGGAGTGGAGTTTGCAACTGAAAAGCAACTTTGTGTTCCCAACAAGCTAGGTGAAGGGCGGCTTTCAGACACACATATCTCTCAGATCTGAGCAAGTGGAGAGACGTTCGTTCATCTAGCACAAAGGGAAAGGGTTGCAGTAGAAATTTTACTCTGGTTCCTCAGACTGTTTCCTAGTGCCGGTTTGAAGTTCCTGCAGTTTTCACTTTAAACCGAGTTGGAGCTAGTACCTCACCATATATTTGTATGGAGTGGAGTTTGCAACTGAAAAGGAACTTTGTGTTCCCAACAAGCTAGGTGAAGGACGGCTTTCACACACACTTATCTCTCAGAACTGAGCATGTGGAGAGACGTTCGTTCATCTAGCACAAAGGAACGGGTTGCAGGATAAACTTTTCTCTGGTTTCTCAGTCTGTTTCCTAGTGCCGGTTTTTAATTTCCTGCAGTTTTCACTGTAAAACCGATTTGGAGGTAGTACCTCCCCATATATATGTATGGAGTGGAGTTTGCAACTGAAAAGAAACTTTGTGTTCCCAACAAGCTAGGTGAAGGATGGCTTTCACACACACTTATCTCTCAGAACTGAGCATGTGGAGAGACGTTCGTTCATCTAGCACAAAGGGAACGTGTTGCAGGTGAAACTTTTACTCTGGTTTCTCAGCCTGTTTCCTAGTGCCGCTTTGATGTTCCTGCAGTTTTCACTGTAAAACCGATTTGGAGCTATTACCTCCCCTTATATATGTATGGAGTAGATTTTGCAACTGAAAAGAAACTTTGTGTTCCCTACAAGCTTGGTGAAGGACGGCTTTCAGACACACTTATCTCTCAGAACTGAGCATGTGGAGAGACTTTCGTTCATCTAGCACAAAGGGAACGGGTTGCAGGAGAAACTTTTACTCTGGTTTCTCAGCCTGTTTCCTAGTGCCGGTTTGAAGTTCCTACAGTTTTCACTGTAAAACCGAGTTGGAGCCAGTACCTCTCCTTATATATGTATGGATTGGAGTTTGCAACTGAAAATTAACTTTGTTTTCCCAACAAGCTTGGTGAAGGACGGCTTTCACACACACTTATCTCAAAGAACTTAGCATGTGGAGAGACGTTCGTTCATCTAGCACAAAGGGAACGGGTTGCAGGAGAAACTTTTACTATGGTTTCTCAGTCTGTTTCCTAGTGCCGGTTTGAAGTTCCTGTAGTTTCACTGTAAAACCGAGTTGGAGGTAGTACCTCCCCATATATATGTATGGAGTGGAGTTTGCAACTGAAAAGAAACTTTGTGTTCCCAACAAGCTAGGTTAAAGACGGCTTTCACACACACTTATCTCTCAGAACTGAGCATGTGGAGAGACGTTCGTTCATCTAGCACAAAGGGAACGGGTTGCAGGAGAAACTATTACTCTGGTTTCTCAGTCTGTTTCCTAGGGCCTTTTTGAAGTTTCTGCAGTTTTCACTGTAAAACCGAGTTGGAGCAAGTACCTCCCCATATATATGTATGGAGTGGAGTTTGCAACTGAAAAGAAACTTTTTGTTCCCAACAAGCTAGGTGAAGGACGGCTTTCACACACACTTATCTTAGAACTGAGCATGTGGAGAGACGTTCGTTCATCTAGCACAAATGGAACGGGTTGCAGTAGAAACTTTTACTCTGGTTTCTCAGTCTGTTTCCTAGTGCCGGTTTGAAGTTCCTGCAGTTTTCACTGTAAAATCGAGTTGGAGCATGTACCTCCCCATATATATGTATGGAGTGGAGTTTGCAACTGAAAAGAAACTTTGTGTTCCCAACAAGCTAGGTGAAGTACGGCTTTCACACACACTTAACTCTCAGAACTTAGCATGTGGAGAGACTTTCGTTCATCTAGAACAAAGGGAACGTGTTGCAGGAGAAACATTTACTCTGGTTTCTCAGTCTGTTTCCTAGTGCCTTTTTGAAGTTCCTTCAGTTTTCACTGTAAAACCGAGTTGGAGCTATTACCTCCCCATAAGTAGGTATGGAGTGGAGTTTGCTACTGAAAAGATACTTTGTGTTCCCAGCAAGCTAGGTGAAGGACGGCTTTAACACACACTAATTTCTCAGAACTAAGCATATGGAGAGACGTTCGTTCATCTAGCACAAATGGAACGGGTTGCAGGAGAAACTTTTCTCTGGTTTCTCAGTCTGTTTCCTTGTGCCGTTTTGAAGTTCCTGCAGTTTCACTGTAAAACCGAGTTGGAGCAAGTACCTCCCCATATATATGTATGGAGTGGAGTTTGCAACTGAAAAGCAACTTTGTGTTCCCAACAAGCTAGTTGAAGGACGGCTTTCAGACACACATATCTCTCAGATCTGAGCAAGTGGAGAGACGTTCGTTCATCTAGCACAAAGGAAACGGGTTGCAGTAGAAATTTTACTCTGGTTTCTCAGACTGTTTCCTAGTGCCGGTTTGAAGTTCCTGCAGTTTTCACTTTAAACCGAGTTGGAGCTAGTACCTCACCATATATTTGTATGGAGTGGAGTTTGCAACTGAAAAGGAACTTTGTGTTCCCAACAAGCTAGGTGAAGGACGGCTTTCACACACACTTATCTCTCAGAACTGAGCATGTGGAGAGACGTTCGTTCATCTAGCACAAAGGGAACGGGTTGCAGGATAAACTTTTCTCTGGTTTCTCAGTCTGTTTCCTAGTGCCGGTTTTTAATTTCCTGCAGTTTTCACTGTAAAACCGATTTGGAGCTAGTACCTCCCCATATATATGTATGGATTAGAGTTTGCAACTGAAAAGAAACTTTGTGTTCCCAACAAGCTAGGTGAAGGATGGCTTTCACACACACTTATCTCTCAGAATTTAGTATGTGGAGAGACTTTCGTTCATCTAGCACAAAGGGAACGGGTTGCAGGAGAAACTTTTACTCTGGTTTCTCAGCCTGTTTCCTAGTGCCGGTTTGAAGTTCCTACAGTTTTCACTGTAAAATCGAGTTGGAGCCAGTACCTCTCCTTATATATGTATGGATTGTAGTTTGCAACTGAAAATTAACTTTGTTTTCCCAACAAGCTTGGTGAAGGACGGCTTTCACACACACTTATCTCAAAGAACTTAGCATGTGGAGAGACGTTCGTTCATCTAGCACAAAGGGAACGGGTTGCAGGAGAAACTTTTCTCTGGTTTCTCAGTCTGTTTCCTAGTGCCGGTTTGAAGTTCCTGCAGTTTCACTGTAAAACCGAGTTGGAGCAAGTACCTCCCCATATATATGTATGGAGTGGAGTTTGCAACTGAAAAGAAACTTTGTGTTCCCAACAAGCTAGGTGAAGTACGGCTTTCACACACACTTATCTCTCAGAACTTAGCATGTGGAGAGACGTTCGTTCATCTAGCACAAAGGGAACGGGTTGCAGGAGAAACATTTACTCTGGTTTCTCAGTCTGTTTCCTAGTGCCTTTTTGAAGTTCCTTCAGTTTTCACTGTAAAACCGATTTGGAGCTATTACCTCCCATATGTAGGTATGGAGTGGAGGTTGCAACTGAAAAGCAACTTTGTGTTCCCAACAAGCTAGGTGAAGGACGGCTTTCAGACACACTTATCTCTCAGATCTGAGCATGTGGAGACACGTTCGTTCATCTAGCACAAAGGGAACGGGTTGCAGTAGAACTTTTACTCTGGTTTCTCAGACTGTTTCCTAGTGCCGGTTTGAAGTTCCTGCAGTTTTCACTTTAAACCGAGTTGGAGCTAGTACCTCACCATATATATGTATGGAGTGTAGTTTGCAACTGTAAAGAAACTTTGTGTTCCCAACAAGCTAGGTGAAGGACGGCTTTCACACACTTATCTCTCAGAACTGAGCATGTGGAGAGACGTTCGTTAATCTAGCACAAATGGAACGGGTTGCAGGAGAAACTTTTCTCTGGTTTCTCAGTCTGTTTCCTAGTGCCGTTTTGAAGTTCCTGCAGTTTCACTGTAAAACCGAGTTGGAGCAAGTACCTCCCCATATATATGTATGGAGTGGAGTTTGCAACTGAAAAGCAACTTTGTGTTCCCAACAAGCTAGGTGAAGGGCGGCTTTCAGACACACATATCTCTCAGATCTGAGCAAGTGGAGAGACGTTCGTTCATCTAGCACAAAGGGAAAGGGTTGCAGTAGAAATTTTACTCTGGTTCCTCAGACTGTTTCCTAGTGCCGGTTTGAAGTTCCTGCAGTTTTCACTTTAAACCGAGTTGGAGCTAGTACCTCACCATATATTTGTATGGAGTGGAGTTTGCAACTGAAAAGGAACTTTGTGTTCCCAACAAGCTAGGTGAAGGACGGCTTTCACACACACTTATCTCTCAGAACTGAGCATGTGGAGAGACGTTCGTTCATCTAGCACAAAGGGAACGGGTTGCAGGATAAACTTTTCTCTGGTTTCTCAGTCTGTTTCCTAGTGCCGGTTTTTAATTTCCTGCAGTTTTCACTGTAAAACCGATTTGGAGCTAGTACCTCCCCATATATATGTATGGAGTGGAGTTTGCAACTGAAAAGAAACTTTGTGTTCCCAACAAGCTAGGTGAAGGATGGCTTTCACACACACTTATCTCTCAGAACTGAGCATGTGGAGAGACGTTCGTTCATCTAGCACAAAGGGAACGTGTTGCAGGTGAAACTTTTACTCTGGTTTCTCAGCCTGTTTCCTAGTGCCGCTTTGATGTTCCTGCAGTTTTCACTGTAAAACCGATTTGGAGCTATTACCTCCCCTTATATATGTATGGAGTAGATTTTGCAACTGAAAAGAAACTTTGTGTTCCCTACAAGCTTGGTGAAGGACGGCTTTCAGACACACTTATCTCTCAGAACTGAGCATGTGGAGAGACTTTCGTTCATCTAGCACAAAGGGAACGGGTTGCAGGAGAAACTTTTACTCTGGTTTCTCAGCCTGTTTCCTAGTGCCGGTTTGAAGTTCCTACAGTTTTCACTGTAAAACCGAGTTGGAGCCAGTACCTCTCCTTATATATGTATGGATTGGAGTTTGCAACTGAAAATTAACTTTGTTTTCCCAACAAGCTTGGTGAAGGACGGCTTTCACACACACTTATCTCAAAGAACTTAGCATGTGGAGAGACGTTCGTTCATCTAGCACAAAGGGAACGGGTTGCAGGAGAAACTTTTACTATGGTTTCTCAGTCTGTTTCCTAGTGCCGGTTTGAAGTTCCTGTAGTTTCACTGTAAAACCGAGTTGGAGGTAGTACCTCCCCATATATATGTATGGAGTGGAGTTTGCAACTGAAAAGAAACTTTGTGTTCCCAACAAGCTAGGTTAAAGACGGCTTTCACACACACTTATCTCTCAGAACTGAGCATGTGGAGAGACGTTCGTTCATCTAGCACAAAGGGAACGGGTTGCAGGAGAAACTATTACTCTGGTTTCTCAGTCTGTTTCCTAGGGCCTTTTTGAAGTTTCTGCAGTTTTCACTGTAAAACCGAGTTGGAGCAAGTACCTCCCCATATATATGTATGGAGTGGAGTTTGCAACTGAAAAGAAACTTTTTGTTCCCAACAAGCTAGGTGAAGGACGGCTTTCACACACACTTATCTTAGAACTGAGCATGTGGAGAGACGTTCGTTCATCTAGCACAAATGGAACGGGTTGCAGTAGAAACTTTTACTCTGGTTTCTCAGTCTGTTTCCTAGTGCCGGTTTGAAGTTCCTGCAGTTTTCACTGTAAAATCGAGTTGGAGCATGTACTTCCCCATATATATGTATGGAGTGGAGTTTGCAACTGAAAAGAAACTTTGTGTTCCCAACAAGCTAGGTGAAGTACGGCTTTCACACACACTTAACTCTCAGAACTTAGCATGTGGAGAGACGTTCGTTCATCTAGAACAAAGGGAACGTGTTGCAGGAGAAACATTTACTCTGGTTTCTCAGTCTGTTTCCTAGTGCCTTTTTGAAGTTCCTTCAGTTTTCACTGTAAAACCGATTTGGAGCTATTACCTCCCCATAAGTAGGTATGGAGTGGAGTTTGCTACTGAAAAGATACTTTGTGTTCCCAGCAAGCTAGGTGAAGGACGGCTTTAACACACACTAATTTCTCAGAACTAAGCATATGGAGAGACGTTCGTTCATCTAGCACAAATGGAACGGGTTGCAGGAGAAACTTTTCTCTGGTTTCTCAGTCTGTTTCCTAGTGCCGTTTTGAAGTTCCTGCAGTTTCACTGTAAAACCGAGTTGGAGCAAGTACCTCCCCATATATATGTATGGAGTGGAGTTTGCAACTGAAAAGCAACTTTGTGTTCCCAACAAGCTAGTTGAAGGACGGCTTTCAGACACACATATCTCTCAGATCTGAGCAAGTGGAGAGACGTTCGTTCATCTAGCACAAAGGGAACGGGTTGCAGTAGAAATTTTACTCTGGTTTCTCAGACTGTTTCCTAGTGCCGGTTTGAAGTTCCTGCAGTTTTCACTTTAAACCGAGTTGGAGCTAGTACCTCACCATATATTTGTATGGAGTGGAGTTTGCAACTGAAAAGGAACTTTGTGTTCCCAACAAGCTAGGTGAAGGACGGCTTTCACACACACTTATCTCTCAGAACTGAGCATGTGGAGAGACGTTCGTTCATCTAGCACAAAGGGAACGGGTTGCAGGTGAATCTTTTACTCTGGTTTCTCAGTCTGTTTCCTAGTGCCTGTTTGAAGTTCCTGCACTTTTTACTGTAAAACCGAGTTGGAGCTAGTACCTCCCCATATATATGTACGGAGTGGTGTTTGCAACTGAAAAGAAACTTTGTGTTCCCAACAAGCTAGGTGAAGGACGGCTTTCACACACACTTATCTCTCAGAACTGAGCATGTGGAGAGACGTTCGTTCATCTAGCACAAAGGGAACGGGTTGCAGGAGAAACTATTACTCTGGTTTCTCAGTCTGTTTCCTAGGGCCTTTTTGAAGTTCCTGCAGTTTTCACTGTAAAACCGAGTTGGAGCAAGTACCTCCCCATATATATGTATGGAGTGGAGTTTGCAACTGAAAAGAAACTTTGTGTTCCCAAAAAGCTAGGTGAAGTACGGCTTTCACACACACTTATCTTAGAACTGATCATGTGGAGAGACGTTCGTTCATCTAGCACAAATGGAACGGGTTGCAGTAGAAACTTTTACTCTGGTTTCTCAGTCTGTTTCCTAGTGCCGGTTTGAAGTTCCTGCAGTTTTCACTGTAAAACCGAGTTGGTGCATATACCTCCCCATATATATGTATGGAGTGGTGTTTGCAACTGAAAAGAAACTTTGTGTTGCCAAAAAGCTAGGTGAAGTACGGCTTTCACACACACTTATAACTGAGCATGTGGAGAGACGTTCGTTCATCTAGCACAAAGGGAACGGGTTGCAGTAGAAAATTTTACTCTGGTTTCTCAGGCTTTTTCCTAGTGCCGGTTTGAAGTTCCTGCAGTTTTCACTGTAAAACCGAGTTGGAACTAGTACCAACCCATATATATGTATGGAGTGGAGTTTGCAACTGAAAAGCAACTTTGTGTTCCCAACAAGCTAGGTGAAGGACGGCTTTCACACACACTTATCTCTCAGAACTGAGCATGTGGAGAGACGTTCGTTCATCTAGCACAAAGGGAACGGGTTGCAGGTGAAACTATTACTCTGGTTTCTCAGTCTTTTTCCTAGTACCTTTTTGAAGTTCCTGCAGTTTTCACTGTAAAACCGAGTTGGAGCTAGTACCTCTCCATATATATTTATGGATTGGAGCTTGCAACTGAAAAGAAACTATGTTTTCACAACAAGCTAGGTGAAGTACGGCTTTCACACACACATATCTCTCAGAACTGAGCTTGTGGAGAGACGTTCGTTCAACTAGCACAAAGGGAACGGGTTGCAGGGGATACTTTTACTCTGGTTTCTCAGTCTGTTTCCTAGTGCCGGTTTGAAGTTCCTGCAGTTTTCACTGTAAAACCGAGTTGGAGCTAGTACCAACCCATATATATGTATGGAGTGGTGTTTGCAACTGAAAAGAAACTTTGTGTTCCCAACAAGCTAGGTGAAGTACGGGTTTCACACACACTAATTTCTCAGAACTGAGCATGTGGAGAGACGTTCGTTCATCTAGCACAAAGGGAACGGGTTGCAGGAGAAACTTTTACTCTGGTTTCTCAGTCTGTTTCCTAGTGCCGGTTTGAAGTTCCTGCACTTTTTACTGTAAAATCGAGTTGGAGCTAGTACCTCCCCATATATATGTACGGAGTGGTGTTTGCAACTGAAAAGAAACTTTGTGTTCCCAACAAGCTAGGTGAAGGACGGCTTTCACACACACTTATCTCTCAGAACTGAGCATGTGGAGAGACGTTCGTTCATCTAGCACAAAGGGAACGGGTTGCAGGAGAAACTATTACTCTGGTTTCTCAGTCTGTTTCCTAGGGCCTTTTTGAAGTTCCTGCAGTTTTCACTGTAAAACCGAGTTGGAGCAAGTACCTCCCCATATATATGTATGGAGTGGAGTTTGCAACTGAAAAGAAACATTTTGATCAAAAAAAGCTTGGTGAAGTAAGGCTTTCACACACACTTATCTTAGAACTGAGCATGTGGAGAGACGTTCGTTCATCTAGCACAAAGGGAACGGGTTGCAGTACAAACTTTTACTCTGGTTTCTCAGTCTGTTTCCTAGTGCCGGTTTGAAGTTCCGGCAGTTTTCACTGTAAAACCGAGTTGGAGCTAGTACCTCCCCATATATATATACGGAGTGGAGTTTGCAACTGAAAAGACACTTTGTGTTCCCAAAAAGCTATGTGAAGGACGGCTTTCACACACACTTATCTCTCAGAACTGAGCATGTGGAGAGACGTTCGTTCATCTAGCACAAAGGGAACGGGTTGCAGGAGAAACTTTTACTCTGATTTCTCAGTCTGTTTCCTAGTGCCGGTTTGAAGTTCCTGCAGTTTTCACTGTAAAAACGAGTTGGAGCTAGTACCTCTTCTTATATATGTATGGAGTGGAGTTTGCAACTGAAAAGAAACTTTGTGTTCCCAACAAGCTAGGTGAAGGACGGCTTTCACACACACTTATCTCTCAAAACTGAGCATGTGGAGAGACTTTCGTTCATCTAGCACAAAGGGAACGGGTTGCATTAGAAACTTTTACTCTGGTTTCTCAGTCTGTTTCCTAGTGCCGGTTTGAAGTTCCTGCAGTTTTCACTGTAAAACCGAGTTGGAGCAAGTACCTCCCCATATATATGTATGGAGTGGAGTTTGCAACTGAAAAGAAACTTTGTGTTCCCAGCAAGCTAGTTGAAGGACGGCTTTCACACACACTTATCTCTCAGATCTGAGCAAGTGGAGAGACGTTCGTTCATCTAGCACAAAGGGAACGGATTGCAGGATAAACTTTTCTCTGGTTTCTCAGTCTGTTTCCTAGTGCCGGTTTTTAAGTTCCTGCAGTTTTCACTGTAAAACAGATTTGGAGCTAGTACCTCCCCATATATATGTACAGAGTGGAGTTTGCAACTGAAAATAAACTTTGTGTTCCCAACAAGCTAGGTGAAGGTCGGCTTTCACACACACTTATCTCTCAGAACTGAGCATGTGGAGAGACGTTCGTTCATCTAGCACAAAGGGAACGTGTTGCAGGAGAAACTTTTACTCTGGTTTCTCTGCCTGTTTCCTAGTGCCGGTTTGATGTTCCTGCAGTTTTCACTGTAAAACCGATTTGGAGCTATTACCTCCCCATATATATGTATGGAGTGGAGTTTGCAACTGAAAAGAAACTTTGTGTTCCCTACAAGCTTGGTGAAGGACGGCTTGCACACACACTTATCTCTCAGAACTGAGCATGTGGAGAGACGTTCGTTCATCTAGCACAAAGGGAACGGGTTGCAGAAGAAACTTTTACTCTGGTTTCTCAGTCTGTTTCCTAGTGCCGGTTTGAAGTTCCTGCAGTTTTCACTGTAAAACCGAGTTGGAGCTAATACCAACCCATATCTATTTATGGAGTGGAGTTTGCAACTGAAAAGCAACTTTGTGTTCCCGACAAGCTAGGTGAAGGACGGCTTTCACACACACTTATCTCTCAGAACTGAGCATGTGGAGAGACGTTCGTTCATCTAGCACAAAGGGAACGGCTTGCAGGAGAAATTTTACTCTGGTTTCTCAGTCTGTTTCCTAGTGCCGGTTTGAAGTTCCTGCAGTTTTCACTGTAAAACCGAGTTGGAGCTAGTACCTCTCCATATATATGTATGGAGTGGAGTTTGCAACTGTAAAGAAACTTTGTGTTCCCAAGAAGCTAGGTGAAGGACGGCTTTCACACACACTTATCTCTCAGATCTGAGCATGTGGAGAGACTTTCGTTCATCTAGCACAAAGGGAACGGGTTGCATTAGAAACTTTTACTCTGGTTTCTCAGTCTGTTTCCTAGTGCCGGTTTGAAGTTCCTGCAGTTTTCACTGTAAAACCGAGATGGAGCTAGTACCTCCCGATATATATATACTGATTGTAGTTTGCAAATGAAAAGAAACTTTGTGTTCCCAGAAAGCTATGTGAAGGACGGCTTTCACACACACTTATCTCTCAGAACTGAGCATGTGGAGAGACGTTCGTTCATCTAGCACAAAGGGAACGTGTTGCAGGAGAAATTTTACTCTGGTTTCTCAGTCTGTTTCCTAGTGCCGGTTTGAAGTTCCTGCAGTTTTCACTGTAAAACCGAGTTGGAGCTAGTACCTTCCCATATATATGTACGGATTGGAGTTTGCAACTGAAAAGAAACTTTTTGTTCCCAACAAGCTAGGTGAAGGTCGGCTTTCACACACACTTATCTCTCAGAACTGAGCATGTGGAGAGACGTTCGTTCATCTAGCACAAAGGAACGTGTTGCAGGAGAAACTTTTACTCTGTTTTCTCAGCCAGTTTCCTAGTGCCGGTTTGATGTTCCTGCAGTTTTCACTGTAAAACCGATTTGGAGCTATTACCTCCCCATATATATGTATGGAGTGGAGTTTGCAACTGAAAAGAAACTTTGTGTTCCCTACAAGCTTGGTGAAGGACGGCTTGCACACACACTTATCTCTCAGAACTGAGCATGTGGAGAGACGTTCGTTCATGTAGCACAAAGGGAACGGGTTGCAGGAGAAACTTTTACTATGGTTTCTCAGTCTGTTTCCTAGTGCCGGATTGAAGTTCCTGCAGTTTCAATGTAAAACCGAGTTGGAGCTAGTACCTCCCCATATATATGTATGGAGTGGAGTTTGCAACTGAAAAGCAACTTTGTGTTCCCAACAAGCTAGGTGAAGGACGGCTTTCAGACACACTTATCTCTCAGATCTGAGCATGTGGAGAGAGGTTCGTTCATCTAGCACAAAGGGTACGGGTTGCAGGAGAAATTTTTACTCTGGATTCTCAGTCTGTTTCCTAGTGCCGATTTGATGTTCCTGCAGTTTTCTCTGTAAAACAGTGTTGGAGCTAGTACAAACCCATATATATGTATGGAGTGGTGTTTGCAACTGAAAAGAAACATTGTGTTCACAACAAGCTAGGTGAAGGACGGCATTCACACAGTCTTATCTCTCAGAACTGAGCATGGGGAGAGACGTTCGTTCATCTAGCACAAAGGGAACGGGTTGCAGGAGAAACTTTTACTCTGGTTTCTCAGTGTGTTTCCTAGTGCCGGTTTGAAGTTCCTGCACTTTTTCTGTAAAACCGAGTTGGAGCTAGTACCTCCCCATATATATGTACGGAGTGGTGTTTGCAACTGAAAAGAAACTTTGTGTTCCCAACAAGCTAGGTGAAGGACGGCTTTCACACACACTTATCTCTCAGAACTGAGCAAGTGGAGAGACGTTCGTTCATCTAGCACAAAGGGAACGGGTTGCAGGAGAAATTTTACTCTGGTTTCTCAGTCTGTTTCCTAGTGCCGGTTTGAAGTTCCTGCAGTTTTCACTGTAAAACCGAGTTGGAGCTAGTACCTCCCCCATATATATGTACGGAGTGGAGTTTGCAACTGAAAATAAACTTTGTGTTCCCAACAAGTTAGGTGAAGGTCGGCTTTCACACACAATTATCTCTCAGAACTGAGCATGTGGAGAGACGTTCGTTCATCTAGCACAAAGGGAACGTGTTGCAGGAGAAACTTTTACTCTGGTTTCTCAGCCTGTTTCCTAGTGCCGGTTTGAAGTTCCTGCAGTTTTCACTGTAAAACCGAGTTGGAGCTAGTACCTCTCCTTATATATGTATGGAGTGGAGTTTGCAACTGAAAAGAAACTTTGTGTTCCCAAGAAGCTAGGTGAAGGACGGCTTGCACACACACATATCTCTCAGAACTGAGCATGTGGAGAGACGTTCGTTCATCTAGCACAAAGGGAACGGGTTGCAGGAGAAACTTTTACTCTGGTTTCTCATTCTGTTTCCTAGTGCAGGTTTGAAGTTCCTGCAGTTTTCACTGTAAAACCGAGTTGTAGCTAGTACCTCTCCATATATATGTATGGAGTGGAGTTTGCAACTGAAAAGAAACTTTGTGTTCCCTAAAAGCGTGGTGAAGGACGGCTTGCACACACACTTATCTCTCAGAACTGAGCATGTGGAGAGACGTTCGTTCATCTAGCACAAAGGGAACGGGTTGCAGGAGAAACTTTTCCTATGGTTTCTCAGTCTGTTTCCTAGTGCCGGTTTGAAGTTCCTGCAGTTTCACTGTAAAACCGAGTTGGAGCTAGTACCTCCCCTTATATATGTATGGAGTGGAGTTTGCAAATGAAAAGCAACTTTGTGTTCCCAACAAGCTAGGTGAAGGACTGCTTTCAGACACACTTATCTCTCAGATCTGAGCATGTGGAGAGACGTTCGTTCATCTAGCACAAAGGGAACGTGTTGCAGTAGAAATTTTACTCTGGTTTCTCCGACTGTTTCCTAGTGCCTGTTTGAAGTTCCTGCAGTTTTCCTTGTAAAACCGTTTTGGAGCTATTACCTCCCCATATGTAGGTATGGAGTGGAGTTTGCAACTGAAAAGAAACTTTGTGTTCCCAGCAAGCTAGGTGAAGGACGGCTTTCACACACACTAATTTCTCAGAACACAGCATGTGGAGAGACGTTCGTTCATCTAGCACAAAGGGAACGGGTTGCAGGAGAAACTTTTACTATGGTTTCTCAGTTTGTTTCCTAGTGCCGGTTTGAATTTCCTGCAGTTTCACTGTAAAACCGAGTTGGATCTAGTACCTCCCCATATATATGTATGGAGTGGAGTTTGCAACTGAAAAGCAACTTTGTGTTCCCAACAAGCTAGGTGAAGGACGGCTTTCAGACACACTTATCTCTCAGATCTGAGCATGTGGAGACACTTTCTTTCATCTTGCACAGAGGGAACGTGTTGCAGGAGAAACTATTACTCTGGTTTCTCAGCCTGTTTCCTAGTGCCGCTTTGATGTTCCTGCAGTTTTCACTGTAAAACCGATTTGGAGCTCTTACTTCCCCATATATATGTATGGAGTAAATTTTCAACTGAAAAGAAACTTTGTGTTACCTACAAGCTTGGTGAAGGACGGCTTTCAACACACTTATCTCTCAGAACTGAGCATGTGGAGAGACGTTCGTTCATCTAGCACAAAGGGAACGGGTTGCAGGAGAAACTTTTACTCTGGTTTCTCAGCCTGTTTCCTAGTGCCGGTTTGAAGTTCCTACAGTTTTCACTGTAAAACCGTGTTGGGGCTAGTACCTCTCCTTATATATGTATGGATTGTAGTTTGCAACAGAAAATTAACTTTGTTTTCCCAACAAGCTAGGTGAAGGACGGCTTTCACACACACTTATCTCTCAGAACTGAGCATGTGGAGAGACGTTCGTTCATCTAGCACAAAGGGAACGGGATTCAGGAGAAACTTTTACTCTGGTTTCTCAGTCTGTTTCCTAGTGCCGGTTTCAATTTCCTGCAGTTTTCACTGTAAAACCGAGTTGGAGCTAGTACCTCTCCTTATATATATATGGAGTGGAGTTTGCAAATGAAAATAAACTTTGTTTTCCCAACAAGCTAGGTGAAGGACGGCTTTCACACACACTTATCTCTCAGAACTGAGCATGTGGAGAGACGTTCGTTCATCTAGCACAAAGGGAACGGGTTGCAGGAAAAACTTTTACTCTGGTTTCTCAGTCTGTTTCCTATTGCCGGTTTGATGTTCCTGCAGTTTTCACTGTTAAACCGAGTTGGAGCTATTACCTCCCCATATATATGTATGGATTGGAGTTTACAACTGAAAAGAAACTTTGTGTTCCCAGCAAGCTAGGTGAAGGACGGCTTTCACACACACTATTTTCTCAGAACTGATCATGTGGAGAGAAGTTCGTTCATCCAGCACAAAGGGAACGGGTTGCAGGAGAAACTTTTACTCTGGTGTCTCAGTCTGTTTCCTAGGGCCTTTTTGAAGTTCCTGCAGTTTTCACTGTAAAACCGAGTTGGAGCAAGTACCTCCCCATATATATGTATGGAGTGGAGTTTGCAACTGAAAAGAAACTTTGTGTTCCCAAAAAGCTAGGTGAAGTACGGCTTTCACACACACTTATCTTACAACTGAGCATCTGGAGAGACGTTCGTTCTTCTAGCAAAAAGGGAACGGGTTGCAGTAGAAACTTTTACTCTGGTTTCTCAGTCTGTTTCCTAGTGCCGGTTTGAAGTTCCTGCAGTTTTCACTGTAAAACCGAGTTGGAGCTTGTACCAACCCATATATATGTATGGAGTGGAGTTTGCAACTGAAAAGAAACTTTGTGTTCCCAGCAAGCTAGGTGAAGGACGGCTTTCACACACACTAATTTCTCAGAACTAAGCATGTGGAGAGACGTTCGTTCATCTAGCACAATGGGAACGGTTTGCAGGACAAACTTTTACTCTGGTTTCTCAGTCTGTTTCCTAGTGCCTTTTTGAAGTTCCTTCAGTTTTCATTGTGAAACCGATTTGGAGCTATTATCTCCCCATATGTAGGTATGGAGTGGAGTTTGCAACTGAAAAGAAACTTTGTGTTCCCAGCAAGCTAGGTGAAGGACGGCTTTCACACACACTAATTTCTCAGAACTAAGCATGTGGAGAGACGTTCGTTCATCTAGCACAAAGGGAACGGGTTGCAGGAGAAACTTTTACTCTGGTTTCTCAGCCTGTTTCCTAGTGCCGGGTTGAAGTTCCTGCAGTTTTCACTGTAAAACCGAGTTGGTGCTAGTACCTCTCCTTATATATGTATGGAGTGAATTTTGCAAATGAAAATAAACTTTGTTTTCCCAACAAGCTAGGTGAAGGACGGCTTTCACACACACTTATCTCTCAGAACTGAGCATGTGGAGAGACGTTCATTCATCTAGCACAAAGGGAACGTGTTGCAGGAGAAATTTTACTCTGGTGTCTCAATCTGTTTCCTAGTGCCGGTTTGAAGTTCCTGCAGTTTTCACTGTAAAACCGAGTTGGAGCTAGTACCTCCCCATATATATGTACGGAGTGGAGTTTGCAACTGAAAATAAACTTTGTGTTCCCAACAAGCTAGGTGAAGGTCGGCTTTCACACACACTTATCTCTCAGAACTGAGCATGTGGAGAGACGTTCATTCATCTAGCACAAAGGGAACGGGTTGCAGGAGAAACTTTTACTCTGGTTTCTCAGTCTGTTTCCTAGTGCCGGTTTAAAGTTCCTGCAGTTTTCACTGTAAAACCGAGTTGGAGCTATTACCTCCCCATATATATGTATGGAGTGGAGTTTGCAACTGAAAAGAAACTTTGTGTTCCCTACAAGCTTGGTGAAGGACGGCTTGCACACACACTTATCTCTCAGAACTGAGCAAGTGGAGAGACGTTCGTTCATCTAGCACAAAGGGAACGGGTTGCAGGAGAAACTTTTACTATGGTTTCTCATTCTGTTTCCTAGTGCCGGTTTGAAGTTCCTGCAGTTTCACAGTAAAACCGAGTTGGAGCTAGTACCTCCCCATATATATGTATGGAGTGGAGTTTGCAACTGAAAAGCAACTTTGTGTTCCCAACAAGCTAGGTGAAGGACGGCTTTAAGACACACTTATCTCTTAGATCTGAGCATGTGGAGAGACGTTCGTTCATCTAGCACAAAGGGAACGGGTTGCAGTAGAAATTTTACTCTGGTTTCTCAGACTGTTTCCTAGTGCCGGTTTGAAGTTCCTGCAGTTTTCACTTTAAACCGAGTTGGAGCTAGTACCTCACCATATATATGTATGGAGTGTAGTTTGCAACTGTAAAGAAACTTTGTGTTCCCAACAAGCTAGGTGAAGAACGGCTTTCACACACACTTATCTCTCAGAACTGAGCATGTGGAGAGACGTTCGTTCATCTAGCACAAATGGAACGGGTTGCAGGAGAAACTTTTCTCTGGTTTCTCAGTCTGTTTCCTAGTGCCAGTATGAAGTTCCTGCAGTTTCACTATAAAACCGAGTTGGAGCAAGTACCTCCCCATATATATGTATGGAGTGGAGTTTGCAACTGAAAAGAAACTTTGTGTTCCCAACAAGCTAGGTGAAGTACGGCTTTCACACACACTTATCACTCAGAACTTAGCATGTGGAGAGACGTTCGTTCATCTAGCACAAAGGGAACGGGTTGCAGGAGAATCATTTACTCTGGTTTCTCAGTCTGTTTCCTAGTGCCTTTTTGAAGTTCCTTCAGTTTTCACTGTAAAACCGAGTTGGAGCTATTACCTCCCCATATGTAGGTATGGAGTGGAGTTTGCAACTGAAAAGAAACTTTGTGTTCCCAGCAAGCTAGGTGAAGGACGGCTTAAACACACACTAATTTCTCAGAACAAAGCATGTGGAGAGACGTTCGTTCATCTAGCACAAAGGGAACGGGTTGCAGGAGAAATTTTACTCTGGTTTCTCAGCCGGTTTCCTAGTGCCGGTTTGAAGTTCCTGCAGTTTTCACTGTAAAACCGAGTTGGAGCTAGTACCTCTCCTTATATATGTATGGATTGGAGTTTGCAACTGAAAATAAACTTTGTTTTCCCAACAAGCTAGGTGAAGGACGGCTTTCACACACACTTATCTCTCAGAACTGAGCATGTGGAGAGACGTTCGTTCATCTAGCACAAAGGGAACGGGTTGCAGGAGAAACTTTTACTCTGGTTTCTCAGTCTGTTTCCTAGTGCCGGGTTCAAGTTCCTGCAGTTTTCACTGTAAAACCTAGTTGGAGCTAGTACCTCTCCTTATATATGTATGGAGTGGAGTTTGCAACTGAAATGAATCTTTGTGTTCAAAACAAGATAGGTGAAGGACGGCTTTCACACACACTTATCTCTCAGAACTGAGCATGTGGAGAGACGTTCGTTCATCTAGCACAAAGGGAACGGGTTGCAAGAAAAACTTTTACTCTGGTTTCTCAGTCTGTTTCCTATTGCCGGTTTGATGTTCCTGCAGTTTTCACTGTAAAACCGAGTTGGAGCTATTACCTCCCCATATATATGTATGGAGTGGAGTTTGCAACTGAAAAGAAACTTTGTGTTCCCAACAAGCTAGGTGAAGGACGGCTTTCACACACACTTATCACTCAGAACTTAGCATGTGGAGAGACGTTCGTTCATCTAGCACAAAGGGAACGGGTTGCAGGAGAATCATTTACTCTGGTTTCTCAGTCTGTTTCCTAGTGCCTTTTTGAAGTTCCTTCAGTTTTCACTGTAAAACCGAGTTGGAGCTATTACCTCCCCATATGTAGGTATGGAGTGGAGTTTGCAACTGAAAAGAAACTTTGTGTTCCCAGCAAGCTAGGTGAAGGACGGCTTAAACACACACTAATTTCTCAGAACAAAGCATGTGGAGAGACGTTCGTTCATCTAGCACAAAGGGAACGGGTTGCAGGAGAAATTTTACTCTGGTTTCTCAGCCGGTTTCCTAGTGCCGGTTTGAAGTTCCTGCAGTTTTCACTGTAAAACCGAGTTGGAGCTAGTACCTCTCCTTATATATGTATGGATTGGAGTTTGCAACTGAAAATAAACTTTGTTTTCCCAACAAGCTAGGTGAAGGACGGCTTTCACACACACTTATCTCTCAGAACTGAGCATGTGGAGAGACGTTCGTTCATCTAGCACAAAGGGAACGGGTTGCAGGAGAAACTTTTACTCTGGTTTCTCAGTCTGTTTCCTAGTGCCGGGTTCAAGTTCCTGCAGTTTTCACTGTAAAACCTAGTTGGAGCTAGTACCTCTCCTTATATATGTATGGAGTGGAGTTTGCAACTGAAATGAATCTTTGTGTTCAAAACAAGATAGGTGAAGGACGGCTTTCACACACACTTATCTCTCAGAACTGAGCATGTGGAGAGACGTTCGTTCATCTAGCACAAAGGGAACGGGTTGCAAGAAAAACTTTTACTCTGGTTTCTCAGTCTGTTTCCTATTGCCGGTTTGATGTTCCTGCAGTTTTCACTGTAAAACCGAGTTGGAGCTATTACCTCCCCATATATATGTATGGAGTGGAGTTTGCAACTGAAAAGAAACTTTGTGTTCCCAACAAGCTAGGTGAAGGACGGCTTTCACACACACTAATTTCTCAGAACTGAGCATGTGGAGAGACGTTCTTTCATCCAGCACAAAGGGAACGGGTTGCAGGAGAAAATTTTTCTCTGGTTTCTCAGTCTGTTTCCAAGACCTTTTTGAAGTTCCTGCATTTTTCACTGTAAAACCGATTTGGAGCTATTACCTCCCCATATATATGTATGGAGTGGAGTTTGCAACTGAAAAGAAACTTTTTGTTCCCAACAAGCTAGGTGAAGGACGGCTTTCACACACACTTATCTCTCAGAACTGAGCATGTGAAGAGACGTTCGTTCATTTAGCACAAAGGGAACGGGTTGCAGGAAAAACTTTTACTCTGGTTTCTCAGACTGTTTCCTAGTGCCGGTTTGAAGTTCCTGCAGTTTTCACTTTAAACCGAGTTGGAGCTAGTTCCTCACCATATATATGTATGGAGTGGAGTTTGCAACTTAAAAGAAACTTTGTGTTCCCAACAAGCTAGGTGAAGGATGGCTTTCACACACACTTATCTCTCAGAACTTTGTATGTGTAGAGACGTTCGTTCATCTAGCACAAAGGGAACGGGTTGCAGGAGAAACATTTACTCTGGTTTCTCAGTCTGTTTCCTAGTGCCTTTTTGAAGTTCCCTCAGTTTTCACTGTAAAACAGAGTTGGAGCTATTACCTCCCCATATGTAGGTATGGAGTGGAGTTTGCAACTGAAAAGCAACTTTGTGTTCCCAACAAGCTAGGTGAAGGACGGCTTTCAGACACACTTATCTCTCATATGTGAGCATGTGGAGAGACGTTCGTTCATCTAGCACAAAGGGAACGGGTTGCAGTAGAAATTTTACTCTGGTTTCTCAGACTGTTTCCTAGTGCCGGTTTGAAGTTCCTGCAGTTTTCACTTTAAACCGAGTTGGAGCTAGTACCTCACCATATATATGTATGGATTGTAGTTTGCAAATCTAAAGAAACTTTGTGTTCCCAACAAGCTAGGTGAAGGACGGCTTTCACACACACTTATCTCTCAGAACTGAGCATGTGGAGAGACGTTCGTTCATCTAGCACAAAAGGAACGGGTTGCAGGGGAAACTTTTCTCTGGTTTCTCAGTCTGTTTCCTAGTGCCGGTTTGAAGTTCCTGCAGTTTCACTGTAAAACCGAGTTGGAGCAAGTACCTCCCCATATATATGTATGGAGTGGAGTTTGCAACTGAAAAGAAACTTTGTGTTCCCAACAAGCTAGGTGAAGTACGGCTTTCCCACACACTTATCTCTCAGAACTTAGCATGTGGAGAGACGTTCGTTCATCTAGCACAAAGGGAACGGGTTGCAGGAGAAACATTTACTCTGGTTTCTCAGTCTGTTTCCTAGTGCCTTTTTGAGGTTCCTTCAGTTTTCACTGTAAAACCGAGTTGGAGCTATTACCTCCCCATATGTAGGTATGGAGTGGAGTTTGCAACTGAAAAGAAACTTTGTGTTCCCAGCAAGATAGGTGAAGGACGGCTTTCACACACACTAATTTCTCAGAACTAAGCATGTGGAGAGACGTTCGTTCATCTAGCACAAAGGGAACGGGTTGCAGGAGAAACTTTTACTCTGGTTTCTCAGCCTGTTTCCTAGTGCCGGTTTGAAGTTCCTGCAGTTTTCACTGTAAAACCGAGTTGGAGCTAGTACCTCTCCTTATATATGTATGGATTGGAGTTTGCAACTGAAAATAAACTTTGTTTTCCCAACAAGCTAGGTGAAGGACGGCTTTCACACACACTTATCTCTCAGAACTGAGCATGTGGAGAGACGTTCGTTCATCTAGCACAAAGGGAACGGGTTGCAGGGGAAACTTTTACTCTGGTTTCTCAGTCTGTTTCCTAGTGCCGGTTTCAAGTTCCTGCAGTTTTCACTGTAAAACCGAGTTGGTGCTAGTACCTCTCCTTATATATGTATGGAGTGGATTTTGCAAATGAAAATAAACTTTGTTTTCCCAACAAGCTAGGTGAAGGATGGCTTTCACACACACTTATCTCTCAGAACTGAGCATGTGGAGAGACGTTCATTCATCTAGCACAAAGGGAACATGTTGCAGGAGAAATTTTACTCTGGTGTCTCAATCTGTTTCCTAGTGCCGGTTTGAAGTTCCTGCAGTTTTCACTGTAAAACCGAGTTGGAGCTAGTACCTCCCCATATATATGTACGGAGTGGAGTTTGCAACTGAAAATAAACTTTGTGTTCCCAACAAGCTAGGTGAAGGACGGCTTGCACACACACTTATCTCTCAGAACTGAGCATGTGGAGAGACGTTCGTTCATCTAGCACAAACGGAACGGGTTGCAGGAGAAACTTTTACTATGGTTTCTCAGTCTGTTTCCTAGTGCCGGTTTGAAGTTCCTGCAGTTTCACAGTAAAACCGAGTTGGAGCTAGTACCTCCCCATATATATGTATGGAGTGGAGTTTGCAACTGAAAAGCAACTTTGTGTTCCCAACAAGCTAGGTGAAGGACGGCTTTCAGACACACTTATCTCTTAGATCTGAGCATGTGGAGAGACGTTCGTTCATCTAGCACAAAGGGAACGGTTTGCAGTAGAAATTTTACTCTGGTTTCTCAGACTGTTTCCTAGTGCCGGTTTGAAGTTCCTGCAGTTTTCACTTTAAACCGAGTTGGAGCTAGTACCTCACCATATATATGTATGGAGTGTAGTTTGCAACTGTAAAGAAACTTTGTGTTCCCAACAAGCTAGGTGAAGGACGGCTTTCACACACACTTATCTCTCAGAACTGAGCATGTGGAGAGACGTTCATTCATCTAGCACAAATGGAACGGGTTGCAGGAGAAACTTTTCTCTGGTTTCTCAGTCTGTTTCCTAGTGCCAGTTTGAAGTTCCTGCAGTTTCACTATAAAACCGAGTTGGAGCAAGTACCTCCCCATATATATGTATGGAGTGGAGTTTGCAACTGAAAAGAAACTTTGTGTTCCCAACAAGCTAGGTGAAGTACGGCTTTCACACACACTTATCTCTCAGAACTTAGCATGTGGAGAGACGTTCGTTCATCTAGCACAAAGGGAACGGGTTGCAGGAGAAACATTTACTCTGGTTTCTCAGTCTGTTTCCTAGTGACTTTTTGAAGTTCCTTCAGTTTTCACTGTAAAACCGAGTTGGAGCTATTACCTCCCCATATGTAGGTATGGAGTGGAGTTTGCAACTGAAAAGAAACTTTGTGTTCCCAGCAAGCTAGGTGAAGGACGGCTTAAACACACACTAATTTCTCAGAACAAAGCATGTGGAGAGACGTTCGTTCATCTAGCACAAAGGGAACGGGTTGCAGGAGAAATTTTACTCTGGTTTCTCAGCCTGTTTCCTAGTGCCGGTTTGAAGTTCCTGCAGTTTTCACTGTAAAACCTAGTTGGAGCTAGTACCTCTCCTTATATATGTATGGAGTGGAGTTTGCAACTGAAAAGAATCTTTGTGTTCAAAACAAGATAGGTGAAGGACGGCTTTCACACACACTTATCTCTCAGAACTGAGCATGTGGAGAGACGTTCGTTCATCTAGCACAAAGGGAACGGGTTGCAGGAAAAACTTTTACTCTGGTTTCTCAGTCTGTTACCTATTGCCGGTTTGATGTTCCTGCAGTTTTCACTGTAAAACCGAGTTGGAGCTATTACCTCCCCATATATATGTATGGAGTGGAGTTTGCAACTGAAAAGAAACTTTGTGTTCCCAACAAGCTAGGTGAAGGACGGCTTTCACACACAATAATTTCTCAGAACTGAGCATGTGGAGAGACGTTCGTTCATCCAGCACAAAGGGAACGGGTTGCAGGAGAAAATTTTTCTCTGGTTTCTCAGTCTGTTTCCAAGGCCTTTTTGAAGTTCCTGCAGTTTTCACTGTAAAACCGATTTGGAGCTATTACCTCCCCATATGTAGGTATGGAGTCGAGTTTCCAACTGAAAAGAAACTTTGTGTTCCCAGCAAGCTAGTTGAAGGACGGCTTTCACACACACTTATCTCTCAGAACTGAGCATGTGAAGAGACGTTCGTTCATTTAGCACAAAGGGAACGGGTTGCAGGTAAAACTTTTACTCTGGTTTCTCAGACTGTTTCCTAGTGCCGTTTTGAAGTTCCTGCAGTTTTCACTTTAAACCGAGTTGGAGCTAGTACCTCACCATATATAAGTATGGAGTGTAGTTTGCAACTGTAAAGAAACTTTGTGTTCCCAACAAGCTAGGTGAAGGACGGCTTTCACACACTTATCTCTCAGAACTGAGCATGTGGAGAGACGTTCGTTCATCTAGCACAAAGGGAACGGGTTGCAGGAGAAACTTTTCTCTGGTTTCTCAGTCTGTTTCCTAGTGCCGTTTTGAAGTTCCTGCAGTTTCACTGTAAAACCGAGTTGGAGCAAGTACATCCCCATATATATGTATGGAGTGGAGTTTGCAACTGAAAAGCAACTTTGTGTTCCCCACAAGCTAGGTGAAGGACGGCTTTCAGACACACTTATCTCTGAGATCTGAGCAAGTGGAGAGACGTTCGTTCATCTAGCACAGAAGGAACGGGTTGCAGGATAAATTTTCTCTGGTTTCTCAGTCTGTTTCCTATTGCCGGTTTGATGTTCCTGCAGTTTTCACTGTAAAACCGAGTTGGAGCTATTACCTCCCCATATATATGTATGGAGTGGAGTTTGCAACTGAAAAGAAACTTTGTGTTCCCAACAAGCTAGGTGAAGGACGGCTTTCACACACACTAATTTCTCAGAACTGAGCATGTGGAGAGACGTTCTTTCATCCAGCACAAAGGGAACGGGTTGCAGGAGAAAATTTTTCTCTGGTTTCTCAGTCTGTTTCCAAGACCTTTTTGAAGTTCCTGCAGTTTTCACTGTAAAACCGATTTGGAGCTATTACCTCCCCATATATATGTATGGAGTGGAGTTTGCAACTGAAAAGAAACTTTTTGTTCCCAACAAGCTAGGTGAAGGACGGCTTTCACACACACTTATCTCTCAGAACTGAGCATGTGAAGAGACGTTCGTTCATTTAGCACAAAGGGAACGGGTTGCAGGAAAAACTTTTACTCTGGTTTCTCAGACTGTTTCCTAGTGCCGGTTTGAAGTTCCTGCAGTTTTCACTTTAAACCGAGTTGGAGCTAGTTCCTCACCATATATATGTATGGAGTGGAGTTTGCAACTTAAAAGAAACTTTGTGTTCCCAACAAGCTAGGTGAAGGATGGCTTTCACACACACTTATCTCTCAGAACTTTGTATGTGTAGAGACGTTCGTTCATCTAGCACAAAGGGAACGGGTTGCAGGAGAAACATTTACTCTGGTTTCTCAGTCTGTTTCCTAGTGCCTTTTTGAAGTTCCCTCAGTTTTCACTGTAAAACAGAGTTGGAGCTATTACCTCCCCATATGTAGGTATGGAGTGGAGTTTGCAACTGAAAAGCAACTTTGTGTTCCCAACAAGCTAGGTGAAGGACGGCTTTCAGACACACTTATCTCTCATATGTGAGCATGTGGAGAGACGTTCGTTCATCTAGCACAAAGGGAACGGGTTGCAGTAGAAATTTTACTCTGGTTTCTCAGACTGTTTCCTAGTGCCGGTTTGAAGTTCCTGCAGTTTTCACTTTAAACCGAGTTGGAGCTAGTACCTCACCATATATATGTATGGATTGTAGTTTGCAAATCTAAAGAAACTTTGTGTTCCCAACAAGCTAGGTGAAGGACGGCTTTCACACACACTTATCTCTCAGAACTGAGCATGTGGAGAGACGTTCGTTCATCTAGCACAAAAGGAACGGGTTGCAGGGGAAACTTTTCTCTGGTTTCTCAGTCTGTTTCCTAGTGCCGGTTTGAAGTTCCTGCAGTTTCACTGTAAAACCGAGTTGGAGCAAGTACCTCCCCATATATATGTATGGAGTGGAGTTTGCAACTGAAAAGAAACTTTGTGTTCCCAACAAGCTAGGTGAAGTACGGCTTTCCCACACACTTATCTCTCAGAACTTAGCATGTGGAGAGACGTTCGTTCATCTAGCACAAAGGGAACGGGTTGCAGGAGAAACATTTACTCTGGTTTCTCAGTCTGTTTCCTAGTGCCTTTTTGAGGTTCCTTCAGTTTTCACTGTAAAACCGAGTTGGAGCTATTACCTCCCCATATGTAGGTATGGAGTGGAGTTTGCAACTGAAAAGAAACTTTGTGTTCCCAGCAAGATAGGTGAAGGACGGCTTTCACACACACTAATTTCTCAGAACTAAGCATGTGGAGAGACGTTCGTTCATCTAGCACAAAGGGAACGGGTTGCAGGAGAAACTTTTACTCTGGTTTCTCAGCCTGTTTCCTAGTGCCGGTTTGAAGTTCCTGCAGTTTTCACTGTAAAACCGAGTTGGAGCTAGTACCTCTCCTTATATATGTATGGATTGGAGTTTGCAACTGAAAATAAACTTTGTTTTCCCAACAAGCTAGGTGAAGGACGGCTTTCACACACACTTATCTCTCAGAACTGAGCATGTGGAGAGACGTTCGTTCATCTAGCACAAAGGGAACGGGTTGCAGGGGAAACTTTTACTCTGGTTTCTCAGTCTGTTTCCTAGTGCCGGTTTCAAGTTCCTGCAGTTTTCACTGTAAAACCGAGTTGGTGCTAGTACCTCTCCTTATATATGTATGGAGTGGATTTTGCAAATGAAAATAAACTTTGTTTTCCCAACAAGCTAGGTGAAGGATGGCTTTCACACACACTTATCTCTCAGAACTGAGCATGTGGAGAGACGTTCATTCATCTAGCACAAAGGGAACATGTTGCAGGAGAAATTTTACTCTGGTGTCTCAATCTGTTTCCTAGTGCCGGTTTGAAGTTCCTGCAGTTTTCACTGTAAAACCGAGTTGGAGCTAGTACCTCCCCATATATATGTACGGAGTGGAGTTTGCAACTGAAAATAAACTTTGTGTTCCCAACAAGCTAGGTGAAGGACGGCTTGCACACACACTTATCTCTCAGAACTGAGCATGTGGAGAGACGTTCGTTCATCTAGCACAAACGGAACGGGTTGCAGGAGAAACTTTTACTATGGTTTCTCAGTCTGTTTCCTAGTGCCGGTTTGAAGTTCCTGCAGTTTCACAGTAAAACCGAGTTGGAGCTAGTACCTCCCCATATATATGTATGGAGTGGAGTTTGCAACTGAAAAGCAACTTTGTGTTCCCAACAAGCTAGGTGAAGGACGGCTTTCAGACACACTTATCTCTTAGATCTGAGCATGTGGAGAGACGTTCGTTCATCTAGCACAAAGGGAACGGTTTGCAGTAGAAATTTTACTCTGGTTTCTCAGACTGTTTCCTAGTGCCGGTTTGAAGTTCCTGCAGTTTTCACTTTAAACCGAGTTGGAGCTAGTACCTCACCATATATATGTATGGAGTGTAGTTTGCAACTGTAAAGAAACTTTGTGTTCCCAACAAGCTAGGTGAAGGACGGCTTTCACACACACTTATCTCTCAGAACTGAGCATGTGGAGAGACGTTCATTCATCTAGCACAAATGGAACGGGTTGCAGGAGAAACTTTTCTCTGGTTTCTCAGTCTGTTTCCTAGTGCCAGTTTGAAGTTCCTGCAGTTTCACTATAAAACCGAGTTGGAGCAAGTACCTCCCCATATATATGTATGGAGTGGAGTTTGCAACTGAAAAGAAACTTTGTGTTCCCAACAAGCTAGGTGAAGTACGGCTTTCACACACACTTATCTCTCAGAACTTAGCATGTGGAGAGACGTTCGTTCATCTAGCACAAAGGGAACGGGTTGCAGGAGAAACATTTACTCTGGTTTCTCAGTCTGTTTCCTAGTGACTTTTTGAAGTTCCTTCAGTTTTCACTGTAAAACCGAGTTGGAGCTATTACCTCCCCATATGTAGGTATGGAGTGGAGTTTGCAACTGAAAAGAAACTTTGTGTTCCCAGCAAGCTAGGTGAAGGACGGCTTAAACACACACTAATTTCTCAGAACAAAGCATGTGGAGAGACGTTCGTTCATCTAGCACAAAGGGAACGGGTTGCAGGAGAAATTTTACTCTGGTTTCTCAGCCTGTTTCCTAGTGCCGGTTTGAAGTTCCTGCAGTTTTCACTGTAAAACCTAGTTGGAGCTAGTACCTCTCCTTATATATGTATGGAGTGGAGTTTGCAACTGAAAAGAATCTTTGTGTTCAAAACAAGATAGGTGAAGGACGGCTTTCACACACACTTATCTCTCAGAACTGAGCATGTGGAGAGACGTTCGTTCATCTAGCACAAAGGGAACGGGTTGCAGGAAAAACTTTTACTCTGGTTTCTCAGTCTGTTACCTATTGCCGGTTTGATGTTCCTGCAGTTTTCACTGTAAAACCGAGTTGGAGCTATTACCTCCCCATATATATGTATGGAGTGGAGTTTGCAACTGAAAAGAAACTTTGTGTTCCCAACAAGCTAGGTGAAGGACGGCTTTCACACACAATAATTTCTCAGAACTGAGCATGTGGAGAGACGTTCGTTCATCCAGCACAAAGGGAACGGGTTGCAGGAGAAAATTTTTCTCTGGTTTCTCAGTCTGTTTCCAAGGCCTTTTTGAAGTTCCTGCAGTTTTCACTGTAAAACCGATTTGGAGCTATTACCTCCCCATATGTAGGTATGGAGTCGAGTTTGCAACTGAAAAGAAACTTTGTGTTCCCAGCAAGCTAGTTGAAGGACGGCTTTCACACACACTTATCTCTCAGAACTGAGCATGTGAAGAGACGTTCGTTCATTTAGCACAAAGGGAACGGGTTGCAGGTAAAACTTTTACTCTGGTTTCTCAGACTGTTTCCTAGTGCCGTTTTGAAGTTCCTGCAGTTTTCACTTTAAACCGAGTTGGAGCTAGTACCTCACCATATATAAGTATGGAGTGTAGTTTGCAACTGTAAAGAAACTTTGTGTTCCCAACAAGCTAGGTGAAGGACGGCTTTCACACACTTATCTCTCAGAACTGAGCATGTGGAGAGACGTTCGTTCATCTAGCACAAAGGGAACGGGTTGCAGGAGAAACTTTTCTCTGGTTTCTCAGTCTGTTTCCTAGTGCCGTTTTGAAGTTCCTGCAGTTTCACTGTAAAACCGAGTTGGAGCAAGTACATCCCCATATATATGTATGGAGTGGAGTTTGCAACTGAAAAGCAACTTTGTGTTCCCCACAAGCTAGGTGAAGGACGGCTTTCAGACACACTTATCTCTGAGATCTGAGCAAGTGGAGAGACGTTCGTTCATCTAGCACAGAAGGAACGGGTTGCAGGATAAATTTTCTCTGGTTTCTCAGTCTGTTTCCTAGTGCCGGTTTTGAATTTCCTGCAGTTTTCACTGTAAAACAGATTTGGAGCTAGTACCTCCCCATATATATGTATGGAGTGGAGTTTGCAACTGAAAAGAAACTTTGTGTTCCCAACAAGCTAGGTGAAGGATGGCTTTCACACACACTTATCTCTCAGAACTTAGTATGTGGAGAGACGTTAGTTCATCTAGCACAAAGGGAACGGGTTGCAGCAGAAACATTTACTCTGGTTTCTCAGTCTGTTTCCTAGTGCCTTTTTGAAGTTCCTTCAGTTTTCACTGTAAAACCGAGTTGGAGCTATTACCTCCCCATATGTAGGTATGGAGTGGAGTTTGCAACTGAAAAGCAACTTTGTGTTCCCAACAAGCTAGGTGAATGACGGCTTTCAAACACACTTATCTCTCAGATCTGAGCATGTGGAGAGACGTTCGTTCATCTAGCACAAATGGAACGGGTTGCAGTAGAAATTTTACTCTGGTTTCTCAGACTGTTTCCTAGTGCCGGTTTGAAGTTCCTGCAGTTTTCACTTTAAACCGAGTTGGAGCTAGTACCTCACCATATATATGTATGGAGTGTAGTTTGCAACTCTAAAGAAACTTTGTGTTCCCAACAAGCTAGGTGAAGGACGGCTTTCACACACACTTATCTCTCAGAACTGAGCATGTGGAGAGACGTTCGTTCATCTAGCACAAAGGGAAAGGGTTGCAGGGGAAAATTTTCTCTGGTTTCTCAGTCTGTTTCCTAGTGCCGGTTTGAAGTTCCTGCAGTTTCACTGTAAAACCGAGTTGGAGCAAGTACCTCCCCATATATATGTATGGAGTGGAGTTTGCAACTGAAAAGAAACTTTGTGTTCCCAACAAGCTAGTTGAAGGACGGCTTTCACACACACTTATCTCTCAGAACTTAGCATGTGGAGAGACGTTCGTTCATCTAGCACAAAGTGAACGGGTTGCAGGAGGAACATATACTCTGGTTTCTCAGTCTGTTTCCTAGTGCCTTTTTGAGGTTCCTTCAGTTTTCACTGTAAAACCGAGTTGGAGCTATTACCTCCCCATATGTAGGTATGGAGTGGAGTTTGCAACTGAAAAGAAACTTTGTGTTCCCAGCAAGATAGGTGAAGGACGGCTTTCACACACACTAATTTCTCAGAACTAAGCATGTGGAGAGACGTTCGTTCATCTAGCACAAAGGGAACGGGTTGCAGGAGAAACTTTTACTCTGGTTTCTCAGCCTGTTTCCTAGTGCCTGTTTGAAGTTCCTGCAGTTTTCACTGTAAAACCGAGTTGGAGCTAGTACCTCTCCTTATATATGTATGGATTGGAGTTTGCAACTGAAAATAAACTTTGTTTTCCCAACAAGCTAGGTGAAGGACGGCTTTCACACACACTTATCTCTCAGAACTGAGCATGTGGAGAGACGTTCGTTCATCTAGCACAAAGGGAACGGGTTGCAGGAGAAACTTTTACTCTGGTTTCTCAGTCTGTTTCCTAGTGCCGGTTTCAAGTTCCTGCAGTTTTCACTGTAAAACAGAGTTGGAGCTAGTACCTCTCCTTATATATGTATGGAGCGGAGTTTGCAACTGAAAAGAATCTTTGTGTTCAAAACAAGATAGGTGAAGGACGGCTTTCACACACACTTATCTTTCAGAACTGAGCATGTGGAGAGACGTTCGTTCATCTAGCACAAAGGGAACGGGTTGCAGGAAAAACTTTTACTCTGGTTTCTCAGTCTGTTTCCTATTGCCGGTTTGATGTTCCTGCAGTTTTCACTGTAAAACCGAGTTGGAGCTATTACCTCCCCATATATATGTATGGAGTGGAGTTACCAACTGAAAAGAAACTTTGTGTTCCCAAAAAGCTAGGTGAAGTACGGGTTTCACACACACTTATCTTACAACTGAGCATGTGGAGAGACGTTCGTTCTTCTAGCACAAAGGGAACGGGTTGCAGTAGAAACTTTTACTCTGGTTTCTCAGTCTGTTTCCTAGTGCCTGTTTGAAGTTCCTGCAGTTTTCACTGTAAAACCGAGTTGGAGCTTGTACCAACCCATATATATGTATGGAGTGTAGTTTGCAACTGAAAAGAAACTTTGTGTTCCCAGCAAGCTAGGTGAAGGACGGCTTTATCACACACTAATTTCTCAGAACTAAGCATGTGGAGAGACTTTCGTTCATCTAGCACAAAGGGAACGGGTTGCAGGAGAAACTTTTACTCTGGTTTCTCAGCCTGTTTCCTAGTGCCGGGTTGAAGTTCCTGCAATTTTCACTGTAAAACCGATTTGGAGCTATTACCCCCCCATATATATGTATGGAGTGGAGTTTGCAACTGAAAAGGAACTTTTTGTTCCCAACAAGCTAGGTGAAGGACGGCTTTCACACACACTTATCTCTCAGAACTTAGCATGTGGAGAGACGTTCGTTCATCTAGCACAAAGGGAACGGGTTGCAGGAAAAACTTTTACTCTGTTTTCTCAGCCTGTTTCCTAGTGCCGGGTTGAAGTTCCTGCAGTTTTCACTGTAAAACCGATTTGGAGCTATTACCTCCCCATATATATGTATGGAGTGGAGTTTGCAACTGAAAAGAAACTTTGTGTTCCCTATAAGCTTGGTGAAGGACGGCTTGCACACACACTTATCTCTCAGAACTGAACATGTCGAGAGACGTTCGTTCATCTAGCAAAAAGGGAACGGGTTGCAGGAGAAACTTTTACTCTGGTTTCTCAGTCTGTTTCCTAGTGCCGGTTTCAAGTTCCTGCAGTTTTCACTGTAAAACCGAGTTGGAGCTAGTACCTCTCCTTATATATGTATGGAGTGGAGTTAGCAACTGAAAATAAACTTTGTTTTCCCAACAAGCTAGGTGAAGGACGGCTTTCACACACACTTATCTCTCAGAACTGAACATGTGGAGAGACGTTCGTTCATCTAGCACAAAGTGAACGGGTTGCAGGAAAAGCTTTTACCCTTGTTTCTCAGTCTGTTTCCTATTGCCGGTTTGATGTTCCTGCAGTTTTCACTGTAAAACCAAGTTGGAGCTATTACCTCCCCATATATATGTATGGATTGGAGTTTCCAACTGAAAAGAAACTTTGTGTTCCCAACAAGCTAGGTGAAGGACGGCTTTCACACACACTAATTTCTCAGAACTGAGCATGTGGAGAGAAGTTCGTTCATCCAGCGCAAAGGGAACGGGTTGCAGGAGGAACTTTTACTCTGGTGTCTCAGTCTGTTTCCTAGGGCCTTTTTGAAGTTCCTGCAGTTTTCACTGTAAAACCGAGTTGGAGCAAGTACCTCCCCATATATATGTATGGAGTGGAGTTTGCAACTGAAAAGAAACTTTGTGTTCCCAAATAGCTAGGTGAAGTACGGGTTTCACACACACTTATCTCTCAGAACTGAGCATGTGGAGAGACGTTCGTTCATCTAGCAAAAAGGGAACGTGTTGCAGGAGAAATTTTACTCTGGTTTCTCAATCTGTTTCCTAGTGCCGGTTTGAAGTTCCTGCAGTTTTCACTGTAAAGCCGAGTTGGAGCTAGTACCACCCCATATATATGTACGGTGTGGAGTTTGCAACTGAAAATAAACTTTGTGTTCCCAACAAGCTAGGTGAAGGTCGGCTTTCACACACACTATTCACTCAGAAATGAGCATGTGGAGAGACGTTCGTTCATCTAGCACAAAGGGAACGGGTTGCAGTAGAAACTTTTACTCTGGTTTCTCAGTCTGTTTCCTATTGCCGGTTTGAAGTTCCTGCAGTTTTCACTGTGAAACCGAGTTGGAGCTATTACCTTCCCATATATATGTATGGAGTGGAGTTTCCAACTGAAAAGAAACTTTGTGTTCCCAAAAAGCTAGGTGAAGTACGGGTTTCACACACACTTATCTTACAACTGAGCATGTGGAGAGACGTTCGTTCTTCTAGCACAAAGGGAACGGGTTGCAGTAGAAACTTTTACTCTGGTTTCTCAGTCTGTTTCCTAGTGCCGGTTTGAAGTTCCTGCAGTTTTCACTGTAAAACCGAGTTGGAGCTTGTACCAACCCATATATGTATGGAGTGTAGTTTGCAACTGAAAAGAAACTTTGTGTTCCCAGCAATCTAGGTGAAGGTCGGCTTTAACACACACTAATTTCTCAGAACTGAGCATGTGGAGAGACGTTCGTTCATCTAGCACAAAGGGAACGGGTTGCAGGAGAAACTTTTACTCTGGTTTCTCAGCCTGTTTCCAAGTGCCGGGTTGAAGTTCCTGCAATTTTCACTGTAAAACCGATTTGGAGCTATTACCTCCCCATATATATGTATGGAGTGGAGTTTGCAATTGAAAAGAAAGTTTTTGTTCCCAACAAGCTAGGTGAAGGACGGCTTTCACACACACTTATCTCTCAGAACGGAGCATGTGAAGAGACGTTCGTTCATCTAGCACAAAGGGAACGGGTTGCAGGAAAAACTTTTACTCTGTTTTCTCAGCCTGTTTCCTAGTGCCGGGTTGAAGTTCCTGCAGTTTTCACTGTAAAACCGATTTGGAGCTATTACCTCCCCATATATATGTATGGAGTGGAGTTTGCAACTGAAAAGAAACTTTGTGTTCCCTACAAGCTAGGTGAAGGACGGCTTGCACACACACTTATCTCTCAGAACTGAGCATGTCGAGAGACGTTCGTTCATCTAGCAAAAAGGGAACGGGTTGCAGGAGAAACTTTTACTCTGGTTTCTCAGTCTGTTTCCTAGTGCCGGTTTCAAGTTCCTGCAGTTTTCACTGTAAAACCGAGTTGGAGCTAGTACCTCTCCTTATATATGTATGGAGTGGAGTTTGCAACTGAAAATAAACTTTGTTTTCCCAACAAGCTAGGTGAAGTACGGCTTTCACACACACTTATCTCTCAGAACTGAACATGTGGAGAGACGTTCGTTCATCTAGCACAAAGTGAACGGGTTGCAGGAAAAGCTTTTACTCTGGTTTCTCAGTCTGTTTCCTATTGCCGGTTTGATGTTCCTGCAGTTTTCACTGTAAAACCAAGTTGGAGCTATTACCTCCCCATATATATGTATGGATTGGAGTTTCCAACTGAAAAGAAACTTTGTGTTCCCAACAAGCTAGGTGAAGGACGGCTTTCACACTCACTAATTTCTCAGAACTGAGCATGTGGAGAGAAGTTCGTTCATCCAGCACAAAGGGAACGGGTTGCAGGAGAAACTTTTACTCTGGTGTCTCAGTCTGTTTCCTAGGGCCTTTTTGAAGTTCCTGCAGTTTTCACTGTAAAACCGAGATGGAGCAAGTACCTCCCCATATATATGTATGGAGTGGAGTTTGCAACTGAAAAGAAACTTTGTGTTCCCAAAAAGCTAGGTGAAGTACGGGTTTCACACACACATATCTTTCAGAACTGAGCATGTGGAGAGACGTTCGTTCATCTAGCACAAAGGGAACGGGTTTCAGGAGAAACTTTTACTATGGTTTCTCAGTCTGTTTCCTAGTGCCGGTTTGAAGTTCCTGCAGTTTCACAGTAAAACCGAGTTGGAGCTAGTACCTCCCCATATATATGTATGGAGTGGAGTTTGCAACTGAAAAGCAACTTTGTGTTCCCAACAAGCTAGGTGAAGGACGGCTTTCAGACACACTTATCTCTCAGATCTGAGCATGTGGAGAGACGTTCGTTCATCTAGCACAAAGGGAACGGTTTGCAGTAGAAATTTTACTCTGGTTTCTCAGACAGTTTCCTAGTGCCAGTTTGAAGTTCCTGCAGTTTTCACTTTAAACCGAGTTGGAGCTATTACCTCACCATATATATGTATGTAGTGTAATTGGCAACTGTAAAGAAACTTTGTGTTCCCAACAAGCTAGGTGAAGGACGGCTTTCACACACACTTATCTCTCAGAACTGAGCATGTGGAGAGACGTTCGTTCATCTAGCACAAAGTGAACGGGTTGCAGGAAAAGCTTTTACTCTGGTTTCTCAGTCTGTTTCCTATTGCCGGTTTGATGTTCCTGCAGTTTTCACTGTAAAACCAAGTTGGAGCTATTACCCTCCCCATATATATGTATGGATTGGAGTTTCCAACTGAAAAGAAACTTTGTGTTCCCAAATAGCTAGGTGAAGGACGGCTTTCACACTCACTAATTTCTCAGAACTGAGCATGTGGAGAGAAGTTCGTTCATCCAGCACAAAGGGAACGGGTTGCAGGAGAAACTTTTACTCTGGTGTCTCAGTCTGTTTCCTAGGGCCTTTTTGAAGTTCCTGCAGTTTTCACTGTAAAACCGAGATGGAGCAAGTACCTCCCCATATATATGTATGGAGTGGAGTTTGCAACTGAAAAGAAACTTTGTGTTCCCAAATAGCTAGGTGAAGTACGGGTTTCACACACACTTATCTCTCAGAACTGAGCATGTGGAGAGACGTTCGTTCATCTAGCAAAAAGGGAACGTGTTGCAGGAGAAATTTTACTCTGGTTTCTCAATCTGTTTCCTAGTGCCGGTTTGAAGTTCCTGCAGTTTTCACTGTAAAGCCGAGTTGGAGCTAGTACCACCCCATATATATGTACGGTGTGGAGTTTGCAACTGAAAATAAACTTTGTGTTCCCAACAAGCTAGGTGAAGGTCGGCTTTCACACACACTTTTCACTCAGAAATGAGCATGTGGAGAGACGTTCGTTCATCTAGCACAAAGGGAACGGGTTGCAGTAGAAACTTTTACTCTGGTTTCTCAGTCTGTTTCCTATTGCCGGTTTGAAGTTCCTGCAGTTTTCACTGTGAAACCGAGTTGGAGCTATTACCTTCCCATATATATGTATGGAGTGGAGTTTCCAACTGAAAAGAAACTTTGTGTTCCCAAAAAGCTAGGTGAAGTACGGGTTTCACACACACTTATCTTACAACTGAGCATGTGGAGAGACGTTCGTTCTTCTAGCACAAAGGGAACGGGTTGCAGTAGAAACTTTTACTCTGGTTTCTCAGTCTGTTTCCTAGTGCCGGTTTGAAGTTCCTGCAGTTTTCACTGTAAAACCGAGTTGGAGCTTGTACCAACCCATATATGTATGGAGTGTAGTTTGCAACTGAAAAGAAACTTTGTGTTCCCAGCAATCTAGGTGAAGGTCGGCTTTAACACACACTAGTTTCTCAGAACTGAGCATGTGGAGAGACGTTCGTTCATCTAGCACAAAGGGAACGGGTTGCAGGAGAAACTTTTACTCTGGTTTCTCAGCCTGTTTCCAAGTGCCGGGTTGAAGTTCCTGCAATTTTCACTGTAAAACCGATTTGGAGCTATTACCTCCCCATATATATGTATGGAGTGGAGTTTGCAATTGAAAAGAAAGTTTTTGTTCCCAACAAGCTAGGTGAAGGACGGCTTTCACACACACTTATCTCTCAGAACTGAGCATGTGAAGAGACGTTCGTTCATCTAGCACAAAGGGAACGGGTTGCAGGAAAAACTTTTACTCTGTTTTCTCAGCCTGTTTCCTAGTGCCGGGTTGAAGTTCCTGCAGTTTTCACTGTAAAACCGATTTGGAGCTATTACCTCCCCATATATATGTATGGAGTGGAGTTTGCAACTGAAAAGAAACTTTGTGTTCCCTACAAGCTAGGTGAAGGACGGCTTGCACACACACTTATCTCTCAGAACTGAGCATGTCGAGAGACGTTCGTTCATCTAGCAAAAAGGGAACGGGTTGCAGGAGAAACTTTTACTCTGGTTTCTCAGTCTGTTTCCTAGTGCCGGTTTCAAGTTCCTGCAGTTTTCACTGTAAAACCGAGTTGGAGCTAGTACCTCTCCTTATATATGTATGGAGTGGAGTTTGCAACTGAAAATAAACTTTGTTTTCCCAACAAGCTAGGTGAAGTACGGCTTTCACACACACTTATCTCTCAGAACTGAACATGTGGAGAGACGTTCGTTCATCTAGCACAAAGTGAACGGGTTGCAGGAAAAGCTTTTACTCTGGTTTCTCAGTCTGTTTCCTATTGCCGGTTTGATGTTCCTGCAGTTTTCACTGTAAAACCAAGTTGGAGCTATTACCTCCCCATATATATGTATGGATTGGAGTTTCCAACTGAAAAGAAACTTTGTGTTCCCAACAAGCTAGGTGAAGGACGGCTTTCACACTCACTAATTTCTCAGAACTGAGCATGTGGAGAGAAGTTCGTTCATCCAGCACAAAGGGAACGGGTTGCAGGAGAAACTTTTACTCTGGTGTCTCAGTCTGTTTCCTAGGGCCTTTTTGAAGTTCCTGCAGTTTTCACTGTAAAACCGAGATGGAGCAAGTACCTCCCCATATATATGTATGGAGTGGAGTTTGCAACTGAAAAGAAACTTTGTGTTCCCAAAAAGCTAGGTGAAGTACGGGTTTCACACACACATATCTTTCAGAACTGAGCATGTGGAGAGACGTTCGTTCATCTAGCACAAAGGGAACGGGTTTCAGGAGAAACTTTTACTATGGTTTCTCAGTCTGTTTCCTAGTGCCGGTTTGAAGTTCCTGCAGTTTCACAGTAAAACCGAGTTGGAGCTAGTACCTCCCCATATATATGTATGGAGTGGAGTTTGCAACTGAAAAGCAACTTTGTGTTCCCAACAAGCTAGGTGAAGGACGGCTTTCAGACACACTTATCTCTCAGATCTGAGCATGTGGAGAGACGTTCGTTCATCTAGCACAAAGGGAACGGTTTGCAGTAGAAATTTTACTCTGGTTTCTCAGACAGTTTCCTAGTGCCAGTTTGAAGTTCCTGCAGTTTTCACTTTAAACCGAGTTGGAGCTATTACCTCACCATATATATGTATGGAGTGTAATTGGCAACTGTAAAGAAACTTTGTGTTCCCAACAAGCTAGGTGAAGGACGGCTTTCACACACACTTATCTCTCAGAACTGAGCATGTGGAGAGACGTTCGTTCATCTAGCACAAAGTGAACGGGTTGCAGGAAAAGCTTTTACTCTGGTTTCTCAGTCTGTTTCCTATTGCCGGTTTGATGTTCCTGCAGTTTTCACTGTAAAACCAAGTTGGAGCTATTACCTCCCCATATATATGTATGGATTGGAGTTTCCAACTGAAAAGAAACTTTGTGTTCCCAAATAGCTAGGTGAAGGACGGCTTTCACACTCACTAATTTCTCAGAACTGAGCATGTGGAGAGAAGTTCGTTCATCCAGCACAAAGGGAACGGGTTGCAGGAGAAACTTTTACTCTGGTGTCTCAGTCTGTTTCCTAGGGCCTTTTTGAAGTTCCTGCAGTTTTCACTGTAAAACCGAGATGGAGCAAGTACCTCCCCATATATATGTATGGAGTGGAGTTTGCAACTGAAAAGAAACTTTGTGTTCCCAAAAAGCTAGGTGAAGTACGGGTTTCACACACACTTATCTCTCAGAACTGAGCATGTGGAGAGACGTTCGTTCATCTAGCACAAAGGGAACGGGTTTCAGGAGAAACTTTTACTATGGTTTCTCAGTCTGTTTCCTAGTGCCGGTTTGAAGTTCCTGCAGTTTTCACTTTAAACCGAGTTGAAGCTAGTACCTCACCATATATATGTATGGAGTGTAATTGGCAACTGTAAAGAAACTTTGTGTTCCCAACAAGCTAGGTGAAGGACGGCTTTCACACACACTTATCTCTCAGAACTGAGCATGTGGAGAGACGTTCGTTCATCTAGCACAAAGGGAACGGGTTGCAGGAGAAACTTTTTTCTGGTTTCTCAGTCTGTTTCCTAGTGCCGGTTTGAAGTTCCTGCAGTTTCACTGTAAAACCGAGTTGGAGCAAGTACCTCCCCATATGTATTAATGGGTGGATTTTGCAACTGAAAAAAAACTTTGTGTTCCCAACAAGCTAGGTGAAGTACGGCTTTCACACACACTTATCTCTCAGAACTGAGCATGTGGAGAGACGTTCGTTCATCTAGCACAAAGGGAACGGGTTGCAGTAGAAACATTTACTCTGGTTTCTCAGTCTGTTTCCTAGTGCCTTTTTGAAGTTCCTGCAGTTTTCACTGTAAAGCCGAGTTGGAGCTATTACCTCCCCATATGTAGGTATGGAGTGGAGTTTGCAACTGAAAAGAAACTTTGTGTTCCCAGCAAGCTAGCTGAAGGACGGCTTTAACACACACTAATTTCTCAGAACTAAGCATGTGGAGAGACGTTCGTTCATCTAGCACAAAGGGAACGGGTTGCAGGAGAAACTTTTACTCTGGTTTCTCAGCCTGTTTCCTAGTGCCTGGTTGAAGTTCCTGCAGTTTTCACTGTAAAACCGATTTGGAGCTATTACCTCCCCATATATATGTATGGAGTGGAGTTTGCAACTGAAAAGAAACTTTGTGTTCCCTACAAGCTAGGTGAAGGACGGCTTGCACACACACTTATCTCTCAGAACTGAGCATGTGGAGAGACGTTCGTTCATCTAGCACAAACGGAACGGGTTGCAGGAGAAACTTTTACTCTTGTTTCTCAGCCTGTTTCCTAGTGCCGGTTTGAAGTTCCTGCAGTTTTCACTGTAAAACCGAGTTGGAGATAGTACCTCTCCTTATATATGTATGGAGTGTAGTTTGCAACTGAAAACAAACTTTGTTTTCCCAACAAGCTAGGTGAAGGACGGCTTTCACACACACTTATCTCTCAGAACTGAGCATGTGGAGAGACGTTCGTTCATCTAGCACAAAGGGAACGGGTTGCAGGAAAAACTTTTACTCTGGTTTCTCAGTCTGTTTCCTATTGCCGGTTTGATGTTCCTGCAGTTTTCACTGTAAAACCGAGTTGGAGCAAGTACCTCCCCATATATATGTATGGAGTGGGGTTTGCAACTGAAAAGCAACTTTGTGTTCCCAACAAGCTAGGTGAAGTACGGCTTTCAGACACACTTATCCCTCAGATCTGAGCATGTGGAGAGACGTTCGTTCATCTAGCACAAAGGGAACGGGTTGCAGTAGAAATTTTACTCTGGTTTCTCAGACTGTTTCCTAGTGCCGGTTTGAAGTTCCTGCAGTTTTCACTTTAAACCGAGTTGGAGCTAGTACCTCACCATATATATGTATGGAGTGTAGTTTGCAACTGTAAAGAAACTTTGTGTTCCCAACAAGCTAGGTGAAGGACGGCTTTCACACACACTTATCTCTCAGAACTTAGCATGTGGAGAGACGTTCGTTCATCTAGCACAAAGGGAACGGGTTGCAGGAGAAACATTTTCTCTGGTTTCTCAGTCTGTTTCCCAGTGCCTTTTTGAAGTTCCTTCAGTTTTCACTGTAAAACCGAGTTGGAGCTATTACCTCCCCATATGTAGGTATGGAGTGGAGTTTGCAACTGAAAAGAAACTTTGTGTTCCCAGCAAGCTAGGTGTAGGACGGCTTTAACACACACTAATTTCTCAGAACTAAGCATGTGGAGAGACGTTCGTTCATCTAGCACAAAGGGAACGGGTTGCAGGGGAAACTTTTACTCTGGTTTCTCAGCCTGTTTCCTAGTGCCGGTTTGAAGTTCCTGCAGTTTTCACTGTAAAACCGAGTTGGAGCTAGTACCTCTCCTTATATATGTATGGATTGGAGTTTGCAACTGAAAATAAACTTTGTTTTCCCAACAAGCTAGGTGAAGGACGGCTTTCACACACACTTATCTCTCAGAACTGAGCAAGTGAAGAGACGTTCATTCATCTAGCACAAAGGGAACGGGTTGCAGGAGAAACTTTTACTCTGGTTTCTCAGCCTGTTTCCTAGTGCCGGTTTGAAGTTCCTGCAGTTTTCACTGTAAAACCGAGTTGGAGCTAGTACCTCTCCTTATATATGTATGGAGTGGAGTTTGCAACTGAAAAGAATCTTTGTGTTCAAAACAAGATGGGTGAAGGACGGCTTTCACACACACTTGTCTCTCAGAACTGAGCATGTGGAGAGACGTTCGTTCATCTAGCACAAAGGAAACGGGTTGCAGGAAAAACTTTTACTCTGGTTTCTCAGTCTGTTTCCTATTGCCGGTTTGATGTTCCTGCAGTTTTCACTGTAAAACCGAGTTGGAGCTATTACCTCCCCATATATATGTATGGAGTGGAGTTTGCAACTGAAAAGAAACTTTGTGTTCCCAGCAAGCTAGGTGAAGGACGGCTTTAACACACACTAATTTCTCAGAACTAAGCATTTGGAGAGACGTTCGTTCATCTAGCACAAAGGGAACGGGTTGCAGGAGAAACTTTTACTCTGGTTTCTCAGCCTGTTTCCTAGTGCCGGGTTGAAGTTCCTGCAGTTTTCACTGTAAAACCGATTTGGAGCTATTACCTCCCCATATATATGTATGGAGTGGAGTTTGCAACTGAAAAGTAACTTTTTGTTCCCAACAAGCTAGGTGAAGGACGGCTTTCACACACACTTATCTATCAGAACTGAGCAAGTGAAGAGACGTTCGTTCATCTAGCACAAAGGGAACGGGTTGCAGGAAAAACTTTTACTCTGGTTTCTCAGTCTGTTTCCTAGTGCCGGTTTGAAGTTCCTGCAGTTTTCACTGTAAAACCGAGTTGGAGCTTGTACCAACCCATATATATGTATGGAGTGGAGTTTGCAACTGAAAAGAAACTTTGTGTTCCCAGCAAGCTAGGTGAAGGACGGCTTTCACACACACTAATTTCTCAGAACTAAGCATGTGGAGAGACGTTCGTTCATCTAGCACAAAGGGAACGGGTTGCAGGAGAAACTTTTACTCTGGTTTCTCAGCCTGTTTCCTAGTGCCGGTTTGAAGTTCCTGCAGTTTTCACTGTAAAACCGAGTTGGAGCTAGTACCTCTCCTTATATATGTATGGATTGGAGTTTGCAACTGAAAATAAACTTTGTTTTCCCAACAAGCTAGGTGAAGGACGGCTTTCACACACACTTATCTCTCAGAACTGAGCATGTGGAGAGACGTTCGTTCATCTAGCACAAAAGGAACGGGTTGCAGGAAAAACTTTTACTCTGGTTTCTCAGTCTGTTTCCTATTGCCGGTTTGATGTTCCTGCAGTTTTCACTGTAAAACCGAGTTGGAGCTATTACCTCCCCATATATATGTATGGAGTGGAGTTTGCAACTGAAAAGAAACTTTGTGTTCCCAACAAGCTAGGTGAAGGACGGCTTTAACACACACTAATTTCTCAGAACTGAGCATGTGGAGAGACGTTCGTTCATCCAGCACAAAGGGAACGGGTTGCAGGAGAAACTTTTACTCTGGTTTCTCAGTCTGTTTCCCAGGGCTTTTTGAAGTTCCTGCGTTTTCACTGTAAAACCGAGTTGGAGCTATTACCTCCCCATATGTAGGTATGGAGTGGAGTTTGCAACTGAAAAGAAACTTTGTGTTCCCAGCAAGCTAGGTGAAGAACGGCTTTAACACACACTAATTTCTCAGAACTAAGCATGTGGAGAGACGTTCGTTCATCTAGCACAAAGGGAACGGGTTGCAGGAGAAACTTTTACTCTGGTTTCTCAGCCTGTTTCCTAGTGCCGGGTTGAAGTTCCTGCAGTTTTCTCTGTAAAACCGATTTGGAGCTATTACCTCCCCATATATATGTATGGAGTGGAGTTTGCAACTGAAAAGAAACTTTTTGTTCCCAACAAGCTAGGTGAAGGACGGCTTTCACACACACTTATCTCTCAGAACTGAGCAAGTGAAGAGACGTTCGTTCATCTAGCACAAAGGGAACGGGTTGCAGGAAAAACTTTTACTCTGGTTTCTCAGCCTGTTTCCTAGTGCCGGGTTGAAGTTCCTGCAGTTTTCACTGTAAAACCGATTTGGAGCTATTACCTCCCCATATATATGTATGGAGTGGAGTTTGCAACTGAAAAGAAACTTTGTGTTCCCTACAAGCTAGGTGAAGGACGGCTTGCACACACACTTATCTCTCAGAACTGAGCATGTGGAGAGACGTTCGTTCATCTAGCACAAAGGGAACGGGTTGCAGGAGAAACTTTTACTCTGGTTTCTCAGCCTGTTTCCTAGTGCCGGTTTGAAGTTCCTGCAGTTTTCACTGTAAAACCGAGTTGGAGCTAGTACCTCTCCTTATATATGTATGGATTGGAGTTTGCAACTGAAAATAAACTTTGTTTTCCCAACAAGCTAGGTGAAGGACGGCTTTCACACACACTTATCTCTCAGAACTGAGCATGTGGAGAGACGTTCGTTCATCTAGCACAAAGGGAACGGGTTGCAGGAGAAACTTTTCCTCTGGTTTCTCAGTCTGTTTCCTAGTGCCGGTTTCAAGTTCCTGCAGTTTTCACTGTAAAACCGAGTTGGAGCTAGTACCTCTCGTTATATATGTATGGAGTGGAGTTTGCAACTGAAAAGAATCTTTGTGTTCAAAACAAGATGGGTGAAGGACGGCTTACACACACACTTATCTCTCAGAACTGAGCATGTGGAGAGACGTTCGTTCATCTAGCACAAATGGAACGGGTTGCAGGAAAAACTTTTACTCTGGTTTCTCAGTCTGTTTCGTATTGCCGGTTTGATGTTCCTGCAGTTTTCACTGTAAAACCGAGTTGGAGCTATTACCTCCCCATATATATGTATGGAGTGGAGTTTGAAACTGAAAAGAAACTTTGTGTTCCCAACAAGCTAGGTGAAGGACGGCTTTCACACACACTAATTTCTCAGAACTGAGCATGTGGAGAGACGTTCGTTCATCCAGCACAAAGGGAACGTGTTGCAGGAGAAACTTTTACTCTGGTTTCTCAGTCTGTTTCCAAGGCCTTTTTGAAGTTCCTGCAGTTTTCACTGTAAAACCGATTTGGAGCTATTACCTCCCCATATATATGTATGGAGTGGAGTTTGCAACTGAAAAGAAACTTTTTGTTCCCTACAAGCTAGGTGAAGGACGGCTTGCACACACACTTATCTCTCAGAACTGAGCATGTGGAGAGACGTTCGTTCATCTAGCACAAAGGGAACGGGTTGCAGGAAAAACTTTTACTCTGGTTTCTCAGGCTTTTTCCTATTGCCGGTTTGATATTCCTGCAGTTTTCACTGTAAAACCGTGTTGGAGCAAGTACCTCCCCATATATATGTATGGAGTGGAGTTTGCAACTGAAAAGAAACTTTGTGTTCCCATAAAGCTAGGTGAAGTACTGTTTCACACACACTTATCTTACAACTGAGCATGTGGAGAGACGTTCGTTCTTCTAGCACAAAGGGAACGGGTTGCAGTAGAAACTTTTACTCTGGTTTCTCAGTCTGTTTCCTAGTGCCGGTTTGAAGTTCCTGCAGTTTTCACTGTAAAACCGAGTTGGGGCTATTACCTCCCCATATATATGTATGGAGTGGAGTTTGCAACTGAAAAGAAACTTTGTGTTCCCTACAAGCTAGGTGAAGGACGGCTTGCACACACACTTTTCTCTCAGAACTGAGCATGTGGAGAGACGTTCGTTCATCTAGCACAAAGGGAACGGGTTGCAGGAGAAACTTTTACTCTGGTTTCTCAGCCAGTTTCCTAGTGCCGGTTTGAAGTTCCTGCAGTTTTCACTGTAAAACCGAGTTGGAGATAGTTCCTCTCCTTATATATGTATGGAGTGCAGTTTGCAACTGAAAATAAACTTTGTTTTCCCAACAAGCTAGGTGAAGGACGGCTTTCACACACACTTATCTCTCAGAACTGAGCATGTGGAGAGACGTTCGTTCATCTAGCACAAAGGGAACGGGTTGCAGGAAAAACTTTTACTCTGGTTTCTCAGTCTGTTTCCTATTGCCGGTTTGATGTTCCTGCAGTTTTCACTTTAAACCGAGTTGGAGCTATTACCTCCCCATATATATGTATGAATTGGAGTTTCCAACTGAAAAGAAACTTTGTGTTCCCAACAAGATAGGTGAAGGACGGCTTTCACACACACTTATCTCTCAGAACTGAGCATGTGGAGAGACGTTCGTTCATCTAGCACAAAGGGAACGGGTTGCAGGAGAAACTTTTTTCTGGTTTCTCAGTCTGTTTCCTAGTGCCGGTTTGAAGTTCCTGCAGTTTCACTGTAAAACCGAGTTGGAGCAAGAACCTCCCCTTATATATGTATGGAGTGGATTTTGCAACTGAAAAGAAACTTTTTGTTCCCAACAAGCTAGGTGAAGTACGGCTTTCACACACACTTATCTCTCAGAACTTAGCATGTGGAGAGACGTTCGTTCATCAAGCACAAAGGGAACGGGTTGCAGGAGAAACATTTACTCTGGTTTCTCAGTCTGTTTCCTAGTGCCTTTTTGAAGTTCCTTCAGTTTTCACTGTAAAACCGAGTTGGAGCTATTACCTCCCCATATGTAGGTATGGAGTGGAGTTTGCAACTGAAAAGAAACTTTGTGTTCCCAGCAAGCTAGGTGAAGGACGGCTTTAACACACACTAATATCTCAGAACTAAGCATGTGGAGAGACGTTCGTTCTTCTAGCACAAAGGGAATGGGTTGCAGGAGAAACTTTTACTCTGGTTTCTCAGCCTGTTTCCTAGTGCCGGTTTGAAGTTCCTGCAGTTTTCACTGTAATACCGAGTTGGAGCTAGTACCTCTCCTTATATATGTATGGATTGGAGTTTGCAAATGAAAATAAACTTTGTTTTCCCAACAAGCTAGGTGAAGGACGGCTTTCACACACACTTATCTCTCAGAACTGAGCATGTGGAGAGACGTTCGTTCATCTAGCACAAAGGGAACGGGTTGCAGGAGAAACTTTTACTCTGGTTTCTCAGTCTGTTTCCTAGTGCCGGTTTCAAGTTCCTGCAGTTTTCACTGTAAAACCGAGTTGGAGCTAGTACCTCTCCTTATATATGTATGGAGTGGAGTTTGCAACTGAAAAGAATCTTTGTGTTCAAAACAAGATGGGTGAAGGACGGCTTTCACACACACTTATCTCTCAGAACTGAGCATGTGGAGAGACGTTCGTTCATCTAGCACAAAGGAAACGGGTTGCAGGAAAAACTTTTACTCTGGTTTCTCAGTCTGTTTCCTATTGCCGGTTTGATGTTCCTGCAGTTTTCACTGTAAAACCGAGTTGGAGCTATTACCTCCCCATATATATGTATGGAGTGGAGTTTGCAACTGAAAAGAAACTTTGTGTTCCCAGCAAGCTAGGTGAAGGACGGCTTTCACACACACTAATTTCTCAGAACTAAGCATGTGGAGAGACGTTCGTTCATCTAGCACAAAGGGAACGGATTGCAGGAGAAACTTTTACTCTGGTTTCTCAGTTTCCTATTGCCGGTTTGATGTTCCTGCAGTTTTCACTGTAAAACCGAGTTGGAGCTATTACCTCCCCATATATATGTATGGAGTGGAGTTTGCTACTGAAAAGAAACTTTGTGTTCCCAACAAGCTAGGTGAAGGACGGCTTTCACACACACAAATTTCTCAGAACTGAGCATGTGGAGAGACGTTCGTTCATCCAGCACAAAGGGAACGGGTTGCAGGAGAAACTTTTACTCTGGTTTCTCAGTCTGTTTCCCAGGCCTTTTTGAAGTTCCTGCAGTTTTCACTGTAAAACCCAGTTGGAGCTATTACCTCCAATTATGTAGGTATGGAGTGGAGTTTGCAACTGAAAAGAAACTTTGTGTTCCCAGCAAGCTAGGTGAAGGACGGCTTTAACACACACTAATTTCTCAGAACTAAGCATTTGGAGAGACGTTCGTTCATCTAGCACAAAGGGAACGGGTTGCAGGAGAAACTTTTACTCTGGTTTCTCAGCCTGTTTCCTAGTGCCGGGTTGAAGTTCCTGCAGTTTTCACTGTAAAACCGATTTGGAGCTATTACCTCCCCATATATATGTATGGAGTGGAGTTTGCAACTGAAAAGTAACTTTTTGTTCCCAACAAATAGGTGAAGGACGGCTTTCACACACACTTATCTCTCAGAACTGAGCAAGTGAAGAGACGTTCGTTCATCTAGCACAAAGGGAACGGGTTGCAGGAAAAACTTTTACTCTGGTTTCTCAGCCTGTTTCCTAGTGCCTTTTTGAAGTTCCTTCAGTTTTCACTGTAAAACCGAGTTGGAGCTATTACCTCCCCATATGTAGGTATGGAGTGGAGTTTGCAACTGAAAAGAAACTTTGTGTTCCCAGCAAGCTAGGTGAAGGACGGCTTTAACACACACTAATATCTCAGAACTAAGCATGTGGAGAGACGTTCGTTCATCTAGCACAAAGGGAACGGGATGCAGGGGAAACATTTACTCTGGTTTCTCAGCCTGTTTCCTAGTGCCGGTTTGAAGTTCCTGCAGTTTTCACTGTAAAACCGAGTTGGAGCTAGTACCTCTCCTTATATATGTATGGATTGGAGTTTGCAACTGAAAATAAACTTTGTTTTCCCAACAAGCTAGGTGAAGGACGGCTTTCACACACACTTATCTCTCAGAACTGAGCATGTGGAGAGACGTTCGTTCATCTAGCACAAAGGGAACGGGTTGCAGGAGAAACTTTTACTCTGGTTTCTCAGTCTGTTTCCTAGTGCCGGTTTCAAGTTCCTGCAGTTTTCACTGTAAAACCGAGTTGGAGCTAGTACCTCTCCTTATATATGTATGGAGTGGAGTTTGCAACTGAAAAGAATCTTTGTGTTCAAAACAAGATGGGTGAAGGACGGCTTTCACACACACTTATCTCTCAGAACTGAGCATGTGGAGAGACGTTCGTTCATCTAGCACAAAGGGAACGGGTTGCAGGAAAAACTTTTACTCTGGTTTCTCAGTCTGTTTCCTATTGCCGGTTTGATGTTCCTGCAGTTTTCACTGTAAAACCGAGTTGGAGCTATTACCTCCCCATATATATGTATGGAGTGGAGTTTGCAACTGAAAAGAAACTTTGTGTTCCCAACAAGCTAGGTGAAGGACGGCTTTAACACACACTAATTTCTCAGAACTTAGCATGTGGAGAGACGTTCGTTCATCCAGCACAAAGGGAACGGGTTGCAGGAGAAACTTTTACTCTGGTTTCTCAGTCTGTTTCCCAGGGCTTTTTGAAGTTCCTGCGTTTTCACTCTAAAACCGAGTTGGAGCTATTACCTCCCCATATGTAGGTATGGAGTGGAGTTTGCAACTGAAAAGAAACTTTGTGTTCCCAGCAAGCTAGGTGAAGGACGGCTTTAACACACACTAATTTCTCAGAACTAAGCATGTGGAGAGACGTTCGTTCATCTAGCACAAAGGGAACGGGTTGCAGGAGAAACTTTTACTCTGGTTTCTCAGCCTGTTTCCTAGTGCCGGGTTGAAGTTCCTGCAGTTTTCACTGTAAAACCGATTTGGAGCTATTACCTCCCCATATATATGTATGGAGTGGAGTTTGCAACTGAAAAGAAACTTTTTGTTCCCAACAAGCTAGGTGAAGGACGGCTTTCACACACACTTATCTCTCAGAACTGAGCAAGTGAAGAGACGTTCGTTCATCTAGCACAAAGGGAACGGGTTTCAGGAAAAACTTTTACTCTGGTTTCTCAGCCTGTTTCCTAGTGCCGGGTTGAAGTTCCTGCAGTTTTCACTGTAAAACCGATTTGGAGCTATTACCTCCCCATATATATGTATGGAGTGGAGTTTGCAACTGAAAAGAAACTTTGTGTTCCCTACAAGCTAGGTGAAGGACGGCTTGCACACACACTTACCTCTCAGAACTGAGCATGTGGAGAGACGTTCGTTCATCTAGCACAAAGGGAACGGGTTGCAGGAGAAACTTTTACTCTGGTTTCTCAGCCTGTTTCCTAGTGCCGGTTTGAAGTTCCTGCAGTTTTCACTGTAAAACCGAGTTGGAGCTAGTACCTCTCCTTATATATGTATGGATTGGAGTTTGCAACTGAAAATAAACTTTGTTTTCCCAACAAGCTAGGTGAAGGACGGCTTTCACACACACTTATCTCTCAGAACTGAGCATGTGGAGAGACGTTCGTTCATCTAGCACAAAGGGAACGGGTTGCAGGAGAAACTTTTACTCTGGTTTCTCAGTCTGTTTCCTAGTGCCGGATTCAAGTTCCTGCAGTTTTCACTGTAAAACCGAGTTGGAGCTAGTACCTCTCGTTATATATATATGGAGTGGAGTTTGCAACTGAAAAGAATCTTTGTGTTCAAAACAAGATGGGTGAAGGACGGCTTTCACACACACTTATCTCTCAGAACTGAGCATGTGGAGAGACGTTCGTTCATCTAGCACAAATGGAACGGGTTGCAGGAAAAACTTTTACTCTGGTTTCTCAGTCTGTTTCGTATTGCCGGCTTGATGTTCCTGCAGTTTTCACTGTAAAACCGAGTTGGAGCTTGTACCAACCCATATATATATGGAGTGTAGTTTGCAACTGAAAAGAAACTTTGTGTTCCCAGCAAGCTAGGTGAAGGTCGGCTTTAACACACACAAATTTCTCAGAACTGAGCATGTGGAGAGACGTTCGTTCATCTAGCACAAAGGGAACGGGTGGCAGGAGAAACTTTTACTCTGGTTTCTCAGCCTGTTTCCAAGTGCCGGGTTGAAGTTCCTGCAATTTTCACTGTAAAACCGATTTGGAGCTATTACCTCCCCATATATATGTATGGAGTGGAGTTTGCAATTGAAAAGAAAGTTTTTGTTCCCAACAAGCTAGGTGAAGGACGGCTTTCACACACACTTATCTCTCAGAAATGAGCATGTGAAGAGACGTTCGTTCATCTAGCACAAAGGGAACGGGTTGCAGGAAAAACTTTTACTCTGTTTTCTCAGCCTGTTTCCTAGTGCCGGGTTGAAGTTCCTGCAGTTTTCACTGTAAAACCGATTTGGAGCTATTACCTCCCCATATATATTTATGGAGTGGAGTTTGCAACTGAAAAGAAACTTTGTGTTCCCTACAAGCTAGGTGAAGGACGGCTTGCACACACACTTATCTCTCAGAACTGAGCATGTGGAGAGACGTTCGTTCATCTAGCAAAAAGGGAACGGGTTGCAGGAGAAACTTTTACTCTGGTTTCTCAGTCTGTTTCCTAGTGCCGGTTTCAAGTTCCTGCAGTTTTCACTGTAAAACCGAGTTGGAGCTAGTACCTCTCCTTATATATGTATGGAGTGGAGTTTGCAACTGAAAATAAGCTTTGTTTTCCCAACAAGCTAGGTGAAGGACGGCTTTCACACACACTTATCTCTCAGAACTGAGCATGTGGAGAGACGTTCGTTCATCTAGCACAAAGTGAACGGGTTGCAGGAAAAGCTTTTACTCTGGTTTCTCAGTCTGTTTCCTATTGCCGGTTTGATGTTCATGCAGTTTTCACTGTAAAACCAAGTTGGAGCTATTACCTCCCCATATATATGTATGGATTGGAGTTTCCAACTGAAAAGAAACTTTGTGTTCCCAACAAGCTAGGTGAAGGACGGCTTTCACACTCACTAATTTCTCAGAACTGAGCATGTGGAGAGAAGTTCGTTCATCCAGCACAAAGGGAACGGGTTGCAGGAGAAACATTTACTCTGGTGTCTCAGTCTGTTTCCTAGGGCCTTTTTGAAGTTCCTGCAGTTTTCACTGTAAAACCGAGATGGAGCAAGTACCTCCCCTTATATATGTATGGAGTGGAGTTTGCAACTGAAAAGAAACTTTGTGTTCCCAAAAAGCTAGGTGAAGTACGGGTTTCACACACACATATCTTTCAGAACTGAGCATGTGGAGAGACGTTCGTTCATCTAGCACAAAGGGAACGGGTTTCAGGAGAAACTTTTACTATGGTTTCTCAGTCTGTTTCCTAGTGCCGGTTTGAAGTTCCTGCAGTTTCACAGTAAAACCGAGTTGGAGCTAGTACCTCCCCATATATATGTATGGAGTGGAGTTTGCAACTGAAAAGCAACTTTGTGTTCCCAACAAGCTAGGTGAAGGACGGCTTTCAGACACACTTATCTCTCAGATCTGAGCATGTGGAGAGACGTTCGTTCATCTAGCACAAAGGGAACGGTTTGCAGTAGAAATTTTACTCTGGTTTCTCAGACAGTTTCCTAGTGCCGGTTTGAAGTTCCTGCAGTTTTCACTTTAAACCGAGTTGGAGCTATTACCTCACCATATATATGTATGGAGTGTAATTGGCAACTGTAAAGAAACTTTGTGTTCCCAACAAGCTAGGTGAAGGACGGCTTTCACACACACTTATCTCTCAGAACTGAGCATGTGGAGAGACGTTCGTTCATCTAGCACAAAGTGAACGGGTTGCAGGAAAAGCTTTTACTCTGGTTTCTCAGTCTGTTTCCTATTGCCGGTTTGATGTTCCTGCAGTTTTCACTGTAAAACCAAGTTGGAGCTATTACCTCCCCATATATATGTATGGATTGGAGTTTCCAACTGAAAAGAAACTTTGTGTTCCCAAATAGCTAGGTGAAGGACGGCTTTCACACTCACTAATTTCTCACAACTGAGCATGTGGAGAGAAGTTCGTTCATCCAGCACAAAGGGAACGGTTTGCAGGAGAAACTTTTACTGTGGTGTCTCAGTCTGTTTCCTAGGGCCTTTTTGAAGTTCCTGCAGTTTTCACTGTAAAACCGAGATGGAGCAAGTACCTCCCCATATATATGTATGGAGTGGAGTTTGCAACTGAAAAGAAACTTTGTGTTCCCAAAAAGCTAGGTGAAGTACGGGTTTCACACACACTTATCTCTCAGAACTGAGCATGTGGAGAGACGTTCGTTCATCTAGCACAAAGGGAACGGGTTTCAGGAGAAACTTTTACTATGGTTTCTCAGTCTGTTTCCTAGTGCAGGTTTGAAGTTCCTGCAGTTTCACAGTAAAACCGAGTTGGAGCTAGTACCTCCCCATATATATGTATGGAGTGGAGTTTGCAACTGAAAAGCAACTTTGTGTTCCCAACAAGCTAGGTGAAGGACGGCTTTCAGACACACTTATCTCTCAGATCTGAGCATGTGGAGAGACGTTCGTTCATCTAGCACAAAGGGAACGGTTTGCAGTAGAAATTTTACTCTGGTTTCTCAGACAGTTTCCTAGTGCCGGTTTGAAGTTCCTGCAGTTTTCACTTTAAACCGAGTTGAAGCTAGTACCTCACCATATATATGTATGGAGTGTAATTGGCAACTGTAAAGAAACTTTGTGTTCCCAACAAGCTAGGTGAAGGACGGCTTTCACACACACTTATCTCTCAGAACTGAGCATGTGGAGAGACGTTCGTTCATCTAGCACAAAGGGAACGGGTTGCAGGAGAAACTTTTTTCTGGTTTCTCAGTCTGTTTCCTAGTGCCGGTTTGAAGTTCCTGCAGTTTCACTGTAAAACCGAGTTGGAGCAAGTACCTCCCCATATGTATTAATGGGTGGATTTTGCAACTGAAAAGAAACTTTGTGTTCCCAACAAGCTAGGTGAAGTACGGCTTTCACACACACTTATCTCTCAGAACTGAACATGTGGAGAGACGTTCGTTCATCTAGCACAAAGGGAATGGGTTGCAGGAGAAACATTTACTCTGGTTTCTCAGTCTGTTTCCTAGTGCCTTTTTGAAGTTCCTGCAGTTTTCACTGTAAAACCGAGTTGGAGTTATTACCTCTCCATATGTAGGTATGGAGTGGAGTTTGCAACTGAAAAGAAACTTTGTGTTCCCAGCAAGCTAGGTGAAGGACGGCTTTAACACACACTAATTTCTCAGAACTAAGCATGTGGAGAGACGTTCGTTCATCTAGCAAAAAGGGAACGGGTTGCAGGAGAAACTTTTACTCTGGTTTCTCAGCCTGTTTCCTAGTGCCTGGTTGAAGTTCCTGCAGTTTTCACTGTAAAACCGATTTGGAGCTATTACCTCCCCATATATATGTATGGAGTGGAGTTTGCAACTGAAAAGAAACTTTGTGTTCCCTACAAGCTAGGTGAAGGACAGCTTGCACACACAATTATCTCTCAGAACTGAGCATGTGGAGAGACGTTCGTTCATCTAGCACAAACGGAACGGGTTGCAGGAGAAACTTTTACTCTTGTTTCTCAGCCTGTTTCCTAGTGCCGGTTTGAAGTTCCTGCAGTTTTCACTGTAAAACCGAGTTGGAGATAGTACCTCCCCTTATATATGTATGGAGTGTAGTTTGCAACTGAAAATAAACTTTGTTTTCCCAACAAGCTAGGTGAAGGACGGCTTTCACACACACTTATCTCTCAGAACTGAGCATGTGGAGAGACGTTCGTTCATCTAGCACAAAGGGAACGGGTTGCAAGAAAAACTTTTACTCTGGTTTCTCAGTCTGTTTCCTATTGCCGGTTTGATGTTCCTGCAGTTTTCACTGTAAAACCGAGTTGGAGCAAGTACCTCCCCATATATATGTATGGAGTGGAGTTTGCAACTGAAAAGCAACTTTGTGTTCCCAACAAGCTAGGTGAAGGACGGCTTTCACACACACTTATGTCTCAGAACTAAGCATGTGGAGAGACGTTCGTTCATCTAGCACAAAGGGAACGGGTTGCAGGAGAAACATTTACTCTGGTTTCTCAGTCTGTTTCCTAGTGCCTTTTTGAAGTTCCTTCAGTTTTCACTGTAAAACCGAGTTGGAGCTATTACCTCCCCATATGTAGGTATGGAGTGGAGTTTGCAACTGAAAAGAAACTTTGTGTTCCCAGCAAGCTAGTTGAAGGACGGCTTTAACACACACTAATATCTCAGAACTAAGCATGTGGAGAGACGTTCGTTCATCTAGCACAAAGGGAACGGGTTGCAGGAGAAACTTTTACTCTGGTTTCTCAGCCTGTTTCCTAGTGCCGGTTTGAAGTTCCTGCAGTTTTCACTGTAAAACCGAGTTGGAGCTAGTACCTCTCCTTATATATGTATGGATTGGAGTTTGCAACTGAAAATAAACTTTGTTTTCCCAACAAGCTAGGTGAAGGACGGCTTTCACACACACTTATCTCTCAGAACTGAGCAAGTGAAGAGACGTTCGTTCATCTAGCACAAAGGGAACGGGTTGCAGGAGAAACTTTTACTCTGGTTTCTCAGCCTGTTTCCTAGTGCCGGTTTGAAGTTCCTGCAGTTTTCACTGTAAAACCGATTTGGAGCTAGTACCTCTCCTTATATATGTATGGAGTGGAGTTTGCAACTGAAAAGAATCTTTGTGTTCAAAACAAGATGCGTGAAGGACGGCTTTCACACACACTTATCTCTCAGAACTGAGCATGTGGAGAGACGTTCGTTCATCTAGCACAAAGGAAACGGGTTGCAGGAAAAACTTTTACTCTGGTTTCTCAGTCTGTTTCCTATTGCCGGTTTGATGTTCCTGCAGTTTTCACTGTAAAACCGAGTTGGAGCTATTACCTCCCCATATATATGTATGGAGTAGAGTTTGCAACTGAAAAGAAACTTTGTGTTCCCAGCAAGCTAGGTGAAGGACGGCTTCCACACACACTAATTTCTCAGAACTAAGCATGTGGAGAGACGTTCGTTCATCTAGCACAAAGGGAACGGGTTGCAGGAGAAACTTTTACTCTGGTTTCTCAGTCTGTTTCCTATTGCTGGTTTGATGTTCCTGCAGATTTCACTGTAAAACCGAGTTGCAGCTATTACCTCCCCATATATATGTATGGAGTGGAGTTTGCAACTGAAAAGAAACTTTGTGTTCCCAACAAGCTAGGTGAAGGACGGCTTTCACACACACTAATTTCTCAGAACTGAGCATGTGGAGAGACGTTCGTTCATCCAGCACAAAGGGAACGGGTTGCAGGAGAAACTTTTACTCTGGTTTCTCAGTCTGTTTCCCAGGCCTTTTTGAAGTTCCTGCAGTTTTCACTGTAAAACCGAGTTGGAGCTATTACCTCCCCATATGTAGGTATGGAGTGGAGTTTGCAACTGAAAAGAAACTTTGTGTTCCCAGCAAGCTAGGTGAAGGACGGCTTTAAAACACACTAATTTCTCAGAACTAAGCATTTGGAGAGAAGTTCGTTCATCTAGCACAAAGGGAACGGGTTGCAGGAGAAACTTTTACTCTGGTTTCTCAGCCTGTTTCCTAGTGCCGGGTTGAAGTTCCTGCAGTTTTCACTGTAAAACCGATTTGGAGCTATTACCTCCCCATATATATGTATGGATTGTAGTTTGCAACTGAAAAGTTACTTTTTGTTCCCAACAAGCTAGGTGAAGGACGGCTTTCACACACACTTATCTCTCAGAACTGAGCAAGTGAAGAGACGTTCGTTCATCTAGCACAAAGGGAACGGGTTGCAGGAAAAACTTTTACTCTGGTTTCTCAGTCTGTTTCCTAGTGCCGGTTTGAAGTTCCTGCAGTTTTCACTGTAAAACCGAGTTGGAGCTTGTACCAACCCATATATATGTATGGATTGGAGTTTGCAACTGAAAATAAACTTTGTTTTCCCAACAAGCTAGGTGAAGGACGGCTTTCACACACACTTATCTCTCAGAACTGAGCATGTGGAGAGACGTTCGTTCATCTAGCACAAAGGGAACGGGTTGCAGGAGAAACTTTTACGCTGGTTTCTCAGTCTGTTTCCTAGTGCCGGTTTCAAGTTCCTGCAGTTTTCACTGTAAAACCGAGTTGGAGCTAGTACCTCTCCTTATATATGTATGGAGTGGAGTTTGCAACTGAAAAGAATCTTTGTGTTCAAAACAAGATGGGTGAAGGACGGCTTTCACACACACTTATCTCTCAGAACTGAGCATGTGGAGAGACGTTCGTTCATCTAGCACAAAGGAAACGGGTTGCAGGAAAAACTTTTACTCTGGTTTCTCAGTCTGTTTCCTATTGCCGGTTTGATGTTCCTGCAGTTTTCACTGTAAAACCGAGTTGGAGCTATTACCTCCCCATATATATGTATGGAGTGGAGTTTGCAACTGAAAAGAAACTTTGTGTTCCCAGCAAGCTAGGTGAAGGACGGCTTTAACACACACTAATTTCTCAAAACTAAGCATGTGGAGAGACGTTCGTTCATCTAGCACAAAGGGAACGGGTTGCAGGAGAAACTTTTACTCTGGTTTCTCAGTCTGTTTCCTATTGCCGGTTTGATGTTCCTGCAGTTTTCACTGTAAAACCGAGTTGGAGCTATTACCTCCCCATATATATGTATGGAGTGGAGTTTGCAACTGAAAAGAAACTTTGTGTTCCCAACAAGCTAGGTGAAGGACGGCTTTCACACACACTAATTTCTCAGAACTGAGCATGTGGAGAGACGTTCGTTCATCCAGCACAAAGGGAACGGGTTGCAGGAGAAACTTTTACTCTGGTTTCTCAGTCTGTTTCCCAGGCCTTTTTGAAGTTCCTGCAGTTTTCACTGTAAAACCGAGTTGGAGCTATTACCTCCCCATATGTAGGTATGGAGTGGAGTTTTCAACTGAAAAGAAACTTTGTGTTCCGAGCAAGCTAGGTGAAGGACGGCTTTAACACACACTAATTTCTCAGAACTAAGCATTTGGAGAGACGTTCGTTCATCTAGCACAAAGGGAACGGGTTGCAGGAGAAACTTTTACTCTGGTTTCTCAGCCTGTTTCCTAGTGCCGGGTTGAAGTTCCTGCAGTTTTCACTGTAAAACCGATTTGGAGCTATTACCTCCCCATATATATGTATGGAGTGGAGTTTGCAACTGAAAAGTAACTTTTTGTTCCCAACAAGCTAGGTGAAGGACGGCTTTCACACACACTTATCTCTCAGAACTGAGCAAGTGAAGAGACGTTCGTTCATCTAGCACAAAGGGAACGGGTTGCAGGAAAAACTTTTACTCTGGTTTCTCAGTCTGTTTCCTATTGCCGGTTTGATGTTCCTGCAGTTTTCACTGTAAAACCGAGTTGGAGCTATTACCTCCCCATATATATGTATGGAGTGGAGTTTGCAACTGAAAAGAAACTTTGTGTTCCCAGCAAGCTAGGTGAAGGACGGCTTTAACACACACTAATTTCTCAGAACTAAGCATGTGGAGAGACGTTCGTTCATCTAGCACAAAGGGAACGGGTTGCAGGAGAAACTTTTACTCTGGTTTCTCAGTCTGTTTCCTATTGCCGGTTTGATGTTCCTGCAGTTTTCACTGTAAAACCGAGTTGGAGCTATTACCTCCCCATATATATGTATGGAGTGGAGTTTGCAACTGAAAAGAAACTTTGTGTTCCCAACAAGCTAGGTGAAGGACGGCTTTCACACACACTAATTTCTCAGAACTGAGCATGTGGAGAGACGTTCGTTCATCCAGCACAAAGGGAACGGGTTGCAGGAGAAACTTTTACTCTGGTTTCTCAGTCTGTTTCCCAGGCCTTTTTGAAGTTCCTGCAGTTTTCACTGTAAAACCCAGTTGGAGCTATTACCTCCCCATATGTAGGTATGGAGTGGAGTTTGCAACTGAAAAGAAACTTTGTGTTCCCAGCAAGCTAGGTGAAGGACGGCTTTAACACACACTAATTTCTCAGAACTAAGCATTTGGAGAGACGTTCGTTCATCTAGCACAAAGGGAACGGGTTGCAGGAGAAACTTTTACTCTGGTTTCTCAGCCTGTTTCCTAGTGCCGGGTTGAAGTTCCTGCAGTTTTCACTGTAAAACCGATTTGGAGCTATTACCTCCCCATATATATGTATGGAGTGGAGTTTGCAACTGAAAAGTAACTTTTTGTTCCCAACAAGCTAGGTGAAGGACGGCTTTCACACACACTTATCTCTCAGAACTGAGCAAGTGAAGAGACGTTCGTTCATCTAGCACAAAGGGAACGGGTTGCAGGAAAAACTTTTACTCTGGTTTCTCAGCCTGTTTCCTAGTGCCTTTTTGAAGTTCCTTCAGTTTTCACTGTAAAACCGAGTTGGAGCTATTACCTCCCCATATGTAGGTATGGAGTGGAGTTTGCAACTGAAAAGAAACTTTGTGTTCCCAGCAAGCTAGGTGAAGGACGGCTTTAACACACAATAATATCTCAGAATTAAGCATGTGGAGAGACGTTCGTTCATCTAGCACAAAGGGAACGGGTTGCAGGGGAAACATTTACTCTGGTTTCTCAGCCTGTTTCCTAGTGCCGGTTTGAAGTTCCTGCAGTTTTCACTGTAAAACCGAGTTGGAGCTAGTACCTCTCCTTATATATGTATGGATTGGAGTTTGCAACTGAAAATAAACTTTGTTTTCCCAACAAGCTAGGTGAAGGACGGCTTTCACACACACTTATCTCTCAGAACTGAGCATGTGGAGAGACGTTCGTTCATCTAGCACAAAGGGAACGGGTTGCAGGAGAAACTTTTACTCTGGTTTCTCAGTCTGTTTCCTAGTGCCGGTTTCAAGTTCCTGCAGTTTTCACTGTAAAACCGAGTTGGAGCTAGTACCTCTCGTTATATATGTATGGAGTGGAGTTTGCAACTGAAAAGAATCTTTGTGTTCAAAACAAGATGGGTGAAGGACGGCTTTCACACACACTTATCTCTCAGAACTGAGCATGTGGAGAGACTTTCGTTCATCTAGCACAAATGGAACGGGTTGCAGGAAAAACTTTTACTCTGGTTTCTCAGTCTGTTTCGTATTGCCGGTTTGATGTTCCTGCAGTTTTCACTGTAAAACCGAGTTGGAGCTATTACCTCCCAATATATATATGTATGGAGTGGAGTTTGCAACTGAAAAGAAACTTTGTGTTCCCAACAAGCTAGGTGAAGGACGGCTTCCACACACACTAATTTCTCAGAACTGAGCATGTGGAGAGACGTTCGTTCATCCAGCACAAAAGGAACGGGTTGCAGGTGAAACTTTTACTCTGGTTTCTCAGTCTGTTTCCAAGGCCTTTTTGAAGTTCCTGCAGTTTTCACTGTAAAACCGATTTGGAGCTATTACCTCCCCATATATATGTATGGAGTGGAGTTTGCAACTGAAAAGAAACTTTTTGTTCCCTACAAGCTAGGTGAAGGACGGCTTGCACACACACTTATCTCTCAGAACTGAGCATGTGGAGAGACGTTCGTTCATCTAGCACAAAGGGAACGGGTTGCAGGAAAAACTTTTACTCTGGTTTCTCAGTCTTTTTCCTATTGCCGGTTTGATATTCCTGCAGTTTTCACTGTAAAACCGTGTTGGAGCAAGTACCTCCCCATATATATGTATGGAGTGGAGTTTGCAACTGAAAAGAAACTTTGTGTTCCCATAAAGCTAGGTGAAGTACTGTTTCACACACACTTATCTTACAACTGAGCATGTGGAGAGACGTTCGTTCTTCTAGCACAAAGGGAACGGGTTGCAGTAGAAACTTTTACTCTGGTTTCTCAGTCTGTTTCCTAGTGCCGGTTTGAAGTTCCTGCAGTTTTCACTGTAAAACCGAGTTGGAGCTTGTACCAACCCATATATATGTATGGAGTGGAGTTTGCAACTGAAAAGAAACTTTGTGTTCCCAGCAAGCTAGGTGAAGGACGGCTTTCACACACACTAATTTCTCAGAACTAAGCATGTGGAGAGACGTTCGTTCATCTAGCACAAAGGGAACGGGTTGCAGGAGAAACTTTTACTCTGGTTTCTCAGCCTGTTTCCTAGTGCCGGTTTGAAGTTCCTGCAGTTTTCACTGTAAAACCGAGTTGGAGCTAGTACCTATCCTTATATATGTATGGATTGGAGTTTGCAACTGAAAATAAACTTTGTTTTCCCAACAAGCTAGGTGAAGGACGGCTTTCACACACACTTATCTCTCAGAACTGAGCATGTGGAGAGACGTTCGTTCATCTAGCACAAAGGGAACGGGTTGCAGGAGAAACTTTTACTCTGGTTTCTCAGTCTGTTTCCTAGTGCCGGTTTCAAGTTCCTGCAGTTTTCACTGTAAAACCGAGTTGGAGCTAGTACCTCTCCTTATATATGTATGGAGTGGAGTTTTCAACTGAAAAGAATCTTTGTGTTCAAAACAAGATGGGTGAAGGACGGCTTTCACACACACTTATCTCTCAGAACTGAGCATGTGGAGAGACGTTCGTTCATCTAGCACAAAGGAAACGGGTTGCAGGAAAAACTTTTACTCTGGTTTCTCAGTCTGTTTCCTATTGCCGGTTTGATGTTCCTGCAGTTTTCACTGTAAAACCGAGTTGGAGCTATTACCTCCCCATATATATGTATGGAGTGGAGTTTGCTACTGAAAAGAAACTTTGTGTTCCCAGCAAGCTAGGTGAAGGACGGCTTTAACACACACTAATTTCTCAGAACTAAGCATGTGGAGAGACGTTCGTTCATCTAGCACAAAGGGAACGGGTTGCAGGAGAAACTTTTACTCTGGTTTCTCAGTCTGTTTCCTATTGCCGGTTTGATGTTCCTGCAGTTTTCACTGTAAAACCGAGTTGGAGCTATTACCTCCCCATATATAAGTATGGAGTGGAGTTTGCAACTGAAAAGAAACTTTGTGTTCCCAACAAGCTAGGTGAAGGCGGCTTTCACACACACTAATTTCTCAGAACTGAGCATGTGGAGAGACGTTCGTTCATCCAGCACAAAGGGAACGGGTTGCAGGAGAAACTTTTACTCTGGTTTCTCAGTCTGTTTCCCAGGCCTTTTTGAAGTTCCTGCAGTTTTCACTGTAAAACCGAGTTGGAGTTATTACCTCCCCATATGTAGGTATGGAGTGGAGTTTGCAACTGAAAAGATACTTTGTGTTCCCAGCAAGCTAGGTGAAGGACGGCTTTAACACACACTAATTTCTCAGAACTAAGCATTTGGAGAGACGTTCGTTCATCTAGCACAAAGGGAACGGGTTGCAGGAGAAACTTTTACTCTGGTTTCTCAGCCTGTTTCCTAGTGCCGGGTTGAAGTTCCTGCAGTTTTCACTGTAAAACCGATTTGGGGCGATTACCTCCCCATATATATGTATGGAGTGGAGTTTGCAACTGAAAAGTAAATTTTTGTTCCCAACAAGCTAGGTGAAGGACGGCTTTCACACACACATATCTCTCAGAACTGAGCAAGTGAAGAGACGTTCGTTCATCTAGCACAAAGGGAACGGGTTGCAGGAAAAACTTTTACTCTGGTTTCTCAGCCTGTTTCCTAGTGCCTTTTTGAAGTTCCTTCAGTTTTCACTGTAAAACCGAGTTGGAGCTATTACCTCCCCATATGTAGGTATGGAGTGGAGTTTGCAACTGAAAAGAAACTTTGTGTTCCCAGCAAGCTAGGTGAAGGACGGCTTTAACACACACTAATATCTCAGAACTAAGCATGTGGAGAGACGTTCGTTCATCTAGCACAAAGGGAACGGGTTGCAGGGGAAACATTTACTCTGGTTTCTCAGCCTGTTTCCTAGTGCCGGTTTGAAGTTCCTGCAGTTTTCACTGTAAAACCGAGTTGGAGCTAGTACCTCTCCTTATATATGTATGGATTGGAGTTTGCAACTGAAAATAATCTTTGTTTTCCCAACAAGCTAGGTGAAGGACGGCTTTCACACACACTTATCTCTCAGAACTGAGCATGTGGAGAGACGTTCGTTCATCTAGCACAAAGGGAAAGGGTTGCAGGAGAAACTATTACTCTGGTTTCTCAGTCTGTTTCCTAGTGCCGGTTTCAAGTTCCTGCAGTTTTCACTGTAAAACCGAGTTGGAGCTAGTACCTCTCCTTATATATGTATGGAGTGGAGTTTGCAACTGAAAAGAATCTTTGTGTTCAAAACAAGATGGGTGAAGGACGGCTTTCACACACACTTATCTCTCAGAACTGAGCATGTGGAGAGACGTTCGTTCATCTAGCACAAAGGGAACGGGTTGCAGGAAAAACTTTTACTCTGGTTTCTCAGTCTGTTTCCCAGGCCTTTTTGAAGTTCCTGCGTTTTCACTGTAAAACCGAGTTGGAGCTATTACCTCCCCATATGTAGGTATGGAGTGGAGTTTGCAACTGAAAAGAAACTTTGTGTTCCCAGCAAGCTAGGTGAAGGACGGCTTTAACACACACTAATTTCTCAGAACTAAGCATGTGGAGAGACGTTCGTTCATCTAGCACAAAGGGAACGGGTTGCAGGAGAAACTTTTACTCTGGTTTCTCAGCCTGTTTCCTAGTGCCGGGTTGAAGTTCCTGCAGTTTTCACTGTAAAACCGATTTGGAGCTATTACCTCCCCATATATATGTATGGAGTGGAGTTTGCAACTGAAAAGAAACTTTTTGTTCCCAACAAGCTAGGTGAAGGACGGCTTTCACACACACTTATCTCTCAGAACTGAGCAAGTGAAGAGACGTTCGTTCATCTAGCACAAAGGGAACGGGTTGCAGGAAAAACTTTTACTCTGGTTTCTCAGCCTGTTTCCTAGTGCCGGGTTGAAGTTCCTGCAGTTTTCACTGTAAAACCGATTTGGAGCTATTACCTCCCCATATATATGTATAGAGTGGAGTTTGCAACTGAAAAGAAACTTTGTGTTCCCTACAAGCTAGGTGAAGGACGGCTTGCACACACACTTATCACTCAGAACTGAGCATGTGGAGAGACGTTCGTTCATCTAGCACAAAGGGAACGGGTTGCAGGAGAAACTTTTACTCTGGTTTCTCAGCCTGTTTCCTAGTGCCGGTTTGAAGATCCTGCAGTTTTCACTGTAAAACCGAGTTGGAGCTAGTACCTCTCCTTATATATGTATGGATTGGAGTTTGCAACTGAAAATAAACTTTGTTTTCCCAACAAGCTGGGTGAAGGACGGCTTTCACACACACTTATCTCTCATAACTGAGCATGTGGAGAGACGTTCGTTCATCTAGCACAAAGGGAACGGGTTGCAGGAGAAACTTTTACTCTGGTTTCTCAGTCTGTTTCCTAGTGCCGGTTTCAAGTTCCTGCAGTTTTCACTGTAAAATCTAGTTGGAGCTAGTACCTCTCGTTATATATGTATGGAGTGGAGTTTGCAACTGAAAAGAATCTTTGTGTTCAAAACAAGATGGGTGAAGGACGGCTTTCACACACACTTATCTCTCAGAACTGAGCATGTGGAGAGACGTTCGTTCATCTAGCACAAATGGAACGGGTTGCAGGAAAAACTTTTACTCTGGTTTCTCAGTCTGTTTCCTATTGCCGGTTTGATGTTCCTGCAGTTTTCACTGTAAAACCGAGTTGGAGCTATTACCTCCCCATATATATGTATGGAGTGGAGTTTGCAACTGAAAAGAAACTTTGTGTTCCCAACAAGCTAGGTGAAGGACGGCTTTCACACACACTAATTTCTCAGAACTGAGCATGTGGAGAGACGTTCGTTCATCCAGCACAAAGGGAACGGGTTGCAGGAGAAAGTTTTACTCTGGTTTCTCAGTCTGTTTCCAAGGCCTTTTTGAAGTTCCTGCAGTTTTCACTGTAAAACCGATTTGGAGCTATTACCTCCCCATATATATGTATGGAGTGGAGTTTGCAACTGAAAAGAAACTTTTTGTTCCCTACAAGCTTGGTGAAGGACGGCTTGCACACACACTTATCTCTCAGAACTGAGCATGTGGAGAGACGTTCGTTCATCTAGCACAAAGGGAACGGGTTGCAGGAAAAACTTTTACTCTGGTTTCTCAGTCTGTTTCCTATTGCCGGTTTGATATTCCTGCAGTTTTCACTGTAAAACCGTGTTGGAGCAAGTACCTCCCCATATATATGTATGGAGTGGAGTTTGCAACTGAAAAGAAACTTTGTGTTCCCATAAAGCTAGGTGAAGTAGTGTTTCACACACACTTATCTTACAACTGAGCATGTGGAGAGACGTTCGTTCTTCTAGCACAAAGGGAACGGGTTGCAGTGGAAACTTTTACTCTGGTTTCTCAGTCTGTTTCCTAGTGCCGGTTTGAAGTTCCTGCAGTTTTCACTGTAAAACCGAGTTGGAGCTTGTACCAACCCATATATATGTATGCAGTGGAGTTTGCAACTGAAAAGAAACTTTGTGTTCCCAGCAAGCTAGGTGAAGGACGGCTTTCACACACACTAATTTCTCAGAACTAAGCATGTGGAGAGACGTTCGTTCATCTAGCACAATGGGAACGGGTTGCAGGAGAAACTTTTACTCTGGTTTCTCAGTCTGTTTCCTAGTGCCTTTTTGAAGTTCCTTCAGTTTTCACTGTAAAACCGATTTGGAGCTATTACCTCCCCATATGTAGGTATGGAGTGGAGTTTGCAACTGGAAAGAAACTTTGTGTTCCCAGCAAGCTAGGTGAAGGACGGCTTTCACACACACTTATCTCTCAGAACTGAGCATGTGGAGAGACGTTCGTTCATCCAGCACAAAGGGAACGGGTTGCAGGAGAAACTTTTTCTCTGTTTTCTCAGTCTGTTTCCAAGGCCTTTTTGAAGTTCCTGCAGTTTTCACTGTAAAACCGAGTTGGAGCTATTACCTCCCCATATGTAGGTATGGAGTGGAGTTTGCAACTGAAAAGAAACTTTGTGTTCCCAGCAAGCTAGGTGAAGGACGGCTTTCACACACACTAATTTCTCAGAACTAAGCATGTGGAGAGACGTTCGTTCATCTAGCACAAAGGGAACGGGTTGCAGGAGAAACTTTTACTCTGGTTTCTCAGCCTGTTTCCTAGTGCTGGGTTGAAGTTCCTGCAGTTTTCACTGTAAAACCGATTTGGAGCTATTACCTCCCCATATATATGTATGGAGTGGAGTTTGCAACTGAAAAGAAACTTTTTGTTCCCAACAAGCTAGGTGAAGGACGGCTTTCACACACACTTATCTCTCAGAACTGAGCAAGTGAAGAGACGTTCGTTCATCTAGCACAAAGGGAACGGGTTGCAGGAAATACTTTTACTCTGGTTTCTCAGCCTGTTTCCAAGTGCCGGGTTGAATTTCCTGCAGTTTTCTCTGTAAAACCGATTTGGAGCTATTACCTCCCCATATATATGTATGGAGTGGAGTTTGCAACTGAAAAGAAACTTTGTGTTCCCTACAAGCTAGGTGAAGGACGGCTTGCACACACACTTATCTCTCAGAACTGAGCATGTGGAGAGACGTTCGTTCATCTAGCACAAAGGGAACGGGTTGCAGGGGAAACTTTTACTCTGGTTTCTCAGCCTGTTTCCTAGTGCCGGTTTGAAGTTCCTGCAGTTTTCACTGTAAAACCGAGTTGGAGATAGTACCTCTGCTTATATATGTATGGAGTGTAGTTTGCAACTGAAAATAAACTTTGTTTTCCCAACAAGCTAGGTGAAGGACGGCTTTCACACACACTTATCTCTCAGAAATTAGCATGTGGAGAGACGTTCGTTCATCTAGCACAAAGGGAACGGGTTGTAGGAAAAACTTTTACTCTGGTTTATCAGTCTGTTTCCTATTGCCGGTTTGATATTCCTGCAGTTTTCACTGTAAAACCGTGTTGGAGCAAGTACCTCCCCATATATATGTATGGAGTGGAGTTTGCAACTGAAAAGAAACTTTGTGTTCCCATAAAGCTAGGTGAAGTACTGTTTCACACACACTTATCTTACAACTGAGCATGTGGAGAGACGTTCGTTCTTCTAGCACAAAGGGAATGGTTTGCAGTAGAAACTTTTACTCTGGTTTCTCAGTCTGTTTCCTAGTGCCGGTTTGAAGTTCCTGCAGTTTTCACTGTAAAACCGAGTTGGAGCTTGTACCAACCCATATATATGTATGGAGTGGAGTTTGCAACTGAAAAGAAACTTTGTGTTCCCAGCAAGCTAGGTGAAGGACGGCTTTCACACACACTAATTTCTCAGAACTAAGCATGTGGAGAGACGTTCGTTCATCTAGCACAATGGGAACGGGTTGCAGGAGAAACTTTTACTCTGGTTTCTCAGTCTGTTTCCTAGTGCCTTTTTGAAGTTCCTTCAGTTTTCACTGTAAAACCGATTTGGAGCTATTACCTCCCCATATGTAGGTATGGAGTGGAGTTTGCAACTGGAAAGAAACTTTGTGTTCCCAGCAAGCTAGGTGAAGGACGGCTTTCACACACACTTATCTCTCAGAACTGAGCATGTGGAGAGTCGATCATTCATGTAGCAAAAAGGGAACGGGTTGCAGGAGAAACTTTTACTCTGGGTTCTCATTGTTTTTCCAAGTGCCTTTATGAAGTTCCTGCAGTTTTCACTATAAAACCGAGTTTGAGCTAGTACTTTCCCATACATATGTAAGAGTGGAGTTTGCAACTGAAAAGAAAATTTGTGTTCCCAACAAGCTAGGTGAAATACGGCTTTCACACACAATTATTTCTCAGATCTGAGCATGTGTACAGTCGTTCATTCATCTAGCACAAAAGGAACGGGTTGCAGGAGAAACTTTTTCTCTGGTTCTCAGTGTGTTTCCTAGTACCGGTTTGAAGATCCTGCAGTTTTCACTGTAAAACCGAGTTGAAGCTAGTTCCACCCCATATATTTGTATGGATTGGAGTTTGCAACTGAAAAGAAACTTTGTGTTCCCAACAAGCTATGTGAAGTACGGCTTTAACACTCACGTATCTCTCAGAAATGAGCATATTGTGAGTCGTTCATTCATCTACCACAAATGGACCTGGTTGCAGGAGAAACTTTTACTCTGGTTTCTCAGTGTGTTTCCTAGTGCCGGTGTGAAGTTCCTGCAGATTTCACTGTAAAACCGAGTTGGAGCTAGTACCTCCCCATATATATGTATGGAGTGGAGTTTGCAACAGAAAAGAAACTTTGTGTTCCCAACAAGCGAGTTGAAGGACGGCTTTCACACACACTTATCTCTCAGAACAGAGCCTGTGGAGAGACTTTCTTTCATCTAGCACAAATGAAACGGGTAGAAGGAGAAACTTTTACTCTGGTTTCTCAGTGTGTTTCCTAGTGCCTGTTTGAAATTCCGGCAGTTTTCACTGTAAAACCGTGTTGGAGCTGGTTCCTCCCCATATATATGTATGGATTGGGGTATGCAACTTAAAAGAAACTATGTGTTCCCAACAAGCTAGGTGAAGGACGGCTTTCACACACACTTATCTCTCAGAACTGAGCATGTGGAGAGTCGTTCATCCATCTAGCACAATGGTAACGTGTTGGAGGATATACTTTTACTCTTGTTCTCAGTGTGTTTCATAGTGCCGGTTTCAAGTTCCTGCAGTTTTCACCTTAAAACCGACTTGGAGCTTCTACCTCCCTATATATATGTAAGGAGTGGAGTTGGCAACTGAAAAGAAACTTTGTGTTCCCAACAAGCTAGGTGAAGGAAGGCTTTCACACACACTTATCTCTCAGAACTGAGCATGTGGTGATTCGGTCACTCATCTAGCACAAAGGGAACGGGTTGCAAGAGGAACTTATTCTCTGGTTCTCAGTGTGTTTCCTACTGCCGGTTTGATGTTCCTGCAGTTTTCACTGTAAAACCGAGTTGGAGCAAGTACCTCCCCATATATATGTATGGAGTGGAGTTTGCAACTGAAAAGCAACTTTGTGTTCCCAACAAGCTAGGTGAAGGACGGCTTTCAGACACACTTATCTCTCAGACCTGAGCATGTGGAGAGACGTTCGTTCATCTAGCACAAAAGGAACGGGTTGCAGTAGAAATTTTACTCTGGTTTCTCAGACTGTTTCCTAGTGCCGGTTTGAAGTTCCTGCAGTTTTCACTTTAAACCGAGTTGGAGCTAGTACCTCACCATATATATGTATGGAGTGTAGTTTGCAACTGTAAAGAAACTTTGTGTTCCCAAAAGCTAGGTGAAGGACGGCTTTCACACACACTTATCTCTCAGAACTTAGCATGTGGAGAGACGTTCGTTCATCTAGCACAAAGGGAACGGGTTGCAGGAGAAACATTTACTCTGGTTTCTCAGTCTGTTACCTAGTGCCTTTTTGAAGTTCCTTCAGTTTTCACTGTAAAACCGAGTTGGAGCTATTACCTCCCCATATGTAGGTATGGAGTGGAGTTTGCAACTGAAAAGAAACTTTGTGTTCCCAGCAAACTAGGTGAAGGACGGCTTTAACACACACTAATATCTCAGAACTAAGCATGTGGAGAGACGTTCGTTCATCTAGCACAAAGGGAACGGGTTGCAGGGGAAACTTTTACTCTGGTTTCTCAGCCTGTTTCCTAGTGCCGGTTTGAAGTTCCTGTAGTTTTCACTGTAAAACCGAGTTGGAGCTAGTACCTCTCCTTATATATGTATGGATTGGAGTTTGCAACTGAAAATAAACTTTGTTTACCCAACAAGCTAGGTGAAGGACGGCTTTCACACACACTTATCTCTCAGACTGAGCATGTGGAGAGACGTTCGTTCATCTAGCACAAAGGGAACGGGTTGCAGGAGAAACTTTTACTCTAGTTTCTTAGTCTGTTTCCTAGTGCCGGTTTCAAGTTCCTGCAGTTTTCACTGTAAAACCGAGTTGGAGCTAGTACCTCTCCTTATATATGTTTGGAGTGGAGTTTGCAACTGAAAAGAATCTTTGTGTTCAAAACAAATGGGTGAAGGACGGCTTTCACACACACTTATCTCTCAGAAATGAGCATGTGGAGAGACGTTCGTTCATCTAGCACAAAGGGAACGGGTTGCAGGAAAAACTTTTACTCTGGTTTCTCAGTCTGTTTCCTATTTCCGGTTTGATGTTCCTGCAGTTTTCACTGTAAAACCGAGTTGGAGCTATTACCTCCCCATATATATGTATGGAGTGGAGTTTGCAACTGAAAAGAAACTTTGTGTTCCCAACAAGCTAGGTGAAGGACGGCTTTCACACACACTAATTTCTCAGAACTGAGCATGTGGAGAGACGTTCGTTCATCCAGCACAAAGGGAACGGTTTGCAGGAGAAACTTTTTCTCTGGTTTCTCAGTCTGTTTCCAAGGTCTTTTTGAAGTTCCTGCAGTTTTCACTGTAAAACCGAGTTGGAGCTATTACCTCCCCATATGTAGGTATGGAGTGGAGTTTGCAACTGAAAAGAAACTTTGTGTTCCCAGCAAGCTAGGTGAAGGTCGGCTTTCACACACACTAATTTCTCAGAACTAAGCATGTGGAGAGACGTTCGTTCATCTAGCACAAAGGGAACGGGTTGCAGGAGAAACTTTTACTCTGGTTTCTCAGCCTGTTTCCTAATGCCGGGTTGAAGTTCCTGCAGTTTTCACTGTAAAACCGATTTGGAGCTATTACCTCCCCATATATATGTATGGAGTGGAGTTTGCAATTGAAAAGAAACTTTTTGTTCCCAACAAGCTAGGTGAAGGACGGCTTTCACACACACTTATCTCTCAGAACTGAGCAAGTGAAGAGACGTTCGTTCATCTAGCACAAAGGGAACGGGTTGCAGGAAATACTTTTACTCTGGTTTCTCAGCCTGTTTCCTAGTGCCGGGTTGAATTTCCTGCAGTTTTCACTGTAAAACCGATTTGGAGCTATTACCTCCCCATATATATGTATGGAGTGGAGTTTGCAACTGAAAAGAAACTTTGTGTTCCCTACAAGCTAGGTGAAGGACGGCTTGCACACACACTTATCTCTCAGAACTGAGCATGTGGAGAGACGTTCGTTCATCTAGCACAAAGGGAACGGGTTGCAGGGGAAACTTTTACTCTGGTTTCTCAGCCTGTTTCCTAGTGCCGGTTTGAAGTTCCTGCAGTTTTCACTGTAAAACCGAGTTGGAGATAGTACCTCTGCTTATATATGTATGGAGTGTAGTTTGCAACTGAAAATAAACTTTGTTTTCCCAACAAGCTAGGTGAAGGACGGCTTTCACACACACTTATCTCTCAGAAATTAGCATGTGGAGAGACGTTCGTTCATCTAGCACAAAGGGAACGGGTTGCAGGAAAAACTTTTACTCTGGTTTATCAGTCTGTTTCCTATTGCCGGTTTGATATTCCTGCAGTTTTCACTGTAAAACCGTGTTGGAGCAAGTACCTCCCCATATATATGTATGGAGTGGAGTTTGCAACTGAAAAGAAACTTTGTGTTCCCATAAAGCTAGGTGAATTACTGTTTCACACACACTTATCTTACAACTGAGCATGTGGAGAGACGTTCGTTCTTCTAGCACAAAAGGAACGGGTTGCAGTAGAAACTTTTACTCTGGTTTCTCAGTCTGTTTCCTAGTGCCGGTTTGAAGTTCCTGCAGTTTTCACTCTAAAACCGAGTTGGAGCTTGTACCAACCCATATATATGTATGGAGTGGAGTTTGCAACTGAAAAGAAACTTTGTGTTCCCAGCAAGCTAGGTGAAGGACGGCTTTCACACACACTAATTTCTCAGAACTAAGCATGTGGAGAGACGTTCGTTCATCTAGCACAATGGGAACGGGTTGCAGGAGAAACTTTTACTCTGGTTTCTCAGTCTGTTTCCTATTGCCGGTTTGATATTCCTGCAGTTTTCACTGTAAAACCGTGTTGGAGCAAGTACCTCCCCATATATATGTATGGAGTGGAGTTTGCAACTGAAAAGAAACTTTGTGTTCCCATAAAGCTAGGTGAAGTACTGTTTCACACACACTTATCTTACAACTGAGCATGTGGAGAGACGTTCGTTCTTCTAGCACAAAGGGAACGGGTTGCAGTAGAAACTTTTACGCTGGTTTCTCAGTCTGTTTCCTAGTGCCGGTTTGAAGTTCCTGCAGTTTTCACTGTAAAACCGAGTTGGAGCTTGTACCAACCCATATATATGTATGGAGTGGAGTTTGCAACTGAAAAGAAACTTTGTGTTCCCAGCAAGCTAGGTGAAGGACGGCTTTCACACACACTAATTTCTCAGAACTAAGCATGTGGAGAGACTTTCGTTCATCTAGCACAATGGGAACGGGTTGCAGGAGAAACTTTTACTCTGGTTTCTCAGTCTGTTTCCTAGTGCCTTTTTGAAGTTCCTTCAGTTTTCACTGTAAAACCGATTTGGAGCTATTACCTCCCCATATGTAGGTATGGAGTGGAGTTTGCAACTGAAAAGAAACTTTGTGTTCCCAGCAAGCTAGGTGAAGGACGGCTTTCACACACACTTAACTCTCAGAACTGAGCATGTGGAGAGTCGATCATTCATGTAGCAAAAAGGGAACGGGTTGCAGGAGAAACTTTTACTCTGGGTTCTCATTGTTTTTCCAAGTGCCTTTATGAAGTTCCTGCAGTTTTCACTATAAAACCGAGTTTGAGCTAGTACTTTCCCATACATATGTAAGAGTGGAGTTTGCAACTGAAAAGAAAATTTGTGTTCCCAACAAGCTAGGTGAAATACGGCTTTCACACACAATTATTTCTCAGATCTGAGCATGTGGACAGTCGTTCATTCATCTAGCACAAAGGGAACGGGTTGAAGGGGAAACTTTTTCTCTGGTTCTCAGTGTGTTTCCTAGTACCGGTTTGAAGATCCTGCAGTTTTCACTGTAAAACCGAGTTGAAGCTAGTTCCACCCCATATATTTGTATGGATTGGAGTTTGCAACTGAAAAGAAACTTTGTGTTCCCAACAAGCTAGGTGAAGTACGGCTTTAACACTCACGTATCTCTCAGAAATGAGCATATTGTGAGTCGTTCATTCATCTACCACAAATGGACCTGGTTGCAGGAGAAACTTTTACTCTGGTTTCTCAGTGTGTTTCCTAGTGCCGGTGTGAAGTTCCTGCAGATTTCACTGTAAAACCGAGTTGGAGCTAGTACCTCCCCATATATATGTATGGATTGGAGTTTGCAACAGAAAAGAAACTTTGTGTTCCCAACAAGCGAGTTGAAGGACGGCTTTCACACACACTTATCTCTCAGAACAGAGCCTGTGGAGAGACATTCTTTCATCTAGCACAAATGGAACGGGTAGAAGGAGAAACTTTTACTCTGGTTTCTCAGTGTGTTTCCTAGTGCCTGTTTGAAATTCCGGCAATTTTCACTGTAAAACCGTGTTGGAGCTGGTTCCTCCCCATATATATGTATGGATTGGGGTATGCAACTTAAAAGAAACTATGTGTTCCCAACAAGCTAGGTGAAGGACGGCTTTCACACACACTTATCTCTCAGAACTGAGCATGTGGAGAGTCGTTCATCCATCTAGCACAATGGTAACGTGTTGGAGGATATACTTTTACTCTTGTTCTCAGTGTGTTTCATAGTGCCGGTTTCAAGTTCCTGCAGTTTTCACCTTAAAACCGACTTGGAGCTTCTACCTCCCTATATATATGTAAGGAGTGGATTTGGCAACTGAAAAGAAACTTTGTGTTCCCAACAAGCTAGGTGAAGGGAGGCTTTCACACACACTTATCTCTCAGAACTGAGCATGTGGTGATTCGGTCACTCATCTAGCACAAAGGGAACGGGTTGCAAGAGGAACTTATTCTCTGGTTCTCAGTGTGTTTCCTACTGCCGGTTTTAAGTTCCTGCAGTTTTCAATGTAAAACCGACTTGGAGCTAGTACCTCCCCATATATATGTATGGAGTGGAGTTTGCAACTGAAAAGAAACTTTGTGTTCCCAACAAGCTAGGTGAAGTACGGCTTTAACACTCACGTATCTCTCAGAAATGAGCATATTGTGAGTCGTTCATTCATCTACCACAAATGGACCTGGTTGCAGGAGAAACATTTACTCTGGTTTCTCAGTGTGTTTCCTAGTGCCGGTGTGATGTTCCTGCAGATTTCACTGTAAAACCGAGTTGGAGCTAGTACCTCCCCATATATATGTATGGATTGGAGTTTGCAACAGAAAAGAATCTTTGTGTTCCCAACAAGCGAGTTGAAGGACGGCTTTCACAAACACTTATCTCTCAGAACAGAGCCTGTGGAGAGACTTTCTTTCATCTAGCACAAATGGAACGGGTAGAAGGAGAAACTTTTACTCTGGTTTCTCAGTGTGTTTCCTAGTGCCTGTTTGAAATTCCGGCAGTTTTCACTGTAAAACCGTGTTGGAGCTGGTTCCTCCCCATATATATGTATGGATTGGGGTATGCAACTTAAAAGAAACTATGTGTTCCCAACAAGCTAGGTGAAGGACGGCTTTCACACACACTTATCTCTCAGAACTGAGCATGTGGAGAGTCGTTCATCCATCTAGCACAATGGTAACGTGTTGGAGGATATACTTTTACTCTTGTTCTCAGTGTGTTTCATAGTGCCGGTTTCAAGTTCCTGCAGTTTTCACCTTAAAACCGACTTGGAGCTTCTACCTCCCTATATATATGTAAGGAGTGGATTTGGCAACTGAAAAGAAACTTTGTGTTCCCAACAAGCTAGGTGAAGGAAGGCTTTCACACACACTTATCTCTCAGAACTGAGCATGTGGTGATTCGGTCACTCATCTAGCACAAAGGGAACGGGTTGCAAGAGGAACTTATTCTCTGGTTCTCAGTGTGTTTCCTACTGCCGGTTTGAAGTTCCTGCAGTTTTCAATGTAAAACCGACTTGGAGCTAGTACCTCCCCATATATATGTATGGAGTGGAGTTTGCAACTGAAAAGAAACTTTGTGTTCCCAACAAGCTAGTTGAAGGACGGCATTCACACACACTTATCTCTCAGAACTGAGCATGTGGAGAGTCGTTCGTTCATCTAGCAAAAAGCGATCGGGTTGCAGGAGAAATTTTACCCTGGTTTCTCAGTGTGTTTCGTAGTGCCGTTTTGAAGTTCCTGCAGTTTTCACTGTAAAACAGAGTTGGAGCTTGGTGCTCCCCATATATATGTATGTAGTGGGTTTTGCAACTGAAAAGAAAATTTGTGTTCCCAACAAGCTAGGTGAAAGACGGCTTACACACACACTTATCTCTCAGAACTGAGCATGTGGTGAGTCGTTCGTTTATCTAGCAAAAATGGAACGGGTTGCAGGAGAAACTTTTACTCTGGTTCTCAGTGTGTTTCCTAGTGCCGGTTTGAAGTTCCTGCCGTTTTCACTATAAAAACGATTTGGATCTGGTACATATCCATGTATATGTATGGAATGGATTTTGTAGCTGAAAAGAAAATTTGTGTTCCCAACAAGCTAGGTGAAAGACGGCTTTAACACACACTTAAATTCAGAACTGAGCATGTGTAGAGGCGTTCATTCATCTAGCACAAAGGGAATGGGTTGCAGGAGAATCTTATTCTCTGGTTCTCAGTGTGTTTCCTAGTGCCTGTTTGATGTTCCTGCATTTTTCATTGTAAAACCGTGTTGGAGCTTGTACCTCCCCATATATATCTGTATGGAGTGAAGTTTGCAACTGAAAAGAAACTTTGTGTTCCCAACAAACTATTTGAAGGACGGCTTTCACACACACTTATTTCTCAGAACTGAGCATATGGAGAGTCTTCGTTTAACTAGCACAAAGTGAAGGGGTTGAAGGAGAAACTTTTACTCTGGTTTCTCAGTGTGTTTCCCAGTGCCTGTTTGAAATTCCGGCAGTTTTCACTGTAAAACCGAATTGGAGCTTGTACCAACCCATATATATGTATGGAGTGGAGTTTGCAACTGAAAAGAAACTTTGTGTTCCCAGCAAGCTAGGTGAAGGACGGCTTTCACACACACTAATTTCTCAGAACTAAGCATGTGGAGAGACGTTCGTTCATCTAGCACAATGGGAACGGGTTGCAGGAGAAACTTTTACTCTGGTTTCTCAGTCTGTTTCCTAGTGCCTTTTTGAAGTTCCTTCAGTTTTCACTGTAAAACCGATTTGGAGCTATTACCTCCCCATATGTAGGTATGGAGTGGAGTTTGCTACTGGAAAGAAACTTTGTGTTCCCAGCAAGCTAGGTGAAGGACGGCTTTCACACACACTTATCTCTCAGAACTGAGCATGTGGAGAGTCGATCATTCATGTAGCAAAAAGGGAACGGGTTGCAGGAGAAACTTTTACTCTGGGTTCTCATTGTTTTTCCAAGTGCCTTTATGAAGTTCCTGCAGTTTTCACTATAAAACCGAGTTTGAGCTAGTACTTTCCCATACATATGTAAGAGTGGAGTTTGCAACTGAAAAGAAAATTTGTGTTCCCAACAAGCTAGGTGAAATACGGCTTTCACACACAATTATTTCTCAGATCTGAGCATGTGGACAGTCGTTCATTCATCTAGCACAAAGGGAACGGGTTGCAGGAGAAACTTTTTTTCTGGTTCTCAGTGTGTTTCCTAGTACCGGTTTGAAGATCCTGCAGTTTTCACTGTAAAACCGAGTTGAAGCTAGTTCCACCCCATATATTTGTATGGATTGGAGTTTGCATCTGAAAAGAAACTCTGTGTTCCCAACAAGCTAGGTGAAGTACGGCTTTAACACTCACGTATCTCTCAGAAATGAGCATATTGTGAGTCGTTCAGTCATCTACCACAAATGGACCTGGTTGCAGGAGAAACTTTTACTCTGGTTTCTCAGTGTGTTTCCTAGTGCCGGTGTGAAGTTCCTGCAGATTTCACTGTAAAACCGAGTTGGAGCTAGTACCTCCCCATATATATGTATGGAGTGGAGTTTGCAACAGAAAAGAAACTTTGTGTTCCCAACAAGCGAGTTGAAGGACGGCTTTCACACACACTTATCTCTCAGAACAGAGCCTGTGGAGAGACTTTCTTTCATCTAGCACAAATGGAACGGGTAGAAGGAGAAACTTTTACTCTGGTTTCTCAGTGTGTTTTCTAGTGCCTGTTTGAAATTCCGGCAGTTTTCACTGTAAAACCGTGTTGGAGCTGGTTCCTCCCCATATATATGTATGGATTGGGGTATGCAACTTAAAAGAAACTATGTGTTCCCAACAAGCTAGGTGAAGGACGGCTTTCACACACACTTATCTCTCAGAACTGAGCATGTGGAGAGTCGTTCATCCATCTAGCACAATGGTAACGTGTTGGAGGATATACTTTTATTCTTGTTCTCAGTGTGTTTCATAGTGCCGGTTTCAAGTTCCTGCAGTTTTCACCTTAAAACCGAGTTGGAGCTTCTACCTCCCTATATATATGTAAGGAGTGGAGTTGGCAACTGAAAAGAAACTTTGTGTTCCCAACAAGCTAGGTGAAGGAAGGCTTTCACACACACTTATCTCTCAGAACTGAGCATGTGGTGATTCGGTCACTCATCTAGCACAAAGGGAACGGGTTGCAAGAGGAACTTATTCTCTGGTTCTCAGTGTGTTTCCTACTGCCGGTTTGAAGTTCCTGCAGTTTTCAATGTAAAACCGACTTGGAGCTAGTACCTCCCCATATATATGTATGGATTGGAGTTTGCAACTGAAAAGAAACTTTGTGTTCCCAACAAGCTAGTTGAAGGACGGCATTCACACACACTTATCTCTCAGAACTGAGCATGTGGAGAGTCGTTCGTTCATCTAGCAAAAAGCGATCGGGTTGCAGGAGAAATTTTACCCTGGTTTCTCAGTGTGTTTCGTAGTGCCGTTTTGAAGTTCCTGCAGTTTTCACTGTAAAACAGAGTTGGAGCTTGGTGCTCCCCATATATATGTATGTAGTGGGTTTTGCAACTGAAAAGAAGCATTGTGTTCCGAATAAGCTAGATGAAGGACGGCTTTCACTCACACTTATCTCTCAGAACGGAGCATGTGTAGAGGCGTTCATTCATCTAGCACAAAGGGAACGGGTTGCAAGAGGAACTTATTCTGTGGTTCTCAGTGTGTTTCCTACTGCCAGTTTGAAGTTCCTGCAGTTTTCATTGTAAAACAGACTTGCAGCTAGTACTTCCCCATATATATGTATGGAGTAGAGTTTGCAACTGAAAAGAAACTTTGTGTTCCCAACAAGCTTGTTGAAGAACGGCTTTCACACACACTTATCTCTGAGAAATTAGCATGTGGTGAGTCGTTCATTCATCTAGCACAAAGGGAACGGGTTGCAAGAGGAACTTATTCTTTGGTTCTCAGTGTGTTTCCTACTGCCGGTTTGAAGTTCCTCCAGTTTTCACTGTAAAACCGACTTGGAACTAGTACCTCCCCATAAATATGTATTGAGTGTTGTTTACAACTGAAAAGAAACTTTGTGTTCCCAACAAGCTAAGTGAAGGACGGCTTTCACACAAACTTATCTCTCAGAACTGAGCATGTGGAGAGACGTTTGTTCATCTAGCACAAGGGAACGGGTTGCAGGAGAAAGATTTACTGTGGTTTCTCAGTGTCTTTCCTAGTACCGGTATGAATTTCCTGTAGTTTTCACTGTAAAACAGAGTTGGAACTAGTACCAACCCGTATATTTGTATGGAGTGGAATTTGCAACTGAAAAGAAAATTTGTGTTCCCAACAAGCTAGGTGAAAGACGGCTTACACACACACTTATCTCTCAGAACTTAACATGTGTTGAGTCGTTCGTTTATCTAGCAAAAATGGAACGGGTTGCAGGAGAAACTTTTACTCTGGTTCTCAGTGTGTTTCCTAGTGCCAGTTTGAAGTTCCTGCCGTTTTCACTATAAAAACGATTTGGATCTGTTACATATCCATGTATATGTATGGAATGGATTTTGTAGCTGAAAAGAAAATTTGTGTTCCCAACAAGCTAGGTGAAAGACGGCTTTAACACACACTTACCTTTCAGAACTGAGCATGTGTAGAGGCGTTCATTCATCTAGCACAAAGGGAACGGGTTGCAGGAGAATCTTATTCTCTGGTTCTCAGTGTGTTTCCTAGTGCCTGTTTGAAGTTCCTGCATTTTTCATTGTAAAACCGTGTTGGAGCTTGTACCTCCACATATATATCTGTATGGAGTGAAGTTTGCAACTGAAAAGAAACTTTGTGTTCACAACAAACTATTTCAAGGACGGCTTTCACACACACTTATTTCTCAGAACTGAGCATATGGAGAGTCTTCGTTTAACTAGCACAAAGTGAAGGGGTTGAAGGAGAAACTTTTACTCTGGTTTCTCAGTGTGTTTCCTAGTGCCTGTTTGAAATTCCGGCAGTTTTCACTGTAAAACCGAGTTGGAGCTTGTACCAACCAATATATATGTATGGAGTGGAGTTTGCAACTGAAAAGAAACTTTGTGTTCCCAGCAAGCTAGGTGAAGGACGGCTTTCTCACACACTAATTTCTCAGAACTAAGCATGTGGAGAGACTTTCGTTCATCTAGCACAATGGGAACGGGTTGCAGGAGAAACTTTTACTCTGGTTTCTCAGTCTGTTTCCTAGTGCCTTTTTGAAGTTCCTTCAGTTTTCACTGTAAAACCGATTTGGAGCTATTACCTCCCCATATGTAGGTATGGAGTGAAGTTTGCAAATGGAAAGAAACTTTGTGTTCCCAGCAAGCTAGGTGAAGGACGGCTTTCACACACACTTATCTCTCAGAACTGAGCATGTGGAGAGTCTATCATTCATGTAGCAAAAAGGGAACGGGTTGCAGGAGAAACTTTTACTCTGGGTTCTCATTGTTTTTCCAAGTGCCTTTATGAAGTTCCTGCAGATTTCACTATAAAACCGAGTTTGAGCTAGTAATTTCCCATACATATGTAAGAGTGGAGTTTGCAACTGAAAAGAAAATTTGTGTTCCCAACAAGCTAGGTGAAATACGGCTTTCACACACAATTATTTCTCAGATCTGAGCATGTGGACAGTCGTTCATTCATCTAGCACAAAGGGAACGGGTTGCAGGAGAAACTTTTTCTCTGGTTCTCAGTGTGTTTCCTAGTACCGGTTTGAAGATCCTGCAGTTTTCACTGTAAAACCGAGTTGAAGCTAGTTCCACCCCGTATATTTGTATGGATTGGAGTTTGCAACTGAAAAGAAACTTTGTGTTCCCAACATGCTAGGTGAAGTACGGCTTTAACACTCACGTATCTCTCAGAAATGAGCATATTGTGAGTCGTTCATTCATCTACCACAAATGGACCTGGTTGCAGGAGAAACTTTTACTCTGGTTTCTCAGTGTGTTTCCTAGTGCCGGTGTGAAGTTCCTGCAGATTTCACTGTAAAACCGAGTTGGAGCTAGTACCTCCCCATATATATGTATGGAGTGGAGTTTGCAACAGAAAAGAAACTTTGTGTTCCCAACAAGCGAGTTGAAGGACGGCTTTCACACACACTTATCTCTCAGAACAGAGCCTGTGGAGAGACTTTCTTTCATCTAGCACAAATGGAACGGGTAGAAGGAGAAACTTTTACTCTGGTTTCTCAGTGTGTTTCCTAGTGCCTGTTTGAAATTCCGGCAGTTTTCACTGTAAAACCGTGTTGGAGCTGGTTCCTCCCCATATATATGTATGGATTGGGGTGTGCAACTTAAAAGAAACCATGTGTTCCCAACAAGCTAGGTGAAGGACGGCTTTCACACACACTTATCTCTCAGAACTGAGCATGTGGAGAGTCGTTCATCCATCTAGCACAATGGTAACGTGTTGGAGGATATACTTTTACCCTTGTTCTCAGTGTGTTTCATAGTGCCGGTTTCAAGTTCCTGCAGTTTTCACCTTAAAACCGACTTGGAGCTTCTACCTCCCTATATATATGTAAGGAGTGGAGTTGGCAACTGAAAAGAAACTTTGTGTTCCCAACAAGCTAGGTGAAGGAAGGCTTTCACACACACTTATCTCTCAGAACTGAGCATGTGGTGATTCGGTCACTCATCTAGCACAAAGGGAACGGGTTGCAAGAGGAACTTATTCTCTGGTTCTCAGTGTGTTTCCTACTGCCGGTTTGAAGTTCCTGCAGTTTTCAATGTAAAACCGACTTGGAGCTAGTACCTACCCATATATATGTATGGAGTGGAGTTTGCAACTGAAAAGAAACTTTGTGTTCCCAACAAGCTAGTTGAAGGACGGCATTCACACACACTTATCTCTCAGAACTGAGCATGAGGAGAGTCGTTCGTTCATCTAGCAAAAAGCGATCGGGTTGCAGGGGAAATTTTACCCTGGTTTCTCAGTGTGTTTCGTAGTGCCGTTTTGAAGTTCCTGCAGTTTTCACTGTAAAACAGAGTTGGAGCTTGGTGCTCCCCATATATATGTATGTAGTGGGTTTTGCAACTGAAAAGAAACATTGTGTTCCGAACAAGCTAGGTGAAGGACGGCTTTCACTCACACTTATCTCTCAGAACTGAGCATGTGTAGAGGCGTTCATTCATCTAGCACAAAGGGAACGGGTTGCAAGAGTAACTTATTCTGTGGTTCTCAGTGTGTTTCCTACTGCCAGTTTGAAGTTCCTGCAGTTTTCATTGTAAAACAGACTTGGAGCTAGTACCTCCCCATATATATGTATGGAGTAGAGTTTGCAACTGAAAAGAAACTTTGTGTTCCCAACAAGCTTGTTGAAGAACGGCTTTCACACACACTTATCTCTGAGAAATTAGCATGTGGTGAGTCGTTCATTCATCTAGCACAAAGGGAACGGGTTGCAAGAGGAACTTATTCTTTGGTTCTCAGTGTATTTCCTACTGCCGGTTTGAAGTTCCTCCAGTTTTCACTGTAAAACCGACTTGGAACTTGTACCTCCCCATAAATATGTATTGAGTGTTGTTTACAACTGAAAAGAAACTTTGTGTTCCCAACAAGCTAAGTGAAGGACGGCTTTCACACAAACTTATCTCTCAGAACTGAGCATGTGGAGAGATGTTTGTTCATCGAGCACAAGGGAACGGGTTGCAGGAGAAAGATTTACTGTGGTTTCTCAGTGTCTTTCCTAGTACCGGTATGAATTTCCTGTAGTTTTCACTGTAAAACAGAGTTGGAACTAGTACCACCCCGTATATTTGTATGGAGTGGAGTTTGCAACTGAAAAGAAAATTTGTGTTCCCAACAAGCTAGGTGAAAGACGGCTTACACACACACTTATCTCTCAGAAATGAGCATGTGGTGAGTCGTTCGTTTATCTAGCAAAAATGGAACGGGTTGCAGGAGAAACTTTTACTCTGGTTCTCAGTGTGTTTCCTAGTGCCGGTTTGAAGTTCCTGCAGTTTTCACTATAAAAACGATTTGGATCTGGTACATATCCATGTATATGTATGGAATGGATTTTGTAGCTGAAAAGAAAATTTGTGTTCCCAACAAGCTAGGTGAAAGACGGCTTTAACACACACTTACCTTTCAGAACTGAGCATGTGTAGAGGCGTTCATTCATCTAGCACAAAGGGAACGGGTTGAAGGAGAATCTTATTCTCTGGTTCTCAGTGTGTTTCCTAGTGCCTGTTTGAAGTTCCTGCATTTTTCATTGTAAAACCGTGTTGGAGCTTGTACCTCCCCATATATATCTGTATGGAGTGAAGTTTGCAGCTGAAAAGAAACTTTGTGTTCCCAACAAACTATTTGAAGGACGGCTTTCACACACACTTATTTCTCAGAACTGAGCATGTGGAGAGTCGTTCATTCATCTAGCAGAAAGGGAACGGGTTGAAGGAGAAAGATTTACTCTGGTTTCTCAGTTAGTTTCCTAGTGCCGGTATGAAGTTCCTGCAGATTTCACTGTAAAACCGAGTTGGAGCTTGTTCCTCCTCATATATATGTATGGTTTGGGGAATGCAACTTAAAAGAAACTATGTGTTCCCAACAATCTAGTTGAAGGACGGCTTTCACACAAAATTATCTCTCAGAACTGAGCATGTGGAGAGTCGTTTGTTCATCTAGCACAAGGGAACGGGTGGCAGGAGAAAGTTTTACTGTGGTTTCTCAGTGTCTTTCCTAGTGCCGATATGAAGTTCCTGCAGTTTTCAGTGTAAAACAGAGTTAGAGCTAGTACCACCCCCTATATTTGTATGGAGTGGAGTTTTCAACTGAAAAGAAACTTTGTGTTCCCAACAAGGTAGGTGAAGGACGTCTTACACACACACTTATCTCTCAGAAAAGAGCATGTGGTGAGTCGTTCGTTTATCTAGCAGAAATGGAACGGGTTGCAGGAGAAACTTTTACTCTGGTTCTCAGTGTGTTTCCTAGTACGGGTTTGAAATTCCTGCAGTTTTCACTATAAAAACGATTTGGATCTGGTACATACCCATGTATATCTATGGAGTGGAATTTGCAGCTGAAAAGAAACTTTGTGTTCCCAACAAGCTAGGTGAAAGATGGCTTTCACACACACTTTCTTTCCGAACTGAGCATGTGTATAGGCGTTAATTCATCTAGCACAAAGGGAACGGGTTGCAAGAGGAACTTATTCTCTGGTTCTCAGTGTGTTTCCTACTGCCGGTTTGAAGTTCCTGCAGTTTTCAATGTAAAAACGACTTGGAGCTTGTACCTCCCCATATATATGTATGGAGTGGAGTTTGCAACTGAAAAGAAACTTTGTGTTCCCAACAAGATAGTTGAAGGACGGCTTTCACACACACTTATCTCTCAGAACTGAGCATGTGGTGAGTCGTTCGTTTATCTAGCAGAAATGGAACGGGTTGCAGGAGAAACTTTTACTCTGGTTCTCAGTGTGTTTCCTAGTACCGGTTTGAAGTTCCTGCAGTTTTCAGTATAAAAACGATTTGGATCTGGTACATACCCATGTATATCTATGGAGTGGAATTTGCAGCTGAAAAGAAACTTTGTGTTCCCAACAAGCTAGGTGAAAGATGGCTTTCACACACACTTTCTTTCAGAACTGAGCATGTGTAGAGGCGTTAATTCATCTAGCACAAATGGAACGGTTTGCAGGAGAAACTTTTACTCTGGTTTCTCAGTGTGTTTCCTAGTGCCGGTTGGAATTTCCTGCAGTTTTCACTGTAAAACCGTGTTGGAGCTTGTTCCTCCCCGTATATATGTATGGAGTGGGGTATGCAACTGAAAAGAATCTTTGTTTTCCCAACACGCTAAGTGAAGGACGGCTTTCACACACACTTATCTCTCAGAACTGAGCATGTGGAGAGTCGATCATTTATGTAGCAAAAAGGGAACGGGTTGCAGGAGAAACTTTTACTCTGGGTTCTCAGTGTTTTTCCAAGTGCCTTTATGAACTTCTTGCAGTTTTCACTATAAAAACGAGTTGGAGCTAGTACTTTCCCATACATATGTAAGAGTGGAATTTGTAACTGAAAAGAAACTTTGTGTTCCCAACAAGCTAGGTTAAATACGGCTTTCACACACACTTATTTCTCAGAACTGAGCATGTGGAGAGTCGTTCATTCATCTAGCACAAAGGGAACGGGTTGCAGGAGAAACTTTTCTCTGGTTCTCAGTGTGTTTCCTAGTGCCGCTTTGAAGATCCTGCAGTTTTCACTGTAAAACAAAGTTGGAGCTAGTTCCACCCCATATATTTGTATGGATTGGAGTGTGCAACTGAAAAGAAACTTTGCGTTCCCAACAAGCTAGTTGAAGAACGGCTTTCACACAAACTTATCTCTCAGAACTGAGCATGTGGAGAGACGTTCGTTCATCTAGCACAAAGGGAACTGTTTGAAGGAGAAAGATGTACTCTGGTTTCTCAGTATGTTTCCTAGTGCCGGTTTGAAGTTCCTGCAGTTTTCACTATAAAAACGATTTGGATCTGGTACATATCCATGTATATGTATGGAATGGATTTTGTAGCTGAAAAGAAAATTTGTGTTCCCAACAAGCTAGGTGAAAGACGGCTTTCACACACACTTACCTTTCAGAACTGAGCATGTGTAGGGGCGTTCATTCATCTAGCACAAAGGGAACGGGTTGCAGGAGAAACTTTTACTCTGGTTTCTCAGTGTGTTTCCTAGTGCCGGTTTGAAGTTCCTGCAATTTTCACTGTAAAACCGAGTTGAAGCTTGTTCCATCCCGTATATATGTATGGAGTGGGATAAGAAACTGAAAAGAAACTTTGTGTTCCCAACACGCTAAGTGAAGTTCGGCTTTCACACACATTTATCTCTCAGAACTGAGCATGTGGAGAGTCGTTCATTCATCTAGCACAAAGGGATCGGGTTGCAGGAGAACCTTATTCTCTGGTTCTCAGTGTGTTTCCTAGTGCCGGTTTGAAGTTCCTGCAGTTTTCATTGTAAACCCGATTGGAGCTTGTTCCTCCCCTTATATATATATGGAGTGGGGTATGCAACTGAAAAGAAACTTTGTGTTCCCAACAAGCTAGTTGAAGGACGGCTTTCACACACACTTATCTCTCAGAAATGAGCATGTGGAGAGTCGTTCTTTCATCTAGCACAAAGGGAACTGTTTGAAGGAGAAACTATTACTCTGGTTTCTCCCTGTGTTTCCTAGTGCCGGTTTGAAGTTCTTGCAGTTTTCACTGTAAAACCGAGTTGGAGCTAGTACCTCCCCATATATATGTATGCAGTGGGGTTTGCAACTTAAAAAATCTTTGTGTTCCCAACAAGCTAGGTGTTGGACTGCTTTCACACACACTTATCTCTCAAAACTGTGCATGTGGTGAGTCGTTCATTCATCTAGCACAAAGGGAACGGGTTTCAGGAGAAACTTTTACTCTGTTTCTCAGTGTGTTTCCTAGTGCCTGTTTGAAGTGCCTGCAGTTTTCAATGTAAAACAGAGTTTCAGCTGGTACATACCCATGTATATGTATGGAGTGGAGTTTGCAGATTAAAACAAACTTTGTGTTACCAACAAGCTAGGTGAAGGAAAGCTTTCACACACATTTATCTCTCAGAACTGAGCATGTGGAGAGTCGTTCATTCATCTAGCACAAAGGGAATGGGTGGCAGGAGAATCTTTTACTCTGGTTATCAGTGTTTTTCCTAGTGCCTTTTTGAAATTCCTGCAGTTTTCACTGTAAAACCGAGTTGGAGCTAGTACCTCCCCATATATATCTATGGAGTGGTTTTTGCAACTGAAAAGAAACTTTGTGTTCCGAACAAGCTAGTTGAAAGACGGCTTTCACACACACTTATCTCTCAGAAATGAGCATGTTGTGAGTCGTTCATTCATCTAGCACAAAGTGAACGGGTTGTAGGATAAAATTATTCTCTGGTTCTCAGTGTGTTTCCTAATTCCGGTTTGAAGTTCCTGCAGTTTTCTGTGTAAAACCGAGTTGGAGCTTGTACATCCCCATATATATGTAGGGAGTGGACTTTGCAACTGAAAAGAAACTTTGTGTTACCAACAAGATAGGTGAAGGACGGCTTTCAAACACACTTATCTCTCAGACCTGAGCATGTGGTGAGCCGTTCATTCATCTAGCACAAAGGGAATGGGTTGTAGGAGAAACTTTTACTCTGGTCTTCAGTGTGTTTCCTAGGGCCTGTTGGAAGTTCCTGCAGTTTTCACTGTAAAACCGAGTTGCAGCTACTACATCCTCATATATATTTATGGAATGGAGTATGCAACTGAAAAGAATCTTTGTGTTCCCAAAAACCTAGGTGAAGAACGGCTTTCACACACACTTATCTCTCAGAACATAGCATGTGGAGAGACGTTCGTTCATGTAGCACAAAGGGAACTGGTTGCAGGAGAATCTTTTACTCTTGTTCTCAGTGTGTTTAGTAGTGCCTGTTTCAAGTTCCTGCAATTTTCACTGTAAAACCGATTTGGAGCTAGTACCTCCTCATATATATGTATGGAGTGGAGTTAGCAACTGAAAAGAAACTTTGTGTTCCCAACAAGCTAGATTAAGGACGGCTTTCACAAACATTTATTTCTCAGATCTGAGCATGTGGAGAGTCGTTCGTTCATCTAGCACAAATGGAACGGGTTGAAGGAGAAACTTTTACTCTGGTTCTCAGTGTGTTTCCTAGTGCCGGTTTGAAATTCCTACAGTTTTCACTGTAAAAACGGGTTGGAGCTAGTACCACCCCATATATATGTATGGAGTGGAGTTGGCAGCTGAAAAGAAACTTTGTGTTCCCAACAAGCTAGGTGAAGTAGGCTTTCTCACACACATACTCTCAGATCTGAGCATGTGTAGAGACGTTCGTTCATCAGGCACCAAGGGAACGGGTTGCAGGGGAAACTTTTACTCTGGATTCTCAGTGTGTTTCCTAGTGCCGGTTTGAACATCCTGCAGTTTTCACTGTAAAACCGAGTTGGAGCTAGTACCTACCCATATATATGTATGCAGTGGGGTTTGCAACTTAAAAAATCTTTGTGTTCCCAACAAGCTAGGTGTTGGACTGCTTTCACACACACTTATCTCTCAAAACTGTGCATGTGGTGAGTCGTTCATTCATCTAGCACAAAGGGAACGGGTTTCAGGAGAAACTTTTACTCTGTTTCTCAGTGTGTTTCCTAGTGCCGGTTTGAAGTGCCTGCAGTTTTCAATGTAAAACAGAGTTTCAGCTGGTACATACCCATGTATATGTATGGAGTGGAGTTTGCAGATTAAAACAAACTTTGTGTTACCAACAAGCTAGGTGAAGGAAAGATTTCACACACATTTATCTCTCAGAACTGAGCATGTGGAGAGTCGTTCATTCATCTAGCACAAAGGGAATGGGTGGCAGGAGAATCTTTTACTCTGGTTATCAGTGTTTTTCCTAGTGCCTTTTTGAAATTTCTGCAGTTTTCACTGTAAAACCGAGTTGGAGCTAGTACCTCCCCATATATATCTATGGAGTGGTTTTTGCAACTGAAAAGAAACTTTGTGTTCCGAACAAGCTAGTTGAATGACGGCTTTCACACACATTTATCTCTCAGAAATGAGCATGTTGTGAGTCGTTCATTCATCTAGCACAAAGTGAACGGGTTGTAGGATAAAATTATTCTCTGGTTCTCAGTGTGTTTCCTAATTCCGGTTTGAAGTTCCTGCAGTTTTCTGTGTAAAACCGAGTTGGAGCATGTACATCCCCATATATATGTAGGGAGTGGGCTTTGCAACTGAAAAGAAACTTTGTGTTACCAACAAGATAGGTGAAGGACGGCTTTCAAACACACTTATCTCTCAGACCTGAGCATGTGGTGAGCCGTTCATTCATCTAGCACAAAGGGAATGGGTTGTAGGAGAAACTTTTACTCTGGTCTTCAGTGTGTTTCCTAGGGCCTGTTGGAAGTTCCTGCAGTTTTCACTGTAAAACCGAGTTGTAGCTACTACATCCTCATATATATTTATGGAATGGAGTATGCAACTGAAAAGAATCTTTGTGTTCCCAAAAAGCTAGGTGAAGAACGGCTTTCACACACACTTATCTCTCAGAACATAGCATGTGGAGAGACGTTCGTTCATGTAGCACAAAGGGAACTGGTTGCAGGAGAATCTTTTACTCTTGTTCTCAGTGTGTTTAGTAGTGCCTGTTTCAAGTTCCTGCAATTTTCACTGTAAAACTGATTTGGAGCTAGTACCTCCCCATATATATGTATGGAGTGGAGTTAGCAACTGAAAAGAAACTTTGTGTTCCCAACAAGCTAGATGAAGGACGGCTTTCACAAACATTTATTTCTCAGAACTGAGCATGTGGAGAGTCGTTCGTTCATCTAGCACAAATGGAACGGGTTGAAGGAGAAACTTTTACTCTGGTTCTCAGTGTGTTTCCTAGTGCCGGTTTGAAATTCCTACAGTTTTCACTGTAAAAACGGGTTGGAGCTAGTACCACCCCATATATATGTATGGAGTGGAGTTGGCAGCTGAAAAGAAACTTTGTGTTCCCAACAAGCTAGGTGAAGTAGGCTTTCTCACACACATACTCTTAGATCTGAGCATGTGTAGAGACGTTCGTTCATCAGGCACCAAGGGAACGGGTTGCAGGGGAAACTTTTACTCTGGATTCTCAGTGTGTTTCCTAGTGCCGGTTTGAACATCCTGCAGTTTTCACTGTAAAACCGAGTTGGAGCTAGTACCTCCCCATATATATGTATGCAGTGTAGTTTTCAACTTAAAAAATCTTTGTGTTCCCAACAAACTAGGTGATGGACTGCTTTCACACACACTTATCTCTCAGAACATAGCATGTGGAGAGACGTTCGTTCATGTAGCACAAAGGGAACTGGTTGCAGGAGAATCTTTTACTCTTGTTCTCAGTGTGTTTAGTAGTGCCTGTTTCAAGTTCCTGCAATTTTCACTGTAAAACCGATTTGGAGCTAGTACCTCCCCATATATATGTATGGAGTGGAGTTAGCAACTGAAAAGAAACTTTGTGTTCCCAACAAGCTAGATGAAGGACTGCTTTCACAAACATTTATTTCTCAGAACTGAGCATGTGGAGAGTCGTTCGTTCATCTAGCACAAATGGAACGGGTTGAAGGAGAAACTTTTACTCTGGTTCTCAGTGTGTTTCCTAGTGCCGGTTTGAAATTCCTACAGTTTTCACTGTAAAAACGGGTTGGAGCTAGTACCACCCCATATATATGTATGGAGTGGAGTTGGCAGCTGAAAAGAAACTTTGTGTTCCCAACAAGCTAGGTGAAGTAGGCTTTCTCACACACATACTCTCAGATCTGAGCATGTGTAGAGACGTTCTTTCATCAGGCACCAAGGGAACGGGTTGCAGGGGAAACTTTTACTCTGGATTCTCAGTGTGTTTCCTAGTGCCGGTTTGAACATCCTGCAGTTTTCACTGTAAAACCGAGTTGGAGCTAGTACCTCCCCATATATATGTATGCAGTGTAGTTTTCAACTTAAAAAATCTTTGTGTTCCCAACAAACTAGGTGATGGACTGCTTTCACACACACTTATCTCTCAGAACTTTGCATGTGGTGAGTCGTTCATTCATCTGGCACAAAGGGAACGGGTTGCAGAAGAAACTTTTACTCTGGTCCTCAGTGTGTTTCCTAGTGCCTGTTAGAAGTTCCTACAGTTTTCACTGTAAAACCGGGTTGCAGCTACTACCCCCTCATATATATTTATGGAGTGGAGTATGCAACTGAAAAGAATCTTTGTGTTCCCAAAAAGCTAGGTGAAGAACGACTTTCACACACACACAACTCTCAGAACTAAGCATGTGGAGAGACTTTCGTTCATGTAGCACAAAGGAAACTGGTTGCAGGAGAATCTTTTACTCTGGTCCTCAGTGTGTTTCCTAGTGCCTGTTAGTAGTTCCTACAGTTTTCACTGTAAAACCGAGTTGCAGCTACTACCCCCTCATATATATTTATGGAGTGGATTATGCAACTGAAAAGAAACTTTGTGTTCCCAACAAGCTAGGTGAAGGACGGCTTTCACACACACTGCTATCTCAGAACTGAGCATGTGGAGTGTCATTCGTTCATATAGCACAAAGGGAACGGGTTGCAGGAGAAATATTTACTCTGCATTCTCAGTGTGTTTCCTAGTGCCGGTACGAAGTTCCTCCAGTTTTCACTGTAAAACCGAGTTGGAGCTAGTACCTCGCCATTTATATGTATGGAGTGGAGTTTGCAACTGAAAAGAAACTTTGTGTTCCCAACAAGCTAGGTGAAGGACGGCTTTCACACACACTTATCTCTCAGAACTGAGCATGTGGAGAGTCGATCATTCATCTAGCACAAATGGAACGGGTTGCAGGAGAAAGATTTACTCTGGTTTCTCAGAGTGTTTCCTAGTGCCGGTATGAATTTCCTGCAGTTTTCACTGTAAAACAGTGTTGGAGCTTCAACCTCCCAATATATATATATGGAGTGGTGTTTGCAATTGAAAAGAAACTTTGTGTTCCCAACAAGCTAGGTGAAGGACGGCTTACACACACACTTATCTCTCAGAACTGAGCATAAGGTGAGTCGTTCATTCATCTAGCACAAAGGGAACGTGTTGCAGGAGAAACTTTTACTCAGGTTCTCAGTGTGTTTCCTTGTGCCTCTTTTAATTGCCTGCAGTTTTCTTTGTAAAACACAGTTGAAGCTGTTACTAACCTATGTATATGTATGGAGTGGATTTTGCAGCTGAAAAGAAAGTTTGTGTTAACAACAAGCTAGGTGAAGGATGGCCTTCACACACACTTATCTCTCAGAACTGAGCATGTGGAGAGACGTTCATTCATCTAGCACAAAGTGAATTGGTGGCAGGAGAAACTTGTACTCTGTTTCTCAGTGTTATTCCTAGTGCCGTTTTAAAATTCCTGCAGTTTTCACTGTAAAATCGAGTTGGAACTAGTACTCCCCATATATATGTATGGAGTGGGGTATGCAACTGAAAAGAAACTTTGTGTTCCTAACAAGATAGTTGAAGGATGGCTTTCACACACACTTATCTCTCAGAACTGAGCATGTGGAGAGTCGTTCGTTCATCTAGCACAAAGGGAACGGGTTGAAGGTGAAACTTTACTCTGGTTTCTCTGTGTGTTTCCTAGTGTCGTTTTGAAGTTCCTGCAGTTTTCACTGTAAAGCCGAGTTGGAGCTGGTTCCTCCCCTTATATATGTATGGATTGGTGTATGCAATTTAAAAGAAACAATGTGTTCCCAACAAGCTAGGGGAAGGACGGCTTTCACACACATATATCTCTCAGATCTGAGCCTGTGGAGAGTCGTTCATTCATTTAGCACAAAGGTAACGTGTTGCAGGATATACTTTTACTCTGGTTCTCTGTGTGTTTCCTAGTGCCGGTTTGAAGTTCCTGCAGTTTTCACTGTAAAACCGAGTTGGAGCTAGTACCTCCCCATATATATGTATGCAGTGGAGTTTGCAACTTAAAAAATCTTTGTGTTCCCCACAAGCTATGTGATGGACTGCTTTCACACACACTTATCTCTCAGAACTGTGCATGTGGTGAGTAGTTCATTCATCTAGCACAAAGGGAACGTGTTGCAGGAGAAACTTTTACTCTGGTTTCTCAGTGTGTTTCCTAGTGCCTGTTTGAAGTGCCTGCAGTTTTCAATGTAAAACATAGTTGGAGCTGGTACATACCCATTTATATGTATGGAGTGGAAATTGCAGCTGAAAAGTAACTTTGTGTTACCAACAAGCTATGTGAAGGACGACTTTCACACACACTTATCTCTCAGAACTGAGCATGTGGAGAGACGTTCGTTCATCTAGCACCAAGGGAACGGGTTGCAGGAGAAACTTTTACTCTGGTTTCTCAGTCTGTTTCCTAGTGCCGGTTTGAAGTTCCTGCAGTTAACACTGCAAACCCGAGTTGGAGCAAGAACCTCCCCTTATATATGTATGGAGTGGAGTTTGCAACTTAAAAGAATCTTTGTGTTCCCAACTAGCTAGGTGAAGAACGGCTTTCAAACACACATATCTCTCAGAACTGCGCATGTGGTGAGTCGTTCATTCATCTAGCACAAAGGGAACGGGTTGCAGAAGAAACTTTTACTCTGGTCCTCAGAGTGTTTCCTAGAGCCTGTTAGAAGTTCCTACAGTTTTCACTGTAAAACCGAGTTGCAGCTACTACCCCCTCATATATATTTATGGAGTGGTGTATGCAACTGAAAAGAATCTTTGTGTTCCCAAAAAGCTAGGTGAAGAACGACTTTCACACACACACAACTCTCAGAACTAAGCATGTGGAGAGATGTTCGTTCAAGTAGCACAAAGGAAACTGGTTTCAGGAGAATCTTTTACTCTGGTCCTCAGTGTGTTTCCTAGTGCCTGTTAGAAGTTCCTACAGTTTTCACTGTAAAACCGAGTTGCAGCTAATGCCCCCTCATATATATTTATGGAATGGAGTATGCAACTGAAAAGAAACTTTGTGTTCCCAACAAGCTAGGTGAAGAACGGCTTTCAAACACACTGCTATCTCAGAACTGAGCATGTGGAGTGTCATTCGTTCATATAGCACAAAGGGAACGGGTTGCAGGAGAAATATTTACTCTGCATTCTCAGTGTGTTTCCTAGTGCCGGTACGAATTTCCTCCAGTTTTCACTGTAAAACCGAGTTGGAGCTAGTACCTCCCCATGTATATGTATGGAGTGGAGTTTGCAACTGAAAAGAAACTTTGTGTTCCCAACAAGCTAGGTGAAGGACGGCTTTCACACACACTTATCTCTCAGAACTGAGCATGTGGAGAGTCGATCGTTCATCTAGCACAAATGGAACGGGTTGCAGGAGAAAGATTTACTCTGGGTTCTCAGTGTGTTTCCTAGTGCCGGTATGAATTTTCTGCAGTTTTCTCTGTAAAACAGAGTTGCAGCTACAACCTCCCAATATATATATATGGAGTGGTGTTTGCAATTGAAAAGAAACTTTGTGTTCCCAACAAGCTAGGTGAAGGACGGCTTACTCACACACTTATCTCTCAGAACTGAGCATAAGGTGAGTCGTTCATTCATCTAGCACAAAGGGAACGGGTTGCAGGAGAAACTTTTACTCAGGTTCTCAGTGTGTTTCCTAGTGCCGGTTTGAAGTTCCTGCAGTTTTCACTATAAAAACGATTTGTATCTAGTACATACCCATGTATATGTATGGAGTGGATTTTGCAGCTGAAAAGAAACTTTGTGTTACCAACAAGCTAGGTGAAGATTGGCTTTCACACACACTTATCTCTCAGAACTGAGCATGTGAAGTGTCGTTCATTCATCTATCACAAAGGGCATGGGTGGCAGGAGAAAATTTTACTCTGGTTCTCAGTGTTTTTCCTAGTGCCGTTTTGAATTTCCCGCAGTTTTCACTGTAAAAACGTGTTGGAGCTAGTACATCCCCATATATATGTATGGAGTGGGGTTTGCAACTGAAAAGAAACTTTGTGTTCCCAACAAGCTAGGTGAAGTACGGCATTCACACTCACTTATCTCTCAGAACAGAGCATGTGGAGAGGCTTTCGTTCATCTAGCACCAAGGGAACGGGTTGCAGGAGAAACTTTTTCTCTGGTTTCTCAATATGATTCCTAGTGCCGGTTTCAAGTTCCTGAAGTTTTCACTGTATAACCGAGTTGGAGCTAGTACCTCCCCATATATTTTTATGGAGTGGATTTTGCAACTGAAAAGAAACTTTGTGTTCCCAACTAGCTAGGTGAATTACGGCTTTCACGCACACTTATCTCTCAGAACTGAGCATTTGGAGACACTTTCGTTCATCTAGAACCAATGGAACGGGTTGCAGTATATACGTTTACTCTGGTTCTCAGTGTGTTTCCTAGTGCCGGTTTGAAGTTCCTGCAGTTTTCACTGTAAAACCGAGTTGGAGTTCGTACCTCCCCATATATTTGTATGCAGTGGAGTATGCAACTTAAAAAATCTTTGTGTTCCCCACAAGCTATGTGATGGACTGCTTTCACACACACTTATCTCTCAGAACTGTGCATGTGGTGAGTAGTTCATTCATCTAGCACAAAGGGAACAGGTTGCAGGAGAAACTTTTACTCTGGTTCTCAGTGTGTTTCCTAGTGCCTGTTTGAAGTGCCTGCAGTTTTAAATGTAAAACAGAGTTGGAGCTGGTTCATACCCATGTATATGTATGGATTGGAAATTGCAGCAGAAAAGAAACTTTGTGTTCCCAACAAGCTAGGTGAAGGACGGCTTTGACACACATTTATCTTTCAGAATTGAGCATGTGGAGAGACGTTCGTTCACCTAGCAATAATGGAACGGGTTGCAGGGGAATCTTTCATTCTGGTTCTCAGTCTGTTTCCTAGTGCCTGTTTGAAGTGCCTGCAGTTTTCAATGTAAAACAGATTTGGAGCTGGTACATACCCATGTATATGTATGGAGTGGAGTTTGCAGCTGAAAAGAAACTTTGTGTTACAAACAAGCTAGTTGAAGGATGGCTTTCACACACATTTATCTCTCAGAACTGAGCATGTGGAGAGTCGTTCATTCATCTATCACAAAGGAATCGGTGGCAGGAGAAACTTTTACTCTGGTTCTCAGTGTTTTTCCTAGTGCCGTTTTGAAATTCCCGCAGATTTCACTGTAAAACCGTGTTGGAGCTAGTACTTCCCCATATATATGTATGGAGTGGGGTTTGCAAATGAAAAGAAACTTTGTGTTCCCAACAAGCAAGTTGAAGTACGGCTTTCACACACACTTATATCTCAGAACTGAGCATGTTGTGAGTCGTTCATTCATCTAGCACAAAGGGAACGTGTTGTAGGAGAAAATTTTACACTGTTTCTCAGTGTGTTTCCTTGTGCCGGTTTGAATTTCCTGCAGATTTCACTGTAAAAAAGAGTTGGAGATTGTGCATCCCCATATATATGTATGGAGTGGATTTTGCAACTGAAAAGAAACTTTGTTTTCCCAACAAGCTAGGTGAAGCTCGGCTTTCACACACACTTATCTCTTAGAAATGAGCATGTTGTGAGTCGTTGATTCATCTAGCACAAAGGGAACGGTTTGTAGGATAAAATTATACTCTGGTTCTCAGTGTGTTTCCTAGTGCCGGTTTGAAGTTCCTGTAGTTTTCAGTGTAAAACCGAGTTGGAACAAGTACCTCCCCATACATATGTTAGGAGTGGTGTTTGCAACTGAAAAGAAACTTTGTGTTCCCAACAATCTAGGTGAAGGACGGCTTTAAAACACACTTATCTCCCAGACCTGAGCATGTGGTGAGTCGTTCATTCATCTAACACAAAGGGAACAGGTTGTAAGAGAAACTTTTACACTGGTCATCAGTGTGTTTCCTAGTGCCGGTTGGAAGTTAATGCAGTTTTCACTGTAAAATCGAGTTGCAACTTCTACCTCCTCATGTTTATTTATGGAATGGTGTATGCAACTGAAATGGATCTTTGTGTTCCCAAAAGGTAGGTGAAGAACGGCTTTCACACTCAATTATCTCTCAGAACTAAGCATGTGGAGAGACTTTCGTTCATGTAGCACAAAGGGAACTGGTTGCAGGAGAATCTTTTACTCTGGTTCTCAGTGTGTTTCCTAGTGCCGGATTGATGTTCCTGCAGTTTTCACTGAAAAACCGAGTTGGAGCTAGTACCTCCCCATATATATGTATGGAGTGGAGTTTGCAACTGAAAAGAAACTTTGTGTTCCCAACAAGCTAGGTGAAGGACGGCTTTCACACACACTGCACACTCAGAACTGAGCATGTGGAGAGTCGTTCGTTCATCTAGCACAAAGGGAACGGGTTGCATGAGAAAGATTTACTCTGGTTTCTCAGTGTGTTTCCTAGTGCTGGTACGAAGTTCCTGCAGTTTTCACTGTAAAACCGAGTTGGAGCTACAACCTCCCCAAATATATGTATGGAGTGGAGTTTGCACCTGAAAAGAAACTTTGTGTTCCCAACAAGCTATTTGAAGGACGGCTTACAAACACACTTATCTCTCAGATCTGAGCATGTGGTTAGTCGTTCATTCATCTAGCACAAATTGAAGGGTTTGCAGGAGAAACTTTAAATATGGTTCTCAGTGTGTTTACTAGTGCCGGTTTGAAGTTCCTGCAGTTTTCACTGTAAAACCTATTTCGATCTAGTACCTCCCCATATATATGTATGGAGTGGTGTTTGCAGCTGAAAAGAAACTTTGTGTTCCCAACAAGCTAGGTGAAGGACAGCTTTCACGAACTATTGTCTCTCAGAACTGAGCATGTGGAGAGACGTTCGTTCATCTAGCACAAAGGGAACGGTTTACAGGAGAAACTTTTACTCTGGTTCTCAGTGTTTTTCCTAGTGCCGTTTTGAAATTCCTGCAGTTTTCACTGTAAAATCGAGTTGGAGCTAGTACCTCCCCATATATATGTATGGAGTGGGGTTTGCAACTGAAAAGAAACTTTGTGTTCCCAACAAGCTAGTTGAAGGACGGCTTTCACACACACATATCTCTCAGAACTGAGCATGTGGAGAGTCGGTCATTCATCTAGCAGAAAGGGAACGGGTTGAAGGAGAAAGATTTACTCTGGTTTCTCAGTGTGTTTCCTAGTGCCGGTTTGAAGTTCCTGCAGATTTCACTGTATAACCGAGTTGGAGCTGGTTCCTCCTCTTATATATGTATGGATTGGGGTATGCAACTTAAAAGAAACTATGTGTTCCCTACAAGCTAAGTGAAGGACGGCTTTCACACACACTTATCTCTCAGTACTGAACATGTGGAGAGGCATTCGTTCATATAGCACAATGGTAACGAGTTGCAGGAGATACTTTTACTCTGGTTCTCAGTGTGTTTCCTAGTGCCGGATTGAAGTTCCTGCAGTTTTCACTGAAAAACCGAGTTGGAGCTAGTACCTCCCCATATATATGTATGGAGTGGAGTTTGCAACTGAAAAGAAACTTTGTGTTCCCAACAAGCTAGGTGAAGGACGGCTTTCACACACACTGCACACTCAGATCTGAGCATGTGGAGAGTCGTTCGTTCATCTAGCACAAAGGGAACGGGTTGCATGAGAAAGATTTACTCTGGTTTCTCAGTGTGTTTCCTAGTGCTGGTACGAAGTTCCTGCAGTTTTCACTGTAAAACCGATTTGGAGCTACAACCTCCCCATATATATGTATGGAGTGGAGTTTGCACCTGAAAAGAATCTTTGTGTTCCCAACAAGCTATTTGAAGGACGGCTTACAAACACACTTATCTCTCAGATCTGAGCATGTGGTTAGTCGTTCATTCATCTAGCACAAATGGAAGGGTTTGCAGGAGAAACTTTAAATATGGTTCTCAGTGTGTTTACTAGTGCCGGTTTGAAGTTCCTGCAGTTTTCACTGTAAAACCTATTTCGATCTAGTACCTCCCCATATATATGTATGGAGTGGTGTTTGCAGCTGAAAAGAAACTTTGTGTTCCCAACAAGCTAGGTGAAGGACGGCTTTCACGAACTATTGTCTCTCAGAACTGAGCATGTGGAGAGACGTTCGTTCATCTAGCACAAAGGGAACGGTTTACATGAGAAACTTTTACTCTGGTTCTCAGTGTTTTTCCTAGTGCCGTTTTGAAATTCCTGCAGTTTTCACCGTAAAACCGAGTTGGATCTAGTACCTCCCCATATATATGTATGGAGTGGGGTTTGCAACTGAAAAGAAATTTTGTGTTCCCAAAAAGGTAGTTGAAGGACGGCATTCACACACACTTATCTCTCAGAACTGAGCATGTTGTGAGTCGTTCATTCATCTAGCACAAAGGAACTGGTTGTAAGATCAAATTTTACTCTGGTTCTCAGTGTGTTTCATAGTGCCGGTTTGAAGTTCCTGCAGTTTTCAGTGTAAAACCGAGTTGGAGCTAGTACCTCCCCATATATATGTATGGATTGGAGTTTGCAACTTAAAAGAATCTTTGTGTTCCCACCAAGCTACGTGAAGTATGGTTTTCAAACACACTTTTCTCTCAGAACTGAGCATGTGGTGATTCGTTCATTCATCTAGCACAAAGGGAACTGGTTGTAGGAGAAACTATTACTCTGGTCCTCAGTGTGTTTCCTAGTGCCTGTTGGAAGTTCCTAAAGTTTTCACTGTAAAACCTAGTTGCAGCTACTACCCCCTAATATATATTTATGGAGTGGAGTATGCAATTTAAAAAAATCTTTTTGTTCCCATAAAGCTAGGTGAAGTACGGCTTTCACACACAAACATCTCTCAGAACTGAGCATGTGGAGTGTCGATCGTTAATCTATCACCAAGGGAACGGGTTGCAGTAGAAATTTTTACTCTGGTCCTCAGTGTGTTTCCTAGTTCCGGTTGGAAGTTCCTGCATTTTTCACTGTAAAACCGAGTTGCAGCAACTTCCTCCTCATATATATTTATGAAATGGGGTATGCAACTGAAAATAATCTTTGTCTTCCCAACAAGCTAGTTGAAGAACGGATTTCACACATACTTATCTCTCAGAACTGAGCATGTGGAGAGTCGTTCGTTCATCTAGCACAAAGGGAACCCTTTGCAGGAGAAAGATTTACTCTTTTTTCTCAGTGTGTTTCCTAGTGCCGGTATGAAGTTCCTGCAGTTTTCACTGTAAAACCGTGTTGGAGCTAGTACCTCCCCATATGTATGTATGGAGTGGAGTATGCAACTTAAAAGAAACTATGTGTCCCCAAGAAGCAAAGTGAAGGACGGCTTTCACACACACATATCTCTCAGACCTGAGCATGTGGAGAGTCGTTCATTCATCTAGCACAATGGTAACGGGTTGCAGGCTATACTTTTACTCTTGTTCTCAGTTTGTTTCCTAGTGCCGGTTTGAAGTTCCTGCAGTTATCACCTTAAAAACGAGTTGGACCTTCTACCTCCCCATATATGTGTAAGGAGTGGAGTTGGCAACTGAAAAGAAACTTTGTGTTCCCAACAAGCTAAGAGAAGGAAGGCTTTCACACACACTTATCTCTCAGAACTGAGCATGTGGTGAGTCGTTCATTCATCTAGCACAAAGGGAACGGGTTGCAAGTGGAACTTATTCTCTGGTTCTCACTGTGTTTCCTACTGCCTGTTTGAAGTTCCTGCAGTTTTCAATGTAAAACCGACTTGGAGATAGTACCTCCCTATATATATGTATGGAGTGGAGTTTGCAACTGAAAAGAATCTTTGTGTTTCCAACAAGCTAGGTGAATTAGGCTTTCACACAAACTTATCTCTCAGAACTTAGCATGTGGAGAGACGTTCGTTCATCTAGCACAACGGGAACGGGTTGCAGGAGAAACTTTTACTCTGGTTCTCAGTCTGTTTCCTAGTGCCGGTTTGAAGTTCCTGCAGTTTTCAGTGTAAAACCGAGATGGAGCTTGTACCTCCCATATATATGTACGGACTGGACTTTGCAACTGAAAAGAAAGTTTGTGTTCCCAACTAGCTAGATGAAGGACGGCATTCACGCACTCTTATCTCTCAGAACTGAGCATGTTGTGAGACTTTCATTCATATAGCACAAAGGGAACGGGTTGTAGGATAAAATTTTACTCTGGTTCTCAGTGTGTTTCCTAGTGCCGTTTGGAAGTTCCTGCAATTTTCGCTGTAAACCCGAGTTGAAGCTAGTACCTCCCCATATATATGTATGGAGTGGAGTTTGCAGCTGAAAAGAAACTTTGTGTTCCTAACAAGCTAGGTGAAGGACGGCTTTCACACACAATTATCTCTCGGAACTGAGCATGTGGTGAGTCGTTCATTCATCTAGCACAAAGGGAACGGTTTGCAGGAGAAAGATTTTCTCTGGTTTCTCAGTGTGGTTCCTAGTGCCGGTTTGAAGTTCCTGCAGTTATCACCTTAAAACCGAGTTGGAGCTTCTACCTCCCCATATATGTGTAAGGATTGGAGTTGGCAACTGAAAAGAAACTTTGTGTTCCCAACAAGATAGGTGAAGGACGGCTTACACACACACTTATCTCTCAGATCTGAGCATGTGGTGAGTCATTCGTTTATCTAGCACAAATGGAACGGGTTGAAGGAGAAACTTTTACTCTGGTTCTCAGTGTGTTTCCTAGTGCCGGTTTGAAGATTTTGCAGTTTTCACTATAAAAACGATTTGGATCTGGTATATACCCATGTATATGTTTGGAGTGGAGTTTGTAGCTGAAAAGAAACATTGTGTTCCCAACAAGCTAGGTGAAATATGGCTTTCACACACACTTATCTTTCTGAACTGAGCGTGTGTAGAGGCGTTCATTCACCTAGCAAAAAGGTAACGGGTTGCAGGAGAAACTTTTACTCTGGTATCTCAGTCTGTTTCCTAGTGCCGGTTTGAAGTTCCTGCCGTTTTCACTGTAAAACCGAGTTTGAGCTTGTTCCTCCCCATAATTATGTATGGAGTGGGGTATGCAACTTAAAAGAATTTTTGTGTTCCCAACATGCTAAGTGAAGGACGGCTTTCACACACAATTATCTCTCAGAACTGAGCATGTTGTGAGTCGTTCATTCATCTAGCACAAATGGAACGGGTTGTACCATAAAATTTTACTCTGGTTCTCAGTGTGTTTCCTAGTGCCTGTTGGAAGTTCCTTCAGTTTTCACTGTAAAACCGAGTTGCAGCTACTACCCCCTCATATATATTTATGGAGTGGTGTATGCAACTGAAAAGAACATTTGTGTTCCCAAAAAGCTAGGTTAAGAACGGATTTCACACACACACAACTCTCAGAACTAAGCATGTGGAGAGACGTTCGTTCATGTAGCACAAAGGGAACTGGTTGCAGGAGAATCTTTACTCTGGTTATCAGTGGGTTTAGTAGTGCCGGTTTGAAATTCCTGCAGTTTTCACTGTAAAACCAAGTTGGAGCTGGTTCCTCCCCATATATTTGTATGGATTGGGGTATGCAACTTAAAAGAAACTATGTGTTCCCAAGAAGCAAAGTGAAGGACGGCTTTCACACACACATATCTCTCAGATCTGAGCATGTGGAGAGTCGTTCATTCATCTAGCATAATGGTAACGGGTTGCAGGCTATACTTTTACTCTTGTTCTCAGTGTGTTTCCTAGTGCTGGTTTGAAGTTCCTGCAGTTATCACCTTAAAAACGAGTTGGAGCTTCTACCTCCCCATATATGTGTAAGGAGTGGAGTTGGCAACTGAAAAGAAACTTTGTGTTCCCAACAAGCTAGTTGAAGGACGGATTTCACACCCACTTATCTCTCAGAACTGAGCATGTGGAGAGTCGTTCGTTCATCTAGCACAAAGGGAACGGTTTGCAGGAGAAAGATTTACTCTGGTTTCTCAGTGTGTTTCCTAGTGCCGGTATGAAGTTCCTGCAGTTTTCACTTTAAAACCGTGTTGGAGCTAGTACCTCCCCATATATAAGTATGGAGTGGAGTTTGCAACTGAAAAGAACATTGTGTTCCCAACAAGCTATGTGAAGGAAGGCTTTCACACACACTTATTTCTCAGAACTGAGCATGTGGTGAGTCGCTCATTCATCTAGCACAAATGGAACGGGTTGTAAGAGAAACTTTTACTCTCTTTCTCAGTGTGTTTCCTAGTGCCGGTATGAATTTCCTGCAGATTTCACTGAAAAATCGAGTTGGAGATTGTACCTCCCCATATATACATATGGATTGGATTTTGCAACTGAATAGAAACTTTGTGTTCCCAACAAGCTATGTGAAGGACGGATTTCACACACACTTATCTCTCAGAACTGAGCATGTTGTGAGTCGTTCATTCATCTAGCACAAATGGAACGGGTTGTAGCATAAAATTTTACTCTGGTTCTCAGTGTGTTTCCTAGTGCCGGTTGGAAGTTCCTGCAATTTTCACTGTAAAATTGTGTTGGAGCTAGTACCTCCCCATATATATGTATGGAGTGGAGTTTGCAGCTGAAAAGAAACTTTGTGTATCTAACAAGCTAGGTGAAGGACGGCTTTCACACACACTTATCTCTCAGAACTGAGCATGTGGGGAGTCGTTCATTCATCTAGCACAAATGGAACGGTTTGCAGGAGAAAGATTTACTCTGGTTTCTCAGTGTGGTTCCTAGTGCCGGTAGGAAGTTCCTGCAGATTTCACTGTAAAATCGAGTTGGAGCTTGTACGTCCCCATATATACATATGGATTGGAGTTTGCAACCGAATAGAACTTTGTGTTCCCAACAAGCTATGTGAAGGACGGAATTCACACACACTTATCTCTCAGAACTTAGCATGTAGAGAGACGTTCGTTCATCTAGCACAAAGGGAACGGTTTGCAGGAGAAACTATTACTCCGGTTTCTCAGTCTGTTTTCTAGTGCCGTTTTGATGTTCCTGCAGTTTTCACTGTAAAAGCGAGTTGGAGCTAGTACCTCCCCATATATATTTATGGAGTGGTGTTTGCAACTGAAAAAAAATTTGTGTTCCAAACAAGCTAGGTGAAGGACGGCTTTCACACACATTTATCTCTCAGAACTGAGCATGTAGAGAGATGTTTGTTCACCTAGCATAAATGGAACGGGTTGCAGGAGAAACTTTTACTCTGTTTCTCAGTCTGTTTCCTAGTGCCGGTTTGAAGTTCCTGCAGTTTTCACTGTAAAACCTATTTGGAACTTGTACCTCCCCATATATATGTATGGAGTGGACTTTGCAACTGAAAAGAAAGTTTGTGTTCCCAACTGGTTGGGTGAAGGGCGGCTTTCACGCACTCTTATCTCTCAGACCTGAGCATGTGGAGAGACGTTCGTTCGTCTAGCAGAAAGGGAACGGGTTACAGGAGAAACTTTTACTCTGGTTCTCAGTGTTTTTCCTAGTGCCGTTTTGAAATTCCTGCAGTTTTCACTGTAAAACCGAGTTGGATTTAGTACCTCCCCATATATATGTATGGAGTGGGGTTTGCAACTGAAAAGAAAATTTGTGTTCCCAACAAGCTAGTTGAAGGACAGCTTTCACACACAAATATCTCTCAGAACTGAGCATGTTGTGAGTCGTTCATTCATCTAGCAGAAAGGGAACGGGTTGTAGGAGAAAATTTTACTCTCTTTCTCAGTGTGATTCCTAGTGCCGGTATGAATTTCCTGCAGATTTCACTGTAAAATCGAGTTTGAGCTTGTACCTCCCCATATATATGTATGGAGTGGAGTTTGCAACTGAAAAGAAACTTTGTGTTCCCAACAATCTAGGTGAAGTACGGCTTACACACACACTTAACTCTCAGAACTGAGCATGTGGAGAGACGTTCGTTCATCTAGCACAAAGGGAACGGGTTGCAGGAGAAACTATTACTCTGCTTTCTCAGTCTGTTTTCTAGTGCCGGTTTGATGTTCCTGCAGTTTTCACTGTAAAAGCGAGTTGGAGCTTATAACTCCCCATATATATTTATGGAGTGGTGTTTGCAACTGAAAAAAACTTTGTGTTCCCAACAAGCTAGGTGAAGAACGGCTTTCACACACACTTATCCCTCAGAACTAAGCATGTGTAGAGACGTTCGTTCATGTAGCACAAAGGGAACTGTTTGCAGGAGAATGTTTTACTCTGGTTCTCAGTCGGTTTCCTAGTGCCGGATTGAAGTTCCTGCAGTTTTCAGTGTAAAACCTAGTTGGAGCTAGTACCTCCCCATATATATGTATGGATTGGAGTTTGCAACTGAAAAGAAACTTTGTGTTCCCAACAAGCTAGGTGAAGGACGGCTTTCACACAAACTTATCTCTCAGAACTGAGCATGTGTAGAGTCGTTTGTTCATATAGCACAAGGGAACGGGTTGCAGGAAAAAGATTTACTGTGGTTTCTCACTGTCTTTCCTGGTGCCGTTTTGAAATTCCTGCAGTTTTCACTGTAAAACCGAGTTGGAGCTAGTACCTCCCCATATATATGTATGGAGTGGGGTTTGCAACTGAAAAGAATATTTGTGTTCCCAGCAAGCTAGTTGAAGGACAGCTTTCACACACAATTATCTCTCAGAACTGAGCATGTTGTGAGTCATTCATTCATCTAGCACAAAGGGAACGGGTTGTAGGAGAAACTTTTACTCGCTTTCTCAGTGTGTTTCCTAGTCCCGGTATTATTTTCCTGCAGATTTCACTGTAAAATCGAGTTGGAGCTTGTACCTCCCCATATATACATATGGATTGGAGTTTGCAACCGAATAGAACTTTGTGTTCCCAACAAGCTATGTGAAGGACGGATTTCACACACATTTATCTCTCAGAACTTAGCATGTAGAGAGCCGTTCATTCATCTAGCACAAAGGGAACGGTTTGCAGAAGAAACTATTACTCCGGTTTCTCAGTCTGTTTTCTAGTGCCGTTTTGATGTTCCTGCAGTTTTCACTGTAAAAGCGGGTTGGAGCTAGTACCTCCCCATATATATTTATGGAGTGGTGTTTGCAACTGAAAAAAACTTTGTGTTCCAAACAAGCAAGGTGAAGGACGGCTTTCACACACATTTATCTCTCAGAACTGAGCATGTGGAGAGACGTTTGTTCACCTAGCATAAATGGAACGGGTTGCAGGAGAAACTTTTACTCTGTTTCTCAGTCTGTTTCCTAGTGCCGGTTTGAAGTTCCTGCAGTTTTCACTCTAAAACCGATTTGGAACTTGTACCTCCCCATATATATGTATGGAGTGGGGTTTGCAACTGAAAAGAAAATTTGTGTTCCCAACAAGCTAGTTGAAGGACAGCTTTCACACACAATTATCTCTCAGAACTGAGCATGTTGTGAGTCGTTCATTCATCTAGCACAAAGGGAACGGGTTGTAGGAGAAACTTTTACTCTCTTTCTCAGTGTGATTCCTAGTGCCGGTATGAATTTCCTGCAGATTTCACTGTAAAATCGAGTTTGAGCTTGTACCTCCCCATATATACATATGGATTTGAGTTTGCAACTGAATAGAAACTTTGTGTTCCCAACAAGCTATGTGAAGGACGGTTTTCACACACACTTATCTCTCAGAAATGAGCATGTTGTGAGTCGTTCATTCATCTAGCACAAATGGAACGGGTTGTAGCATAAAATTTTACTCTGGTTCTCAGTGTGTTTCCTAGTGCCTGTTGGAAGTTCCTGCAGTTTTCACTGTAAAACCGAGTTGCAGTTACTACCCCCTCATATATATTTATGGAGTGGTGTATGCAACTGAAAAGTACCTTTGTGTTCCCAAAAAGCTAGGTTAAGTACGGATTTCACACACACACAACTCTCAGAACTAAGCATGTGGAGAGACGTTCGTTCATGTAGCAAAAATGGAACTGGTTGCAGGAGAATATTTTACTCTGGTTCTCAGTGTGTTTCCTAATGCCGGTTTGAATTTCCTGCAGTTTTCACTGTAAAACAGAGTTGGAGCTAGTACCTCCCCATATATATGTATGGAGTGGAGTTTGCAACTGAAAAGAAACTTTGTGTTCCCAACAAGCTAGGTGAAGTACGGCTTACACACACACTTAACTCTCAGAACTGAGCATGTGGAGAGACGTTCGTTCATCTAGCACAAAGGGAACGGGTTGCAGGAGAATCTTTTACTCTGGTCCTCAGTTTGTTTCCTAGTGCCGGTTGGAATTTCCTGCAGTTTTCACTGTAAAACCGAGTTCCAGCTACTACCTCCTCATATATATTTATGGAATGGAGTATGCAACTGAAAAGAATCATTGTGTTCCCAAAAAGCTAGGTGAAGGACGGCTTTCACACACACTTATCTCTCAGAACTAAGCATGTGTAGGGACGTTCGTTCATGTAGCACAAAGGGAACTGTTTGCAGGAGAATGTTTTACTCTGGTTCTCAGTCTGTTTCCTAGTGCCGGATTGAAGTTCCTGCAGTTTTCAGTGTAAAACCGAGTTGGAGCTATTACCTCCCCATATATATGTATGGATTGGAGTTTGCAACTGAAAAGAAACTTTGTGTTCCCAACAAGCTAGTTGAAGGTAGGCTTTCACACACACTTATCTCTCAGAACTTAACATGTGGAGAGACGTTCGTTCATCTAGCACAAAGGGAACGGGTTGAAGGAGAAAGTTTTACTCTGGTTTCTCAGTGTGTTTCCTAGTGCCGGTTTGAAATTCCTGCAGTTTTCACTGTAAAACCAAGTTGGAGCTGGTTCCTCCCCATATATTTGTATGGATTGGGGTATGCAACTTAAAAGAAACTATGTGTTCCCAAGAAGCAAAGTGAAGGACGGCTTTCACACACACATATCTCTCAGATCTGAGCATGTGGAGAGTCGTTCATTCATCTAGCATAATGGTAACGGGTTGCAGGCTATACTTTTACTCTTGTTCTCAGTGTGTTTCCTAGTGCCGGTTTGAAGTTCCTGCAGTTATCACCTTAAAAACGAGTTGGAGCTTCTACCTCCCCATATATGTGTAAGGAGTGGAGTTGGCAACTGAAAAGAAACTTTGTGTTCCCAACAAGCTATGTGAAGGACGGATTTCACACACATTTATCTCTCAGAACTTAGCATGTAGAGAGACGTTCGTTCATCTAGCACAAAGGGAACGGTTTGCAGGAGAAACTATTACTCCGGTTTCTCAGACTGTTTTCTAGTGCCGTTTTTATGTTCCTGCAGTTTTCACTGTAAAAGCGAGTTGGAGCTAGTACCTCCCCATATATATTTATGGAGTGGTGTTTGCAACTGAAAAAAACTTTGTGTTCCAAACAAGCTAGGTGAAGGACGGCTTTCACACACATTTATCTCTCAGAACTGAGCATGTGGAGAGACGTTTGTTCACCTAGCATAAATGGAACGGGTTGCAGGAGAAACTTTTACTCTGTTTCTCAGTCTGTTTCCTAGTGCCGGTTTGAATTTCCTGCAGTTTTCACTGTAAAACCGATTTGGAACTTGTACCTCCCCATATATATGTATGGAGTGGGGTTTGCAACTGAAAAGAAAATTTGTGTTCCCAACAAGCTAGTTGAAGGACAGCTTTCACACACAATTATCTCTCAGAACTGAGCATGTTGTGAGTCGTTCATTCATCTAGCACAAAGGGAACGGGTTGTAGGAGAAACTTTTACTCTCTTTCTCAGTGTGATTCCTAGTGCCGGTATGAATTTCCTGCAGATTTCACTGTAAAATCGAGTTGGAGCTTGTACCTCCCCATATATACATATGGATTTGAGTTTGCAACTGAATAGAAATTTTGTGTTCCCAACAAGCTATGTGAAGGACGGTTTTCACACACACTTATCTCTCAGAAATGAGCATGTTGTGAGTCGTTCGTTCATCTAGCACAAATGGAACGGGTTGTAGCATAAAATTTTACTCTGGTTCTCAGTGTGTTTCCTAGTGCCTGTTGGAAGTTCCTGCAGTTTTCACTGTAAAACCGAGTTGCAGTTACTACCCCCTCATATATATTTATGGAGTGGTGTATGCAACTGAAAAGAACCTTTGTGTTCCCAAAAAGCTAGGTTAAGTACGGATTTCACACACACACAACTCTCAGAACTAAGCATGTGGAGAGACGTTCGTTCATCTAGCACAAAGGGAACGGGTTGCAGGAGAATCTTTTACTCTGGTCCTCAGTTTGTTTCCTAGTGCCGGTTGGAAGTTCCTGCAGTTTTCACTGTAAAACCGAGTTGCAGCTACTACCTCCTCATATATATTTATGGAATGGAGTATGCAACTGAAAAGAATCATTGTGTTCCCAAAAAGCTAGGTGAAGGACGGCTTTCACACACACTTATCTCTCAGAACTAAGCATGTGTAGGGACGTTCGTTCATGTAGCACAAAGGGAACTGTTTGCAGGAGAATGTTTTACTCTGGTTCTCAGTCTGTTTCCTAGTGCCGGATTGAAGTTCCTGCAGTTTTCAGTGTAAAACCGAGTTGGAGCTATTACCTCCCCATATATATGTATGGATTGGAGTTTGCAACTGAAAAGAAACTTTGTGTTCCCAACAAGCTAGTTGAAGGTAGGCTTTCACACACACTTATCTCTCAGAACTGAACATGTGGAGAGACGTTCGTTCATCTAGCACAAAGGGAACGGGTTGAAGGAGAAAGTTTTACTCTGGTTTCTCAGTGTGTTTCCTAGTGCCGGTTTGAAATTCCTGCAGTTTTCACTGTAAAACCAAGTTGGAGCTGGTTCCTCCCCATATATTTGTATGGATTGGGGTATGCAACTTAAAAGAAACTATGTGTTCCCAAGAAGCAAAGTGAAGGACGGCTTTCACACACACATATCTCTCAGATCTGAGCATGTGGAGAGTCGTTCATTCATCTAGCATAATGGTAACGGGTTGCAGGCTATACTTTTACTCTTGTTCTCAGTGTGTTTCCTAGTGCCGGTTTGAAGTTCCTGCAGTTATCACCTTAAAAACGAGTTGGAGCTTCTACCTCCCCATATATGTGTAAGGAGTGGAGTTGGCAACTGAAAAGAAACTTTGTGTTCCCAACAAGCTATGTGAAGGACGGATTTCACACACATTTATCTCTCAGAACTTAGCATGTAGAGAGACGTTCGTTCATCTAGCACAAAGGGAACGGTTTGCAGGAGAAACTATTACTCCGGTTTCTCAGACTGTTTTCTAGTGCCGTTTTTATGTTCCTGCAGTTTTCACTGTAAAAGCGAGTTGGAGCTAGTACCTCCCCATATATATTTATGGAGTGGTGTTTGCAACTGAAAAAAACTTTGTGTTCCAAACAAGCTAGGTGAAGGACGGCTTTCACACACATTTATCTCTCAGAACTGAGCATGTGGAGAGACGTTTGTTCACCTAGCATAAATGGAACGGGTTGCAGGAGAAACTTTTACTCTGTTTCTCAGTCTGTTTCCTAGTGCCGGTTTGAATTTCCTGCAGTTTTCACTGTAAAACCGATTTGGAACTTGTACCTCCCCATATATATGTATGGAGTGGGGTTTGCAACTGAAAAGAAAATTTGTGTTCCCAACAAGCTAGTTGAAGGACAGCTTTCACACACAATTATCTCTCAGAACTGAGCTTGTTGTGAGTCGTTCATTCATCTAGCACAAAGGGAACGGGTTGTAGGAGAAACTTTTACTCTCTTTCTCAGTGTGATTCCTAGTGCCGGTATGAATTTCCTGCAGATTTCACTGTAAAATCGAGTTGGAGCTTGTACCTCCCCATATATACATATGGATTTGAGTTTGCAACTGAATAGAAACTTTGTGTTCAAAACAAGCTATGTGAAGGACGGTTTTCACACACACTTATCTCTCAGAAATGAGCATGTTGTGAGTCGTTCATTCATCTAGCACAAATGGAACGGGTTGTAGCATAAAATTTTACTCTGGTTCTCAGTGTGTTTCCTAGTGCCTGTTGGAAGTTCCTGCAGTTTTCACTGTAAAACCGAGTTGCAGTTACTACCCCCTCATATATATTTATGGAGTGGTGTATGCAACTGAAAAGAACCTTTGTGTTCCCAAAAAGCTAGGTTAAGTACGGATTTCACACACACACAACTCTCAGAACTAAGCATGTGGAGAGACGTTCGTTCATGTAGCAAAAATGGAACTGGTTGCAGGAGAATCTTTTACTCTGGTTCTCAGTGTGTTTCTTAATGCCGGTTTGAAGTTCCTGCAGTTTTCACTGTAAAACAGAGTTGGAGCTAGTACCTCCCCATATATATGTATGGAGTGGAGTTTGCAACTGAAAAGAAACTTTGTGTTCCCAACAAGCTAGGTGAAGTACGGCTTACACACACACTTAACTCTCAGAACTGAGCATGTGGAGAGACGTTCGTTCATCTAGCACAAAGGGAACGGGTTGCAGGAGAATCTTTTACTCTGGTCCTCTGTTTGTTTCCTAGTGCCGGTTGGAAGTTCCTGCAGTTTTCACTGTAAAACCGAGTTGCAGCTACTACCTCCTCATATATATTTATGGAATGGAGTATGCAACTGAAAAGAATCATTGTGTTCCCAAAAAGCTAGGTGAAGGACGGCTTTCACACACACTTATCTCTCAGAACTAAGCATGTGTAGGGACGTTCGTTCATGTAGCACAAAGGGAACTGTTTGCAGGAGAATGTTTTACTCTGGTTCTCAGTCTGTTTCCTAGTGCCGGATTGAAGTTCCTGCAGTTTTCAGTGTAAAACCGAGTTGGAGCTATTACCTCCCCATATATATGTATGGATTGGAGTTTGCAACTGAAAAGAAACTTTGTGTTCCCAACAAGCTAGTTGAAGGTAGGCTTTCACACACACTTATCTCTCAGAACTGAACATGTGGAGAGACGTTCGTTCATCTAGCACAAAGGGAACGGGTTGAAGGAGAAAGTTTTACTCTGGTTTCTCAGTGTGTTTCCTAGTGCCGGTTTGAAATTCCTGCAGTTTTCACTGTAAAACCAAGTTGGAGCTGGTTCCTCCCCATATATTTGTATGGATTGGGGTATGCAACTTAAAAGAAACTATGTGTTCCCAAGAAGCAAAGTGAAGGACGGCTTTCACACACACATATCTCTCAGATCTGAGCATGTGGAGAGTCGTTCATTCATCTAGCATAATGGTAACGGGTTGCAGGCTATACTTTTACTCTTGTTCTCAGTGTGTTTCCTAGTGCCGGTTTGAAGTTCCTGCAGTTATCACCTTAAAAACGAGTTGGAGCTTCTACCTCCCCATATATGTGTAAGGAGTGGAGTTGGCAACTGAAAAGAAACTTTGTGTTCCCAACAAGCTAGTTGAAGGACGGATTTCACACCCACTTATCTCTCAGAACTGAGTATGTGGAGAGTCGTTCGTTCATCTAGCACAAAGGGAACGGTTTGCAGGAGAAAGATTTACTCTGGTTTCTCAGTGTGTTTCCTAGTGCCGGTAGGAAGTTCCTGCCGTTTTCACTGTAAAACCGTGTTGGAGCTAGTACCTCCCCATATATATGTATGGAGTGGAGTTTGCAACTGAAAAGAAACTTTGTGTTCCCAACAAGCTACGTGAAGGAAGGCTTTCACACACACTTATCTCTCAGAACTGAGCATGTGGTGAGTCGTTCATTCATCTAGCACAAAGGGAACGGGTTGCAAGAGGAACTTATTCTCTGGTTCTCAGTGTGTTTCCTACTGCCGGTTTGAAGTTACTGCAGTTTTCAATGTAAAACCGACTTGGAGCTAGTACCTCCCCATATATATGTATGGAGTGGAGTTTGCAACTGAAAAGAAACTTTGTGTTCCCAACAAGCTAGGTGAAGGACGGATTTCACACAAACTTATCTCTCAGAACTGAGCATGTGTAGAGTCGTTTGTTCATCTAGCACAAGGGAACGGGTTGCAGGAGAAAGATTTACTGTGGTTTCTCAGTGTCTTTCCTAGTGCCGTTTTGAAATTCCTGCAGTTTTCACTGTAAAACCGAGTTTGAGCTAGTACCTCCCCATATATATGTATGGAGTGGGGTTTGCAACTGAAAAGAAAATTTGTGTTCCCAACAAGCTAGTTGAAGGACAGCTTTCACACACAATTATCTCTCAGAACTGAGCATGTTGTGAGTCGTTCATTCATCTAGCAAAAAGGGAACGGGTTGTAGGAGAAACTTTTACTCTCTTTCTCAGTGTGTTTCCTAGTCCCGGTATGATTTTCCTGCAGATTTCACTGTAAAATCGAGTTGGAGCTTGTACCTCCCCATATATACATATGGATTGGAGTTTGCAACCGAATAGAACTTTGTGTTCCCAACAAGCTATGTGAAGGACGGATTTCACACACACTTATCTCTCAGAACTTAGCATGTAGAGAGACGTTCGTTCATCTAGCACAAAGGGAACGGTTTACAGGAGAAACTATTACTCTGCTTTCTCAGTCTGTTTTCTAGTGCCGGTTTGATATTCCTGCAGTTTTCACTGTAAAAGTGAGTTGGAGCTTATAACTCCCCATATATATTTATGGAGTGGTGTTTGCAACTGAAAAAAACTTTGTGTTCCCAACAAGCTAGGTGAAGGACGGCTTTCACGCACACTTATCTCTCAGAACTGAGCATGTGGAGAGACGTTCGTTCATCTAGCACCAAGGGAACGGGTTGCAGGAGAAACTTTTTCTCTGGTCCTCAGTTTGTTTCCTAGTGCCGGTTGGAAGTTCCTGCAGTTTTCACTGTAAAACCGAGTTGCAGCTACAACCTCCTCATATATATTTATGGAATGGAGTATGCAACTGAAAAGAATCATTGTGTTCCCAAAAAGCTAGGTGAAGAACGGCTTTCACACACACTTATCCCTCAGAACTAAGCATGTGTAGAGACGTTCGTTAATGTAGCACAAAGGGAACTGTTTGCAGGAGAATGTTTTACTCTGGTTCTCAGTCTGTTTCCTAGTGCCGGATTGAAGTTCCTGCAGTTTTCAGTGTAAAACCAAGTTGAAGCTAGTACCTCCCCATATATATGTATGGATTGGAGTTTGCAACTGAAAAGAAACTTTGTGTTCCCAACAAGCTAGTTGAAGGTAGGCTTTCACACACACTTATCTCTCAGAACTGAACATGTGGAGAGACGTTCGTTCATCTAGCACAAAGGGAACGGGTTGAAGGAGAAAGTTTTACTCTGGTTTCTCAGTGTGTTTCCTAGTGCCGGTTTGAAATTCCTGCAGTTTTCACTGTAAAACCAAGTTGGAGCTGGTTCCTCCCCATATAATTGTATGGATTGCGGTATGCAACTTAAAAGAAACTATGTGTTCCCAAGAAGCAAAGTGAAGGACGGCTTTCACACACACATATCTCTCAGATCTGAGCATGTGGAGAGTCGTTCATTCATCTAGCATAATGATAACGGGTTGCAGGCTATACTTTTACTCTTGTTCTCAGTGTGTTTCCTAGTGCCGGTTTGAAGTTCCTGCAGTTATCACCTTAAAAACGAGTTGGAGCTTCTACCTCCCCATATATGTGTAAGGAGTGGAGTTGGCAACTGAAAAGATACTTTGTGTTCCCAACAAGCTAGTTGAAGGACGGAATTCACACCCACTTATCTCTCAGAACTGAGCATGTGGAGAGTCGTTCGTTCATCTAGCACAAAGGGAACGGTTTGCAGGAGAAAGATTTACTCTGGTTTCTCAGTGTGTTTCCTAGTGCCGGTATGAAGTTCCTGCAGTTTTCACTGTAAAACCGTGTTGGAGCTAGTACCTCCCCATATATATATATGGAGTGGAGTATGCAACTTAAAAGAAACTTTGTGTTCCCAACAAGCTACGTGAAGGAAGGCTTTCACACACACTTATCTCTCAGAATTGAGCATGTGGTGAGTCGTTCATTCATCTAGCACAAAGGGAACGGTTTGCAGGAGAAAGATTTACTCTGGTTTCTCAGTGTGTTTCCTAGTGCCGGTATGAAGTTCCTGCAGTTTTCACTGTAAAACCGTGTTGGAGCTAGTACCTCCCCATATATATGTATGGAGTGGAGTTTGCAACTTAAAAGAAACTTTGTGTTCCCAACAAGCTACGTGAAGGAAGGCTTTCACACACACTTATCTCTCAGAATTGAGCATGTGGTGAGTCGTTCATTCATCTAGCACAAAGGGAACGGGTTGCAAGTGGAACTTATTCTCTGGTTCTCAGTGTGTTTTCTACTGCCGGTTTGAAGTTACTGCAGTTTTCAATGTAAAACCGACTTGGAGCTAGTACCTCCCCATATATATGTATGGAGTGGAGTTTGCAACTGAAAAGAAACTTTGTGTTCCCAACAAGCTAGGTGAAGGACGGATTTCACACAAACTTATCTCTCAGAACTGAGCATGTGTAGAGTCGTTTGTTCATCTAGCACAAGGGAACGGGTTGCAGGAGAAAGATTTACTGCGGTTTCTCAGTGTCTTTCCTAGTGCCGTTTTGAAATTCCTGCAGTTTTCACTGTAAAACCGAGTTGGAGCTAGTACCTCCCCATATATATGTATGGAGTGGGGTTTGCAACTGAAAAGAAAATTTGTGTTCCCAACAAGCTACTTGAAGGACAGCTTTCACACACAATTATCTCTCAGAACTGAGCATGTTGTGAGTCGTTCATTCATCTAGCAAAAAGGGAACGGGTTGTAGGAGAAACTTTTACTCTCTTTCTCAGTGTGTTTCCTAGTCCCGGTATGTTTTTCCTGCAGATTTCTCTTTAAAATCGAGTTGGAGCTTGTACCTCCCCTTATATACATATAGATTGGAGTTTGCAACCGAATAGAACTTTGTGTTCCCAACAAGCTATGTGAAGGACGGATTTCACACACACTTATCTCTCAGAACTTAGCATGTAGAGAGACGTTCGTTCATCTAGCACAAAGGGAACGGTTTGCAGGAGAAACTATTACTCTGCTTTCTCAGTCTGTTTTCTAGTGCCGGTTTGATATTCCTGCAATTTTCACTGTAAAAGCGAGTTGGAGCTTATAACTCCCCATATATATTTATGGAGTGGTGTTTGCAACTGAAAAAAACTTTGTGTTCCCAATAAGCCAGGTGAAGGACGGCTTTCACGCACACTTATCTCTCAGAACTGAGCATGTGGAGAGACGTTCGTTCATCTAGCACCAAGGGAACGGGTTGCAGGAGAAACTTTTTCTCTGGTCCTCAGTTTGTTTCCTAGTGCCGGTTGGAAGTTCCTGCAGTTTTCACTGTAAAACCGAGTTGCAGCTACAACCTCCTCATATATATTTATGGAATGGAGTATGCAACTGAAAAGAATCATTGTGTTCCCAAAAAGCTAGGTGAAGGATGGCTTTCACACACACTTATCTCTCAGAACTAAGCATGTGTAGAGACGTTCGTTCATGTAGCACAAAGGGAACTGTTTGCAGGAGAATGTTTTACTCTGGTTCTCAGTCTGTTTCCTAGTGCCGGATTGAAGTTCCTGCAGTTTTCAGTGTAAAACCGAGTTGAAGCTAGTACCTCCCCATATATATGTATGGATTGGAGTTTGCAACTGAAAAGAAACTTTGTGTTCCCAACAAGCTAGTTGAAGGTAGGCTTTCACACACACTTATCTCTCAGAACTTAACATGTGGAGAGACGTTCTTTCTTCTAGCACAAATGGAACGGGTTGAAGGAGAAAGTTTTACTCTGGTTTCTCAGGGTGTTTCCTAGTGCCGGTTTGAAATTCCTGCAGTTTTCACTGTAAAACCAAGTTGGAGCTGGTTCCTCCCCATATAATTGTATGGATTGGGGTATGCAACTTAAAAGAAACTATGTGTTCCCAAGAAGCAAAGTGAAGGACGGCCTTCACACACACATATCTCTCAGATCTGAGCATGTGGAGAGTCGTTCATTCATCTAGCATAATGATAACGGGTTGCAGGCTATACTTTTACTCTTGTTCTCAGTGTGTTTCCTAGTGCCGGTTTGAAGTTCCTGCAGTTATCACCTTAAAAACGAGTTGGAGCTTCTACCTCCCCATATATGTGTAAGGAGTGGAGTTGGCAACTGAAAAGATACTTTGTGTTCCCAACAAGCTAGTTGAAGGACGGAATTCACACCCACTTATCTCTCAGAACTGAGCATGTGGAGAGTCGTTCGTTCATCTAGCACAAAGGGAACGGTTTGCAGGAGAAAGATTTACTCTGGTTTCTCAGTGTGTTTCCTAGTGCCGGTATGAAGTTCCTGCAGTTTTCACTGTAAAACCGTGTTGGAGCTAGTACCTCCCCATATATATGTATGGAGTGGAGTTTGCAACTTAAAAGAAACTTTGTGTTCCCAACAAGCTAGTTGAAGTACGGCTTACACACACACTTAACTCTCAGAACTGAGCATGTGGAGAGACGTTCGTTCATCTAGCACAAAGGGAACGGGTTGCAGGAGAATCTTTTACTCTGGTCCTCAGTTTGTTTCCTAGTGCCGGTTGGAAGTTCCTGCAGTTTTCACTGTAAAACCGAGTTGCAGCTACTACCTCCTCATATATATTTATGGAATGGAGTATGCAACTGAAAAGAATCATTGTGTTCCCAAAAAGCTAGGTGAAGGACGGCTTTCACACACACTTATCTCTCAGAACTAAGCATGTGTAGGGACGTTCGTTCATGTAGCACAAAGGGAACTGTTTGCAGGAGAATGTTTTACTCTGGTTCTCAGTCTGTTTCCTAGTGCCGGATTGAAGTTCCTGCAGTTTTCAGTGTAAAACCGAGTTGGAGCTATTACCTCCCCATATATATGTATGGATTGGAGTTTGCAACTGAAAAGAAACTTTGTGTTCCCAACAAGCTAGTTGAAGGTAGGCTTTCACACACACTTATCTCTCAGAACTGAACATGTGGAGAGACGTTCGTTCATCTAGCACAAAGGGAACGGGTTGAAGGAGAAAGTTTTACTCTGGTTTCTCAGTGTGTTTCCTAGTGCCGGTTTGAAATTCCTGCAGTTTTCACTGTAAAACCAAGTTGGAGCTGGTTCCTCCCCATATATTTGTATGGATTGGGGTATGCAACTTAAAAGAAACTATGTGTTCCCAAGAAGCAAAGTGAAGGACGGCTTTCACACACACATATCTCTCAGATCTGAGCATGTGGAGAGTCGTTCATTCATCTAGCATAATGGTAACGGGTTGCAGGCTATACTTTTACTCTTGTTCTCAGTGTGTTTCCTAGTGCCGGTTTGAAGTTCCTGCAGTTATCACCTTAAAAACGAGTTGGAGCTTCTACCTCCCCATATATGTGTAAGGAGTGGAGTTGGCAACTGAAAAGAAACTTTGTGTTCCCAACAAGCTATGTGAAGGACGGATTTCACACACATTTATCTCTCAGAACTTAGCATGTAGAGAGACGTTCGTTCATCTAGCACAAAGGGAACGGTTTGCAGGAGAAACTATTACTCCGGTTTCTCAGACTGTTTTCTAGTGCCGTTTTTATGTTCCTGCAGTTTTCACTGTAAAAGCGAGTTGGAGCTAGTACCTCCCCATATATATTTATGGAGTGGTGTTTGCAACTGAAAAAAACTTTGTGTTCCAAACAAGCTAGGTGAAGGACGGCTTTCACACACATTTATCTCTCAGAACTGAGCATGTGGAGAGACGTTTGTTCACCTAGCATAAATGGAACGGGTTGCAGGAGAAACTTTTACTCTGTTTCTCAGTCTGTTTCCTAGTGCCGGTTTGAATTTCCTGCAGTTTTCACTGTAAAACCGATTTGGAACTTGTACCTCCCCATATATATGTATGGAGTGGGGTTTGCAACTGAAAAGAAAATTTGTGTTCCCAACAAGCTAGTTGAAGGACAGCTTTCACACACAATTATCTCTCAGAACTGAGCATGTTGTGAGTCGTTCATTCATCTAGCACAAAGGGAACGGGTTGTAGGAGAAACTTTTACTCTCTTTCTCAGTGTGATTCCTAGTGCCGGTATGAATTTCCTGCAGATTTCACTGTAAAATCGAGTTGGAGCTTGTACCTCCCCATATATACATATGGATTTGAGTTTGCAACTGAATAGAAACTTTGTGTTCCCAACAAGCTATGTGAAGGACGGTTTTCACACACACTTATCTCTCAGAAATGAGCATGTTGTGAGTCGTTCATTCATCTAGCACAAATGGAACGGGTTGTAGCATAAAATTTTACTCTGGTTCTCAGTGTGTTTCCTAGTGCCTGTTGGAAGTTCCTGCAGTTTTCACTGTAAAACCGAGTTGCAGTTACTACCCCCTCATATATATTTATGGAGTGGTGTATGCAACTGAAAAGAACCTTTGTGTTCCCAAAAAGCTAGGTTAAGTACGGATTTCACACACACACAACTCTCAGAACTAAGCATGTGGAGAGACGTTCGTTCATGTAGCAAAAATGGAACTGGTTGCAGGAGAATCTTTTACTCTGGTTCTCAGTGTGTTTCTTAATGCCGGTTTGAAGTTCCTGCAGTTTTCACTGTAAAACAGAGTTGGAGCTAGTACCTCCCCATATATATGTATGGAGTGGAGTTTGCAACTGAAAAGAAACTTTGTGTTCCCAACAAGCTAGGTGAAGTACGGCTTACACACACACTTAACTCTCAGAACTGAGCATGTGGAGAGACGTTCGTTCATCTAGCACAAAGGGAACGGGTTGCAGGAGAATCTTTTACTCTGGTCCTCAGTTTGTTTCCTAGTGCCGTTTGGAAGTTCCTGCAGTTTTCACTGTAAAACCGAGTTGCAGCTACTACCTCCTCATATATATTTATGGAATGGAGTATGCAACTGAAAAGAATCATTGTGTTCCCAAAAAGCTAGGTGAAGGACGGCTTTCACACACACTTATCTCTCAGAACTAAGCATGTGTAGGGACGTTCGTTCATGTAGCACAAAGGGAACTGTTTGCAGGAGAATGTTTTACTCTGGTTCTCAGTCTGTTTCCTAGTGCCGGATTGAAGTTCCTGCAGTTTTCAGTGTAAAACCGAGTTGGAGCTATTACCTCCCCATATATATGTATGGATTGGAGTTTGCAACTGAAAAGAAACTTTGTGTTCCCAACAAGCTAGTTGAAGGTAGGCTTTCACACACACTTATCTCTCAGAACTTAACATGTGGAGAGACGTTCGTTCATCTAGCACAAAGGGAACGGGTTGAAGGAGAAAGTTTTACTCTGGTTTCTCAGTGTGTTTCCTAGTGCCGGTTTGAAATTCCTGCAGTTTTCACTGTAAAACCAAGTTGGAGCTGGTTCCTCCCCATATATTTGTATGGATTGGGGTATGCAACTTAAAAGAAACTATGTGTTCCCAAGAAGCAAAGTGAAGGACGGCTTTCACACACACATATCTCTCAGATCTGAGCATGTGGAGAGTCGTTCATTCATCTAGCATAATGGTAACGGGTTGCAGGCTATACTTTTACTCTTGTTCTCAGTGTGTTTCCTAGTGCCGGTTTGAAGTTCCTGCAGTTATCACCTTAAAAACGAGTTGGAGCTTCTACCTCCCCATATATGTGTAAGGAGTGGAGTTGGCAACTGAAAAGAAACTTTGTGTTCCCAACAAGCTATGTGAAGGACGGATTTCACACACATTTATCTCTCAGAACTTAGCATGTAGAGAGACGTTCGTTCATCTAGCACAAAGGGAACGGTTTGCAGGAGAAACTATTACTCCGGTTTCTCAGACTGTTTTCTAGTGCCGTTTTTATGTTCCTGCAGTTTTCACTGTAAAAGCGAGTTGGAGCTTGTACCTCCCCATATATATTTATGGAGTGGTGTTTGCAACTGAAAAAAACTTTGTGTTCCAAACAAGCTAGGTGAAGGACGGCTTTCACACACATTTATCTCTCAGAACTGAGCATGTGGAGAGACGTTTGTTCACCTAGCATAAATGGAACGGGTTGCAGGAGAAACTTTTACTCTGTTTCTCAGTCTGTTTCCTAGTGCCGGTTTGAATTTCCTGCAGTTTTCACTGTAAAACCGATTTGGAACTTGTACCTCCCCATATATATGTATGGAGTGGGGTTTGCAACTGAAAAGAAAATTTGTGTTCCCAACAAGCTAGTTGAAGGACAGCTTTCACACACAATTATCTCTCAGAACTGAGCATGTTGTGAGTCGTTCATTCATCTAGCACAAAGGGAACGGGTTGTAGGAGAAACTTTTACTCTCTTTCTCAGTGTGATTCCTAGTGCCGGTATGAATTTCCTGCAGATTTCACTGTAAAATCGAGTTGGAGCTTGTACCTCCCCATATATACATATGGATTTGAGTTTGCAACTGAATAGAAACTTTGTGTTCCCAACAAGCTATGTGAAGGACGGTTTTCACACACACTTATCTCTCAGAAATGAGCATGTTGTGAGTCGTTCATTCATCTAGCACAAATGGAACGGGTTGTAGCATAAAATTTTACTCTGGTTCTCAGTGTGTTTCCTAGTGCCTGTTGGAAGTTCCTGCAGTTTTCACTGTAAAACCGAGTTGCAGTTACTACCCCCTCATATATATTTATGGAGTGGTGTATGCAACTGAAAAGAACCTTTGTGTTCCCAAAAAGCTAGGTTAAGTACGGATTTCACACACACACAACTCTCAGAACTAAGCATGTGGAGAGACGTTCGTTCATGTAGCAAAAATGGAACTGGTTGCAGGAGAATCTTTTACTCTGGTTCTCAGTGTGTTTCTTAATGCCGGTTTGAAGTTCCTGCAGTTTTCACTGTAAAACAGAGTTGGAGCTAGTACCTCCCCATATATATGTATGGAGTGGAGTTTGCAACTGAAAAGAAACTTTGTGTTCCCAACAAGCTAGGTGAAGTACGGCTTACACACACACTTAACTCTCAGAACTGAGCATGTGGAGAGACGTTCGTTCATCTAGCACAAAGGGAACGGGTTGCAGGAGAATCTTTTACTCTGGTCCTCTGTTTGTTTCCTAGTGCCGGTTGGAAGTTCCTGCAGTTTTCACTGTAAAACCGAGTTGCAGCTACTACCTCCTCATATATATTTATGGAATGGAGTATGCAACTGAAAAGAATCATTGTGTTCCCAAAAAGCTAGGTGAAGGACGGCTTTCACACACACTTATCTCTCAGAACTAAGCATGTGTAGGGACGTTCGTTCATGTAGCACAAAGGGAACTGTTTGCAGGAGAATGTTTTACTCTGGTTCTCAGTCTGTTTCCTAGTGCCGGATTGAAGTTCCTGCAGTTTTCAGTGTAAAACCGAGTTGGAGCTATTACCTCCCCATATATATGTATGGATTGGAGTTTGCAACTGAAAAGAAACTTTGTGTTCCCAACAAGCTAGTTGAAGGTAGGCTTTCACACACACTTATCTCTCAGAACTGAACATGTGGAGAGACGTTCGTTCATCTAGCACAAAGGGAACGGGTTGAAGGAGAAAGTTTTACTCTGGTTTCTCAGTGTGTTTCCTAGTGCCGGTTTGAAATTCCTGCAGTTTTCACTGTAAAACCAAGTTGGAGCTGGTTCCTCCCCATATATTTGTATGGATTGGGGTATGCAACTTAAAAGAAACTATGTGTTCCCAAGAAGCAAAGTGAAGGACGGCTTTCACACACACATATCTCTCAGATCTGAGCATGTGGAGAGTCGTTCATTCATCTAGCATAATGGTAACGGGTTGCAGGCTATACTTTTACTCTTGTTCTCAGTGTGTTTCCTAGTGCCGGTTTGAAGTTCCTGCAGTTATCACCTTAAAAACGAGTTGGAGCTTCTACCTCCCCATATATGTGTAAGGAGTGGAGTTGGCAACTGAAAAGAAACTTTGTGTTCCCAACAAGCTAGTTGAAGGACGGATTTCACACCCACTTATCTCTCAGAACTGAGTATGTGGAGAGTCGTTCGTTCATCTAGCACAAAGGGAACGGTTTGCAGGAGAAAGATTTACTCTGGTTTCTCAGTGTGTTTCCTAGTGCCGGTATGAAGTTCCTGCCGTTTTCACTGTAAAACCGTGTTGGAGCTAGTACCTCCCCATATATATGTATGGAGTGGAGTTTGCAACTGAAAAGAAACTTTGTGTTCCCAACAAGCTACGTGAAGGAAGGCTTTCACACACAATTATCTCTCAGAACTGAGCATGTGGTGAGTCGTTCATTCATCTAGCACAAATGGAACGGGTTGCAAGAGGAACTTATTCTCTGGTTCTCAGTGTGTTTCCTACTGCCGGTTTGAAGTTACTGCAGTTTTCAATGTAAAACCGACTTGGAGCTAGTACCTCCCCATATATATGTATGGAGTGGAGTTTGCAACTGAAAAGAAACTTTGTGTTCCCAACAAGCTAGGTGAAGGACGGCTTTCACACACATTTATCTCTCAGAACTGAGCATGTGGAGAGACGTTTGTTCACCTAGCATAAATGGAACGGGTTGCAGGAGAAACTTTTACTCTGTTTCTCAGTCTGTTTCCTAGTGCCGGTTTGAATTTCCTGCAGTTTTCACTGTAAAACCGATTTGGAACTTGTACCTCCCCATATATATGTATGGAGTGGGGTTTGCAACTGAAAAGAAAATTTGTGTTCCCAACAAGCTAGTTGAAGGACAGCTTTCACACACAATTATCTCTCAGAACTGAGCATGTTGTGAGTCGTTCATTCATCTAGCACAAAGGGAACGGGTTGTAGGAGAAACTTTTACTCTCTTTCTCAGTGTGATTCCTAGTGCCGGTATGAATTTCCTGCAGATTTCACTGTAAAATCGAGTTGGAGCTTGTACCTCCCCATATATACATATGGATTTGAGTTTGCAACTGAATAGAAACTTTGTGTTCCCAACAAGCTATGTGAAGGACGGTTTTCACACACACTTATCTCTCAGAAATGAGCATGTTGTGAGTCGTTCATTCATCTAGCACAAATGGAACGGGTTGTAGCATAAAATTTTACTCTGGTTCTCAGTGTGTTTCCTAGTGCCTGTTGGAAGTTCCTGCAGTTTTCACTGTAAAACCGAGTTGCAGTTACTACCCCCTCATATATATTTATGGAGTGGTGTATGCAACTGAAAAGAACCTTTGTGTTCCCAAAAAGCTAGGTTAAGTACGGATTTCACACACACACAACTCTCAGAACTAAGCATGTGGAGAGACGTTCGTTCATGTAGCAAAAATGGAACTGGTTGCAGGAGAATCTTTTACTCTGGTTCTCAGTGTGTTTCTTAATGCCGGTTTGAAGTTCCTGCAGTTTTCACTGTAAAACAGAGTTGGAGCTAGTACCTCCCCATATATATGTATGGAGTGGAGTTTGCAACTGAAAAGAAACTTTGTGTTCCCAACAAGCTAGGTGAAGTACGGCTTACACACACACTTAACTCTCAGAACTGAGCATGTGGAGAGACGTTCGTTCATCTAGCACAAAGGGAACGGGTTGCAGGAGAATCTTTTACTCTGGTCCTCTGTTTGTTTCCTAGTGCCGGTTGGAAGTTCCTGCAGTTTTCACTGTAAAACCGAGTTGCAGCTACTACCTCCTCATATATATTTATGGAATGGAGTATGCAACTGAAAAGAATCATTGTGTTCCCAAAAAGCTAGGTGAAGGACGGCTTTCACACACACTTATCTCTCAGAACTAAGCATGTGTAGGGACGTTCGTTCATGTAGCACAAAGGGAACTGTTTGCAGGAGAATGTTTTACTCTGGTTCTCAGTCTGTTTCCTAGTGCCGGATTGAAGTTCCTGCAGTTTTCAGTGTAAAACCGAGTTGGAGCTATTACCTCCCCATATATATGTATGGATTGGAGTTTGCAACTGAAAAGAAACTTTGTGTTCCCAACAAGCTAGTTGAAGGTAGGCTTTCACACACACTTATCTCTCAGAACTGAACATGTGGAGAGACGTTCGTTCATCTAGCACAAAGGGAACGGGTTGAAGGAGAAAGTTTTACTCTGGTTTCTCAGTGTGTTTCCTAGTGCCGGTTTGAAATTCCTGCAGTTTTCACTGTAAAACCAAGTTGGAGCTGGTTCCTCCCCATATATTTGTATGGATTGGGGTATGCAACTTAAAAGAAACTATGTGTTCCCAAGAAGCAAAGTGAAGGACGGCTTTCACACACACATATCTCTCAGATCTGAGCATGTGGAGAGTCGTTCATTCATCTAGCATAATGGTAACGGGTTGCAGGCTATACTTTTACTCTTGTTCTCAGTGTGTTTCCTAGTGCCGGTTTGAAGTTCCTGCAGTTATCACCTTAAAAACGAGTTGGAGCTTCTACCTCCCCATATATGTGTAAGGAGTGGAGTTGGCAACTGAAAAGAAACTTTGTGTTCCCAACAAGCTAGTTGAAGGACGGATTTCACACCCACTTATCTCTCAGAACTGAGTATGTGGAGAGTCGTTCGTTCATCTAGCACAAAGGGAACGGTTTGCAGGAGAAAGATTTACTCTGGTTTCTCAGTGTGTTTCCTAGTGCCGGTATGAAGTTCCTGCCGTTTTCACTGTAAAACCGTGTTGGAGCTAGTACCTCCCCATATATATGTATGGAGTGGAGTTTGCAACTGAAAAGAAACTTTGTGTTCCCAACAAGCTACGTGAAGGAAGGCTTTCACACACAATTATCTCTCAGAACTGAGCATGTGGTGAGTCGTTCATTCATCTAGCACAAATGGAACGGGTTGCAAGAGGAACTTATTCTCTGGTTCTCAGTGTGTTTCCTACTGCCGGTTTGAAGTTACTGCAGTTTTCAATGTAAAACCGACTTGGAGCTAGTACCTCCCCATATATATGTATGGAGTGGAGTTTGCAACTGAAAAGAAACTTTGTGTTCCCAACAAGCTAGGTGAAGGACGGCTTTCACACACATTTATCTCTCAGAACTGAGCATGTGGAGAGACGTTTGTTCACCTAGCATAAATGGAACGGGTTGCAGGAGAAACTTTTACTCTGTTTCTCAGTCTGTTTCCTAGTGCCGGTTTGAATTTCCTGCAGTTTTCACTGTAAAACCGATTTGTAACTTGTACCTCCCCATATATATGTATGGAGTGGGGTTTGCAACTGAAAAGAAAATTTGTGTTCCCAACAAGCTAGTTGAAGGACAGCTTTCACACACAATTATCTCTCAGAACTGAGCATGTTGTGAGTCGTTCATTCATCTAGCACAAAGGGAACGGGTTGTAGGAGAAACTTTTACTCTCTTTCTCAGTGTGATTCCTAGTGCCGGTATGAATTTCCTGCAGATTTCACTGTAAAATCGAGTTGGAGCTTGTACCTCCCCATATATACATATGGATTTGAGTTTGCAACTGAATAGAAACTTTGTGTTCCCAACAAGCTATGTGAAGGACGGTTTTCACACACACTTATCTCTCAGAAATGAGCATGTTGTGAGTCGTTCATTCATCTAGCACAAATGGAACGGGTTGTAGCATAAAATTTTACTCTGGTTCTCAGTGTGTTTCCTAGTGCCTGTTGGAAGTTCCTGCAGTTTTCACTGTAAAACCGAGTTGCAGTTACTACCCCCTCATATATATTTATGGAGTGGTGTATGCAACTGAAAAGAACCTTTGTGTTCCCAAAAAGCTAGGTTAAGTACGGATTTCACACACACACAACTCTCAGTACTAAGCATGTGGAGAGACGTTCGTTCATGTAGCAAAAATGGAACTGGTTGCAGGAGAATCTTTTACTCTGGTTCTCAGTGTGTTTCTTAATGCCGGTTTGAAGTTCCTGCAGTTTTCACTGTAAAACAGAGTTGGAGCTAGTACCTCCCCATATATATGTATGGAGTGGAGTTTGCAACTGAAAAGAAACTTTGTGTTCCCAACAAGCTAGGTGAAGTACGGCTTACACACACACTTAACTCTCAGAACTGAGCATGTGGAGAGACGTTCGTTCATCTAGCACAAAGGGAACGGGTTGCAGGAGAATCTTTTACTCTGGTCCTCTGTTTGTTTCCTAGTGCCGGTTGGAAGTTCCTGCAGTTTTCACTGTAAAACCGAGTTGCAGCTACTACCTCCTCATATATATTTATGGAATGGAGTATGCAACTGAAAAGAATCATTGTGTTCCCAAAAAGCTAGGTGAAGGACGGCTTTCACACACACTTATCTCTCAGAACTAAGCATGTGTAGGGACGTTCGTTCATGTAGCACAAAGGGAACTGTTTGCAGGAGAATGTTTTACTCTGGTTCTCAGTCTGTTTCCTAGTGCCGGATTGAAGTTCCTGCAGTTTTCAGTGTAAAACCGAGTTGGAGCTATTACCTCCCCATATATATGTATGGATTGGAGTTTGCAACTGAAAAGAAACTTTGTGTTCCCAACAAGCTAGTTGAAGGTAGGCTTTCACACACACTTATCTCTCAGAACTGAACATGTGGAGAGACGTTCGTTCATCTAGCACAAAGGGAACGGGTTGAAGGAGAAAGTTTTACTCTGGTTTCTCAGTGTGTTTCCTAGTGCCGGTTTGAAATTCCTGCAGTTTTCACTGTAAAACCAAGTTGGAGCTGGTTCCTCCCCATATATTTGTATGGATTGGGGTATGCAACTTAAAAGAAACTATGTGTTCCCAAGAAGCAAAGTGAAGGACGGCTTTCACACACACATATCTCTCAGATCTGAGCATGTGGAGAGTCGTTCATTCATCTAGCATAATGGTAACGGGTTGCAGGCTATACTTTTACTCTTGTTCTCAGTGTGTTTCCTAGTGCCGGTTTGAAGTTCCTGCAGTTATCACCTTAAAAACGAGTTGGAGCTTCTACCTCCCCATATATGTGTAAGGAGTGGAGTTGGCAACTGAAAAGAAACTTTGTGTTCCCAACAAGCTAGTTGAAGGACGGATTTCACACCCACTTATCTCTCAGAACTGAGTATGTGGAGAGTCGTTCGTTCATCTAGCACAAAGGGAACGGTTTGCAGGAGAAAGATTTACTCTGGTTTCTCAGTGTGTTTCCTAGTGCCGGTAGGAAGTTCCTGCCGTTTTCACTGTAAAACCGTGTTGGAGCTAGTACCTCCCCATATATATGTATGGAGTGGAGTTTGCAACTGAAAAGAAACTTTGTGTTCCCAACAAGCTACGTGAAGGAAGGCTTTCACACACACTTATCTCTCAGAACTGAGCATGTGGTGAGTCGTTCATTCATCTAGCACAAAGGGAACGGGTTGCAAGAGGAACTTATTCTCTGGTTCTCAGTGTGTTTCCTACTGCCGGTTTGAAGTTACTGCAGTTTTCAATGTAAAACCGACTTGGAGCTAGTACCTCCCCATATATATGTATGGAGTGGAGTTTGCAACTGAAAAGAAACTTTGTGTTCCCAACAAGCTAGGTGAAGGACGGATTTCACACAAACTTATCTCTCAGAACTGAGCATGTGTAGAGTCGTTTGTTCATCTAGCACAAGGGAACGGGTTGCAGGAGAAAGATTTACTGTGGTTTCTCAGTGTCTTTCCTAGTGCCGTTTTGAAATTCCTGCAGTTTTCACTGTAAAACCGAGTTGGAGCTAGTACCTCCCCATATATATGTATGGAGTGGGGTTTGCAACTGAAAAGAAAATTTGTGTTACCAACAAGCTAGTTGAAGGAAAGCTTTCACACACAATTATCTCTCAGAACTGAGCATGTTGTGAGTCGTTCATTCATCTAGCAAAAAGGGAACGGGTTGTAGGAGAAACTTTTACTCTCTTTCTCAGTGTGTTTCCTAGTCCCGGTATGATTTTCCTGCAGATTTCACTGTAAAATCGAGTTGGAGCTTGTACCTCCCCATATATACATATGGATTGGAGTTTGCAACCGAATAGAACTTTGTGTTCCCAACAAGCTATGTGAAGGACGGATTTCACACACACTTATCTCTCAGAACTTAGCATGTAGAGAGACGTTCGTTCATCTAGCACAAAGGGAACGGTTTGCAGGAGAAACTATTACTCTGCTTTCTCAGTCTGTTTTCTAGTGCCGGTTTGATATTCCTGCAGTTTTCACTGTAAAAGTGAGTTGGAGCTTATAACTCCCCATATATATTTATGGAGTGGTGTTTGCAACTGAAAAAAACTTTGTGTTCCCAACAAGCTAGGTGAAGGACGGCTTTCACGCACACTTATCTCTCAGAACTGAGCATGTGGAGAGACGTTCGTTCATCTAGCACCAAGGGAACGGGTTGCAGGAGAAACTTTTTCTCTGGTCCTCAGTTTGTTTCCTAGTGCCGGTTGGAAGTTCCTGCAGTTTTCACTGTAAAACCGAGTTGCAGCTACAACCTCCTTATATATATTTATGGAATGGAGTATGCAACTGAAAAGAATCATTGTGTTCCCAAAAAGCTAGGTGAAGAACGGCTTACACACACACTTATCCCTCAGAACTAAGCATGTGTAGAGACGTTCGTTAATGTAGCACAAAGGGAACTGTTTGCAGGAGAATGTTTTACTCTGGTTCTCAGTCTGTTTCCTAGTGCCGGATTGAAGTTCCTGCAGTTTTCAGTGTAAAACCGAGTTGAAGCTAGTACCTCCCCATATATATGTATGGATTGGAGTTTGCAACTGAAAAGAAACTTTGTGTTCCCAACAAGCTAGTTGAAGGTAGGCTTTCACACACACTTATCTCTCAGAACTGAACATGTGGAGAGACGTTCGTTCATCTAGCACAAAGGGAACGGTTTGAAGGAGAAAGTTTTACTCTGGTTTCTCAGTGTGTTTCCTAGTGCCGGTTTGAAATTCCTGCAGTTTTCACTGTAAAACCAAGTTGGAGCTGGTTCCTCCCCATATAATTGTATGGATTGGGGTATGCAACTTAAAAGAAACTATGTGTTCCCAAGAAGCAAAGTGAAGGACGGCTTTCACACACACATATCTCTCAGATCTGAGCATGTGGAGAGTCGTTCATTCATCTAGCATAATGGTAACGGGTTGCAGGCTATACTTTTACTCTTGTTCTCAGTGTGTTTCCTAGTGCCGGTTTGAAGTTCCTGCAGTTATCACCTTAAAAACGAGTTGGAGCTTCTACCTCCCCATATATGTGTAAGGAGTGGAGTTGGCAACTGAAAAGATACTTTGTGTTCCCAACAAGCTAGTTGAAGGACGGAATTCACACCCACTTATCTCTCAGAACTGAGCATGTGGAGAGTCGTTCGTTCATCTAGCACAAAGGGAACGGTTTGCAGGAGAAAGATTTACTCTGGTTTCTCAGTGTGTTTCCTAGTGCCGGTATGAAGTTCCTGCAGTTTTCACTGTAAAACCGTGTTGGAGCTAGTACCTCCCCATATATATGTATGGAGTGGAGTATGCAACTTAAAAGAAACTTTGTGTTCCCAACAAGCTACGTGAAGGAAGGCTTTCACACACACTTATCTCTCAGAATTGAGCATGTGGTGAGTCGTTCATTCATCTAGCACAAAGGGAACGGTTTGCAGGAGAAAGATTTACTCTGGTTTCTCAGTGTGTTTCCTAGTGCCGGTATGAAGTTCCTGCAGTTTTCACTGTAAAACCGTGTTGGAGCTAGTACCTCCCCATATATATGTATGGAGTGGAGTTTGCAACTTAAAAGAAACTTTGTGTTCCCAACAAGCTACGTGAAGGAAGGCTTTCACACACACTTATCTCTCAGAATTGAGCATGTGGTGAGTCGTTATTTCATCTAGCACAAAGGGAACGGGTTGCAAGTGGAACTTATTCTCTGGTTCTCAGTGTGTTTCCTACTGCCGGTTTGAAGTTACTGCAGTTTTCAATGTAAAACCGACTTGGAGCTAGTACCTCCCCATATATATGTATGGAGTGGAGTTTGCAACTGAAAAGAAACTTTGTGTTCCCAACAAGCTAGGTGAAGGACGGATTTCACACAAACTTATCTCTCAGAACTGAGCATGTGTAGAGCCGTTTGTTCATCTAGCACAAGGGAACGGGTTGCAGGAGAAAGATTTACTGCGGTTTCTCAGTGTCTTTCCTAGTGCCGTTTTGAAATTCCTGCAGTTTTCACTGTAAAACCGAGTTGGAGCTAGTACCTCCCCATATATATGTATGGAGTGGGGTTTGCAACTGAAAAGAAAATTTGTGTTCCCAACAAGCTAGTTGAAGGACAGCTTTCACACACAATTATCTCTCAGAACTGAGCATGTTGTGAGTCGTTCATTCATCTAGCAAAAAGGGAACGGGTTGTAGGAGAAACTTTTACTCTCTTTCTCAGTGTGTTTCCTAGTCCCGGTATGATTTTCCTGCAGATTTCACTTTAAAATCGAGTTGGAGCTTGTACCTCCCCATATATACATATAGATTGGAGTTTGCAACCGAATAGAACTTTGTGTTCCCAACAAGCTATGTGAAGGACGGATTTCACACACACTTATCTCTCAGAACTTAGCATGTAGAGAGACGTTCGTTCATCTAGCACAAAGGGAACGGTTTGCAGGAGAAACTATTACTCTGCTTTCTCAGTCTGTTTTCTAGTGCCGGTTTGATATTCCTGCAATTTTCACTGTAAAAGCGAGTTGGAGCTTATAACTCCCCATATATATTTATGGAGTGGTGTTTGCAACTGAAAAAAACTTTGTGTTCCCAATAAGCCAGGTGAAGGACGGCTTTCACGCACACTTATCTCTCAGAACTGAGCATGTGGAGAGACGTTCGTTCATCTAGCACCAAGGGAAAGGGTTGCAGGAGAAACTTTTTCTCTGGTCCTCAGTTTGTTTCCTAGTGCCGGTTGGAAGTTCCTGCAGTTTTCACTGTAAAACCGAGTTGCAGCTACAACCTCCTCATATATATTTATGGAATGGAGTATGCAACTGAAAAGAATCATTGTGTTCCCAAAAAGCTAGGTGAAGGATGGCTTTCACACACACTTATCTCTCAGAACTAAGCATGTGTAGAGACGTTCGTTCATGTAGCACAAAGGGAACTGTTTGCAGGAGAATGTTTTACTCTGGTTCTCAGTCTGTTTCCTAGTGCCGGATTGAAGTTCCTGCAGTTTTCAGTGTAAAACCGAGTTGAAGCTAGTACCTCCCCATATATATGTATGGATTGGAGTTTGCAACTGAAAAGAAACTTTGTGTTCCCAACAAGCTAGTTGAAGGTAGGCTTTCACACACACTTATCTCTCAGAACTGAACATGTGGAGAGACGTTCTTTCTTCTAGCACAAAGGGAACGGGTTGAAGGAGAAAGTTTTACTCTGGTTTCTCAGTGTGTTTCCTAGTGCCGGTTTGAAATTCCTGCAGTTTTCACTGTAAAACCAAGTTGGAGCTGGTTCCTCCCCATATAATTGTATGGATTGGGGTATGCAACTTAAAAGAAACTATGTGTTCCCAAGAAGCAAAGTGAAGGACGGCTTTCACACACACATATCTCTCAGATCTGAGCATGTGGAGAGTCGTTCATTCATCTAGCATAATGATAACGGGTTGCAGGCTATACTTTTACTCTTGTTCTCAGTGTGTTTCCTAGTGCCGGTTTGAAGTTCCTGCAGTTATCACCTTAAAAACGAGTTGGAGCTTCTACCTCCCCATATATGTGTAAGGAGTGGAGTTGGCAACTGAAAAGATACTTTGTGTTCCCAACAAGCTAGTTGAAGGACGGAATTCACACCCACTTATCTCTCAGAACTGAGCATGTGGAGAGTCGTTCGTTCATCTAGCACAAAGGGAACGGTTTGCAGGAGAAAGATTTACTCTGGTTTCTCAGTGTGTTTCCTAGTGCCGGTATGAAGTTCCTGCAGTTTTCACTGTAAAACCGTGTTGGAGCTAGTATATCCCCATATATATGTATGGAGTGGAGTTTGCAACTGAAAAGAAACTTTGTGTTCCCAACAAGCTACGTGAAGGAAGGCTTTCACACACACTTATCTCTCAGAACTGAGCATGTGGTGAGTCGTTCATTCATCTAGCACAAAGGGAACGGGTTGCAAGAGAAACTTATTCTCTGGTTCTCAGTGTGTTTCCTACTGCCGGTTTGAAGTTACTGCAGTTTTCAATGTAAAACCGACTTGGAGCTAGTACCTCCCCATATATATGTATGGAGTGGGGTTTGCAACTGAAAAGAAACTTTGTGTTCCCAACAAGCTAGGTGAAGGACGGCTTTCACACAAACATATCTCTCAGAACTGAGCATGTGTAGAGTCGTTTGTTCATCTAGCACAAGGGAACGGGTTGCAGAAGAAAGATTTACTGTGGTTTCTCAGTGTCTTTCCTAGTGCCGTTTTGAAATTCCTGCATTTTTCACTGTAAAACCGAGTTGGAGCTAGTACCTCCCCATATATATGTATGGAGTGGGGTTTGCAACTGAAAAGAAAATTTGTGTTCCCAACAAGCTAGTTGAAGGACAGCTTTCACACACAATTATCTCTCAGAACTGAGCATGTTGTGAGTCGTTCATTCATCTAGCAAAAAGGGAACGGGTTGTAGGAGAAACTTTTACTCTCTTTCTCAGTGTGTTTCCTAGTTCCGGTATGATTTTCCTGCAGATTTCACTGTAAAATCGAGTTGGAGCTTGTACCTCCCCATATATACATATGGATTGGAGTTTGCAACCGAATAGAACTTTGTGTTCCCAACAAGCTATGTGAAGGACGGATTTCACACACACTTATCTCTCAGAACTTAGCATGTGGAGAGACTTTCGTTCATCTAGCACAAAGGGAACGGTTTGCAGGAGAAACTATTACTCCGGTTTCTCAGTCTGTTTTCTAGTGCCGTTTTGATGTTCCTGCAGTTTTCACTGTAAAAGAGAGTTGGAGCTAGTACCTCCCCATATATATTTATGGAGTGGTGTTTGCAAGTGAAAAAAACATTGTGTTCCAAACAAGCTAGGTGAAGGACGGCTTTCACACACATTTATCTCTCAGAACTGAGCATGTTGAGAGACGTTTGTTCACCTAGCATAAATGGAACGGGTTGCAGGAGAAACTTTTACTCTGTTTCTCAGTCTGTTTCCTAGTGCCGGTTTGAAGTTCCTGCAGTTTTCACTGTAAAACCGATTTGGAACTTGTACCTCCCCATATATATGTATGGAGTGGAATTTGCAACTGAAAAGAAAGTTTGTGTTCCCAACTAGTTGGGTGAAGTGCGGCTTTCACGCTCTCTTATCTCTCAGACCTGTGCATGTGGAGAGACGTTCGTTCATCTAGCACAAAGGGAACGGGTTACAGGAGAAACTTTTACTCTGGTTCTCAGTGTTTTTCCTAGTGCCGTTTTGAAATTCCTGCAGTTTTCACTGTAAAACCGAGTTGGAGCTAGTACCTCCCCATATATATGTATGGAGTGGGGTTTGCAACTGAAAAGAAAATTTGTGTTCCCAACAAGCTAGTTGAAGGACAGCTTTCACACACAATTATCTCTCAGAACTGAGCATGTTGTGAGTCGTTCATTCATCTAGCACAAAGGGAACGGGTTGTAGGAGAAACTTTTACTCTCTTTCTCAGTGTGATTCCTAGTGCCGGTATGAATTTCCTGCAGATTTCACTGTAAAATCGAGTTGGAACTTGTACCTCCCCATATATACATATGGATTGGAGTTTGCAACTGAATAGAAACTTTGTGTTCCCAACAAGCTATGTGAAGGACGGTTTTCACACACACTTATCTCTCAGAAATGAGCATGTTGTGAGTCGTTCATTCATTTAGCACAAATGGAACGGGTTGTAGCATAAAATTTTACTCTGGTTCTCAGTGTGTTTCCTAGTGCCTGTTGGAAGTTCCTGCAGTTTTCACTGTAAAACCGAGTTGCAGCTACTACCCCCTCATATATATTTATGGAGTGGTGTAAGCAACTGAAAAGAACCTTTGTGTTCCCATAAAGCTAGGTTAAGAACGGATTTCACACACACACAACTCTCAGAACTAAGCATGTGGAGAGACGTTCGTTCATGTAGCACAAATGAAACTGGTTGCAGGAGAAAATTTTACTCTGGTTCTCAGTGTGTTTCCTAATGCCGGTTTGAAGTTCCTGCAGTTTTCACTGTAAAACAGAGTTGGAGCTAGTACCTCCCCATATATATGTATGGAGTGGAGTTTGCAACTGAAAAGAAACTTTGTGTTCCCAACAAGCTAGGTGAAGTACGGCTTACACACAAACTTAACTCTCAGAACTGAGCATGTGGAGAGACGTTCGTTCATCTAGCACAAAGGGAACGGGTTGCAGGAGAAACTATTACTCTGCTTTCTCAGTCTGTTTTCTAGTGCCGGTTTGATGTTCCTGCATTTTTCACTGTAAAAGCGAGTTGCAGCTACTACCTCCTCATATATATTTATGAAATGGGGTATGCAACTGAAAAGAATCTTTGTCTTCCCAACAAGCTAGTTGAAGTACGGATTTCACACACACTTATCTCTCAGAACTGAGCATGTGGAGTGTCGTTCATTTATCTAGCACAAACGATCGGGTTGCAGGAGAAATTTTACTCTGGTTTCTCTGTGTGTTTCGTAGTGCCGTTTTGAAGTTCCTGCAGTTTTTACTGTAAAACAGAGTTGGAGCTTGGTGCTCCCCATATATATGTATGTAGTGGGTTTTGCAACTGAAAAGAAACTTTGTGTTCCGAACAAGCTAGTTGAAGGACGGCTTTCACTCACACTTATGTCTCAGAACTGAGCATGTGGAGAGTCTTTCATTCATCTAGCACAAAGGGAACGGGTTGCTGGAGAATCTTATTCTCTGGTTCTCAGTATGTTTCTTAGTGCCGGTTTGAAGTTCCTGCAGTTTTCAATGTAAAACCGAGTTGGAGCTTGTACCTCCCCATATATATTTATGGAGTGGTGTTTGCAACTGAAAAAAACTTTGTGTTCCCAACAAGCTAGGTGAAGGACGGCTTTCACACACACTTATTTCTCAGAACTGAGCATGTGGAGAGTCGTTCGTTTATCTAGCACAAAGTGAACTGGTTGAAGAGAAACTTTTACTCTGGTTTCTCAGTGTGTTTCCTAGTGCCGGTTTGAATTTCCAGCAGTTTTCACTGTAAAAGCGAGTTGGAGCTGGTTCCTCCCCATATATATGTATTGAGTGGAGTTTGCAACTGAAAAGAAACTTTGTGTTCCCAACAAGCTAGTTGAAGAACGGCTTTCACACAAACTTATCTCTCAGAACTGAGCATGTGGAGAGACGTTCGTTCATCTAGCACAAAGGGAACGGTTTGAAGGAGAAAGATGTACTCTGGTTTCTCAGTATGTTTCCTAGTGCCGGTTTGAAGTTCCTGCAGTTTTCACTGTAAAACCGTGTTGGAGCTAGTACCTCCCCATATATATGTTTGGAGTGGAGTTTGCAACTGAAGAGAATCTTTGTGTTCCCAACAAGCTAGGTGAAGGAAGGCTTTCACACACACTTATCCCTCAGAACTGAGCATGTGGTGAGTCGTTCATTCATCTAGGAAAAAGGGAACGGGTTGAAAGAGGAACTTATTCTCTGGTTCTCAGTGTGTTTCCTACTGCCGGTTTGAAGTTCCTGCAGATTTCACTGTAAAACCGATTTGGAGCTGGTTCCTCCTCATATATTTGTATGGATTGGGGTATGCATCTTTAAAGAGACTATGTGTTCCCAACAAGCTAAGTGAAGGACGGCTTTCACACACACTTATCTCTCAGAAATGAGCATGTGGAGAGTCGTTCATTCATCAAGCAGAAAGGGAACGGGTTGAAGGTGAAAGTTTTACTCTGGTTTCTCAGTGAATTTCCTATTGCCGGTATGAAGTTCCTGCAGATTTCAATGTAAAACCGAGTTGCAGATACTACCCCCTCATATATATTTATGGAGTGGTGTATGCAACTGAAAAGAACCTTTGAGTTCCCAAAAAGCTAGGTTAAGAACGGATTTCACACACACACAACTCTCAGAACTAAGCATGTGGAGAGACGTTCGTTCATGTAGCACAAAGGGAACTGGTTGCAGGAGAATCTTTTACTCTGGTTCTCAGTGTGTTTCCTAATGCCGGTTTGAAGTTCCTGCAGTTTTCACTGTAAAACAGAGTTGGAGCTAGTACCTCCCCATATATATGTATGTAGTGGAGTTTGCAACTGAAAAGAAACTTTGTGTTCCCAACAAGCTAGGTGAACTACGGCTTACACACAAACTTAACTCTCAGAACTGAGCATGTGGAGAGACTTTCGTTCATCTAGCAAAAAGGGAACGGGTTGCAGGAGAAACTATTACTCTGCTTTCTCAGTATGTTTTCTAGTGCCGGTTTGATGTTCCTGCAGTTTTCACTGTAAAAGCGAGTTGCAGCTACTACCTCCTCATATATATTTATGAAATGGTGTATGCAACTGAAAAGAATCTTTGTCTTCCCAACAAGCTAGTTGAAGTACGGATTTCACACACACTTATCTCTCAGAACTGAGCATGTGGAGTGTCGTTCATTTATCTAGCACAAATGGAACGGGTTGGAGGAGAAACTTATACTCTGGTTTCTCAGTTTGTTTCCTAGTGCCGGTATGAAATTCCTGCAGATTTCACTTTAAAACCGAGTTGGAGCTAGTACCTCCCTATATATATGTATGGAGTGGAGTTTGCAACTGAAAAGAAACTTTGTGTTCCCAACAAGCTAGGTGAATGAAGGCTTTCACACACACTTATCCCTCAGAACTGAGCATGTGGTGAGTCGTTCATTCATCTAGCACAAAAGGAACGGGTTGCAAGAGGAACTTATTCTCTGGTTCTCAGTGTGTTTCCTACTGCCGGTTTGAAGTTCCTGCAGTTTTCAATGTAAAACCTACTTGGAGCTAGTACCTCCCCATATATATGTATGGAGTGGAGTTTGCAACTGAAAAGAAACTTTGTGTTCCCAACAAGCTAGTTGAAGGACGGCATTCACACACACTTATCTCTCAGAACTGAGCATGTGGAGAGTCGTTTGTTCATCTAGCACTAAGCGATCGGTTTGCAGGAGAAATTTTACTCTGGTTTCTCAGTGTGTTTCGTAGTGCCGTTTTGAAGTTCCTGCAGATTTCACTGTAAAACAGAGTTGGAGCTTGGTCCTCCCCATATATATGTATGTAGTGGGTTTTGCAACTGAAAAGAAACTTTGTGTTCCGAACAAGTTAGGTGAAGGACGGCTTTCACTCACACTTATCTCTCACAACTGAGCATGTGGAGAGTCTTTCATTCATCTAGCACAAATGGAACGGGTTGCAGGAGAATCGTATTCTCTGGTTCTCAGTGTGTTTCTTAGTGCCGATTTGAAGTTCTTGCAGTTTTCAATGTAAAATCGAGTTGGAGCTAGTACCTCCCCATATATATGTATGGAGTGGAGTTTGAAACTGAAAAGAAACTTTTTGTTCCCAACAAGATAGTTGAAGGACGGCTTTCACACACACTTATTTCTCAGAACTGAGCATGTGGAGAGTCGTTCGTTTATCTAGCACAAAGTGAACTGGTTGAAGAGAAACTTTTACTCTGGTTTCTCAGTGTGTTTCCTAGTGCCGGTTTGAATTTCCAGCAGTTTTCACTGTAAAACCGAGTTGGAGCTGGTTCCTCCCCATATATATGTATTGAGTGGAGTTTGCAACTGAAAAAAAACTTTGTGTTCCCAACAAGCTAGTTGAAGTACGGCTTTCACACAAACTTATCTCTCAGAACTGAGCATGTGGAGAGACGTTCGTTCATCTAGCACAAAGGGAACGGTTTGAAGGAGAAAGATGTACTCTGGTTTCTCAGTATGTTTCCTAGTGCCGGTTTGAAGTTTCTGCAGTTTTCACTGTAAAACCGTGTTGGAGCTAGTACCTCCCCATATATATGTTTGGAGTGGAGTTTGCAACTGAAGAGAATCTTTGTGTTCCCAACAAGCTAGGTGAAGGAAGGCTTTCACACACACTTATCCCTCAGAACTGAGCATGTGGTGAGTCGTTCATTCATCTAGCACAAAGGGAACGGGTTGCAAGAGGAACTTATTCTCTGGTTCTCAGTGTGTTTCCTACTGCCGGTTTGAAGTTCCTGCAGATTTCACTGTAAAACCGATTTGGAGCTGGTTCCTCCTCATATATATGTATGGATTGGGGTATGCATCTTTAAAGAGACTATGTGTTCCCAACAAGCTAAGTGAAGGACGGCTTTCACACACATTTATCTCTCAGAACTGAGCATGTGGAGAGGCGTTCATTCATTTAGCACAAATGTTACGGGTTGCAGGAGATACTTTTACTCTGATTCTCAGTGTGTTTCCTAGTGCCGGTTTGAAGTTCCTGCAGTTTTCACTGTAAAACCGAGTTGGAGCTTGTACCACCCCATATATATGTATGGAGTGGTGTTTTCAACTGAAAAGAAACTTTGTGTTCCCAACAAGCTAGGTGAAGTACGGCTTTCACACAAACTTATCTCTCAGAACTGAGCATGTGGAGAGTCGTTTGTTCATCTAGCACAAGGGAACGGGTGGTAGGAGAAAGATTTACTGTGGTTTCTCAGGGTCTTTCCTAGTGCCGATATGATGTTCCTGCAGTTTTCAGTGTAAAACAGAGTTAGAGCTAGTACCACCCCATATATATCTATGGAGTGGAGTTTTCAACTGAAAAGAAAAATTGTTTTCCCAACAAGCTAGGTGAAGTGCGGCTTTCACACACACTTATCTCTCAGAAAAGAGCATGTGGTGAGTCGTTCGTTTATCTAGCAGAAATGGAACGGGTTGCAGGATATACTTTTATTCTGGTTCTCAGAGTGTTTCCTAGTGCCGGTTTGAAGATCCTGCAGTTTTCACCTTAAAACCGAGTTGGAGCTTCTACCTCCCTATGTATATGTAAGGAGTGGAGTTGGCAACTGAAAAGTAACTTTGGGTTCCCAACAAGCTAGGTGAAGGAAGGCTTTCACACACACTTATCTCTCAGAACTGAGCATGTGGTGAGTCGTTCATTCATCTAGCACAAAGGGAACGGGTTGCAAGAGGAACTTATTCTCTGGTTCTCAGTGTGTTTCCTAGTGCTGGTTTGAAGTTCCTGCAGTTTTCACTGTAAAACAGAGTTGGAGCTTTGTGCTCCCAATATATATGTATGTAGTGAGTTTTGCAACTGAAAAGAAACTTTGTGTTCCGAACAAGCTAGGTGAAGGACGGCTTTCACACAAACATATCTCTCAGAACTGAGCATGTGGAGAGTCGTTTGTTCATCTAGCACAAGGGAACGGGTTGCAGAAGAAAGATTTACTGTAGTTTTCCAGTGTCTTTCCTTGTGCCGATATGAAGTTCCTGCAGTTTTCACTGTAAAACAGAGTTAGAGCTTGTACCACACCATATATATGTATGGAGTGGAGTTTCAACTGAAAAGAAACTTTGTGTTCCCAACAAGCTAGGTGAATGACGGCTTACACACACACTTATCTCTCAGAAAAGAGCATGTGGTGAGTCGTTCGTTTATCTAGCAGAAATGGAACGGGTTGCAGGATATACTTTTACTCTGGTTCTCAGCGTGTTTCCTAGTGCCGGTTTGAAGATCCTGCAGTTTTCACCTTAAAACCGAGTTGGAACTTCTTCCTCCCTATGTATATGTAAGGAGTGGAGATGGCAACTGAAAAGAAACTTTGTGTTCCCAACAAGCTAGGTGAAGGACGGCTTACACACACACTTATCTCTCAGAAAAACATGTGGTGAGACGTTCGTTTATCTAGCAGAAATGGAACGGTTTGCAGGAGGATCTTTTACTCTGGTTCTCAGTGTGTTTCCTAGTGCCGGTTTGAATTTCCTGCAGTTTTCACTATAAAAACGATTTGGATCTGGTACATACCCATGTATATCTATGGAGTGGGGTTTGCAGCTGAAAAGAAACTTTGTGTTCCCAAAAAGCTAGGTGAAAGATGGCTTTCAAACACACTTATCTTTCAGAACTGAGCATGTGTAGAGGCGTTAATTCATCTAGCACAAAGGGAACGGGTTGCAGGAGAAACTTTTACTCTGGTTTCTCAGTGTGTTTCCTAGTGCCGGTTTGAATTTCCTGCAGTTTTCACTGTAAAACCGAGTTGGAGATTGTTCCTCCCCATATATATGTATGGAGTGGTGTATGCAACTGAAAAGAAACTTTGTTTTCCCAACACGCTAAGTGAAGGACGTCTTTCACACACACTTATCTCTCAGAACTGAGCATGTGGAGAGTCGTTCATTCATCTAGCACAAAGGGATCTGGTTGCAGGAGAAACTTATTCTCTGGTTCTCAGTGTGTTTCCTAGTGCCGGTTTGAAGTTCCTGCAGTTTTCACTGTAAAACCGACTTGGAGCTGGTTCCTCCCCTTATATATTTATGGAGTGGGTTATGCAACAGAAAAGAAACTATGTGTTCCCAACAAGCTAGTTGAAGGACGGCTTTCAAACACACTTATCTCTCAGAACTGAGCATGTGGAGAGTCGTTCATTCATCTAGCACAAAGGTAACGGGTTGCAGGATATACTTTTACTCTGGTTCTCAGAGTGTTTCCTAGTGCTGGATTGAAGTTCCTGCAGGTTTCACCTTAAAACCGAGTTGGAGCTTCAACCTCCCTATATATATGTAAGGAGTGGAGTTGGCAACTGAAAAGAAACTTTGTGTTCCCAACAAGCTTGTTGAAGGACGGCTTTCACACACACTTATGTCTCAGAACTGAGCATGTGGAGAGTCTTTCGTTCATCTAGCAGAAAGCGATCGGGATGCAGGAGAAATTTTATTCTGGTTTCTCAGTGTGTTTCGTAGTGCCGTTTTGAAGTTCCTGCAGTTTTCACTGTAAAACAGAGTTGGAGCTTTGTGCTCCCCATATATATGTATGTATTGGGTTTTGCAACTGAAAAGAAACTTTGTGTTCCGAACAAGCTAGGTGAAGGACGGCTTACACTCACACTTATCTCTCAGAACTGAGCATGTGGAGAGTCTTTCATTCATCTAGCACAAAGGGAAAGGGTTGCTGGAGAATCTAATTCTCTGTTTCTCAGTGTGTTTCTTAGTGCCGGTTTGAAGTTCCTGCAGTTTTCAATGTAAAACCGAGTTGGATCTAGCACTTCCCCATATATATTTACGGAGTGGTGTTTGCAACTGAAAAGAAACTTTGTGTTCCCAACAAGCTAGGTGAAGGACGGCTTTCACACAAACTTATCTCTCAGAACTGAGCATGTGGAGAGTCGTTTATTCATCTAGCACAAGGGAACGGGTTGCAGGAGAAAGATTTACTGTGGTTTCTCAGTGTCTTTCTTAGTGCCGGTATGAAGTTCCTGCATTTTTCAATGTAAAAGAGTGTTAGAGCTAGTACCACACCATATATATATATGGAGTAGAGTTTGCAACTGAAAAGAAACTTTGTGTCCCCAACAAGCTAGGTGAAGGACGGCTTACACACACACTTATCTCTCAGAACTGATCATGTGGAGAGTCTTTCATTCATCTAGCACAAAGGGAAAGTGTTGCAGGAGAATCTTATTCTCTGGTTCTCAGTGTGTTTCCTAGTGCCGGTTTGAAGTTCCTGCAGATTTCACTGTAAAACCGAGTTGGAGCTGGTTCCTCCTCATATATATGTATGGATTGGGGTATGCAACTTAAAAGAAACTATGTGTTCCCAACAAGATAGGTGAAGTACGGCTTTCACACAAACTTATCTCTCAGAACTGAGCATGTGGAGAGCCGTTTGTTCATCTAGCACAAGGAACGGTTTGCAGGAGAAAGTTTTATTTTGGTTTCCCAGTTTCTTTCCTAGTGCCGGTATGAATTTCCTGCAGTTTTCACTGTAAAACAGAGTTAGAGCTAGTACCATCCCATATATATGTATGGAATGGAGTTTTCAACTGAAAAGAAACTTTTTGTTCCCAACAAGCTAGGTGAAGGACGGCTTTCACACACACTTATCTCTCAGAACTGAGGCTGTGGAGAGTCGTTCATTCACCTAGCACAAAGGTAACAGGTTGCAGGATATACTTTTACACTGGTTCTCAGTTTGTTTCCTAGTGCTGGTTTGAAGTTCCTGCAGTTTTCACTGTAAAACCGAGTTGGAGCTAGTACCTCCCCATATATATGTATGCAGTGGAGTATGCAACTTAAACAATCTTTGTGTTCCCAACAAGCTAGGTGATAGACTGCTTTCACACACACTTATCTCTCAGAACTGTGCATGTGGTGAGTCGTTCATTCATCCAGCACAAAGGGAACGGGTTGCAGGGGAAACTTTTACTCTGGTTCTCATTGTGTTTCCTAGTTCCGTTTTGAAGTTCCTGCAGTTTTCAGTGTAAAACCGAATTGGAGCTTGTACATCCCCATATATATGTATGGAGTGGACTTTGCAAATGAAAAGAAATTTTGTGTTCAAAACAAGATAGGTGAAGGACGGCTTTAAAACACACTTATCTCTCAGACCTGAGCATGTGGTGAGTCGTTCATTCATCTAGCACAAAGGGAATGGGTTGTAGGAGAAACTTTTACTATGGTCCTCTGTGTGTTCCCTAGTGCCGGTTGGAAGTTCCTGCAGTTTTCACTGTAAAACCGAGTTGGAGCTACAACCTCCCCATATATATGTATGGAGTGGAGTTAGCAACTGAAAAGAAACTTTGTGTTTCCAACAAGCTAGGTGAAGGGAGGCTTTCACACACACTTATCTCTCAGAACTGAGCATGTGGAGAATCGTTCATTCATCTAGCACAAAGGGAATGGGGGCCAGGAGAATCTTTTACTCTGGTTATCAGTGTTTTTCCTAGTGCCGTTTTGAAATTCCTGCAGTTTTCACTGTAAAACCGAGTTGGAGCTAGTACCTCCCCATATATATGTATGGAGTGGAATTTGCAACTGAAAAGAAACTTTGTGTTCCCAACAAGCTAGTTGAAGGACGGCTTTCACACACACTTATCTCTCAGAACTGAGCATGTTGTGAGTCGTTCATTCATCTAGCACAAATTGAACGGGTTGTAGGAGACAATTTTACACTATTTCTCAGTGTGTTTCCTAGTGCCGGTTTGAATTTCCTGCAGATTTCACTCTAAAACCGAGTTGGAGCTTGTACCTCCCCATATTTATGTATGGAGTGGAATTTGCAACTGAAAAGAAACTTTGTGTTCCCAACAAGCTAGGTGAACGACAGCTTTCACACACACTTATCTCTCAGAACTGAGCATGTTGTGAGTCGTTCATTCATCTAGCACAAAGGGATCGGGTTGTAGGATAAAATTATACTCTGGTTCTCAGTGTGTTTCCTAGTTCCGTTTTGAAGTTCCTGCAGTTTTCAGTGTAAAACCCAGTTGGAGCTAGTACATCCCCATATATATGTATGGAGTGGACTTTGCAACTGAAAAGAAACTTTGTGTTCCCAACAAGATAGGTGAAGTACGGCTTTAAAACCCACTTATCTCTCAGACATGAGCATGTGGTGAGTCGTTCATTCATCTAGCACAAAGGGAATGGGTTGTAGGAGAAACTTTTACTCTGGTCCTCAGTGTGTTTCCTAGTGCCGATTGGAATTTCCTGCAGTTTTCACTGTAAAACCGAGTTGCAGCTACTACATCCTCATATATATATATGGAATGGAGTATGCAACAGAAAAGGATCTTTGTGTTCCCAAAAAGCTAGGTGAAGTACGGCTTTCACACACACTTATCTCTCAGAATTTGGCATGTGGAGAAACGTTCGTTCATGTAGCAAAAAGGGAACTGATTGCAGGAGAATCTTTTACTCTGGTTCTCAGTGTGTTTTCTAGTGCCGGTTTCATGTTCCTGCAGTTTTCACTGTAAAACAGATTTGGAGCTAGTACCTCCCCATATATATGTATGGTTTGGAGTTAGCAACTGAAAAGAAACTTTGTGTCCCCAACAAGCTAGGTGAAGGACGGTTTTCACACACACTGCACTCTCAGAACAGAGCAAGTGGAGAGTCGTTCGTTCATCTAGCACAAAGGGAACGGGTTGCAGGAGAAAGATTTACTCTGGTTTCTCAGTGTGTTTCCTAGTGCCGGTATGAAGTTCCTGCAGTTTTCACTGTAAAACCGAGTTGGAGCTTCAACCTCCCCATATATATGTATGGAGTGGAGTTAGCAACTGAAAAGAAAATTTGTGTTTCCAACAAGCTAGGTGAAGGACGGTTTTCACACACACTGCACTCTCAGAACTGAGCATGTTGTGAGTCGTTCATTCATGTAGCACAAAGAACGGGTTGCAGGAGAAACTTTTACTCTGGTTCTCAGTGTGTTTCCTAGTGCCGGTTTGAAGTTCCTGCAGTTTTCACTGTAAAACCGAGTTGCAGCTACAAACTCCTCATATATATTTATGGAATGGAGTATGCAACTGAAAAGAATCATTGTGTTCCCAAAAAGCTAGGTGAAGAACGGCTTTCACACACACTTATCCCTCAGAACTAAGCATGTGTAGAGACGTTCGTTCATGTAGCACAAAGGGAACTGTTTGCAGGAGAATGTTTTACTCTGGTTCTCAGTCTGTTTCCTAGTGCCGGATTGAAGTTCCTGCAGTTTTCAGTGTAAAACCGAGTTGAAGCTAGTACCTCCCCATATATATGTATGGATTGGAGTTTGCAACTGAAAAGAAACTTTGTGTTCCCAACAAGCTAGTTGAAGGTAGGCTTTCACACACACTTATCTCTCAGAACTGAACATGTGGAGAGACGTTCGTTCATCTAGCACAAAGGGAACGGGTTGAAGGAGAAAGTTTTACTCTGGATTCTCAGTGTGTTTCCTAGTGCCGGTTTGAAATTCCTGCAGTTTTCACTGTAAAACCAAGTTGGAGCTGGTTCCTCCCCATATAATTGTATGGATTGTGGTATGCAACTTAAAAGAAACTATGTGTTCCCAAGAAGCAAATTGAAGGACGGCTTTCACACACACATATCTCTCAGATCTGAGCATGTGGAGAGTCGTTCATTCATCTAACATAATGATAACGGGTTGCAGGCTATACTTTTACTTTTGTTCTCAGTGTGTTTCCTAGTGCCGGTTTGAAGTTCCTGCAGTTATCACCTTAAAAACGAGTTGGAGCTTCTACCTCCCCATATATGTGTAAGGAGTGGAGTTGGCAACTGAAAAGATACTTTGTGTTCCCAACAAGCTAGTTGAAGGACGGATTTCACACCCACTTATCTCTCAGAACTGAGGATGTGGAGAGTCGTTCGTTCATCTAGCACAAAGGGAACGGTTTGCAGGAGAAAGATTTACTCTGGTTTCTCAGTGTGTTTCCTAGTGCCGGTATGAAGTTCCTGCAGTTTTCACTGTAAAACCGTGTTGGAGCTAGTACCTCCCCATATATATGTATGGAGTGGAGTTTGCAACTGAAAAGAAACTTTATGTTCCCAACAAGCTACGTGAAGGAAGGCTTTCACACACACTTATCTCTCAGAACTGAGAATGTGGTGAGTCGTTCATTCATCTAGCACAAAGGGAACGGGTTGCAAGAGGAACTTATTCTCTGGTTCTCAGTGTGTTTCCTACTGCCGGTTTGAAGTTACTGCAGTTTTCAATGTAAAACCGACTTGGAGCTAGTACCTCCCCATATATATGTATGGAGTGGGGTTTGCAACTGAAAAGAAACTTTGTGTTCCCAACAAGCTAGGTGAAGGACGGCTTTCACACAAACATATCTCTCAGAACTGAGCATGTGTAGAGTCGTTTGTTCATCTAGCACAAGGGAACGGGTTGCAGGTGAAACTTTTACTCTGGTTTCTCAGTGTGTTTCCTAGTGCCTGTTGGAAGTTCCTGCAGTATTCACTGTAAAACCGAGTTGCAGCTACTACCCCCTCATATATATTTATGGAGTGGTGTAAGCAACTGAAAAGAACCTTTGTGTTCCCATAAAGCTAGGTTAAGAACGGATTTCACACACACACAACTCTCAGAACTAAGCATGTGGAGAGACGTTCGTTCATGTAGCACAAATGAAACTGGTTGCAGGAGAAATTTTACTCTGGTTCTCAGTGTGTTTCCTAATGCCGGTTTGAAGTTCCTGCAGTTTTCACTGTAAAACAGAGTTGGAGCTAGTACCTCCCCATATATATGTATGGAGTGGAGTTTGCAACTGAAAAGAAACTTTGTGTTCCCAACAAGCTAGGTGAAGTACGGCTTACACACAAACTTAACTCTCAGAACTGAGCATGTGGAGAGACGTTCGTTCATCTAGCACAAAGGGAACGGGTTGCAGGAGAAACTATTACTCTGCTTTCTCAGTCTGTTTTCTAGTGCCGGTTTGATGTTCCTGCATTTTTCACTGTAAAAGCGAGTTGCAGCTACTACCTCCTCATATATATTTATGAAATGGGGTATGCAACTGAAAAGAATCTTTGTCTTCCCAACAAGCTAGTTGAAGTACGGATTTCACACACACTTATCTCTCAGAACTGAGCATGTGGAGTGTCGTTCATTTATCTAGCACAAACGATCGGGTTGCAGGAGAAATTTTACTCTGGTTTCTCTGTGTGTTTCGTAGTGCCGTTTTGAAGTTCCTGCAGTTTTTACTGTAAAACAGAGTTGGAGCATGGTGCTCCCCATATATATGTATGTAGTGGGTTTTGCAACTGAAAAGAAACTTTGTGTTCCGAACAAGCTAGTTGAAGGACGGCTTTCACTCACACTTATGTCTCAGAACTGAGCATGTGGAGAGTCTTTCATTCATCTAGCACAAAGGGAACGGGTTGCTGGAGAATCTTATTCTCTGGTTCTCAGTATGTTTCTTAGTGCCGGTTTGAAGTTCCTGCAGTTTTCAATGTAAAACCGATTTGGAGCTAGTACCTCCCCATATATATGTATGGAGTGGAGTTTGCAACTGAAAAGAAACTTTGTGTTCCCAACAAGCTAGGTGAAGGAAGGCTTTCACACACACTTATCTCTCAGATCTGAGCATGTGTTGAGTCGTTCTTTCATCTAGCACAAAGGGAACGGGTTGCAAGAGGAAGTTATTCTCTGGTTCTCAGTGTGTTTCCTACTGCCGGTTTGAAGTTCCTGCAGATTTCACTATAAAACAGAGTTGGAGCTTGGTCCTCCCCATATATATGTATGTAGTGGGTTTTGCAACTGAAAAGAAACTTTGTGTTCCGAACAAGCTAGGTGAAGGACGGCTTTCACTCACACTTATCTCTCACAACTGAGCATGTGGAGAGTCTTTCATTCATCTAGCACAAATGGAACGGGTTGCAGGAGAATCATATTCTCTGGTTCTCAGTGTGTTTCTTAGTGCCGATTTGAAGTTCCTGCAGTTTTCAATGTAAAATCGAGTTGGATCTAGTACCTCCCCATATATATGTATGGAGTGGAGTTTGCAACTGAAAAGAAACTTTTTGTTCCCAACAAGATAGTTGAAGGACGGCTTTCACACACACTTATTTCTCAGAACTGAGCATGTGGAGAGTCGTTCGTTTATCTAGCACAAAGAGAACTGGTTGAAGAGAAACTTTTACTCTGGTTTCTCAGTGTGTTTCCTAGTGCCGGTTTGAATTTCCAGCAGATTTCACTGTAAAACAGAGTTGGAGCTGGTTCCTCCTCATATATATGTATGGATTGGGGTATGCAACTTAAAAGAAACTATGTGTTCCCAACAAGCTAGGTGAAGGACGGCTTTCACACACATTTATCTCTCAGAACTGAGCATGTGGAGATGCGTTCATTCATCAAGCACAAAGGTAACGGGTTGCAGGAGATTCTTTTACTCTGGTTCTCAGTGTTTTTCCAAGTGCCAGTTTGAAGTTCCTGCAGTTTTCACTGTAAAACCGAGTTGGAGCTAGTACCTCCCCATATATATGTATGGAGTGGGGTTTGCAAATGAAAAGAAAATTTGTGTTCCCAACAAGCTAGTTGAAGGACAGCTTTCACACACAATTATCTCTCAGAACTCTGCATGTTGTGAGTCGTTCATTCATCTAGCACAAATGGAACGGGTTGTAGGAGAAACTTTTACTCTCTTTCTCAGTGTGATTCCTAGTGCCGGTATGAATTTCCTGCAGATTTCACTGTAAAATCGAGTTGGAGCTTGTACCTCCCCATATATACATATGGATTGGAGTTTGCAACTGAATAGAAACTTTGTGTTCCCAACAAGCTATGTGAGGGACGGTTTTCACACACACTTATCTCTCAGAACTGAGCATGTGGAGAGCCGTTCATTCATCTAGCAGAAAGGGAACGGGTTGAAGGAGAAAGTTTTACTCTGGTTTCTCAGTGAATTTCCTAGTGCCGGTATGAAGTTCCTGCAGATTTCAATGTAAAACCGAGTTGCAGCTACTACCCCCTCATATATATTTATGGAGTGGTGTATGCAACTGAAAAGAACCTTTGAGTTCCCAAAAAGCTAGGTTAAGAACGGATTTCACACACAAACAACTCTCAGAACTAAGCATGAGGAGAGACGTTCGTTCATGTAGCACAAAGGGAACTGGTTGCAGGAGAATCTTTTACTCTGGTTCTCAGTGTGTTTCCTAATGCCGGTTTGAAGTTCCTGCAGTTTTCACTGTAAAACAGAGTTGGAGCTAGTACCTCCACATATATATGTATGGAGTGGAGTTTGCAACTGAAAAGAAACTTTGTGTTCCCAACAAGATAGGTGAACTACGGCTTACACACAAACTTAACTCTCAGAACTGAGCATGTGGAGAGACGTTCGTTCATCTAGCAGAAAGGGAACGGGTTGCAGTAGAAACTATTACTCTGCATTCTCAGTATGTTTTCTAGTGCCGGTTTGATGTTCCTGCAGTTTTCACTGTAAAAGCGAGTTGCAGCTACTACCTCCTCATATATATTTATGAAATGGTGTATGCAACTGAAAAGAATCTTTGTCTTCCCAACAAGCTAGTTGAAGTACGGATTTCACACACACTTATCTCTCAGAACTGAGCATGTGGAGTGTCGTTCATTTATCTAGCACAAATGGAACGGGTTGGAGGAGAAACTTATACTCTGGTTTCTCAGTTTGTTTCCTAGTGCCGGTATGAAATTCCTGCAGATTTCACTTTAAAACCGAGTTGGAGCTAGTACCTCCCCATATATATGTATGGAGTGGAGTTTGCAACTGAAAAGAAACATTGTGTTCCCAACAAGCTAGGTGAAGGAAGGCTTTCACACACACTTATCCCTCAGAACTGAGCATGTGGTGAGTCGTTCATTCATCTAGCACAAAGGGAACGGGTTGCAAGAGGAACTTATTCTCTGGTTCTCAGTGTGTTTCCTACTGCCGGTTTGAAGTTCCTGCAGTTTTCAATGTAAAACAGAGTTGGAGCTTGTACCTCCCCATATATATGTATGGAGAGGAGTTTGCAACTGAAAAGAAACTTTGTGTTCCCAACAAGCTAGTTGAAGGACGGCTTTCACTCACACTTATCTCTCACAACTGAGCATGTGGAGAGTCTTTCATTCATCTAGCACAAATGGAACGGGTTGCAGGAGAATCGTATTCTCTGGTTCTCAGTGTGTTTCTTAGTGCCGATTTGAAGTTCTTGCAGTTTTCAATGTAAAATCGATTTGGAGCTAGTACCTCCCCATATATATGTATGGAGTGGAGTTTGAAACTGAAAAGAAACTTTTTGTTCCCAACAAGATAGTTGAAGGACGGCTTTCACACACACTTATTTCTCAGAACTGAGCATGTGGAGAGTCGTTCGTTTATCTAGCACAAAGTGAACTGGTTGAAGAGAAACTTTTACTCTGGTTTATCAGTGTGTTTCCTAGTGCCGGTTTGAATTTCCAGCAGTTTTCACTGTAAAACCGAGTTGGAGCTGGTTCCTCCCCATATATATGTATTGAGTGGAGTTTGCAACTGAAAAGAAACTTTGTGTTCCCAACAAGCTAGTTGAAGAACGGCTTTCACACAAACTTATCTCTCAGAACTGAGCATGTGGAGAGACGTTCGTTCATCTAGCACAAAGGGAACGGTTTGAAGGAGAAAGATGTACTCTGGTTTCTCAGTATGTTTCCTAGTGCCGGTTTGAAGTTCCTGCAGTTTTCACTGTAAAACCGTGTTGGAGCTAGTACCTCCCCATATATATGTTTGGATTGGAGTTTGCAACTGAAGAGAATCTTTGTGTTCCTAACAAGCTAGGTGAAGGAAGGCTTTCACACACACTTATCCCTCAGAACTGAGCATGTGGTGAGTCGTTCATTCATCTAGCACAAAGGGAACGGGTTGCAAGAGGAACTTATTCTCTGGTTCTCAGTGTGTTTCCTACTGCCGGTTTGAAGTTCCTGCAGATTTCACTGTAAAACCGATTTGGAGCTGGTTCCTCCTCATATATATGTATGGATTGGGGTATGCATCTTTAAAGAGACTATGTGTTCCTAACAAGCTAAGTGAAGGACGGCTTTCACACACACTTATCTCTCAGAACTGAGCATGTGGAGAGTCGTTCATTCATCAAGCAGAAAGGGAACGGGTTGAAGGAGAAAGTTTTACTCTGGTTTCTCAGTGAATTTCCTATTGCCGGTATGAAGTTCCTGCAGATTTCAATGTAAAACCGAGTTGCAGCTACTACCCCCTCATATATATTTATGGAGTGGTGTATGCAACTGAAAAGAACTTTTGAGTTCCCAAAAAGCTAGGTTAAGAACGGATTTCACACACACACAACTCTCAGAACTAAGCATGTGAAGAGACGTTCGTTCATGTAGCACAAAGGGAACTGGTTGCAGGAGAATCTTTTACTCTGGTTCTCAGTGTGTTTCCTAATGCCGGTTTGAAGTTCCTGCAGTTTTCACTGTAAAACAGAGTTGGAGCTAGTACCTCCCCATATATATGTATGGAGTGGAGTTTGCAACTGAAAAGAAACTTTGTGTTCCCAACAAGCTAGGTGAACTACGGCTTACACACAAACTTAACTCTCAGAACTGAGCATGTGGAGAGACGTTCGTTCATCTAGCACAAAGGGAACGGGTTGCAGGAGAAACTATTACTCTGCTTTCTTAGTATGTTTTCAAGTGCCGGTTTGATGTTCCTGCAGTTTTCACTGTAAAAGCGAGTTGCAGCTACTACCTCCTCATATATATTTATGAAATGGTGTATGCAACTGAAAAGAATCTTTGTCTTCCCAACAAGCTAGTTGAAGTACGGATTTCACACACACTTATCTCTCAGAACTGAGCATGTGGAGTGTCGTTCATTTATCTAGCACAAATGGAACGGGTTGGAGGAGAAACTTATACTCTGGTTTCTCAGTTTGTTTCCTAGTGCCGGTATGAAATTCCTGCAGATTTCACTTTAAAACCGAGTTGGAGCTAGTACCTCCCCATATATATGTATGGAGTGGAGTTTGCAACTGAAAAGAAACTTTGTGTTCCCAACAAGCTAGGTGAAGGAAGGCTTTCACACACACTTATCCCTCAGAACTGAGCATGTGGTGAGTCGTTCATTCATCTAGCACAAAGGGAACGGGTTGCAAGAGGAACTTATTCTCTGGTTCTCAGTGTGTTTCCTACTGCCGGTTTGAAGTTCCTGCAGTTTTCAATGTAAAACCGAGTTGGAGCTTGTACCTCCCCATATATATGTATGGAGTGGAGTTTGCAACTGAAAAGAAACTTTGTGTTCCCAACAAGCTAGGTGAATGAAGGCTTTCACACACACTTATCTCTCAGAACTGAGCATGTGTTGAGTCGTTCTTTCATCTAGCACAAAGGGAACGGGTTGCAAGAGGAAGTTATTCTCTGGTTCTCAGTGTGTTTCCTACTGCCGGTTTGAAGTTCCTGCAGTTTTCAATGTAAAACCTATTTGGAGCTAGTACCTCCCTATATATATGTATGGAGTGGAGTTTGCAACTGAAAAGAAACTTTGTGTTCCCAACAAGCTAGTTGAAGGACGGCATTCACACACACTTATCTCTCAGAACTGAGCATGTGGAGAGTCGTTTGTTCATCTAGCACTAAGCGATCGGTTTGCAGGAGAAATTTTACTCTGGTTTCTCAGTGTGTTTCGTAGTGCCGTTTTGAAGTTCCTGCAGATTTCACTGTAAAACAGAGTTGGAGCTTGGTCCTCCCCATATATATGTATGTAGTGGGTTTTGCAACTGAAAAGAAACTTTGTGTTCCGAACAAGCTAGGTGAAGGACGGCTTTCACTCACACTTATCTCTCACAACTGAGCATGTGGAGAGTCTTTCATTCATCTAGCACAAATGGAACGGGTTGCAGGAGAATCGTATTCTCTGGTTCTCAGTGTGTTTCTTAGTGCCGATTTGTAGTTCCTGCAGTTTTCAATGTAAAATCGATTTGGAGCTAGTACCTCCCCATATATATGTATGGAGTGGAGTTTGAAACTGAAAAGAAACTTTTTGTTCCCAACAAGATAGTTGAAGGACGGCTTTCACACACACTTATTTCTCAGAACTGAGCATGTGGAGAGTCGTTCGTTTATCTAGCACAAAGTGAACTGGTTGAAGAGAAACTTTTACTCTGGTTTCTCAGTGTGTTTCCTACTGCCGGTTTGAATTTCCAGCAGTTTTCACTGTAAAACCGAGTTGGAGCTGGTTCCTCCCCATATATATGTATTGAGTGGAGTTTGCAACTGAAAAGAAACTTTGTGTTCCCAACAAGCTAGTTGAAGAACGGCTTTCACACAAACTTATCTCTCAGAACTGAGCATGTGGAGAGACGTTCGTTCATCTAGCACAAAGGGAACGGTTTGAAGGAGAAAGATGTACTCTGGATTCTCAGTATGTTTCCTAGTGCCGGTTTGAAGTTCCTGCAGTTTTCACTGTAAAACCGTGTTGGAGCTAGTACCTCCCCATATATATGTTTGGAGTGGAGTTTGCAACTGAAGAGAATCTTTGTGTTCCCAACAAGCTAGGTGAAGGAAGGCTTTCACACACACTTATCCCTCAGAACTGAGCATGTGGTGAGTCGTTCATTCATCTAGCACAAAGGGAACGGGTTGCAAGAGGAACTTATTCTCTGGTTCTCAGTGTGTTTCCTACTGCCGGTTTGAAGTTCCTGCAGATTTCACTGTAAAACCGATTTGGAGCTGGTTCCTCCTCATATATATGTATGGATTGGGGTATGCATCTTTAAAGAGACTATGTGTTCACAGCAAGCTAAGTGAAGGACGGCTTTCACACACATTTATCTCTCAGAACTGAGCATGTGGAGAGTCGTTTGTTCATCTAGCACAAGGGAACGGGTGGCAGGAGAAAGATTTACTGTGGTTTCTCAGGGTCTTTCCTAGTGCCGATATGAAGTTCCTGCAGTTTTCAGTGTAAAACAGAGTTAGAGCTAGTACCACCCCATATATATCTATGGAGTGGAGTTTTCAACTGAAAAGAAAAATTGTTTTCCCAACAAGCTAGGTGAAGGGCGGCTTTCACACACACTTATCTCTCAGAAAAGAGCATGTGGTGAGTCGTTCGTTTATCTAGCAGAAATGGAACGGGTTGCAGGATATACTTTTATTCTGGTTCTCAGAGTGTTTCCTAGTGCCGGTTTGAAGATCCTGCAGTTTTCACCTTAAAACCGAGTTGGAGCTTCTTCCTCCCTATGTATATGTAAGGAGTGGAGATGGCAACTGAAAAGAAACTTTGTGTTCCCAACAAGCTAGGTGAAGGGCGGCTTACACACACACTTATCTCTCAGAAAAAGCATGTGGTGAGACGTTCGTTTATCTAGCAGAAATGGAACGGTTTGCAGGAGGAACTTTTACTCTGGTTCTCAGTGTGTTTCCTAGTGCCGGTTTGAATTTCCTGCAGTTTTCACTATAAAAACGATTTGGATCTGGTACATACCCATGTATATCTATGGAGTGGAGTTTGCAGCTGAATAGAAACTTTGTGTTCCCAAAAAGCTAGGTGAAAGATGGCTTTCAAACACACTTATCTTTCAGAACTGAGCATGTGTAGAGGCGTTAATTCATCTAGCACAAAGGGAACGGGTTGCAGGAGAAATTTTACTCTGGTTTCTCAGTGTGTTTCCTAGTGCCGGTTTGAATTTCCTGCAGTTTTCACTGTAAAACCGAGTTGGAGCTTGTTCCTCCCCATATATATGTATGGAGTGGTGTATGCAACTGAAAAGAAACTTTGTTTTCCCAACACGCTAAGTGAAGGACGTCTTTCACACACACTTATCTCTCAGAACTGAGCATGTGGAGAGTCGTTCATTCATCTAGCACAAAGGGATCTGGTTGGAGGAGAAACTTATTCTCTGGTTCTCAGTGTGTTTCCTAGTGCCGGTTTGAAGTTCCTGCAGTTTTCACTGTAAAACCGAGTTGGAGCTGGTTCCTCCCCTTATATATTTATGGAGTGGGTTATGCAACTGAAAAGAAACTATGTGTTCCCAACAAGCTAGTTGAAGGACGGCTTTCAAACACACTTATCTCTCAGAACTGAGCATGTGGAGAGTCGTTCATTCATCTAGCACAAAGGTAACGGGTTGCAGGATATACTTTTACTCTGGTTCTCAGAGTGTTTCCTAGTGCTGGATTGAAGTTCCTGCAGGATTCACCTTAAAACCGATTTGGAGCTTCTACCTCCCTATATATATGTAAGGAGTGGAGTTGGCAACTGAAAAGAAACTTTGTGTTCCCAACAAGCTTGTTGAAGGACGGCTTTCACACACACTTATGTCTCAGAACTGAGCATGTGGAGAGTCTTTCGTTCATCTAGCAGAAAGCGATCGAGATGCAGGAGAAATTTTAGTCTGGTTTCTCAGTGTGTTTCGTAGTGCCGTTTTGAAGTTCCTGCAGTTTTCACTGTAAAACAGAGTTGGAGCTTTGTGCTCCCCATATATATGTATGTAGTGGGTTTTGCAACTGAAAAGAAACTTTGTGTTCCGAACAAGCTAGGTGAAGGACGGCTTACACTCACACTTATCTCTCAGAACTGAGCATGTGGAGAGTCTTTCATTCATCTAGCACAAAGGGAAAGGGTTGCTGGAGAATCTAATTCTCTGTTTCTCAGTGTGTTTCTTAGTGCCGGTTTGAAGTTCCTGCAGTTTTCAATGTAAAACCGAGTTGGATCTAGCACTTCCCCATATATATTTACGGAGTGGTGTTTGCAACTGAAAAGAAACTTTGTGTTCCCAACAAGCTAGGTGAAGGACGGCTTTCACACAAACTTATCTCTCAGAACTGAGCATGTGGAGAGTCTTTTATTCATCTAGCACAAGGGAACGGGTTGCAGGAGAAAGATTTACTGTGGTTTCTCAGTGTCTTTCTTAGTGCCGGTATGAAGGTCCTGCATTTTTCAATGTAAAAGAGTGTTAGAGCTAGTACCACACCATATATATATATGGAGTAGAGTTTGCAACTGAAAAGAAACTTTGTGTCCCCAACAAGCTAGGTGAAGGACGGCTTACACACACACTTATCTCTCAGAACTGATCATGTGGAGAGTCTTTCATTCATCTAGCACAAAGGGAAAGGGTTGCAGGAGAATCTTATTCTCTGGTTCTCAGTGTGTTTCCTAGTGCCGGTTTGAAGTTCCTGCAGATTTCACTGTAAAACCGAGTTGGAGCTGGTTCCTCCTCATATATATGTATGGATTGGGGTATGCAACTTAAAAGAAACTATGTGTTCCCAACAAGATAGGTGAAGTACGGCTTTCACACAAACTTATCTCTCAGAACTGAGCATGTGGAGAGTCGTTTGTTCATCTAGAACAAGGAACGGTTTGCAGGAGAAAGTTTTATTTTGGTTTCCCAGTTTCTTTCCTAGTGCCGGTATGAATTTCCTGCAGTTTTCACTGTAAAACAGAGTTAGAGCTAGTACCATCCCATATATATGTATGGAATGGAGTTTTCAACTGAAAAGAAACTTTTTGTTCCCAACAAGCTAGGTGAAGGACGGCTTTCACACACACTTATCTCTCAGAACTGAGGCTGTGGAGAGTCGTTCATTCACCTAGCACAAAGGTAACAGGTTGCAGGATATACTTTTACACTGGTTCTCACTTTGATTCCTAGTGCTGGTTTGAAGTTCCTGCAGTTTTCACTGTAAAACCGAGTTGGAGCTAGTACCTCCCCATATATATGTATGCAGTGGAGTATGCACCTTAAAAAATCTTTGTGTTCCCAACAAGCTAGGTGATAGACTGCTTTCACACACACTTATCTCTCAGAACTGTGCATGTGGTGAGTCGTTCATTCATCCAGCACAAAGGGAACGGGTTGCAGGAGAAACTTTTACTCTGGTTCTCAGTGTGTTTCCTAGTGCCTGTTTGAAGTGCCTGCAGTTTTCAATGTAAAACAGATTTGGAGCTGGTACATACCCATGTATATGTATGGAGTGGATTTTTTAGCTGAAAAGAAACTTTGTGTTCCCAACAAGCTAGGTGAAGGAAGGGTTTCACACACACTTATCTCTCAGAACTGAGCATGTTGTGAGTCGTTCATTCATCTAGCACAAAGGGATCGGGTTGTAGGATAAAATTATACTCTGGTTCTCAGTGTGTTTCCTAGTTCCGTTTTGAAGTTCCTGCAGTTTTCAGTGTAAAACCGAGTTGGAGCTAGTACATCCCCATATATATGTATGGAGTGGACTTTGCAACTGAAAAGAAACTTTGTGTTCCCAACAAGATAGGTGAAGTACGGCTTTAAAACCCACTTATCTCTCAGACATGAGCATGTGGTGAGTCGTTCATTCATCTAGCACAAAGGGAATGGGTTGTAGGAGAAACTTTTACTCTGGTCCTCAGTGTGTTTCCTAGTGCCGATTGGAATTTCCTGCAGTTTTCACTGTAAAACCGAGTTGCAGCTACTACATCCTCATATATATATATGGAATGGAGTATGCAACAGAAAAGGATCTTTGTGTTCCCAAAAAGCTAGGTGAAGTACGGCTTTCACACACACTTATCTCTCAGAATTTGGCATGTGGAGAAACGTTCGTTCATGTAGCAAAAAGGGAACTGATTGCAGGAGAATCTTTTACTCTGGTTCTCAGTGTGTTTTCTAGTGCCGGTTTCATATTCCTGCAGTTTTCACTGTAAAACAGATTTGGAGCTAGTACCTCCCCATATATATGTATGGTTTGGAGTTAGCAACTGAAAAGAAACTTTGTGTCCCCAACAAGCTAGGTGAAGGATGGTTTTCACACACACTGCACTCTCAGAACAGAGCAAGTGGAGAGTCGTTCGTTCATCTAGCACAAAGGGAACGGGTTGCAGGAGAAAGATTTACTCTGGTTTCTCAGTGTGTTTCCTAGTGCCGGTATGAAGTTCCTGCAGTTTTCACTGTAAAACCGAGTTGGAGCTTCAACCTCCCCATATATATGTATGGAGTGGAGTTAGCAACTGAAAAGAAATTTTGTGTTTCCAACAAGCTAGGTGAAGGACGGTTTTCACACAAACTGCACTCTCAGAACTGAGCATGTTGTGAGTCGTTCATTCATGAGCACAAAGAACGGGTTGCAGGAGAAACTTTTACTCTGGTTCTCAGTGTGTTTCCTAGTGCCGGTTTGAAGTTCCTGCAGTTTTCACTGTAAAACCGAGATGGAACTTGTACCTCCCCTTATATATTTATGGAGTGGGGTATGCAACTGAAAAGAAACTTTGTGTTCCCAACAAGCTAGTTGAAGGACGGCTTTCACACTCACTTATCTCTCCGAACTGAGCATGTGGATAGTCGTTCGTTCATCTAGCACAAATGGAACGAGTTGAAGGAGAAACTTTTACTCTGGTTTCTCAGTGTGTTTCCTAGTGCCGGTTTGAATTTCCTGCAGTTTTCACTGTATAACCGAGTTGGAGCTGGTTCCTCCCCTTATATATGTATGGATTGGGGTATGCAACTTAAAAGAAACTATGTGTTCCCAACAAGCAAGGTGATGGACGGCTCTCACACACACTTATCTCTCAGAACTGAGCCTGTGGAGTGTCGTACATTCATCTAGCACAAAGGTAACTGGTAGCAGGATATGCTTTTACTCTGGTTCTCAGTGTGTTTCCTAGTGCCGATTTGAAGTTCCTGCAGTTTTCACTGTAAAACAGAGTTGGAGCTTGTTCCTCCCCATATATATGTATGTAGTGTGGTATGCAACTGAAAAGAAACTTTGTGTTCCCAACAAGCTAGGTGAAGGACGGCTTTCACACACACTTATCTCTCAGAACTGAGCATATGGAGAGTCGTTTATTCATCTAGCACAAAGGGTTCGGGTTGCAGGAGAAATTAATTCTCTGGTTCTCTGTCTGTTTCCTACTGCCTGTTTGAAGTTCCTGCAGATTTCACTGTAAAACCGAGTTGGAGCTAGTACCTCCACATATATATGTATGCAGTGGAGTTTGCAACTTAAATAATCTTTGTGTTCCCAACAAGCTAGTTGATGGACTGCTTTCACACACACTTATCTCTCAAAACTGTGCATGTGGAGAGTCGTTCGTTCATCTAGCACAAAGGGAACGTGTTGCAGGAAGAACTTTTACTCTGGTTCTCAGTGTGTTTCTTTGTGCCTGTTTGAAGTGCCTGCAGTTTTCAATGTAAAACAGAGTTGGAGCTTGTACATACCCATGTATATGTATGGACTGGAGTTTGCAGCTGAAAAGAAACTTTGTGTTACCAACAAGCTAGGTGAAGGATGGCTTTCACACACACTTATCTCTCAGAACTGATCATGTGGAGAGTCTTTCATTCATCTAGCACAAAGGGAAAGTGTTGCAGGAGAATCTTATTCTCTGGTTCTCAGTGTGTTTCCTAGTGCCGGTTAGAATTTCCTGCAGATTTCACTGTAAAACCGAGTTGGAGCTGGTTCCTCCTCATATATATGTATGGATTGGGGTATGCAACTTAAAAGAAACTATGTGTTCCCAACAAGATAGGTGAAGTACGGCTTTCACACAAACTTATCTCTCAGAACTGAGCATGTGGAGAGTCGTTTGTTCATCTAGCACAAGGAACGGTTTGCTGGAGGAAGTTTTATTGTGGTTTCCCAGTTTCTTTCCTAGTGCCGGTATGAAGTTCCTGCAGTTTTCACTGTAAAACAGAGTTAGAGCTAGTACCATCCCATATATATGTATGGAATGGAGTTTTCAACTGAAAAGAAACTTTGTGTTCCCAACAAGCTAGGTGAAGGACGGATTTCACACACACTTATCTCTCAGAACTGAGGCTGTGGAGAGTCGTTCATTCATCTAGCACAAAGGTAACGGGTTGCAGGATATACTTTTACACTGGTTCTCAGTTTGTTTCCTAGTGCTGGTTTGAAGTTCCTGCAGTTTTCACTGTAAAACCGAGTTGGAGCTAGTACCTCCCCATATATATGTATGCACTGGAGTATGCAACTTAAAAAATCTTTGTGTTCCCAACAAGCTAGGTGATGGACTCCTTCAACACACACTTATCTCTCAGAACTGTGCATGTGGTGAGTCGTTCATTCATTTAGCACAAAGGGAACGGGTTGCAGGAGAAACTTTTACTCTGGTTCTCAGTGTGTTTCCTAGTGCCTGTTTGAAGTGCCTGCAGTTTTCAATGTAAAACAGATTTGGAGCTGGTACATACCCATGTATATGTATGGAGTGGAATTTTCAGCTGAAAAGAAACTTTGTGTTACCAACAAGCTAGGTGAAGGAAGGCTTTCACACACAATTATCTCTCAGAACTGAGCATGTGGAGAGTCGTTCATTCATCTAGCACAAAGGGAATGGGGGGCAGGAGAATCTTTTACTCTGGTTATCAGTGTTTTTCCTAGTGCCGTTTTGAAATTCCTGCAGTTTTCACTGTAAAACCGAGTTGGAGCTAGTACCACCCCATATATATTTATGGAGTGGGGTTTGCAACTGAAATGAAACTTTGTGTTCCCAACAAGCTAGTTGAAGGACGGCTTTCACACACACATATCTCTCAGAACTGAGCATGTTGTGAGTCGTTCATTCATCTAGCAAAAAGTGAATGGGTTGTAGGAGAAAATTTTACACTATTTCTCAGTGTGTTTCCAAGTGCCGGTTTGAATTTCCTGCAGATTTCACTCTAAAACCGAGTTGGAGCTTGTACCTCCCCATATTTATGTATGGAATGGAGTATGCAACTTAAAAAATCTTTGTGTTCCCAACAAGCTAGGTGATGGACTGCTTCCACACACAATTATCTCTCAGAACTGTGCATGTGGTGAGTATTTCATTCATCTAGCACAAAGGGAACTGGTTGCAGGAGAAACTTTTACTCTGGTTCTCAGTGTGTTTCCTAGTGCCTGTTTGAAGTGCCTGCAGTTTTCAATGTAAAACAGATTTGGAGCTGGTACATACCCATATATATGTATGGAGTGGAGTTTGCAGCTGAAAAGAAACTTTGTGTTACCAACAAGCTAGATGAAGGGAGGCTTTCACACACACTTACTCTCAGAACTGAGCATGTGGAGAGTCGTTCATTCATCTAGCACAAAGGGAATGGGGGGCAGGAGAATCTTTTACTCTGGTTCTCAGTGTGTTTCCTAGTTCCGTTTTGAAGTTCCTGCAGTTTTCAATGTAAAACCGAGTTGGAGCAAGTACATCCCCATATATATGTATGGAGTGGACTTTGCAACTGAAAAGTAACTTTGTGTTCCCAACAAGATAGGTGAAGTACGGCTTTAAAACCCACTTATCTCTCAGACATGAGCATGTGGTGAGTCGTTCATTCATCTAGCACAAAGGGAATGGGTTGTAGGAGAAACTTTTACTCTGGTCCTCAGTGTGTTCCCTAGTGCCGGTTGGAATTTCCTGCAGTTTTCACTGTAAAACCGAGTTGCAGCTACTACATCCTCATATATATTTATGGAATGGAGTATGCAACAGAAAAGAATATTTGTGCTCCCAAAAAGCTAGGTGAAGTACGGCTTTCACACACACTTATCTCTCAGAATTTGGCATGTGGAGAAACGTTCGTTCATGTAGCAAAAAGGGAACTGATTGCAGGAGAATCTTTTACTCTGGTTCTCAGTGTGTTTCCTGGTGCCGGTTTCATGTTCCTGCAGTTTTCACTGTAAAACAGATTTGGAGCTAGTACCACCCCATATATATGTATGGTTTGGAGTTAGCAACTGAAAAGAAACTTTGTGTCCCCAACAAGCTAGGTGAAGGACGGTTTTCACACACACTGCACTCTCAGAACTGAGCATGTTGTGAGTCGTTCATTCATCTAGCACAAAGAACGGGTTGCAGGAGAAATTAATTCTCTGGTTCTCTGTCTGTTTCCTAGTGCCTGTTTGAAGTTCCTGCAGATTTCACTGTAAAACCGAGTTGGAGCTCGTACCTCCACATATATATGTATGCAGTGGAGTTTGCAACTTAAAAAATCTTTGTGTTCCCAACAAGCTAGTTGATGGACTGCTTTCACACACACTTATCTCTCAAAACTGTGCATGAGGAGAGTCGTTCGTTCATCTAGCACAAAGGGAACGTGTTGCAGGAGGAACTTTTACTCTGGTTCTCAGTGTGTTTTCTTGTGCCTGTTTGAAGTGCCTGCAGTTTTCAATGTAAAACAGAGTTGGAGCTTGTACATACCCATGTATATGTATGGAGTGGATTTTGCAGCTGAAAAGAAACTTTGTGTTACCAACAAGCTAGGTGAAGGATGGCTTTCACACACAGTTATCTCTCAGATCTGAGCATGTGGATAGTCGTTCATTCATCTAGCACAAAGGGAATGGGTGGCAGGAGAAACTTTTACTCTGGTTCTCAGTGTTTTTCCTAGTGCCGTTTTGAAATTCCTGCAGTTTTCATTGTAAAATCGAGTTGGAGCTAGTACCTCCCCATATATATGTATGGATTGGGGTTTGCAACCTAAAAGTAACTTTGTGTTCCCAACAAACTAGTTGAAGGACGGCTTTCACACACAGTTATCTCTCAGAACTGAGCATTGTGTGAGTCGTTCATTCATCTAGCACAAAGGGAACGGGTTGTAGGAGAAAATTTTACACTGTTTCTCAGTGTGTTTCCTAGTGCCTGTTTGAATTTCCTGCAGATTTCACTGTAAAACCGAGTTGGAGATTGTACCTCCCCATATATATGTATGGAGTGGATTTAGCAACTGAAAAGAATCTTTGTGTTCCCAACACGCTAAGTGAAGGACGGCTTTCACACATACTTATCTCTCAGAACTGAGCATGTGTAGAGTCGTTCTTTCATCTAGCACAAAGGGAACGGTTTGAAGGAGAAATTTTTACTCTGGTTTCTCAGTGTGTTTCCTAGTGCCGGTTTGAAGTTCCTGCAGTTTTCACTGTAAAACCGAGTTGGAGCTGGTTCCTCCCCTTATATATATATGGATTGGGGTACGCAACTTAAAAGAAACTAAGTGTTCCCAACAAGCTAGGTGAAGGACGGCTTTCACACACACTTATCTCTCAGAACTGAGCATGTGGAGAATCGTTCATTCATCTAGCACAAAGGTATCGGGTTGCAGGATATACTTTTACACTGGTTCTCAGTTTGTTTCCTAGTGCTGGTTTGAAGTTCCTGCAGTTTTCACTGTAAAACCGAGTTGGAGATAGTACCTCCCCATATATATGTATGCAGTGGAGTTTGCAACTTAAAAAATCTTTGTGTTCCCAACAAGCTAGATGATGGACTGCTTTCACACACACTTATCTCTCAGAACTGTGCATGTGTTGAGTAGTTCATTCATCTAGCACAAAGGGAACTGGTTGCAGGAGAAACTTTTACTCTGGTTCTCAGTGTGTTTCCTAGTGCCTGTTTGAAGTGCCTGCAGTTTTCAATGTAAAACAGATTTTGAGCTGGTACATACCCATATATATGTATGGAGTGGAGTTTGCAGCTGAAAAGAAACTTTGTGTTACCAACAAGCTAGATGAAGGGAGGCTTTCACACACACTTACTCTCAGAACTGAGCATGTGGAGAGTCGTTCATTCATCTAGCACAAAGGGAATGGGGGGCAGGAGAATCTTTTACTCTGGTTATCAGTGTTTTTCCTAGTGCCGTTTTGAAATTCCTGCAGTTTTCACTGTAAAATCGAGTTGGAGCTAGTACCTCCACATATATATGTATGGAGTGGGGTTTGCAACTGAAAAGAAACTTTGTGTTCCCAACAAGCTAGTTGATGACGGCTTTCACACACACTTATCTCTCAGAACTGAGCATGTGGTGAGTCGTTCATTCATCTAGCACAAATTGAACGGATTGTAGGAGAAAATTTTACACTATTTCTCAGTGTGTTTCCTAGTGCCGGTTTGAATTTCCTGCAGATTTCACTCTAAAATCGAGTTGGAGCTTGTACCTCCCCATATTTATGTATGGAGTGGAATTTGCAACTGAAAAGAAACTTTGTGTTCCCAACAAGCTAGGTGAACTTCGGCTTTCACACACACTTATCACTCAGGACTGAGCATTTTGTGAGTCGTTCATTCATCTAGCACAAAGGGATCGGGTTGTAGGATAAAATTATACTCTGGTTCTCAGTGTGTTTCCTAGTTCCGGTTTGAAGTTCCTGCAGTTTTCAGTGTAAAACCGAGTTGGAGCTAGTACATCCCCATATATATGTATGGAGTGGACTTTGCAACTGAAAAGAAACTTTGTGTTCCCAACAAGATAGTTGAAGGACGGCTTTAAAACACACTTATCTCTCAGACCTGAGCATGTGGTGAGTCGTTCATTCATCTAGCACAAAGGGAATGGGTTGTAGGAGAAACTTTTACTCTGGTCCTCAGTGTGTTTCCTAGTGCCGGTTGGATGTTCCTGCAGTTTTCACTGTAAAACCGAGTTGCAGCTACTACATCATCATATATATTTATGGAATGGAGTATGCAACTGAAAAGAATCTTTGTGTTCCCAAAAAGCTAGGTGAAGTACGGCTTTCACACGCACTTATCTCTCAGAACATATCATGTGGAGAGACTTTCGTTCATGTAGCACAAAGGGAACTGATTGCAGGAGAAACTTTTACTCTGGTTCTCAGTGTGTTTCCTAGTGCTGGATGGAAGTTCCAGCAGTTTTCACTGTAAAACCGAATTGGAGCTTTTTCCTCCCCATATATATGTATGGAGTGGACTTTGCAACTGAAAAGAAACTTTGTGTTCCCAACAAGATAGGTGAAGTACGGCTTTAAAACACACTTATCTCTCAGACATGAGCATGTGGTGGGTCGTTCATTCATCTAGCACAAAGGGAATGGGTTGTAGGAGAAACTTTTACTCTGGTCCTCATTGTGTTTCCTAGTGCCGGTTGGAATTTCCTGCATTTTTCACTGTAAAACCGAGTTGCAGCTACTAAATCCTCATATATTTTTATGGAATGGAGTATGCAACAGAAAAGAATGTTTGTGCTCCCAAAAAGCTAGGTGAAGTACGGCTTTCACACACATTTATCTCTCAGAATTTGGCATGTGGAGAAACGTTCGTTCATGTAGCAAAAAGGGAACTGATTGCAGGAGAATCTTTTACTCTGGTTCTCAGTGTGTTTCCTAGTGCCGGTTTCATGTTCCTGCAGTTTTCACTGTAAAACAGATTTGGAGCTAGTACCACCCCATATATATGTATGGTTTGGAGTTAGCAACTGAAAAGAAACTTTGTGTCCCCAACAAGCTAGGTGAAAGACGGTTTTCACACACACTGCACTCTCAGAACTGAGCATGTTGTGAGTCGTTCATTCATCTAGCACAAAGAACGGGTTGCAGGAGAAATTAATTCTCTGGTTCTCTGTCTGTTTCCTAGTGCCTGTTTGAAGTTCCTGCAGATTTCACTGTAAAACCAAGTTGGAGCTAGTACCTCCACATATATATGTATGCAGTGGAGTTTGCAACTTAAAAAATCTTTGTGTTCCCAACAAGCTAGTTGATGGACTGCTTTCACACACACTTATCTCTCAGAACTGTGCATGTGTTGAGTAGTTCATTCATCTAGCACAAAGGGAACGGGTTGCAGGAGAAACTTTTACTCTGGTTCTCAGTGTGTTTCCTAGTGCCTGTTTGAAGTGCCTGCAGTTTTCAATGTAAAACAGATTTGGAGCTGGTACATACCCATGTATATGTATGGAGTGGAGTTTGCAGCTGAAAAGAAACTTTGTGTTACCAACAAGCTAGATGAAGGGAGGCTTTCATACACTTACTCTCAGAACTGAGCATGTGGAGAGTCGTTTATTCATCTAGCACAAAGGGAATGGGGGGCAGGAGAATCTTTTACTCTGGTTATCAGTGTTTTTCCTAGTGCCGTTTTGAAATTCCTGCAGTTTTCACTGTAAAATCGAGTTGGAGCTAGTACCTCCCCATATATATGTATGGAGTGGGGTTTGCAACTGAAAAGAAACTTTGTGTTCCCAACAAGCTAGTTGAAGGGCGGCTTTCACACACACTTATCTCTCAGAACTCAGCATGTTGTGAGTCGTTCATTCATCTAGCACAAATTGAACGGATTGTAGGAGAAAATTTTACACTATTTCTCAGTGTGTTTCCTAGTGCCGGTTTGAATTTCCTGCAGATTTCACTCTAAAACCGAGTTGGAGCTTGTACCTCCCCATATTTATGTATGGAGTGGAATTTGCAACTGAAAAGAAACTTTGTGTTCCCAACAAGCTAGGTGAACGTCGGCTTTCACCCACACTTATCACTCAGGACTGAGCATTTTGTGAGTCGTTCATTCATCTAGCACAAAGGGATCGTGTTGCAGGAGAAACTTATTCTCTGGTTCTCAGTGTGTTTCCTAGTGCCGGTTTGAAGTTCCTGCAGTTTTCACTGTAAAACCGAGTTGGAACTTGTACCTCCTCTTATATATTTATGGAGTGGGGTATGCAACTGAAAAGAAACTTTGTGTTCCCAACAAGCTAGTTGAAGGACGGCTTTCACACACACTTATCTCTCAGAACTGAGCATGTGGAGAGTCGTTCGTTCATCTAGCACAAATGGAACGGGTTGAATGAGAAACGTTTACTCTGGTTTCTCAGTGTGTTTCCTAGTGCCGGTTTGAAATTCCTAAGTTTTCACTGTAAAACCGAGTTGGAGCTGGTTCCTCCCCTTATATATGTATGGATTGGGGTATGCAACTTAAAAGAAACTATGTGTTCCCAACAAGCAAGTTGAAGGACGGCTCTCACACACACTTATCTCTCAGTACTGAGCCTGTGGAGAGTCGTACATTCATCTAGCACAAAGGTAACTGGTAGCAGGATATACTTTTACTCTGGTTCTCAGTTTGTTTCCTAGTGCCGGTTTGAAGTTCCTGCAGTTTTCACAGTAAAACAGAGTTGGAGCTTGTTCCTCCCCATATATATGTATGTAGTGTGGTATGCAACTGAAAAGAAACTTTGTGTTCCCAACAAGCTAGGTGAAGGACTGCTTTCACACACACTTATCTCTCAAAACTGTGCATGTGGAGAGTCGTTCGTTCATCTAGCACAAATGGAATGGGTGGCAGGAGAAACTTTTACTCTGGTTCTCAGTGTTTTTCCTAGTGCCGTTTTGAAATTCCTGCAGTTTTCACTGTAAAATCGAGTTGGAGCTAGTATCTCCCCATATATATGTATGGAGTGGGGTTTGCAACTGAAAAGTAACTTTGTGTTCCCAACAAGCTAGTTGAAGGACGGCTTTCACACACACTTATCTCTCAGAACTGAGCATTTTGGGAGTCGTTCATTCATCTAGCACAAAGGAACGGGTTGCAGGAGAAACTTTTACTCTGGTTCTCATTGTGTTTCCTAGTGCCGGTTTGAAGTTCCTGCAGTTTTCACTGTAAAACCGAGTTGGAGTTGTTCCTCAGCATATATATGTATGGAGTGGGGTACGCAACTGAAAAGAAACTTTGTGTTCCCAACACGCTAAATGAAGGACGGCTTTCACACACATTATCTCTCAGAAATTAGCATGTGGTGAGTCGTTCATTCATCTAGCACAAAGGGAACGGGTTGCAAGAGGAACTTATTCTTTGGTTCTCAGTGTGTTTCCTACTGCCGGTTTGAAGTTCCTCCAGTTTTCACTGTAAAACCAACTTGGAACTAGTACCTCCCCATAAATATGTATTGAGTGTTGTTTACAACTGAAAAGAAACTTTGTGTTCCCAACAACCTAGGTGAAGGACGGCTTTAACACAAACTTATCTCTCAGAACTGAGCATGTGGAGAGACTTTTGTTCATCTAGCACAAGGGAACGGGTTGCAGGAGAAAGATTTACTGTGGTTTCTCAGTGTCTTTCCTAGTACCGGTATGAATTTCCTGTAGTTTTCACTGTAAAACAGAGTTGGAACTAGTACCACCCCGTATATATGTATGGAGTGGAGTTTGCAACTGAAAAGAAAATTTGTGTTCCCAACAAGCTAGGTGAAAGACGGCTTACACACACACTTATCTCTCAGAACTGAGCATGTGGTGAGTCGTTCGTTTATCTAGCAAAAATGGAACGGGTTGCAGGAGAAACTTTTACTCTGGTTCTCAGTGTGTTTCCTAGTGCCGGTTTGAAGTTCCTGCAGTTTTCACTATAAAAACGATTTGGATCTGGTACATATCCATGTATATGTATGGAATGGATTTTGTAGCTGAAAAGAAAATTTGTGTTCCCAACAAGCTAGGTGAAAGACGGCTTTCACACACACTTATCTTTCAGAACTGAGCATGTGTAGAGGCGTTCATTCATCTAGCACAAAGGGAACGGGTTGCAGGAGAAACTTTTACTCTGGTTTCTCAGTGTGTTTCCTAGTGCCGGTTTGAAGTTCCTGCAATTTTCACTGTAAAACCGAGTTTAAGCTTGTTCCATCCCGTATATATTTATGGAGTGGGATATTAAACTGAAAAGAAACTTTGTGTTCCCAACACGCTAAATGAAGGACGGCTTTCACACACACTTATCTCTCAGAAATTAGCATGTGGTGAGTCGTTCATTCATCTAGCACAAAGGGAACGGGTTGCAAGAGGAACTTATTCTTTGGTTCTCTGTGTGTTTCGTAGTGCCGTTTTGAAGTTCCTGCAGTTTTTACTGTAAAACAGAGTTGGAGCTTGGTGCTCCCCATATATATGTATGTAGTGGGTTTTGCAACTGAAAAGAAACTTTGTGTTCCGAACAAGCTAGTTGAAGGACGGCTTTCACTCACACTTATGACTCAGAACTGAGCATGTGGAGAGTCTTTCATTCATCTAGCACAAAGGGAACGTGTTGCTGGAGAATCTTATTCTCTGGTTCAAAGTGTGTTTCTTAGTGCCGGTTTGAAGTTCCTGCAGTTTTCAATGTAATCCGAGTTGGAGCTAGTACCTCCCCATATATATGTATGGATTGGAGTTTGCAACTGAAAAGAAACTTTGTGTTCCCAACAAGCTAGGTGAAGGAAGGCTTTCACACACACTTATCTCTCAGAACTGAGCATGTGTTGAGTCGTTCTTTCATTTAGCACAAAGGGAACGGGTTGCAAGGGGAAGTTATTCTCTGGTTCTCAGTGTGTTTCCTACTGCCGGTTTGAAGTTCCTGCAGTTTTCAATGTAAAACCTACTTGGAGCTAGTACCTCCCCATATATATGTATGGAGTGGAGTTTGCAACTGAAAAGAAACTTTGTGTTCCCAACAAGCTAGTTGAAGGACGGCATTCACACACACTTATCTCTCAGAACTGAGCATGTGGAGAGTCATTTGTTCATCTAGCACTAAGCGATCGGTTTGAAGGAGAAATTTTACTCTGGTTTCTCAGTGTGTTTCGTAGTGCCGGTTTGAAGTTCCTGCAGTTTTCATTGTAAAACAGACTTGGAGCTAGTACCTCCCCATATATATGTATGGAGTGGAGTTTGCAACTGAAAAGAAACTTTGTGTTCCCAACAAGCTTGTTGAAGAACGGCTTTCACACACACTTATCTCTCAGAACTGAGCATGTGGAGAGTCGTTCATTCATCTAGCAGAAAGGGAACGGTTTGAAGGAGAAGGTTTTGCTCTGGTTTCTCAGTGTGTTTCCTAGTGCCGGTTTGAAGTTCCTGCAGATTTCACTGTAAAACAGAGTTGGAGCTGGTTCCTCCTCATATTATATATGGATTGGGGTATGCAACTTAAAAGAAACTATGTTTTCCCAACAAGCTAGGTGAAGGACGGCTTTCACACACATTTATCTCTCAGAACTGAGCGTGTGGAGATGCGTTCATTCATCAAGCACAAAGGTAACGGGTTGCAGGAAATTCTTTTACTCTGGTTCTCAGTGTTTTTCCTAGTGCCAGTTTGAAGTTCCTGCAGTTTTCAATGTAAAACAGAGTTGGAGCTAGTACCTCCCCATATATATTTATGGAGTGGTGTTTGCAACTGAAAAGAAACTTTGTGTTCCCAACAAGCTAGGTGAAGGACGGCTTTCACACAAACATATCTCTCAGAACTGAGCATGTGGAGAGTCGTTTGTTCATCTAGCACAAGGGAACGGGTTGCAAGAGAAAGATTTACTGTGGTTTCTCAGTGTCTTTCCTAGTGCCGTTATGAAGTTCCTGCATTTTTCACTGTAAAAGAGTGTTAGAGCTTGGACGACCCCATATATTTGTATGGAGTGGAGTTTGCAACTGAAAAGAAACTATGTGTTCCGAACAAGCTAGGTGAATGACGGCTTTAACACACACTTATCTCTCAGAACTGAGCATGTGGAGATTCTTTCATTCATCTAGCACAAAGGGAACGGGTTGCAGGGGAATCTTATTCTCTGGTTCTCAGTGTGTTTCCTACTGCCGGTTTGAAGTTCCTGCAGTTTTCAATGTAAAACCGACTTGTAGCTAGTACCTCCCCATATATATGTATGGAGTGGAGTTTGCAACTGAAAAGATACTTTGTGTTCCCAACAAGCTAGTTAAAGGACGGCATTCACACACACTTATCTCTCAGAACTGAGCATGTGGAGAGTCTTTCATTCATCTAGCACAAAGGGAACGGGTTGCAGGAGAATCTTATTCTCTGGTTCTCAGTGTGTTTCCTAGGGCCTGTTTGAAGTTCCTGCAGTTTTCCATGTAAAACCGAATTGGAGCTAGTACCTCCCCATATATATCTGTATGGAGTGAAGTTTGCAACTGAAAAGAAACTTTGTGTTCCCAACAAGCTATTTGAAGGACGGCTTTCACACACTCTTATCTCTCAGAACTGAGCATGTGGAGAGTCGTTCATTCATCCAGCAGAAAGGGAACGGGTTGAAGGAGAAAGTTTTACTCTGGTTTCTCAGTGGGTTTCCTAGTGCCGATATGAAGTTCCTGCAGATTTCACTGTAAAACAGATTTGGAGCTGGTTCCTCCTCATATATATGTATGGATTGGGGTATGCAACTTAAAAGAAACTATGTGTTCCCAAAAAGCTAGGTGAAGGACGGCTTTCACACACATTTATCTCTCAGAACTGAGCACGTGGAGAGGCGTTCATTCATCTAGCAAAAATGTTACGGGATGCAGGAGATACTATTACTCTGGTTCTCAGTGTGTTTCCTAGTGCCGGTTTGAAGTTCCTGCGGTTTTCACTGTAAAACCGAGTTGGAACTTGTACCTCCCCATATATATGTATGGAGTAGTGTTTGCAACTGAAAAGAAACTTTGTGTTCCCAACAAGCGAGGTGAAGTACGGATTTCACACAAACATATCTCTCAGAACTGAGCATGTGTAGAGTCGTTTGTTCATCTAGCACAAGGGAACGGGAGGTAGGAGAAAGATTTACTGTGGTTTATCAATGTCTTTCCTAGTGCCGATATGAAGTTCCTGCAGTTTTCAGTGTAAAACAGAGTTAGAGCTAGTACCACCCCATATATATGTATAGAGTGGAGTTTGCAACTTAAAAGAAACTTTGTGTTCCCAACAAGCTAGGTGAAGGACGGCTTACACACACACTTATCTCTCAGAAATGAGCATGTGGTGAGTCGTTCATTCATCTAGCACAAAGGGAACGGGTTGCAAGAGGAACTTATTCTTTGGTTCTCAGTGTGTTTCCTACTGCCGGTTTGAAGTTCCTCCAGTTTTCACTGTAAAACCGACTTGGAACTAGTACCTCCCCATAAATATGTATTGAGTGTTGTTTACAACTGAAAAGAAACTTTGTGTTCCCAACAACCTAGGTGAAGGACGGCTTTAACACAAACTTATCTCTCAGAACTGAGCATGTGGAGAGACTTTTGTTCATCTAGCACAAGGGAACGGGTTGCAGGAGAAAGATTTACTGTGGTTTCTCAGTGTCTTTCCTAGTACCGGTATGAATTTCCTGTAGTTTTCACTGTAAAACAGAGTTGGAACTAGTACCACCCCGTATATATGTATGGAGTGGAGTTTGCAACTGAAAAGAAAATTTGTGTTCCCAACAAGCTAGGTGAAAGACGGCTTACACACACACTTATCTCTCAGAACTGAGCATGTGGTGAGTCGTTCGTTTATCTAGCAAAAATGGAACGGGTTGCAGGAGAAACTTTTACTCTGGTTCTCAGTGTGTTTCCTAGTGCCGGTTTGAAGTTCCTGCAGTTTTCACTATAAAAACGATTTGGATCTGGTACATATCCATGTATATGTATGGAATGGATTTTGTAGCTGAAAAGAAAATTTGTGTTCCCAACAAGCTAGGTGAAAGACGGCTTTCACACACACTTATCTTTCAGAACTGAGCATGTGTAGAGGCGTTCATTCATCTAGCACAAAGGGAACGGGTTGCAGGAGAAACTTTTACTCTGGTTTCTCAGTGTGTTTCCTAGTGCCGGTTTGAAGTTCCTGCAATTTTCACTGTAAAACCGAGTTGAAGCTTGTTCCATCCCGTATATATGTATGGAGTGGGATATGAAACTGAAAAGAAACTTTGTGTTCCCAACACGCTAAATGAAGGACGGCTTTCACACACACTTATCTCTCAGAAATTAGCATGTGGTGAGTCGTTCATTCATCTAGCACAAAGGGAACGGGTTGCAAGAGGAACTTATTCTTTGGTTCTCTGTGTGTTTCGTAGTGCCGTTTTGAAGTTCCTGCAGTTTTTACTGTAAAACAGAGTTGGAGCTTGGTGCTCCCCATATATATGTATGTAGTGGGTTTTGCAACTGAAAAGAAACTTTGTGTTCCGAACAAGCTAGTTGAAGGACGGCTTTCACTCACACTTATGACTCAGAACTGAGCATGTGGAGAGTCTTTCATTCATCTAGCACAAAGGGAACGTGTTGCTGGAGAATCTTATTCTCTGGTTCAAAGTGTGTTTCTTAGTGCCGGTTTGAAGTTCCTGCAGTTTTCAATGTAATCCGAGTTGGAGCTAGTACCTCCCCATATATATGTATGGAGTGGAGTTTGCAACTGAAAAGAAACTTTGTGTTCCCAACAAGCTAGGTGAAGGAAGGCTTTCACACACACTTATCTCTCAGAACTGAGCATGTGTTGAGTCGTTCTTTCATTTAGCACAAAGGGAACGGGTTGCAAGGGGAAGTTATTCTCTGGTTCTCAGTGTGTTTCCTACTGCCGGTTTGAAGTTCCTGCAGTTTTCAATGTAAAACCTACTTGGAGCTAGTACCTCCCCATATATATGTATGGAGTGGAGTTTGCAACTGAAAAGAAACTTTGTGTTCCCAACAAGCTAGTTGAAGGACGGCATTCACACACACTTATCTCTCAGAACTGAGCATGTGGAGAGTCATTTGTTCATCTAGCACTAAGCGATCGGTTTGCAGGAGAAATTTTACTCTGGTTTCTCAGTGTGTTTCGTAGTGCCGGTTTGAAGTTCCTGCAGTTTTCATTGTAAAACAGACTTGGAGCTAGTTCCTCCCCATATATATGTATGGAGTGGAGTTTGCAACTGAAAAGAAACTTTGTGTTCCCAACAAGCTTGTTGAAGAACGGCTTTCACACACACTTATCTCTCCGAACTGAGCATGTGGAGAGTCGTTCATTCATCTAGCAGAAAGGGAACGGTTTGAAGGAGAAGGTTTTGCTCTGGTTTCTCAGTGTGTTTCCTAGTGCCGGTTTGAAGTTCCTGCAGATTTCACTGTAAAACAGAGTTGGAGCTGGTTCCTCCTCATATTATATATGGATTGGGGTATGCAACTTAAAAGAAACTATGTTTTCCCAACAAGCTAGGTGAAGGACGGCTTTCACACACATTTATCTCTCAGAACTGAGCATGTGGAGATGCGTTCATTCATCAAGCACAAATGTAACGGGTTGCAGGAAATTCTTTTACTCTGGTTCTCAGTGTTTTCCTAGTGCCAGTTTGAAGTTCCTGCAGTTTTCAATGTAAAACAGAGTTGGAGCTAGTACCTCCCCATATATATTTATGGAGTGGTGTTTGCAACTGAAAAGAAACTTTGTGTTCCCAACAAGCTAGGTGAAGGACGGCTTTCACACAAACATATCTCTCAGAACTGAGCATGTGGAGAGTCGTTTGTTCATCTAGCACAAGGGAACGGGTTGCAAGAGAAAGATTTACTGTGGTTTCTCAGTGTCTTTCCTAGTGCCGTTATGAAGTTCCTGCATTTTTCACTGTAAAAGAGTGTTAGAGCTTGGACGACCCCATATATTTGTATGGAGTGGAGTTTGCAACTGAAAAGAAACTATGTGTTCCGAACAAGCTAGGTGAATGACGGCTTTAACACACACTTATCTCTCAGAACTGAGCATGTGGAGAGTCTTTCATTCATCTAGCACAAAGGGAACGGGTTGCAGGGGAATCTTATTCTCTGGTTCTCAGTGTGTTTCCTACTGCCGGTTTGAAGTTCCTGCAGTTTTCAATGTAAAACCGACTTGTAGCTAGTACCTCCCCATATATATGTATGGAGTGGAGTTTGCAACTGAAAAGATACTTTGTGTTCCCAACAAGCTAGTTAAAGGACGGCATTCACACACACTTATCTCTCAGAACTGAGCATGTGGAGAGTCCTTCATTCATCTAGCACAAAGGGAACGGGTTGCAGGAGAATCTTATTCTCTGGTTCTCAGTGTGTTTCCTAGGGCCTGTTTGAAGTTCCTGCAGTTTTCAATGTAAAACCGAATTGGAGCTAGTACCTCCCCATATATATCTGTATGGAGTGAAGTTTGCAACTGAAAAGAAACTTTGTGTTCCCAACAAGCTATTTGAAGGACGGCTTTCACACACTCTTATCTCTCAGAACTGAGCATGTGGAGAGTCGTTCATTCATCTAGCAGAAAGGGAACGGGTTGAAGGAGAAAGTTTTACTCTGGTTTCTCAGTGGGTTTCCTAGTGCCGATATGAAGTTCCTGCAGATTTCACCGTAAAACAGATTTGGAGCTGGTTCCTCCTCATATATATGTATGGATTGGGGTATGCAACTTAAAAGAAACTATGTGTTCCCAAAAAGCTAGGTGAAGGACGGCTTTCACACACATTTATCTCTCAGAACTGAGCACGTGGAGAGGCGTTCATTCATCTAGCAAAAATGTTACGGGATGCAGGAGATACTTTTACTCTGGTTCTCAGTGTGTTTCCTAGTGCCGGTTTGAAGTTCCTGCGGTTTTCACTGTAAAACCGAGTTGGAACTTGTACCTCCCCATATATATGTATGGAGTAGTGTTTGCAACTGAAAAGAAACTTTGTGTTCCCAACAAGCGAGGTGAAGTACGGATTTCACACAAACATATCTCTCAGAACTGAGCATGTGTAGAGTCGTTTGTTCATCTAGCACAAGGGAACGGGAGGTAGGAGAAAGATTTACTGTGGTTTATCAGTGTCTTTCCTAGTGCCGATATGAAGTTCCTGCAGTTTTCAGTGTAAAACAGAGTTAGAGCTAGTACCACCCATATATATGTATAGAGTGGAATTTGCAACTTAAAAGAAACTTTGTGTTCCCAACAAGCTAGGTGAAGGACGGCTTACACACACACTTATCTCTCAGAAATGAGCATGTGGTGAGCGTTCGTTTATCTAGCACAAATGGAACGGGTTGCAGGAGAAACTTTTACTCTGGTTCTCAGTGTGTTTCGTAGTGCCGTTTTGAATTTCTGCAGTTTTCACTTTAAAACAGAGTTCAGCTTGGTCTTCCCCATATATATGTATTTAGTGGGTTTGCAACTGAAAAGAAACTTTGTGTTCCCAACAAGCTAGGTGAAGGACGGCTTTAACACACACTTATCTCTCAGAACTGAGCATGTGGAGAGTCTTTCATTCATCTAGCACAAAGGGAACGGGTTGCAGGAGAATCTTATTCTCTGGTTCTCAGTATGTTTCCTAGTGCGTGTTTGAAGTTCCTGCAGTTTTCAACGTAAAACCGAGTTGGAGCTAGTACCTCCCCATTTATATCTGTATGGAGTGAAGTTTGCAACTGAAAAGAAACTTTGTGTTCCCAACAAGCTAGTTGAAGGACGGCTTTCACACACACTTATTTCTCAGAACTGAGCATGTGGAGAGTCGTTCGTTTATCTAGCACAAAGGGAAAGGGATTAAGGAGAAACTTTTACTCTGGTTTCTCAGTGTGTTTCCTAGTGCTGGTTTGAATTTCCTGCAGTTTTCACTGTAAAGCCGTGTTGGAGCTGGTTCCTCCCCATATATATGTATGGAGTGGAATTTGCAACTGAAAAGAAACTTTGTGTTCCCAACAAGCTAGTTGAAGGACGGCTTTCACACACACTTATCTCTCAGAACTGAGCATGTGGTGAGACGTTCGTTCATCTAGCACAAAGGGAAAGGGTTGAAGGAGAAAGATGTACTCTGGTTTCTCAGTGTGTTTCCTAGTGCCGGTATTAATTTCCTGCAGTTTTCACTGTAAAACAGTGTTGGAGCTAGTACCTCCCCATATATATGTATGGAGTGGAGTTTGCAACTGAAAAGGAACTTTGTGTTCCCAACCAGCTATGTGAAGGAAAGCTTTCACACACACTTATCTCTCAGAACTGAGCATGTGGTGAGTCGTTCATTCATGTAGCACAAAGGGAACGGGTTGCAAGAGGAACTAATTCTCTGGTTCTCAGTTTGTTTCCTACTGCTGGTTTGAAGTTCCTGCAGTTTTCAATGTAAAAACGACTTGGAGCTAGTACCTCCCCATATATATGTATGGAGTGGATTTTGCAACTGAAAAGAATCTTTGTGTTCCCAACAAGCTATTTGAAGAACGTCTTTCACACACACTTATCTCTCAGAACTGAGCATGTGGATAGTCGTTCATTCATGTAGCAGAAAGGGAACGGGTTGAAGGAGAAAGTTTTACTCTGGTTTCTCAGTGAGTTTCCTAGTGCCGGTTTGAAGTTCCTGCAGTTTTCACTGTAAAACCGATTTGGAGCTGGTTCCTCCTCATATATATGTATGGATTGGGGTATGCATCTTTAAAGAGGCTATGTGTTCCCAACAAGCTAAGTGAAGGACGGCTTTCACACACATTTATCTCTCAGAACTGAGCATGTGGAGAGGCGTTCATTCATCTAGCACAAATGTTACGGGTTGCAGGAGATACTTTTACTCTGGTTCTCAGTGTGTTTCCTAGTGCCGGTTTGAAGTTCCTGCAGTTTTCACTGTAAAACCGATTTGGAGCTTGTACCTCCCCATATATATGTATGGAGTGGTGTTTTCAACTGAAAAGAAACTTTGTGTTCCCAACAAGCTAGGTGAAGTACGGCTTTCACACAAACTTATCTCTCAGAACTGAGCATGTGGAGAGACTTTTGTTCATCTAGCACAAGGGAACGGGTGGCAGGAGAAAGATTTACTGTGGTTTCTCAGGGTCTTTCCTAGTGCTGATATGAAGTTCCTGCAGTTTTCAGTGTAAAACAGAGTTAGAGCTAGTACCACCCCATATATATCTATGGAGTGGAGTTTTCAACTGAAAAGAAAAATTGTTTTCCCAACAAGCTAGGTGAAGGGCGGCTTTCACACACACTTATCTCTCAGAAAAGAGCATGTGGTGAGTCGTTCTTTTATCTAGCAGAAATGGAACGGGTTGCAGGATATACTTTTATTCTGGTTCTCAGAGTGTTTCCTAGTGCCGGTTTGAAGATCCTGCAGTTTTCACCTTAAAACCGAGTTGGAGCTTCTAACTCCCTATGTATATGTAAGGAGTGGAGTTGGCAACTGAAAAGAAACTTTGTGTTCCCAACAAGCTAGGTGAAGGACGGCTTACACACACACTTATCTCTCAGAAAAAGCATGTGGTGAGACGTTCGTTTATGTAGCAGAAATGGAACGGTTTGCAGGAGGAACTTTTACTCTGGTTCTCAGTGTGTTTCCTAGTGCCGGTTTGAATTTCCTGCAGTTTTCACTATAAAAACGATTTGGATCTGGTACATACCCATGTATATCTATGGAGTGGAGTTTGCAGCTGAAAAGAAACTTTGTGTTCCCAACAAGCTAGGTGAAAGATGGCTTTCAAACACACATATCTTTCAGAACTGAGCATGTGTAGAGGCGTTAATTCATCTAGCACAAAGGGAACGGGTTGCAGGAGAAATTAATTCTCTGGTTCTCTGTCTGTTTCCTAGTGCCTGTTTGAAGTTCCTGCAGATTTCACTGTAAAACCGAGTTGGAGCTAGTACCTCCACATATATATGTATGCAGTGGAGTTTGCAACTTAAAAAATCTTTGTGTTCCCAACAAGCTAGTTGATGGACTGCTTTCACACACACTTATCTCTCAAAACTGTGCATGAGGAGAGTCGTTCGTTCATCTAGCACAAAGGGAACGTGTTGCAGGAGGAACTTTTACTCTGGTTCTCAGTGTGTTTTCTTGTGCCTGTTTGAAGTGCCTGCAGTTTTCAATGTAAAACAGAGTTGGAGCTTGTACATACCCATGTATATGTAAGGAGTGGATTTTGCAGCTGAAAAGAAACTTTGTGTTACCAACAAGCTAGGTGAAGGATGGCTTTCACACACACTTATCTCTCAGATCTGAGCATGTGGATAGTCGTTCATTCATCTAGCACAAAGGGAATGGGTGGCAGGAGAAACTTTTACTCTGGTTCTCAGTGTTTTTCCTAGTGCCGTTTTGAAATTCCTGCAGTTTTCACTGTAAAATCGAGTTGGAGCTAGTACCTCCCCATATATATGTATGGATTGGGGTTTGCAACTGAAAAGTAACTTTGTGTTCCCAACAAGCTAGTTGAAGGACGGCTTTCACACACACTTATCTCTCAGAACTGAGCATGTGGATAGTCGTTCATTCATCTAGCACAAAGGGAATGGGTGGCAGGAGAAACTTTTACTCTGGTTCTCAGTGTTTTTCCTAGTGCCGTTTTGAAATTCCTGCAGTTTTCACTGTAAAATCGAGTTGGAGCTAGTACCTCCCCATATATATGTATGGATTGGGGTTTGCAACTGAAAAGTAACTTTGTGTTCCCAACAAGCTAGTTGAAGGACGGCTTTCACACACACTTATCTCTCAGAACTGAGCATTGTGTGAGTCGTTCATTCATCTAGCACAAAGGGAACGGTTTGTAGGAGAAAATTTTACACTGTTTCTCAGTGTGTTCCTAGTGCCTGTTTGAATTTCCTGCAGATTTCACTGTAAAACCGAGTTGGAGATTGTACCTCCCCATATATATGTATGGAGTGGATTTAGCAACTGAAAAGAATCTTTGTGTTCCCAACACGCTAAGTGAAGGACGGCTTTCACACATACTTATCTCTCAGAACTGAGCATGTGTAGAGTCGTTCGTTCATCTAGCACAAAGGGAACGGTTTGAAGGAGAAATTTTTACTCTGGTTTCTCATTGTGTTTCCTTGTGCCGGTTTGAAGTTCCTGCAGTTTTCACTGTAAAACCGAGTTGGAGCTGGTTCCTCCCCATATATATATATGGATTGGTGTACGCAACTTAAAAGAAACTAAGTGTTCCCAACAAGCTAGGTGAAGGACGGCTTTCACACACACTTATCTCTCAGAACTGAGCATGTGGAGAGTCGTTCATTCATCTAGCACAAAGGTATCGTGTTGCAGGATATACTTTTACACTGGTTCTCAGTTTGTTTCCTAGTGCTGATTTGAAGTTCCTGCAGTTTTCACTGTAAAACCGATTTGGAGATAGTACCTCCCCATATATATGTATGCAGTGGAGTTTGCAACTTAAAAAATCTTTGTGTTCCCAACAAGCTAGATGATGGACTGCTTTCACACACACTTATCTCTCAGAACTGTGCATGTGTTGAGTAGTTCATTCATCTAGCACAAAGGGATCGGTTTGCAGGAGAAACTTTTACTCTGGTTCTCAGTGTGTTTCCTAGTGCCTGTTTGAAGTGCGTGCAGTTTTCAATGTAAAACAGATTTGGAGCTGGTACATACCCATGTATATGTATGGAGTGGAGTTTGCAGCTGAAAAGAAACTTTGTGTTACCAACAAGCTAGATGAAGGGAGGCTTTCACACACACTTACTCTCAGAACTGAGCATGTGGAGAGTCGTTCATTCATCTAGCACAAAGGGAATGGGGGGCAGGAGAATCTTTTACTCTTGTTCTCAGTGTTTTTCCTAGTGCCGTTTTGAAATTTCTGCAGTTTTCACTGTAAAATCGAGTTGGAGCTAGTACCTCCCCATATATATGTATGGAGTGGGGTTTGCAACTGAAAAGAAACTTTGTGTTCCCAACAAGCTAGTTGAAGGACGGCTTTCACACACACTTATCTCTCAGAACTCAGCATGTTGTGAGTCTTTCATTCATCTAGCACAAATTGAACGGATTGTAGGAGAAAATTTTACACTATTTCTCAGTGTGTTTCCTAGTGCCGGTTTGAATTTCCTGCAGATTTCACTCTAAAACCGAGTTCGAGCTTGTACCTCCCCATATTTATGTATGGAGTGGAATTTGCAACTGAAAAGAAACTTTGTGTTCCCAACAAGCTAGGTGAACGTCGGCTTTCACACACACTTATCACTCAGGACTGAGCATTTTGTGAGTCGTTCATTCATCTAGCACAAAGGGATCGGGTTGTAGGATAAAATTATACTCTGGTTCTCAGTGTGTTTCCTAGTTCCGGTTTGAAGTTCCTGCAGTTTTCAGTGTAAAACCGAGTTGGAGCTAGTACATCCCCATATATATGTATGGAGTGGACTTTGCAACTGAAAAGAAACTTTGTGTTCCCAACAAGATAGGTGAAGGACGGCTTTAAAACACACTTATCTCTCAGACCTGAGCATGTGGTGAGTCGTTCATTCATCTAGCACAAAGGGAATGGGTTGTAGGAGAAACTTTTTCTCTGGTCCTCAGTGTGTTTCCTAGTGCCGGTTGGATGTTCCTGCAGTTTTCACTGTAAAACCGATTTGCAGCTACTACATCCTCATATATATTTATGGAATGGAGTATGCAACTGAAAAGAATCTTTGTGTTCCCAAAAAGCTAGGTGAAGTACGGCTTTCACACACACTTATCTCTCAGAACTTAGCATGTGGAGAGACTTTCGTTCATGTAGCACAAAGGGAACTGATTGCAGGAGAAACTTTTACTCTGGTTCTCAGTGTGTTTCCTAGTGCTGGTTGGAAGTTCCAGCAGTTTTCACTGTAAAACCGAATTGGAGCTTGTTCCTCCCCATATATATGTATGGATTGGGGTATGCAACTGAAAAGAAACTTTGTGTTCCCAACACGCTAAGTGAAGTACGGCTTTCACACACACTCTTCTCTCAGAACTGAGCATGTGGAGAGACTTTTGTTCATCTAGCACAAGGGAACGGGTGGCAGGAGAAAGATTTACTGTGGTTTCTCAGGGTCTTTCCTAGTGCTGATATGAAGTTCCTGCAGTTTTCAGTGTAAAACAGAGTTAGAGCTAGTACCACCCCATATATATCTATGGAGTGGAGTTTTCAACTGAAAAGAAAAATTGTTTTCCCAACAAGCTAGGTGAAGGGCGGCTTTCACACACACTTATCTCTCAGAAAAGAGCATGTGGTGAGTCGTTCTTTTATCTAGCAGAAATGGAACGGGTTGCAGGATATACTTTTATTCTGGTTCTCAGAGTGTTTCCTAGTGCCGGTTTGAAGATCCTGCAGTTTTCACCTTAAAACCGAGTTGGAGCTTCTAACTCCCTATGTATATGTAAGGAGTGGAGTTGGCAACTGAAAAGAAACTTTGTGTTCCCAACAAGCTAGGTGAAGGACGGCTTACACACACACTTATCTCTCAGAAAAAGCATGTGGTGAGACGTTCGTTTATGTAGCAGAAATGGAACGGTTTGCAGGAGGAACTTTTACTCTGGTTCTCAGTGTGTTTCCTAGTGCCGGTTTGAATTTCCTGCAGTTTTCACTATAAAAACGATTTGGATCTGGTACATACCCATGTATATCTATGGAGTGGAGTTTGCAGCTGAAAAGAAACTTTGTGTTCCCAACAAGCTAGGTGAAAGATGGCTTTCAAACACACATATCTTTCAGAACTGAGCATGTGTAGAGGCGTTAATTCATCTAGCACAAAGGGAACGGGTTGCAGGAGAAATTAATTCTCTGGTTCTCTGTCTGTTTCCTAGTGCCTGTTTGAAGTTCCTGCAGATTTCACTGTAAAACCGAGTTGGAGCTAGTACCTCCACATATATATGTATGCAGTGGAGTTTGCAACTTAAAAAATCTTTGTGTTCCCAACAAGCTAGTTGATGGACTGCTTTCACACACACTTATCTCTCAAAACTGTGCATGAGGAGAGTCGTTCGTTCATCTAGCACAAAGGGAACGTGTTGCAGGAGGAACTTTTACTCTGGTTCTCAGTGTGTTTTCTTGTGCCTGTTTGAAGTGCCTGCAGTTTTCAATGTAAAACAGAGTTGGAGCTTGTACATACCCATGTATATGTAAGGAGTGGATTTTGCAGCTGAAAAGAAACTTTGTGTTACCAACAAGCTAGGTGAAGGATGGCTTTCACACACACTTATCTCTCAGATCTGAGCATGTGGATAGTCGTTCATTCATCTAGCACAAAGGGAATGGGTGGCAGGAGAAACTTTTACTCTGGTTCTCAGTGTTTTTCCTAGTGCCGTTTTGAAATTCCTGCAGTTTTCACTGTAAAATCGAGTTGGAGCTAGTACCTCCCCATATATATGTATGGATTGGGGTTTGCAACTGAAAAGTAACTTTGTGTTCCCAACAAGCTAGTTGAAGGACGGCTTTCACACACACTTATCTCTCAGAACTGAGCATGTGGATAGTCGTTCATTCATCTAGCACAAAGGGAATGGGTGGCAGGAGAAACTTTTACTCTGGTTCTCAGTGTTTTTCCTAGTGCCGTTTTGAAATTCCTGCAGTTTTCACTGTAAAATCGAGTTGGAGCTAGTACCTCCCCATATATATGTATGGATTGGGGTTTGCAACTGAAAAGTAACTTTGTGTTCCCAACAAGCTAGTTGAAGGACGGCTTTCACACACACTTATCTCTCAGAACTGAGCATTGTGTGAGTCGTTCATTCATCTAGCACAAAGGGAACGGTTTGTAGGAGAAAATTTTACACTGTTTCTCAGTGTGTTCCTAGTGCCTGTTTGAATTTCCTGCAGATTTCACTGTAAAACCGAGTTGGAGATTGTACCTCCCCATATATATGTATGGAGTGGATTTAGCAACTGAAAAGAATCTTTGTGTTCCCAACACGCTAAGTGAAGGACGGCTTTCACACATACTTATCTCTCAGAACTGAGCATGTGTAGAGTCGTTCGTTCATCTAGCACAAAGGGAACGGTTTGAAGGAGAAATTTTTACTCTGGTTTCTCATTGTGTTTCCTTGTGCCGGTTTGAAGTTCCTGCAGTTTTCACTGTAAAACCGAGTTGGAGCTGGTTCCTCCCCATATATATATATGGATTGGGGTACGCAACTTAAAAGAAACTAAGTGTTCCCAACAAGCTAGGTGAAGGACGGCTTTCACACACACTTATCCCTCAGAACTGAGCATGTGGAGAGTCGTTCATTCATCTAGCACAAAGGTATCGTGTTGCAGGATATACTTTTACACTGGTTCTCAGTTTGTTTCCTAGTGCTGATTTGAAGTTCCTGCAGTTTTCACTGTAAAACCGATTTGGAGATAGTACCTCCCCATATATATGTATGCAGTGGAGTTTGCAACTTAAAAAATCTTTGTGTTCCCAACAAGCTAGATGATGGACTGCTTTCACACACACTTATCTCTCAGAACTGTGCATGTGTTGAGTAGTTCATTCATCTAGCACAAAGGGATCGGTTTGCAGGAGAAACTTTTACTCTGGTTCTCAGTGTGTTTCCTAGTGCCTGTTTGAAGTGCGTGCAGTTTTCAATGTAAAACAGATTTGGAGCTGGTACATACCCATGTATATGTATGGAGTGGAGTTTGCAGCTGAAAAGAAACTTTGTGTTACCAACAAGCTAGATGAAGGGAGGCTTTCACACACACTTACTCTCAGAACTGAGCATGTGGAGAGTCGTTCATTCATCTAGCACAAAGGGAATGGGGGGCAGGAGAATCTTTTACTCTTGTTCTCAGTGTTTTTCCTAGTGCCGTTTTGAAATTTCTGCAGTTTTCACTGTAAAATCGAGTTGGAGCTAGTACCTCCCCATATATATGTATGGAGTGGGGTTTGCAACTGAAAAGAAACTTTGTGTTCCCAACAAGCTAGTTGAAGGACGGCTTTCACACACACTTATCTCTCAGAACTCAGCATGTTGTGAGTCTTTCATTCATCTAGCACAAATTGAACGGATTGTAGGAGAAAATTTTACACTATTTCTCAGTGTGTTTCCTAGTGCCGGTTTGAATTTCCTGCAGATTTCACTCTAAAACCGAGTTCGAGCTTGTACCTCCCCATATTTATGTATGGAGTGGAATTTGCAACTGAAAAGAAACTTTGTGTTCCCAACAAGCTAGGTGAACGTCGGCTTTCACACACACTTATCACTCAGGACTGAGCATTTTGTGAGTCGTTCATTCATCTAGCACAAAGGGATCGGGTTGTAGGATAAAATTATACTCTGGTTCTCAGTGTGTTTCCTAGTTCCGGTTTGAAGTTCCTGCAGTTTTCAGTGTAAAACCGAGTTGGAGCTAGTACATCCCCATATATATGTATGGAGTGGACTTTGCAACTGAAAAGAAACTTTGTGTTCCCAACAAGATAGGTGAAGGACGGCTTTAAAACACACTTATCTCTCAGACCTGAGCATGTGGTGAGTCGTTCATTCATCTAGCACAAAGGGAATGGGTTGTAGGAGAAACTTTTTCTCTGGTCCTCAGTGTGTTTCCTAGTGCCGGTTGGATGTTCCTGCAGTTTTCACTGTAAAACCGATTTGCAGCTACTACATCCTCATATATATTTATGGAATGGAGTATGCAACTGAAAAGAATCTTTGTGTTCCCAAAAAGCTAGGTGAAGTACGGCTTTCACACACACTTATCTCTCAGAACTTAGCATGTGGAGAGACTTTCGTTCATGTAGCACAAAGGGAACTGATTGCAGGAGAAACTTTTACTCTGGTTCTCAGTGTGTTTCCTAGTGCTGGTTGGAAGTTCCAGCAGTTTTCACTGTAAAACCGAATTGGAGCTTGTTCCTCCCCATATATATGTATGGATTGGGGTATGCAACTGAAAAGAAACTTTGTGTTCCCAACACGCTAAGTGAAGTACGGCTTTCACACACACTCTTCTCTCAGAACTGAGCATGTGGAGAGACTTTTGTTCATCTAGCACAAGGGAACGGGTTGCAGGAGAAAGATTTACTGTGGTTTCTCAGTGTCTTTCCTAGTACCGGTATGAATTTCCTGTAGTTTTCACTGTAAAACAGAGTTGGAACTAGTACCACCCCGTATATATGTATGGAGTGGAGTTTGCAACTGAAAACAAAATTTGTGTTCCCAACAAGCTAGGTGAAAGACGGCTTACACACACACTTATCTCTCAGAACTGAGCATGTGGTGAGTCGTTCGTTTATCTAGCAAAAATGGAACGGGTTGCAGGAGAAACTTTTACTCTGGTTCTCAGTGTGTTTCCTAGTGCCGGTTTGAAGTTCCTGCAGTTTTCACTATAAAAACGATTTGGATCTGGTACATATCCATGTATATGTATGGAATGGATTTTGTAGCTGAAAAGAAAATTTGTGTTCCCAACAAGCTAGGTGAAAGACGGCTTTCACACACACTTATCTTTCAGAACTGAGCATGTGTAGAGGCGTTCTTTCATCTAGCACAAAGGGAACGGGTTGCAGGAGAAACTTTTACTCTGGTTTCTCAGTGTGTTTCCTAGTGCCGGTTTGAAGTTCCTGCAATTTTCACTGTAAAACCGAGTTGAAGGTTGTTCCATCCCATATATATGTATGGAGTGGGATATGAAACTGAAAAGAAACTTTGTGTTCCCAACACGCTAAATGAAGGACGGCTTTCACACACACTTATCTCTCAGAAATTAGCATGTGGTGAGTCGTTCATTCATCTAGCACAAAGGGAACGGGTTGCAAGAGGAACTTATTCTTTGGTTCTCTGTGTGTTTCGTAGTGCCGTTTTGAAGTTCCTGCAGTTTTTACTGTAAAACAGAGTTGGAGCTTGGTGCTCCCCATATATATGTATGTAGTGGGTTTTGCAACTGAAAAGAAACTTTGTGTTCCGAACAAGCTAGTTGAAGGACGGCTTTCACTCACACTTATGACTCAGAACTGAGCATGTGGAGAGTCTTTCATTCATCTAGCACAAAGGGAACGGGTTGCTGGAGAATCTTATTCTCTGGTTCAAAGTGTGTTTCTTAGTGCCGGTTTGAAGTTCCTGCAGTTTTCAATGTAATCCGAGTTGGAGCTAGTACCTCCCCATATATATGTATGGAGTGGAGTTTGCAACTGAAAAGAATCTTTGTGTTCCCAACAAGCTAGGTGAAAGAAGGCTTTCACACACACTTATCTCTCAGAACTGAGCATGTGTTGAGTCGTTCTTTCATTTAGCACAAAGTGAACGGGTTGCAAGGGGAAGTTATTCTCTGGTTCTCAGTGTGTTTCCTACTGCCGGTTTGAAGTTCCTGCAGTTTTCAATGTAAAACCTACTTGGAGCTAGTACCTCCCCATATATATGTATGGAGTGGAGTTTGCAACTGAAAAGAAACTTTGTGTTCCCAACAAGTTTGTTGAAGAACGGCATTCACACACACTTATTTTTCAGAACTGAGCATGTGGAGAGTCATTTGTTCATCTAGCACTAAGCGATCGGTTTGAAGGAGAAATTTTACTCTGGTTTCTCAGTGTGTTTCGTAGTGCCGGTTTGAAGTTCCTGCAGTTTTCATTGTAAAACAGACTTGGAGCTAGTACCTCCCCATATA